>NC_052064.1:23518340-24131465 GCF_903992535.2 Arvicola amphibius
CCCCAACCCAAACCCCGGTCTCATCCTAGCGCAGATGCAGACTTCCTTGCTCCTGTCCACATCTGCTGTGGACCCCACACACCATCCCCTCCTCACCACCTCTTCCCTCAACTCCATCAGCCTTCCCTGTCCTCCCGCTCCTGTGTCCTGTGGATCCTACAGATCTTCCCCTTCAAACCTTCCTCTCCATCCTCTCCTCTTGTTTTGTTCCAGACCCTAACGGCAGCAGGCACCTGAGGCTAACCCAAGGGCTGCTCCTCCCAGGGCAAAAGGAGGCTGAAGACGGACCCACCCCTCTCTTACTGCTCCTGAGATCTGGTTCGCCGGTCTCATCTCAGCTTTGCAGCGGGATCCTGCTGCAGTCTCCCTTCCCTCTCTGACCCCATCCCCAAGGGTCTCCCTTCCCTCTCTGACCCCATCCCCAAAGGATCACAGAGACTTCCCCAACCTTCCCTCCCCCAGTTCATCCCAGTAACCCAGCTGCCAACACCCGCAGGCATTCCCTATGAACACACCAGATGAGCAGACCAGGTAAACAGTAACACACAAACTTCATACTCTGTGAAAATCCAGGAAGGAAACAGAAACCACGGAACAAAACACCCACCCAAGAAAGACAAACCTAGAACTCATCATTTAGACCTATAATCACCCCCAAACCCAAATGCCTAGACACAAGCATAAAAATACAATCAGTAACAGGTAGGGAAATATGTCCCAACTAGGGCCCAGCTATCATACCACTGCAGGCCCTGAATAATTTCAACATAGGTGAAGCACAAGAAAAGACATTAAAACCAACTATATGAAGATGATAAAGGTTCTCCTAAAAAAAGTGAATAAACCCCTTAACAAAATCCAGAAAGAAAACAAACAAAGAAATCTGAGGAAATAAATTAATCCCTTAAAGAAAGCCAAGTAAAACAAGCACTTGAAGGAAATTAGTAATTTAAAAAATATCTATTCATAAATCCAATCCTATAGAAAGTGCTAGAAGGAAAATTCCCACCCAAGGAGATTAACTACACCTATGAAACACAGGAAATGGATAATTTAAAGCCAGCAAAATCAAAAGAAGAGAAACACACACACAAATACACATACACCCCACCACCACCACCAACAACAACACTATCACAACCAGCATAGGGCCAACCCAAACAAAATAACAGGAACTAACTATTGAGAGCTACTGAGTACCAGCCTCAGCACGCTCTCAGCGTCCAGCATAGGACTTCTGTGACAAGAGAAGACTGGCTTGGGAACAGGGTCTGAGGGGGCTGCCTGACTCGGGAACTGAGGAGCTGACTGACTTGGGCACGTTTTACCTGCATGTTTCTTTATTGCCACGGGGAAGACGAACATAAGAAGCATAGGGGCATAAGGCATAAGGGCAAAGCATCAAGGTAAAGGCACCAGGGTAAAAAAAGGAATAAGGGTTACAAAAAAAAAAAAAAAAAAAAAGGTAAGGGTAAGAAAAAAAGGGGGTGTTTTCCACAAAGCTTTCAGTTTATATTGGCATACAGATAAGCTCACAATCCACAGGTGGAAACAATAGCATCAAGCAGGCATTTTCACAGTCACATGATCTGGCAAGGAGGCACCTTATGTCTCAGAGGGGGCGTGGCTGTGAAGTTCCCCTGCCGCTGTGAACACAGCTTTGGTAGCTAGACCGACCTGTAGGTTTGCTTTGCATTAGCATCCAGCTGGTTGAGTTAAAAGAAATCTCTTCTGGGGACCCTGCTTTTGACCCCAGCAGGGCACCCAGATGAGAATTTTTCTCTCTGAAGCTAGTTTTAACGATCCAGACCTTTCTCCTGTATAAATGGTTCATTTCCTGGATTATGATCCTATGCCAGTAGAAACCAAGGTAGAGGGTAAAGACAGAATCTTAGTAGCCTGTTAAGTCAGAGCAGGAGACCAGGAGAGTCCACCTTCCTGAGTCTGCACTTAGAGCAGACATGCTACCTCCTGTAGGAGGTTCCTCTCTTATCAGTGACTACTGTCAATAAAGAAAGTTTGTGTGGAGGAGCTATTTTTATGTAGATTTTGAGGTTTTGAGACTATGAGAGCAAGGACTTGACCAGATGAATGTTTTTACAGGATGACTTCATGGTGTGACGGAAAAGTCAGGTTTATACCCTGAATATACTGCTGGAATACTATGGAAAGGAGAAATGCCATGATTTCACAAGATTTCTTCAGAATTCACAGTGACTGATCCAAAGGGCGGATGTCCCCCGCACCTCTGCAAAACAGTTCTCCATGTGGAGTGTACGTATATACTTCCCGTGGATGGTCCAATAGATCTGTCAGCTGTACCTTTACTGTATAATACTTGTGGGCTCACGACAACCAACAATCATTGGTCGTTGATATCTGTCAATATCAGTGGTCTCAGTTCCCCAATAAAAAAGCATAGCAGACTTTCAAAGAAGAGCTAATTATAATACTTCCCAAATCATTCCAGAAAATAGAAACAGAAGAAACATTGCCAAATTTTTTGTATGAGGCCACAGCCACCCTGATATCCAAACCACATAAAAATGAACAAAAAAACTAGAATTCAGACCAATTTCCCTTATGAACATTCATACAAAAATATTCAAAACTTGCAAACCAAATCCAAAAACACATCAAAAATATCATCTACTATTAGCAAGTATGCTTCATCCCAGAAATGCAGGTTAGGTTCAACCCATGAAAATTCATCAATGTAATCCACCATATTAACAAACTGAAAGAAAGAAAACACACAATCACCTCATTAGATGCTGAAAACGTCTTTGACAAAATTCAATACCTCTTCATAATAAAAGTCCTGGAGAGATCAGGGATGCAAGGGGCATACCTAAACATAATAAAGGAATATTATAGAAAGCCAGTTGTCAACATTAAATTAAATGGAGAGGAACTTAAAGCAATTCCACTTCAATCAGGAACAACACAAGGCTGTCCACTCTCTGTATCTATCTATTCAACATAGTATTTAATGTTCTAGCTAGAGTAGAGGAAATCAACTAAAGGAGATCAAAAGGGTACAAATTGGAAAGGAAGACACAAAGTGTCGCTATTTGATACTTTGATATTTGATACAGATGATATGACAGTATACATAAATGAGAATTAGACAACTCCTACAACTGACAAACATCTTTAGTGAACTGGCTAAATATAAGACTAGCTAAAACTAAGCAAAACAAAACAAAGCAAAAAGACATCAGTAGTCCTCCTATATACAAATAACAAAAGGGTCGAGGAAGAAATCAGGGAAACAGCACCCTTCACGATAGCTACAAACAATAGAAACTATTTCGGGGTAACTCTAACCAAGCAGGTGAAAGACCTTTACAACAAGAACTTCACTTTGAGTCTTTGAAGAAAGAAACTGGGGAAAATATGAGAAGATGGATAGTTCTTTTATGCTGATGGATAGGTAGGATTAACGTAGTAAAAATGGCCATCCTGCCAAAGGCAATCTACAGATGCAATGCAATCACCATTAAAATCCACCACAATTCCTTACAGATCTGGAAAGAACAATACTCAACTTCATATGGAAAAGCAAAAACCAAGGATAGCTAAAAGAGCTCTCCACAATAGAAGAACTCCAGACGGGCTACCATGACTGTAATTGTGGGAGAGCAAATTTCTCTTGCCCTAACCCACCTGCCCTGTAGTTCTTGATCACATCAGCCCGGGGAAAATAAGGCAGTAACGAGTTACAGTTAAGCCTGCGTCTTCAAGAAGTAACTCTCGGTTTTCCCAGGCACTTCTTCCCTGCTACCTAATATTTTACCATCCTTTCATTCAGTCATGGTAGCCTGTCTGGAGTCTCAAACCACAGATTTACGAAGCCTTAGATGTGTCTTAGATGCCTAGAAATACAAACCACTGTGCTAAAACCTAGGGCCAAGATGAACCATACAGTCAGTCCCATGTTGTAAGTGGGACTGCCGTGCCTGCTCTGTAGATAATTGGAGTTTATAACCCTAGAGAAAGTTTTAAGCTGAGCTTTTAAACTTACACTAAATCCTTCGCTATCGGGCAATTCCTTAATGCAAGAGTTTGGGGATCTTATTTTGTTGCGTTGCCTTTTAAATTAGCACATACTAAATTTATACAAAGCACTGAGTTTCGGTATAATACTTTTCTACGTGTGCATAATGTACTTTGATCGTCTTGGACCCCTCTAGAACCCTCTCTTCCTTCCTCCCTTCCTTCCGTGTTTAGACGGTATCTCCTACCTCTATGTCCTCCTCCTTCCTCAGTTCCACAAGGAGAGCAGACACTTGGTACATGCCTTTGCATGTCTGGGCTATTTCACACATGGTACATTGATCTCTAGTTCCACTCAATTTGTTCAAATAACATAATTTTATTCTTCTGGATGGCTGAATAATACACACACACACACACACACACACACACGTACAAGTGGGGGAGTTGGGATGTTTAGGTGCAGCAGCAGCTTCGCTATTTTCTAAATTAATAAAGCTTTCCAACACGCCGAGCCACATTTAAAACGTAAGCTCCGAGGCACATCCCTGGACCGTGTGTCCTGCTCACCACTGTCCCTGCTGATGACTGCAGTACAGGTGACTCCCAAGCATCTTTAACGTTTATTTTAATCGGGCTATGGGCAGTCTAGTTAGAGGACACGATTCAAATAAAAGGTACTACCCTAGGATCGCTATTGGCGGGTGGCACACTCATTCTTTCCAGAAGCCTATATTTGGTGCTGATGGAAGAGCCATGTTGCATCCCCATGACAGTTGAAGATCATCCATTTCTTACATCTAGGAATCTGTTGGGGGGAGGGGGGACAGTGAATTAACAGGCCATCAAAGGATCTGTCTGGCAGAGAAAGAACAAGTTTCTAAGAACTTTTGATCTTCAAAGGGAGAGATTAGCATGCATCTAGGGGAGGAAAGTAGCCTGGAGAGTGCACCAAGTGGCGGGAACCACGGGGCTTAGAACCAGCTGATTCCAGATACACTCATTATTTCAGTTCTCAAAAGCAACTGGTCGCATATTCTGTTAACAGCTTGACCTGCGAAGCCTCCAGAGGAACATTGCTGTGCCTGTTGGGATGTTTTGTTTACCCAGTCTTCCTGCCAAAGTGTCAAGTTACTATTATTAACTGAGGAACATCATTATGCATTTACCAACGTGTGTCGTTCATCCTTGTGCTCGAAGGCAATTCTGACAACAGCAGATTAACCCTTGACGCTTTCAAACTCTAATGTAACCGTAAGCACTAAAAATGTATTTCTTCTATCATTTGTTATTATTTTATCCAGTCTATGATAGCGTGTTCTTATTTATCCCAGGCTGGCAACAAACTCCTTATGTAGCCAGAGATGACCGATGACATCAAACTTCTTTTTTTTGGGGGGGGGGGGGGGGGAGACAGGGTTTGTCTGTAGCTTTGGAGCTTGTCCTGGAACTCGCTCTGTAGACCAGGCTGGTCTCCAACTCACAGAGGTCCACCTGTCTTTGCTTCCCAAGTGCTGGGATTAAAGGCGTGCCCACCACTGCACAGTCTACTTCAAACTTCTGGTCTTCCTTCTACCTCCTGAGTGCTGGGATTGCAGGGGGTTATCGCTGTGTAGTTTTATGAGGTGCTGGTAACTGAACCTAGGTTCCAGGCATGTTAGGCAAGTTCCGTTCCAGCTGAGCTACCAAACCATTCCTGAGCCTAATAATTCTGAAAACCTTTCTATGGCTATTTGCCTTTTTTATAAACATCAATGAAATATTTACAATGATTTTTGAAGACTTATTTCTTTTGAATTTAAAGCTACCAAATATTAAATTAATATCACAAAATAACATTTAGTTGTTTTTAAAACACATACTGTACATATAATGAAGGTTTTGCAAGTTTCAACTTTACACGAAATGATCTTTTAAATGCTGTTTGACTAATATACTCATTAAAGTTCATATTGTATATATCATCCTTCATTGTTTTCACCATTGAAAACAAAAACATCCTAGGTCTCATTTAATCCTGGAAAATTATTATTTATTAAAAAACCCTAATGATTCACTATGGCCTTCACAAACCTTATTATTATCTGCATATATCTAAGAATAAATATCATAATTAGCTCCTTGTTTCCGCATAGATATGGTCCCCAAATTATAGGATTGCCGAGGCTTAAGGTCAAACAAGCAAGCAGAGCCCTGATCCCAGAAGCCCAAGACAAAGCTGTTGCCAGAGAAAAGGATGAAGCTCGGTAGCAACAGTAGAAGCCTAGGCTCGGCACAGCGGTTCAAGATGAGAGAGCTCAGCCTGGGCAGGTCCATTGGGAGATGCTGACATTGAGAGACAATGCCAGATCTGTGCTCAACGAAGCTCTGCAGACCCAATTGGAGACCGCTGTGGCTCATTTGCAGGGTACTAACACTGACTAGTCGGTGTTGGAGGAAAAGATCGTGTCTGTCCCTGGAATAAGTGTGGAACAGATCCTTTGGGCATTTGTCAAATTTGCCATTGCCATGTTTCTGGAGTTATGTTTAATTGGGAGATTGTACAAGGTTGGGTACTCTGCACTAAGCTTCAAGACCAAACGCTAAAAGCTCTTGCAGGTCTCAGTTTAATGAGCATCTTACTATTTTATTGCTAAGTTAATGCTAAGTGAGATTTATTATGCAAGAAAACAAAGCTGACGTATCATGATCTCAAATATTTCTATGCATTTTAAATATTTGATCTTTTATCAATTTGATATGGATAGTTAATGCTCTGAGTTCAATACTAATGTTAAAACAAGATTTAACAGATATTAATTAGTGTGTCAACATGAATTCTCTGTCCTGAGTAAAGTTAAAAATTATATAAAATAATTTTTATTAAATTATAGTAAAACAGATTCCACCGCCCCCTTTTCTCACCTTACTGCTCACAGTGCGCCCAGCCCTCTGCCCCCTGCTCCAGAGAACTTCAAAGCTCACATGCAGGCCATATCAGCCAGAAAAACAGAGACTATCACGCCAAAGGCCAAGCTAGCCACCAGAAGTCCATCTTGCAACTTGGACAGGGACTCCCTACTAGATCCGAGGTCATGTCAGGTACCAGAAGACTAAAGAGGAAACAGAAACCAGGGTGCAAAACAATCATCCAACAAGGACAAACTCAGAAATCAGCACCTAGACCTATAATCATCCCAAACATAGATGCCTAAATGTCAGAGTAAAAACACAAGCAACAACAGCCAGGGTAATATGACACCATCACAACCCAGCTATCCTACAATGGCAAGATCTGAATATTTCAACACAGTTGAAGCACAAGAAAATGACTTTGGAAATAACTTTATGAAGATGACAGACATTCTTAAAGAGAAAATGGAAAAAAAATGCTTTAGAGAAATTGAGGAAAAGCCAAACAAAAATTTGGAGGAAATTAATAAATCCCTTAAAGAATGCCAATAAAGCCGAGCAAAAACAAAAACAGGTGAAGAAGGGAACTGTTCAAGAACTGAAATGGAAATGGATACAATAAGAAAAATACAATCTGAGGGAATTTTAGTAATAGAAAAATCTCTGTAAGCAAACAAGAATTACAGATGCAAGCATCACCAACAGCATACAAGAGATGGAAGAGAGACTCTCAGACATAGAAGATACAATAGAAGAAACAGATTCTTCAGTCAAAGAAAATGTCAAATCTAAAACATTCCTGACACAAAACATTCAGGAAATCTGGGACCCTATGAAAAGATCAAGCTAATAGTAATAGAAATGAGAGAAGGAGGAGAATCACAGCTCAAAACACAAAAAAAAATTTAGCAAAATCATAAAAGAAAAAATTTCCTAACCTAAAGAAGGAGATACCTAGAAAGATACATGAAGCCAGCAGAATACCAAATAGATTGAACCAGAAAAGAAATTCCCTTTACCTCATAATAATCAAAACACCAAACACACAGAATCAAAAATATTAAAAGCAGCAAGAGAAAAAGGCTAAGTAGCATATAAAGGCAGACCTACTAAAATTATACCTGACTTCTCAATAGGACTCTAGAAGCCAGAAGGGTCTGGACAGATGTGCTGAAGACTCTAAGAGACCATGAATGCCAGGCCAGATGTCTATACCTAACAAAATTTTCAATCACCAGAGATGGAGAAAATAATATATTTTATGGCAAAATAAAATTTAAGCAATATCTACCCACAAATCTAGTCCTATGGAAAGTACTAGAAAGAAAACTCCAGAGGAGGTTAACTATACCCATGAAAACACAGACAGTAAATATTCTCACACCAGCAAAACCCAAAGAAGAGATGCACACACACACACACACACACACACACACACACACACACAGAGAGAGAGAGAGAGAGAGAGAGAGAGAGAGAGAGAGAGAGAGAGAGAGAGCCAACACACATACAACCACAGCTGCCACCAACAAAATAACAGGAATTAACAATCATTGGTCATTAATATCTCTCAATATTAATGGACTCAATTCCCAAATAAAAAGACATAAGTTAACAGAGTGGATACAAAAGCAAATTCCATCTTTGTGCTTCATACAAGAAGCACACCTTAATATCAAAGACAGACATTATATCAGACTAAATAATGGAAAAATATTCTTTGGAGCAAATGACTCCAAAAAGCAAGCTGGTATAGCTATTCTAATAGCTAACAAAATAGACTTCAAACCAAAACTAATCAAAAGAGATGGGGAAGGATACTTCCTAATTATCAAAGGAAAAAAAAATCCACCAATATCTTCCCATTCTTAACATCTATGACCCAAATCCAAGGCACCTACATTTATGAAAGAAACTTTGCTAAAGCTTAAATCACACATACACCCTCATACATTAACAGTGGGAGACTTCAGTATCTCACTCCCACCAATGGATAGGTCACCCAGACAAAAACTAAACAGAGAAATAATGGAGCTAACAGAGGTTATAACTCAAATGAACCTAAGAGACGTCTACAGAACGTTTCATCCAAACACAAAAGAATATACCTTCCTCACAGCACCTTACAGAACATTACAAATTAACATTATCAGAAAAGGACAGCAGACAACAAGGGAATCTAACAAATTATTAGGCCATACTTCAAAATTGGAAAATCTGAAAGAAATAGACAAATTTCTTTTTTAATATTTATTTATTTATTTATTTATTTATTATGTACACAATATTCTGTCTGTGTGTATGCCTGCAGGCCAGAAGAGGGCACCAGACCCCATTACAGATAGTTGTGAGCCACCATGTGGTTGCTGGGAATTGAACTCAGGACCTTTGGTAGAGCAGGCAATGCTCTTAACCTCTGAGTCATCTCTCCAGCCCCGGACAAATTTCTTGATAGATGCTAGTTACCAAAGTTAATTCAAGACCAAATATACAATTTGAATAGAACTATAACCCCTAAGGAAATAGAAGCAGTCATCAAAATCTCCCAACCATAAAAAAGTCTAGGGCCAGACAAGTTTAGTGCAGAACTCTAACAGACTTTCAAAGAAGGGCTAATACCAATGCTCCCCTAATTATTTCACAAAATAGAAACAGAAGGAACATTGCCAAATTCTTTGTATAAGGCCATAGTCACCCTGATATCCAAACCACACAAAGATGAACAAAGAAAGAGAATTACAGACCAATTTCCTTTATGAACATTCATACAAAAATACTAAACAAAACACTTGCAAACTAAATCTAAAAACACATCAAAAATATCCACCGTGAGCAAGCATGCTTCATCCCAGAGATGCGGGGTGGTTCAACCTATGAAAATTTGTCAACGTAATCTACCATATAAACAAACTGAAAGAAAGAAAACGCACAATCACCTCATTAGATGCTGAAAAAGCCTTTGATAAAAATCCAATACCCCTTCATAATGAAAGTCCTGGAGAGTTCAGAGATACAAGGGACATAGCTGAACATAAAGGCAATTTATAGCAAGCCGATAGCCAACATCAAATTAAATGGAGAGAAACTTATAGCATTTCCACTAAAATCAGGAATAAGACAAAATTGTCCACTCTCCCGTATCTATTCAATATAGCACCGAAGTTCTGGGTAGAACAACAAGACAACAAAAGGAGATCAAAGGATAGAAATTGGAAAGGAAGAAGCAAAGTATCACTCTTTTTAGATGAAATGATAGTATACATAAACAACTCCAAAAAGTCTACCAGAGAACTCCTACAACTGATGAACACCTTTAGTGAATTGGAGTTATAAGATTAGCTCAAAAAAATCAGTAGCCCTTTTTTATATAAATGACAAGCAGGCTGAGGGAAAAATCAGGGAAACAATGCCCCTCACAATAGCCACAAACAATATAAAACATCCTGGGGTAACTCTAACCAAGCCGAGTGAAAGCCCTGTATGATAAAAAAAAAAAAAAAGTCAAGTCTTTGAAGAAGGAAAATGAAGAAGATATCAGAAAATGGAAAGATCTCCCATCCTGATGGATAGGTAAGGATTAACATAGTAAAAATGACCATCCTACCAAAGGCAATGTATAGATTCAATGCAATCCTCATCAAAATTACAACATAATTCTTTAAAGACCTTGAAAGAACAATACCAAACTTCATATGGTAAAAAAAATTCAGGGTAGCTAAAACAATCTTATACAATAGAAGAACTTCTGGAGGTATCGCCACCACTAATTTCAAACTCTACTACAGAGCTGTAGTAATAATAATAAAAATGTTAAATGGTATAGGTATAAAACAGACATGGAGACTAGTGGAACTAAATCAAAGACCCAGACATAAATCCTCAAATCTATGAACACCTGATTTTTGACCAAAAAAAGTCAAAATTATACAATGAGGAGAAAAGCATCCCCAAGAAATTGTGCTGGTCTAACTGGATGGCTTCACGTAGAAGAATGCAAATTGATCCATATCTATCACCCTGCACAGAACTCAATTCCAAGAGGATCAAAGACCTCAACATAAATCCAGTTGCATTGAACCTGATAGAAGAAAAAGTGAGAAAAACCCTTGAAAGCATTGGCAGAGGAGACAGCTTCCTGAACAGAACACTAATACTACAGGCACTAAGGTCAACAATTAATAAGTAAAAGCTTCTGCAAGGCAAAAAACACTGTCAATAGGCCAAAACAGCAGCCCACAAAGTGGGAAAAAATTTTTCATCAACTCCACATCTGACAGGGGGCTGATATCCAAATGATAGATAGATAGAAAGATAGATGATAGATAGATAGATAGATAGATAGATAGATAGATAGATAGATAGATAGATCACATGAAATTGGACATCAAGAAACCAATCGAGCCCATTGAAATTTGGTTTAGAGATTTAAATAGACCCAGAAAGACAGACAAATGTTTGTCCTGCCTGCAAAATGTTCTGGGGCTCAAGCCTAGCAGAATCCTCTTCACGGAGACCAGAGAGACTTCATCCAGCAGCTGATGGGAGCAGACGCAGAGACCCACAGTGATGGAGGAGAGTTATCTGTCTATGTTTCTTTCATTGGTTAATTAATAAAGAAAACTGCCTTGGCCCTTTAAGAGACAGAAAATTAGGTAGGTGGAGTAGACAGAACAGAATTGTGGGAACAAGGAAGTAGAGTTGGGGAGACGCTTCAGGCAGTCGCCATAGTGAGTCTCCATGCTTCTCCTCTCCGAGATGGACACAGGTTAAGATCTCTCCTGGTAAGCCACACCTCGTGGTGCTACCCAGATTACTAAATATGGGTTAAAGAAAGATGTGAGAATTAGCCAATAAGAAGCTACAGATAATGGGCCAGGCAGTGTTTAAAAGAATACAGTTTCCGTGTAATTATTTCTGGTGTAAAGCTAGCCGGCAGCCGGGTGGTGGGACGCAGCCCCGCCGCTTCCTTCTACACCACAGTAATTGGGATCAAATGCCTTTAATCCCCACACTGGGAAGTGGAGACAGGAAGGAATATGGCTGGTTGGAGAGAGGAGTATGTAAGGCAGGAGGGGACAGGAGCTTAAGGAATTCAGTCTGAGGATTTGTAGAGAGAGGATACCCCACTTGGTCTGAGGATTTGGTAGAGGTAAGAACTAGTGGCTGGCAGTCCTGCTTCTCTGATTTTTCAGCTTTCACCCCTAATATCTGATTCTGGGTTTTTATTATTAAGACAGATTAGAACCCGTGCTACATAGAGGCCTGTCTTAAAGGTGTATTTGCTCCTCATGCAGGAGAAGCGATTGTTGTTCCTATCACTCTGAGCAGACGTGAGCAGCATGGCCGTCAGCCCTCTGCCTGCAGGCGTGCACCTGCAAGTGATACAAATGCAGTATCAAACACGCTCAGAAAAACCTATGCATACCAAGGCTGTCACTAGTAATGCCTCAAGCATACAGCATAACAGCTAATACATGACATTATTATTGATTGGGTATCATAAGTAACCTAGAGATGATTAGAGTCTATGGGGAGATGTGGATCAGCTCATATACAGATATCACGTCATGTTGAAGAAGAGATTTAGACATCGCGGGTATTGCTATGCAAGCAGGGTTCCATAACCACTGCCCACAGTGGCATTTACCTTGACTTAAAGACAATCTTCTTTATACAATAATTCTATCTAGACAGCAATATTAGCAACCGCTCATTAAAAAGCCCTAAATTTAGTAGTCCTTTAAAAATGAAAATACAGCACTAAATAATTTAGACATAATTACTTCTTAGCTACCTTGTGGTTTGTAATTTATGACCAAGGTTGTTTCAGCAAGCAAGAATGTCTATGGGGTTTGGTCTTAAGTGAGTTTTCTTCTGACTCTTGTTTTTTTTTTTTTTTTTTTTTTTTTTTTTTTTTTTTTTTTAAAAGAGGTTTAAAAGTTTAAAATAAGGTTGAAGGAGGCACACGCCTTTAATCCCAGCACTTTGGAGGCAGAGGTAGGGGAATCGCTGAGTTCAAGGACAGCCTGGTCTATAGAGCAAGTTCATGTTTTGTGTGTGTGTGTCTGCGAATGTCTCTCTGTGTGTGTGTGTGTGTGTGTGTGTGTGTGTGCGTGTACATGTCTCTCTCTCTCTCTCTCTCTCTCTCTCTCTCTCTCTCTCTCAGACTGCATTGGGTAGAACATACAGATTCACACCAGCTGTTAGATTGCATTGCATAGAACATACAGATTCACACCAGCTGCTAGATTGCACTGGATAGAACATATGGATTCACACCGGCTGTTAGATTGCATTGGGTATAACATTAAGATTCACACCAGCTGTTAGATTGAATTGGAGGTGAAAAGCAAAGACTGTCTTGAGATTAAAAGGAACTCAGTACCAGGAAGTCACCTGTATGTACAAGGGCTTCAACCATTGGCTAAAAGTGTCTTTACTCTCAAAAGGAAGCATGATAAAGCACATGAATTTTTCCTGGTCTGCTCAGGTTCAAATTCAAGTTCTTTGACTTAAAAGTAGTCGCACTGGATTGAATTAGTAACTTTTCTAATTCTCTGTTCTCCAGGTCATAGGGTTGCTATGAGGACTAAGTGGGTTCACCGAAGCAAATCACATAAAGCATTGCAAACACTTAGTAACTAATACTGATTAGCTATGTAACTATCTTTCCTTTTAAATGCCAACCCCAAACAGCATTTTATGTTTCGATTTTAATTAGAAGCATATAAGCATCAGATATATTAATTAAACCTCTTTGCACAAGAACATAAAGTTACTTAAACTTTCTGGTTAACATAATCTGAAAAAAAATTAATTAAGAATCTTGAGGAATCCCACAAGTGAAAGGAAAACCCGAGAAGTTGGTATCTAAGCCACAATGGAGACCTAAGGGTTGCTAACTGCAGTCTCACACAGCTTTGTCCCTCAGACCAGAGGACTGGAGCTCTTTGACTTCCGGTGAAGTTACTTATTTAGAATTCAAATTCCAAAGCCTTTATTAGTCTACCTGGGTTTCCTTTGTCCATCCTTCACCTAGGAGATAACAAGGCAGGCTAATCAAAACCCCCACTGAGACTCCAAGGATGGGGCCTGAAATCAGGATGCTGTTATCAGAAGGGAAATGCATGCAGGGAATACAGAAAGGACAGATGTCTAGCAAGTCACTAACTGGTTGTCTTCAAAATGATCTTTTATGTATTTTGCCATAGATATAAAGATATTCAAGATAACACCCTCTAGTCCCGAAGAAAGCCAACTTAATTCCTAACTCACCTGAGACATTTGTAATATTCTAGATCCCAAGACTCTTAAAACAGGTGCTTGCGCCTGACCTTAGTCTCTGACTTTTGTGTTTAAAGCATATGTCCTTAAATGTAAAGACTGCACAAAACAAGATCCCATCAATTGGATAGATTGATGCCAGATTAATACAAGTGGAGACACACCTACAAGCAGATGATGGGCCAGCCTGGGCTAGCTTGGATTTGCAGCTCCATCGGAACTAGCACTGGGAAGCTTCCAAAGTCAATATAGTTTTCAAAATTTTTTTTTAAAGAATGTCTCATATAGTAGCCAGGTGGAGGTGGTAGGACACACCTTTAATCCCTTGCACTTGGGAGGAAGAGGCAGGAGGATATCTCTGAGTTCGAGGCCAGCCTGGTCTACAGAGCAAGTTCCAGGACAGCTAGGGCTACCTAGAAAAATCCCATTTTGAAATTCTCCCCTCCCAAAATATCTCATAAAAGAAAGACTGGACATATGCCAAAGATTTTAGCCGACCTAGTAAGCCATGAGAGAATCAGAGAAATTCAAAGAAGAGTACAAGAGCGTTTTGAACACGTGGGTATTTCTAAGTATTGCAAATTATGGCGGGTAATTGCAAATATTTTTTAGAACGAATATTAAGATAAAATTCTTAGCTTACGGATCACACTTCTGAATGCGCTCCAGGAAAATGTGACCATAACCAGTCTGAACAGGCGGTGCCATTTTGTAGCAGACAGGGATCTTTGCGCCTCTGCTGGAAACAAATCTATAAATTAAAATGTAGCTTGCCAGATTCCAGGGTAAATGCTAGTCACCGACAACAGAAAAGTCCTTGGCTGTAGAAGGTTCTTACACACCCTACGTTGGGCTGAACATGAGGACTGAGGGCAGAGCGCACGGTACTCTAGTCTGGGAAACGTTTTCTGACAAGCAGCTAATGTAACAGCAGGAGACAACCGGAGGCCGGCCTTTAAAAAAAAAAGTCAGTTTTCTTTGTGTGTTGCAGTGTGGTACAGAGAGAGGATGCTATTTTTGCATAGCTTGGCGTCTGTGGCAAATTTTGAACGAATCCCACATAAAGGGTGCAAAAGATCAATTCGAGAGGAGCAGTTAGTGAGGTGATGGACATCTGCGCTCTCTGCCTTCCCAGCATGCATCTGCTCCCTGGCCACAGTGGTGAGCGGTGATCAGGCACGCGGCTTGCTACACGTACAAAGGAAACCCTGGAAGTCTTGTCGGGGTTGCACACTAGGTTAAGTGGACGGATTGAAATATTTCTGGTTGATTGAACGCCCTTGTCATGTCCCTAAAGCCGCAGAATGCTTCCTGTCTGTTAATTACTTTGGCTGCGGTTCTATTTTTCCTTTCTCCTCCTTAGTTTCTATCAGTATTTTTTTATAAAAAAATCAAATTTATTATGTTTTTAACATCCTGTAACTGAAGGAGAAAGTGGTAAACTCCCACAAGACTAGGCCATTGTAATTATCCTAGAGCAAACATTTTTACGCAGCCATTTCTCGGGACATTAAGAGAGGGTACATTTTTCTTTCCTAGGGTTATCGTCTGTTTTGAGTCTTTGACACAGAGAATGGA
Source organism: Arvicola amphibius (assembly GCF_903992535.2). Classification (NCBI taxonomy): domain Eukaryota; kingdom Metazoa; phylum Chordata; class Mammalia; order Rodentia; family Cricetidae; genus Arvicola; species Arvicola amphibius. The sequence continues at coordinate 23,534,094 of NC_052064.1, forward strand.
TTACGTGGCATCTGGGATTCCCTTATATTAAAGCGATCTAAGACTCCTCTATGGGTTAGGTTTCCCAAATGGTTCTAAGACACACACCAGTGACAGATAATTAAAATTACACACTGAGACAGACTTTAACAATCTACTCTATAAACATATTTAAAATAATTTTGTGCTGGCCCATTCTTAAAATGTTTGATAGTACTACAGCTTCCCAAACTAACTTAAGCATCTTAGGATCTGACCTCCTGACAGCTTACATAAGAGCAGACTGTATTCATGCATCTCATGTTACCTGTGGGTTACAACTCTGAAGTTCTTCATTCTTTAATGATAAGGATGTATTTCTACTTGGGTTTATATTCCTTCTATATGGTATACTTCCTTTGGCATTCTTTTTCAGCTTGTTTTTGTTTTGTTTTTGTTCTTTGAGACAGGGTTTTATTAGTTCAAAGTGGTTTCCATCACTCCGTATAGCCAAGGACATCCTTGAACTCCTTGATCTTCCTGTCTCTACCTCCCAGATGCTGGCATCACAGGCCACTTCACTTGGCTTTGACATGTCTTTTTTCAATAAATCATTTAATTTAATATATTCAAAATATTAGTATTTCAGTGTTCAATCAATAAAAAAACATTAAGAAGTTATTTTACTTTTGTGCTGTTTTTGACACACATCCGTCATACAAGATGATGGCATTTTCTCACACATATTATGTATATTGCTCATGGTCAGCCACTCAGTGCCTCTCTCTTTTGCCTCTTCCCTATCCTGCAAGTTTTAAAGATATGGTTCTTTCTTTCCACCCCAATCCCTGCCTCTGAGCTATGGGAAGACCACACACCATGATTTCTTTCACTTTTTGTGTAGCATCTATTCATCTGAAATGACTTTAGCTTTTATATACTCTAAAGTTACACTTCTTTTTACATTTTAATCTTCTCACATTTTCATTGCTACTGTGTGACTACGACGGCTGTGAATGCGCTCCCGTCACAGATCTATCTGTGTGGCGCTCAGAGGACGGCTCCATAGCGTCGGTTCTTCCCTTCCGCCTTTACGTGGCTCAGGCTCGGGCCAGCGGCCGTCTCACCAGCGGAACCCCCTCCCCAACTCCTCTTGTTTTACTTAAAATAATATGCTCCGGGATATGGCTGGCCCCTTCAAATCAAGACCTGAGGTATGCTCTCTACTCTGAGCAGAGTCGGAAAGAGAAAGGTGGATAGTCTGACGAAGGTTACGGCTTAGAGGACTTTGACAGCGGAGTGGAAGGAGCAGCTGCGCACACAGGAGGGCGGCTCACGCGCCTGCATCTCCAGTGTATGCAGTTAGTCAGTCTCCCTTAATATTCTGTGTTCTAACTTCATATTCTGTGTTCTTATTTAATATTCTGAATCCTCATTTAATAGTCTGAATCCTTATTTAATAGTCTGCATTCTGACTTAACATTTTATATTTCCAAGTTTCCATTTTAACGCCTCATGATTAGGTATCTCTAGCATTTTCTATCATTCCAGACTCATCTTGAAGTTTGTTCATTTTTAATTATTTCATTTAATGAGGCCTTTAAACAGTATGCCATGTGTCTAATCTCAAATATATAAACACATGTACAGATTAATATGTGTATATACACATCAATACGCACACATATATTTTTTGCTTTTTCTAGAATACCAGCTATAACATTGACTCTTCTCATCCACTCAAGATAAATTACATATTATTCTTAAACTCCCATTTCTGACTTCAATATGATAGGCACATTTCATAAGAATAATTATCTTACAACATTATAATAACAATGATATATTTACTTTTAAGACTCGGTCTCACTGTGTACCTCAGGGGCTGGCCTTGAACTTTCAATTCCCCTGCCTCTGCTACCTGAAAGCTCGGGTCACAGGCATGTGTTACCACTTATACCCCACGTGCTTGGGTCTAGCTCTCAGGACAGTATAAGGTACTGATAGATCAGAGTTCCACACTCTTGGACTTCCCAGTCTCCAGAACCATAGGCAAAGCACACTTACTCATGGTAAATCACCTGTTCTCTGGTGGGTGTGTTGCAGCACAAGAAAGCCAATTAAAGAAAGGTCATCTGAGCTTTTGTTTTGCTTTGTTTCTTTACTGTTCCCCACGAAACTGTGATCATTTGAACAGTCACTTAAATAGAGCTCCCAGCTTAAGTCATTACATTATATTTCCCTGTTTACTTCTATGTTCAGGATTAGAGGGCTGGACTCCCAAGATCCTTAATCTACTCCAATTTATTCAGGAGGTTGAAACCCCTATGTTCTAATCATCCCCCATTAGTCCCCACCTCTGAACACACTGCGCTGGTGATTAAAGCAAGTCAACTCAATTAACCCCAGGTGTTCCTAACCTCCATCCTCCACTGACAGAAGCTGTTTTTGAGAGTCAGAGCAGACCCCCCAGACAGCCCCCTAGAAAGACTAAGGTCTCAGCTCCCACCCTCCATTGTCACTTGTACAGTGTGTGTCCTTCACACATTTCTTCAGGTCCCTGAATCTCGAGTTTCTCATTCCCAACCCCCACGGACATTGTTATAATTATTAACCATGCCTCTGTAGCGTAGTGTCTTCTGTTTGGAATGTAAGAGTCTGCTGGTTTATCCCACTTGCAAGTTAACAAGCTAGTCATGGGTTATGACAGACACGAGACACCGGAGTCAGAGCAAAGGGTACTGTAGCAGCAGTAGTACCCAGAATGCCAGCGTCCTGTGGTAGTTCCCTGATTCCACCGTGTGGTACAAAGAAGGCAAATCAAGTCAATGGTTAACTCTTCAAGCAGTGTGCTGGGCTATAGGAGCAACCCCGAGAGTAGAGAACCTGACTTCATAGGAGGGTACTCAGCAAACTTGACCGTTGCTCTATGGGAGAGCACTATCTTTATTAGTCTAGACAGAAACAACTGTGACTTATACTCATGTTTCTGTGTGAGGATTTGTTTGTTTCTCTGGGGTTAAGACCTAGGAAAGGGAGACTGCTGAGTCATGAGATAACGGCAGGAAATGCCTCTTCTTACAAGAGACGCAAAAGCAGGAGAGGTCTAACAATACTTGTCCCTCACTGAGGCCGGTAGCTAGCACATGCTAAGTGTTCAACAGACAACAGCCATCATGATCATGAATGCTGTTGCCTGGGGCCAGTGCTGGGCAAGGAGTGAGAGCAAGAAACGTCTGGAAAGACTGTTGCTTCCTGCTGCCATTCCCTAAATGTGATGTTCCTCTTTAACGGATATGTCCGTTTCTACTGAACAGTTATCTAGGAGACAAATAGCGTTTCTAGGAGATGCTGGCATAGAGTTAGAAGTGTCTGCCATGTTGTGCGTGTCTGCTTGCTTGAGACTTGATTTCTGCCATCTTGCTCAGCTAGGAACACCCAGTCACACAGCAAAGTTGAGGATGTCTCTGTTTAGATGGTGTCACGATTTAGGTCATCGCCGAAAAACGCAGGCTAATTATTTTGTTTCGGGAATCTCTTTCCTTCTACAAGCAGTGCTGACTATTTCGCTGTTTCTCAGAATTGGCTCCTGGCCCTTGTCTTCTGGAATATCTTCATTGCAGGGTCTCCATTTTTGTTGTAAATCACTTTGGTTGAAGTATCATTTAGATAATTAAAATTCATTATGTTTATGCACACAGTTTCATTTGCTTTGACAAACACATACAAAGTGTAACTGTATCGTAATCAAAAGACAGTTTAATCTTGGCACTGCGGAAGCTCTCTCACTCCCCTTGTGGTCCATAGCCTCCCCCATCCTAACACTGACCAACACTCACTTCTTGCCAGTTTGTATCACTTTGCCTTTTGTAGAACACAACGTAATTCAAATTCTTAAAGTGTTTCGAGTCTGGCTTCTTTCACTTAGCGTCACATATTCCGTATTCATCACATGGTATGTGTAACACCAGTTTGCTCTCCTTATTGCTCGGTAGGACTCCGTCACATTAATAAGCCATGGTTTATTTACCTGGAATCAGTTAATGAATATTTGTGCTTTGCTTTGTTAACTGAAATAAAATCCCAAGGGTTTCAATGAAAACAATACTAAGTACTCAATAAAATGAGTTTAAACATGAGATTAAGCTATCAAGTCAGTTGTCCTCACGTTCAGCAAAGAAAAGATTACTCTAGGCAGGTTTGACTTAATAGAAGAAGCTTGTTGGAAGAGTATCTATTGAAAGGACCAGTGAACTTCAATGTGCTCCCTTCTGGACCTGGATTAGGCACAGACCACACATAAACACAATTTCCAAGCAAAAACCGCACACAAAGAGAGCCTTTATTAAGCAAAGCAAGCAGACCAGGTGACTCTATTTGAATTGGACAGAAACAGCAGCAAATAGCTTTGCATGTGTTAATTTTAAGAGGGGAGAAAGGGGAGGCCTGTGTTAGAATGAGCTAGGAAGTGTTGATAAGTTCTGACTGGGTATTTTAATTAGTCCACATAATGAATTTTGATTGCTGGATTTTGATGTTTCGACAGTTGCCCCTTGGTGATCAGTCTTGGGAATGCATCAAGTCCAATACAGGTGTAGACGTTTGTGGGGTACCTTAGGGGTGTAATCTAATGGTTCAGCATGGGAGAGTGTAGGGGAATGGGCAAACCCTGCCAGTGCCGTATTTGCTATGCTCAGGCCTGTGTTTGCTGTGCTCTGGCCTGCTAGACCCCTTCATCCACAACTCCCATGAGCTTGGGGGCTATGTCTGCATCTGGAATGCCCTCCCTTCTCCTCTGCCTCTGCCTGATGGAGGAGAGTTATCTGTCTATGTTACTTTCACTGGTTAATTAATAAAGAAAACTGCCTTGGCCCTTTAAGAGACAGAAAATTAGGTAGGTGCAGTAGACAGAACAGAATTCTGGGAGAGTTGGGGAGACGCTTCAGGCAGTCGCCATAGTGAGTCTCCATGCTGCTCCTCTCCGAGATGGACGCAGGTTAAGATCTCTCCTGGTAAGCCACATCTCGTGGTGCTACACAGATTACTAAATATGGGTTAAAGGAAGATGTGAGAATTAGCCAATAAGAGGCTGAAACTATGGGCCAGGCAGTGTTTTAAAAGAATACAGTTTCCGTGTAATTATTTCTGGTGTAAAGCTAGCCGGCGGCCTGGTGGCGGGACACAGCCCCCGCTCTTCTCTTCAACATCTGCCTTCCTGATTGCTGCGTGTGAACAAGAAGTTATGGCTCCGGCTATACCTAAATGATCCCTTTTGATAGCCTGCAAGTGGCAAGCTTCCACTGGTAACTGTAGAACTCCTGTCTGCTCAGGATGGTTTTGTGTGTGCTTTGTAGACTTTGGACATGATTAGCTTCTCTGTCTGTGTTTGTAAGCTCATTTTGTGGACACCTATATGCACATCCACACAAGAACACACTGCTAGGTAAGGTGTTCCACTCCAATCCTGAATGATAAAATATTTAGTAATATAAATTTAACATAGGATTCGTATGCATGTCTGCTCCTATTCATGTGTGCAGAATGTGTACAGGTCAGAGACACATTGGGCATTGTGTCTTGACGGAACAATGGCTGTCTACCTTGTTTTCTGATACTAGGTCTCCCAATGGAGCCTTGGGCTCACTGACTAGGTCAACAAGCCCCATGAATTCAATTGTCCTCACCCCTCCTGTGCTGGTGTTACCGGCATGCCTGCTATATCCAGCTTACTCTATTTGTGACAGGGACAAAACTTGGTTCCTCATGCGCACGTGACACACTCAATGAGTTATTTCTCCAGCTCAGGTTTAATAGACAATTCGAGTATGGGCTTCCAGAACTGACTCAGGGTTTTTAGGAATCCGTTATTTAATCCGGTAAGGTAGGTTGCAAACCAGGAGCCGGTGCGATTGCATACAGTTTTAGCTAATTCTTCGGGGGGCTTGATTAGTTCCTTGTATCCAGTCAGCAGACAGTTAAGGGGGTGACTCTTCCACTCTGCGAGCTGAGTCCTTAGACATCAGCTTCTTACAATCCATGAACTCGCGACTGTATTTTGAAACAGCAATAAAAGGTGAAAATGTGTCTTCCACCAACAATATTTAACTCCAGTCCCAGGCCCTTTAGATGTGTCAGAATTATAGCCATGTTCTCATCTCTATTAAAAAGTATGCACATAGAGACATGAAATCGTAAGCCACATTTACAGCTGCTTTATGTGTTTGTACACTGTTAAACAGCGTGGCTATTCTTGTCAGGCGTGTTCCTTGTACGTGATACACAGAGCGTTTCTTCAAATTCAATGTCAAAACGGGCCAGAGAAGAGTTCAGACCCATGCCTAGAGCTTCAGAACTTGTCACATGCTGGACAACCCTGGAAATCTGAGGTAGGAAGTATGTCCCTTGAAGAATGAAGGTCACAGGATAAAAAACTATAGGCTGGGAGATCTGTGCCCAAGGGAATTTGCACAGTCTCTGAAAGATGGCAAGCACAGTGGATACTCTATGCTTTTGAAGGTCATCTGGCCTCAAATGACAAAATAATACATTTTAGCCAATAAAGATATAAGATTATTTTTTCCTCTGAATTTATATATTCTTGAAAGTTTTGATTTTCATAAAAATTAAGATAGTGTGTGTTGCCTTGGGGATCACTGTTTGAATCTCTGAAGAATAGCACACCTAAGAAATGTTGCGTGGAGTCCCTGCCCGCTGCGCTGGCCCCTTTCACTGTCTGTACGTGGGACTCTCCTGCTCACTCGCATTCTATCCAGACAGCAGAGAGATGCAGTTTTTCCTATCATCTAAGGGTAAGTAAGCTACACACAACCGACCACCCTGCCGGGTTATAAACGTGTATGCTTATGTATGTAGGCAAGTATTGCGTGGGTTGCACTTGTCCTTGCATTTGATGGGAGGAAGGTATCAGTTGTCTCCCTCTTGCTTCCCATCTGACTTTTGAAGGAGATCACTGTTTCGGCTTGGCTGGGTGGCCACTCCCTGGGCCTGCATCTCTAGCCCTGCCATCACTGGGGCTATGAGTGCAGGCTTCTGTGCCTGACTTTTTGCTTTATATACATGGGTGCTGGGGATCTGAACTTGTGTCCTGGCGTTTCTACGCTTTGTCAAGCTATTTCCCCAGCCCCTAGGGTTTGGTTCCTTGTTAAAAAAAAATTATTTATGCACACAGAGCATATAAGCTACAATAAATCTAACGCTGATAACTTTTAAATCTTGGTAATGGTCATCTAGGATATGACCTAAAAGGACAATTGTTTTCATGTCTTTGGATGTCATCATGCTGGTCATATTTGGGGATCAGCATTGTGAGTGGGTCACTGAGTCTGTTCTCAACAGGCCCTGCTAGCACCCGAGGAAACCAGTGTCTGCTGGCTTTCTCCTCGCTGTTCTCACAGAAAGTAGAATTAGGGGACCAGGCTCTGTCGGCTACCCTCTCACTATCCTCACTGGAAGCAGAATTAGCAAAGAAGTCAGCCCTGAGAATGGAAATTCCCTGAGAAGGAAATGCTCTTGTATGGCTAGAGAATATTAATTGGTCATATGACGTCACTTCCTCTAAAGACGGGCTCTGCTGTGTTCACCACAATAAATGTCCGATGTTAATATTACATATTGTATCATATGTTGTTACTCTCTGACCAGCTAATCAAGCCAGCTCGTCTCCTCATCCATTAATACTAAACAGGCTCTCTGAATTTAAAACAGTGCATAAGCAATGAAAAATTTAGTTTTACTTTATTCTTCTTTTTTTTTTGGTTTTTTTTTTTGGTTTTTCGAGACAGGGTTTCTCTGCAGCTTTTTTTAGAGCCTGTCCTGGACCTAGCTCTTGTAGACCAGGCTGGCCTCAAACTCACAGAGATCCGCCTGCCTCTGCCTCCCGAGTGCTGGGATTAAAGGCGTGCGCCACCACCGCCCGGCTACTTTATTCTTCTTGATAACAAAAATAAACATAAGTAATATAACAATTAATACACTGCATATCAATGTCTTATCTTTTAATAATCAAGTACTATCTTCTGTCTGTGCTGTGTGGGATGTTGGTTAGAGAACCAGCAAGGTGTGATTAGATGAAACCATCCACTTAGCTCTTTCTGAGGGCTGCTTCCACTTCTCAAAGGTAACCTTGAAAGGAAGATTGACAAGGACTTTTTCTGTTTTCTGAAATTGGCGATATGTAACTGGAGGTTTCTCTCTTGCCCAGCAGTTCCCTAATAACCACTCTGAGGCTTACAAACTGTTTGGCCTATTAGCTTAGGCTTATTATTAACTGGCTTTTACAACTTAAATTAACTCCTTTCTATTATTCTATATGTTACCACAAGGCACATGGCTTGTTACCTGTGGCTGCTGGTGCCTCCCTGATTCCACCTCTTTTCTCACTCTATCTCTGCTTGGATTTCCCACCTGGCTCTATTTTGCCTGGCTGTTTGCCAAATCAGATTCCTTATAAACCACTGGTAATAAAAACATACACACAGCATACACAAGGGCATCCCTCATCAGTGGTACACAAAAGGATGCAATGGAGGCCAGGTCTTGCCCTTCCCTTTAGAACACATGAAAAGTGGCTCATTCCCAATGGCCCTGTGTTCAGGTGGCAGCTGTTCTCTTCCTCTCTGCCCCAACGAAGGTGAGAAAGAGCATAGAGGACAACCGCGAGTAAACTCACAGTGAGTCTGCCTTCCTGATAACAGAATGGAAGAAATGTGGAGCGAGATTTATCTCTTATGCCTCTCTATATCCAAAAGACAGCAAAGTGAGGGCAGAAAGGTCCCGTGAAGCAAAAGAAAACGAGACAGACAATCTCTCTGTATTTTCGTGTGCCATTCTGATCATTTTCCACAGCTGGAGTTGTCCTGGATTCTGAACTAATTGATTACACAAGAGTCCCTGTGACTTTGGCCTATTTTGTCTCTGTCCCTCCACCTCGATTTCAAGAGAACCCAGGGACACAGGGACACAGGGCACTTGAAAACAGTAGGACTTTTCCTTATTCCAGCTCCCCATCACAGAGCTACGTTCTACTGGGCGGACAGTTAACAAGCTCATAATGTTAACATACTGCCAACTGGGCCTCCACACAGTCTTGTCTGGTATTTTCCAATAGCCACTGACCCCGGTAGAATAAGAGTTCTTTCGAACCGGCTTGTATCTTTAAAGCCAGTTTTTATTGGCTTACGTGCAAATTAGTTATATAGGAGTGTAGTGTTTTCACCTGTTATTCTCCCTCGTGTGGTTTATATGAAACAATTGTTCTGCTAGCGTAATTTAACTCTTAATGGCCAAAAGCATTTCAGCTGCTTTGTCAATGTTCTGAATAGTTACAAGAAAATACAATTTTTAAATTAGTATCGTTTTTAAAAATGGCTTTGAGTAGTACAATCCTTTTCTTTTTAAATGTTGTATGCGTTGATGTTTTGCCTGCATGTATGTTTGTTTGTGGGTGTCGGGTCCCCTGGAATGGGAGTTACAGCAGCTACAATTGTGAGCTGCCATGTGGGTTCTGGGAATTGAACCAGGGTTTCTGGAAAAGCAAAAGTTCTCTTAACCACTGAGTCATCTGTCCAGCCCCTGAGGAGTATAATTCTAAATTAACTTTTCTTTCTACGATCCTGCATTTTCCACATTTTAGAATCAGTAACTGTAAGTCCCAAGTCCTGACCTCTGGACTCCATTTTTGGAGGCTCCGTCCCTGTGCCCCGCCAAGCCTTGACCCCTCCCCAAAGAAGTGTCAAGATGAGCCTGCCAAAATCTTGACCACTCCCCCAATCTACTTAAACTGCTTCCCCAGAAGGTCCCCTCGTGGTCCCTTTCCTCTCCCCTCAGTGGTCGCATTCGCGGCTTCCCGGTTCCCCCTCGGGGCCATCCGAGAGTGCAGGAATCCCATTAAACCTGGATATTTTTAATTTGGCTTGTTGTGACTTGGCTTGATTGGGATTTTTGCATTGGCAGTGAGCTCGTATAAGGAAACATTCCCAACAGTAATGTGTACATTTTAAACAACAACAAAAAAAGTGCACAAAAATTATCACATATAAAAAAATAAAATTAATTACAAGAAGTCAATAGTATTTAATTTGAAGAGTATCATAAGGTTGATTTCAATTTTATATTTTCGCCTTTCCAACTTTTTTTTAAAATTTAGATATTTATTTATGTATATGAGTCTTCTGTTTTCATGCCCACCAGAAGGAATCTGATCCTATTACAGATGGTTGTGAGCCATTATGTAGTTGCTTGGAGTTGAACTAAAGACCTTTGGAAGAGTAGTCAGTGCACTTAACTACCGAGCCATCTCTCCAGCTCCCCCAACTTTTTAAAAGGATTCCCTGTGTGAATAAAGGAGACAATCCCCTAAGTTATGGACATGCTTAACTGATTTTCCTATGCTCCCCGACATCTGACTAGCTTGTGGTAGGACGTGGTAGGATTCATGGGAACATGGGCACAGTTACAGTTAAGTATCTAGAATTTTGGAAAAGCATTGCCAAGTCCTAGCAGGACACTCTGATGGTTGGATATTAGCGTCTGTAACGTCTTTCTCCACTGAGGACTGGCCAACTCCTCACATGGCCATGCTGGTGAAGAGTATTGCTATTTAGCCACCTTTAGAGACATGGGATAGCAGGGCTACGGCGCCATGGTGGTCCGTCAGTAAATATCATCAGAGAAAGAAAGCAGAGTATTCATATGGACCACAGCTGACAAACACCGTAATCAGGGCAGGAGGCGAGAGGTGGATGCAGAGAAGGGTCTGGGAACCAAGCTGAATAAAATAGCACCCCAATACATCCTTAGGCAACAGCTACCAGCTCAAGAGAAAAAAAACATCTAAAGCCATGTCTTGTCTGAATCTTGACTTTTTCCTAGGAAATCAAGTAAAAAGCAAAATATGTGTTTTTCTTTAGCAGATATTTTAACGAGAGGGGGGGGGAAGAAACATAAAGACATGGGTTCAATAGATACAACTGTAAAAAAGATATAATAAAGAAAATAAAAATAAAAAAATAAATAATAAATAATAAAAATAAAATAATAAATAAATAAATAAATTTTAAAAAGTAAATAAGAAGCAAATTCTGACTTTCAGATTCAATGAATCCAGAGCAGCCAAACAGAAACCAGGGGCCGTGTTGTTGCCGCAGGAGGCCTGAGGTAGTAACTGTCTCTTTCCTACTCTCTCCACACCCACCAAGTTTCAGCTACTTTCTACTGCTGTGAGCAGACACCATGACCAAGGCAACTTACAACAGAGGATTTATTTAGGTCTCACAGTTCAGAGGATTAGAGGCCTTGACAGCAGAACAAAGGGGAAGTGACAGGAATAACGGAGAACTTACATTCTGATACACAAGCAGGAAGCAGAGTGCACACTGGGAATGTTGTAAGTCTTCTGCAAGCTCAAAACTAGCCCCAGTGACACAGCTCCTCCAACAAGGCCACGCCTTTTAGTCCTTCCCAAACAATTCCACCAACTGTCGAACAGGTACGCAAACATATGAGCCTACAGAGATTGTTCTCATGCAAACCACCATATTCTACTCCCTGGTACCCATAGGCTTGTGGCCTTATCATACTGCAAAATGCCTTTAGTCCACCTTCAAAAGTCCCCATAGTCTTACGTAGTCTCAACAGTGCTTAAAAGTCCAAAGTCTCTTCTGAGACTCAAGGCAATCCCTTTACTGTATTCCCTGCTAAAATCAGAAGGCAAACCACATACTTCTGATATACAATGGCATGGAATATACATGACCATTTTAAAAGGGAAGAATGGAGGCATAGTGAAGCCGTACTGGAGAGAGAGAGAGAGAGGGAGAGAGGGAGAGGGAGAAAGGCAGAGACTAAGAATGACACCAGTCTTTTGAAATCTCAAAGCTAGCTCCAGTGACACACCTCCACCAACAGAGCCACACCTCCTAATCCTTCCCAAACAGTTCCATCAACTGGAGACTAAGTACCCAAACATACAAGCCTATGGGGGCCATTCTCATTCAGCTCACTATGCCTTCCATGAAAATGCACTTGCTCAACCATAACCTTTGTGACGGCTATATTGGGTTGTCAGCTTGACTACATCTGGAATTAACTAAAGCCTAAGTGAATGAGTATACCTGTGGGAAATTTTTCTTAATTAAAGCAGGTCAGCCAGAGTTGCATAGCAAGACTTCAGTTTGTGATGTGAGAATAGATCCTGGAGAAAACCTTATAAAGATTGGTAGATATAAAGGAAACCAGTTGGCCGAGAAAGTCTGGAAGCACATGTAGGCTTCATACAACAAGCAGAGCATGGCCAAAGAAAGTGCACTGCTAGATGAACATGATGGAGATGCTAGTGTGTAAATATCCTATAAAGCGTCACGAGGCTCCCAGAGCAGAGCTTTTCAGTCTTTAAAAACCCTTCCTAGTTTATTCCCATTCTTGGGCGTGTTTTTCCATCTTTACAGTCTGCCTCTATCTCTATTTCTTACCACCTGTCCCAGTCCCAATCCATCATCACTCTAGGACCATAGAACCTGGGTATCAACAGGTGTCCCTGGGACTCTGGAGTGGCTGCCTTTGGACTCCGCTCTGTGCCTGTTACATTCAAGTCCCTACAGCACCTAGGCCTCATCTCCTTTCCCTGTCCCCTTCTAGCCAGCTCTAGCTCCTCTACTCTGTTCTGTACACGCACTAAGCGCCCCAAAGGCCATGCCTCTGATCATGTGGAGGCCGTTTCCTGCTTAGTACTCCGTTCTCTTTCTGTTTCTGGAAATTCTACTATGTTTCTTCTGAAAAGCTTTCTCTGGTTTCTTTAAGAAGCTATTCTCTGAACTCACATAGTTTTATATCTTGGTTATAATATGTATTGCACTGCAGAATTTACTGTCACCTCGTCTTGTTCTCCAGCTGATAGAGAATTCTTTGTGGGTTGTATTTGTTTTGGGTTCCTTTTTATTTGGTTTTGGTTTTGAGGGGAAGAGGTTGTCACTACCTGGCCTAGGCTGGCCTTTATCCCCCTGCCTTGTCTTCTTTTGTGCTGAGATTACAGGCATGTGTCACCATGCCAAGAGGAGAAAGTTCCTTGAAAGTATAAACGTGTTTGTAGCCTTGGTGGGCAGGAATGGTGCCAAAGATATAATAGTTACATAAGAAGTCTCAGTCAAATAGGTTCAAAGTACTTGCTTAAGAACAGTCCGTGAGATGCTTACCAAAAAGCATGTCTCCTGTGTGCTTTTTTTCTACATATTTTATATATATCCTGCAGGTTGGATAAATAGCTAACTTTCTAAGAGCACACAGTTATCAGATAAGCACATCGCATTTAAGGAAAAGTGATCTCGGAAGCTTTTGGTGACAGCATACACATATGTGTTAGATGCTCTCATTCCATGTGGGCTGAAAACTGGCAGTGATATGGTTAAATGGCTTGTAATTGGTGATTATTTTCCCCCTTGGTGATACATGGCAATGTGCAGGACTGCTTTGAGTCGGAATAACTTGAAGAACAAAACTGTTACCGGTGTCTGATGGGCACAGTAATGGGTGCGGGGAGCATCTATAAAGCTCAGGGCCTCCGCCATAATGAAGAATTACCTGGCCCCTAAGGTTGATAGCCAGTATTACAAAGCACTAACCACACAGCGAATCTGAAGCCATCCTGGTCTTCGGAGTGAATTCCAGACCAGCCAGAGGGAATCTCAGATCATAAGCCCTGCTAAAAGTGGGGAAGAGGAGGGTCTTAACCTGTTTTCCTCAGAACCATGTTCTACCAGTCACTACGATGGCATGAGAAGATGAAAGTTGTGGTAAGCTCTGATGTAGATACAGCCACCCCACTAGTCACCTTCTAGGAATGTCCAGTTTCTAAGGGAACTATAAAGAACTGGACTCTGATCTAAGGGAAACAGCAATCTCAAGAAACAAGGGCCGGGTTTTTTGTGTCTGCTTTGATCCCTGTAATTTCACCTCTGCTAAAACGGTCATATGACAATAAACATAATCTCATGAACATTGGATGAGTTATTAAAAAACGTTAATGAAAGTATCAGCCTTGATAAAAAATGGATAATGGCTTCGAAAGGATCACTTAGCCATTTTAACAGTAAGATTACCAACCTTTGTGACATTTTAGGACGACATGTAAGAGTCAGCTTGTCTAACAAGTCACAGTAGTACGTGCCTGTGACTTCAGCACTAAAGAGCTGAGGCAGGAGGACGATGAGATTGAGGGCAACCTGGGCTACATATTGAGAACAAAAACTAAACCAAACCAAACGGAAACAGTAGGTCAGATTAAGAAAATCCAGAAATGTATCACACCAGAGTCATGAACCCTGAGAGTATTCTCCAAGACACTTTAGCCAAGTTTGCACCCAGACCCCAGAGTTTATATCAGGCCTGTGGCGGGGCCAGCATTGCTCCAAGTGTACCCACTACTGTTGTGCCTCAATGACATCATAGCACAAGGCACGCATCCTCTTCCACCTTCAGCTGCTTAGTGACAATATGGTAAAGGTCCATCAGCCACCTTAGCTGTCCCTTTCCTTTCATTCCTGATTTGTCCTTGTTACTTGCTTGGGTTTGGGGTATTGCCGCTGGTTTTAATTATACTTCACTTTGATCTTTTTCATTGTGTGCATCGTACATCACCCTGTGGTACAAAGAGATTTTCATCCAAGTAGGTAACCTGTGTTGAGCACATTCCCCCTCACGCTCCGGTGAGACAAGGGCTTGCCACGTACTCTGGGCTGACCTTAAACTCATGATCCTCCTGACTCAGTCTCTCAAGTGCCGGGATTACTGGCGTGTACCACTCTGCCCGGCTTTGAAAGCACCTGCCTTAATGAGGGTTCTTAGCTTTTCAGCCTAGATTACTCTATCCTTGGCAGGGGGCGGGGGTTCTAATCTTTAGTGTCTCCTTAAATCACTCATGTTTTTACATGATGGTGTAATAACCATAACCACATAATAATGATGATGACAATTCTCAGCTGATATAGCTCGAGGGTTGCTAGCAATTGCCTGGATTTCGAGCACTTAAGTACATTAAGGCATTTAATCCCTCCTAACAACTGTGACTTCTCCCTAGGCTACAGCTGAGAAGACTCAAGTGCATAAGCCAGAAACAGTTTGCCCTAGGCTGTGGTTTGGTCTCAGCCTGGCTCTGTGCGCTAACCCTTGACCTTTATCCTACGCTGCTTGTCTTCATCCACACAAATGCCACTCACCCATACTCAGGACAGTCTCCGTAACTGGGTCTAACGCACCAAACTCACGTTTTCCCAGTCACTTCCCACGTAAGGGGCTAATTGTATTTTCATTAGAACACGGTGACGAGACTTGTGTCCTTGTGGTAAGGCCGTCAGTCCAATTTGTCTCTGTTTTGTCTCTCCACTTAGTTAACGCTTGATATTTAAGTTTGACTTTTCCACGTGCGGAAGGAGGGAAGGCGTAAACCTAACCTGTCAATGAAGAAGTTTGGTTTTGGTCTTTACGGTTTGTGATTTGTCTGTCTTGGGTAGCAGATGCAGCTTGTATAGGTGAGTTAATTGTCTTAGGCAATTAATGGATTCGAGAATGTGCGCACACTTACTTAGGAATAATAGCTGCGGTAATATATAGCACTCATATATCAAGTTGAACATATAGTATAGTAGTTAAAAGACAGCTCCCTAGATTCAAAATGCTTGAATCCCTGCCTGCTGCTTATTTTGAGCAGAATTAACTTTTCAGACCCCCGGTTACTGTGACTTGTACCCAGTGAAGGAAACCATCTTCTACCAAAGGATTAAGGGGAAAGTAAATATGGCCTAGTTGGTATAATATTATACATGATTAAGTGATTTAGAAACCATCTAGCTATCTTTGAATGTCCTACTCTATGCCCAGGAGAACTTGAAGAGGCTCACAGTGAAAAAGATGGCGCCTCCAGGACCCTCATCTTAAGCCTTGATACGACTGTCAGGGTGGCGTCTTGTTAAATGCCATCTGGATGGGGAGATGGGGAAAAAATGGCCTTATCATAAAAACACACTGCAGAATGGGAATTTGAAATGGATGAAGTCCCAATTTACTGCCGACCTCATCCTCCCTTTCTTTGCCAAGCCCCTCACCCAGCGCCTTGCAAACAGTTCTGCTGTGTTCCTTTCCCTTCTCACCACCAACGCCTTATCCCTGCTTTTCACAAGAGCCCACTCCAGAAACCCTGGGATGTTCCTTCTTAAACGATGATCCAAGAAAGGCACAAACAAACCCTTACTTTCTGAAGGAACGCATTTAGGTTTCACTATTGGACATACAAAGTGCATCACGGATCGTTTCTTTCTGCTCCTTATCTCTCCTCTATCCATAAAACTCTGCACTATCCCATATCATTGCTGATCGGAGCCTGCATCTTTGTGTCTCTCATTTTGTGGCTTCCTTGTTTGTTCATGCCTTTCTTTCTTTCTGTCTAGATCATGTCTACTCAGAGGTGCAGGTCCGTCCTTCCGTAAAATTACTATAACTATTGTAGCCTCATTGAGGTTTTCCTGCTAAAGATGCCCAAGGTCCCATTGGCCTATTAGAAAACCACCTTTAATTTAATTTTCATCTTAACCGTGGTATCTGCTGGGGTCTCTGTTTCTCAGAGGTTGTCCTTCTGTGGCCTGGGGTCCCATGCCTCACACTTCTGTGCTGTTCTCAGAGAGTCTTCAATGGATTCTTACGAACAGACTGCTTAGCATCCTTCACTGTTGGAGGAACAGTCAGAACTCTTCAGAGAAAGAAACGCCTCTGATCTTATCCTTACATCTGGGGCTCCACCCGATGTGAGATCACTGTTCGTTTCTGCTTGAAGACATAATTACCACCACATTGCTATTTTCCGACTCCTTTCTAAACGGGCCCTGTGCTGGTCTTTGCCTTCCAAGGCTTTGTTCTCCTGCACTTATCAGCACACCTTGACATACTTCTGCACCATGGTCTTTGACATTGGCCTCCTCCTGTGGGTGTGAGCCCAAATCACTTTGCTGAGGTTGGCTCTTTATGGCTTCTTTACTGGCACCTGAAGATGGAAATTATGACATCATCTAAGCCAATGATCCCCAAACATAATAGGATAAGATTGCTTACGTGCTTATTAAAAAAAAAAATTCCAGTTTCTGGATCCTGCTCTAAGCCTATTACACCAGCATGTCCCAAATAAAGGCCTAGAAATCAGAATGATTAGCAAGCATCCCAAGGAGATTCTTCTGATCAGATGCAGTGCTGGGCGACATTCTCCAGCTGATCTGATGGACCAGTCTGTTTCCACTGCCAATCGGATGCCAGTGTTTGAAGGAAAGAGAGCATAGACTTCAGTGACTTGGCATTCACACAGGTGAATAGAAATGGGTTAATTTAAGATATAAGAGCTAGCTGGGGAAAAAAAACCCACCTAAGTTGTTAGTCAAACAGCATTGCAATTAATATAGTTTCTGTGTGATTATTCGGGTCTGGGTCTGAGTAGTTGAGAAGCGAACGAGCAACCTCTATCTACAATCACTAATACAGAACAACCTACCTAGGACCTCTGAACTTTAATGTCTTCTTCTTCATTATCACCATCATTATCACCATCATCACCATCATCATCATCATCATGAGATGTAGTGGTTTGAATGAGAACGCCCCCTACAAACTCATATATTGGAAGACTTTGAGCCATGGTTGATGGAACTATTCAGGAGGGATTAGGAGGTGTGTGTCACTAGGGGGTGGGTTTCAAAAGTCCATGCCATTTCCAGTTAACATGCCCTCCCCACTGTGCCTCATGGTTGTTGTCCTCACATGCAAACTCTCAGCTGCTACTTCAACGCCATCCCTGCCTGCTGCCAAGTTCCCCACCAGAATGGTCAGGAACTAACACTCTGAAACTGTACCCAAGCCCCCAATTACACGCTTGCTTTTCTAAGTCACTTTGGTCATGGTCGTCACAGCAATAGAAAAGTAACCAAGACAAAAAAATAAAGGTTAGAGAAAGGAAGAGAGGAGGAGAGAGCTGTAGCAAATAATTAGTTCGCCTTTGTGGATTTCCACTAGACCAACTGTAAGGACTTTTAGAAGAATTACCTCTATCAGTTCCTTTTTTGTTGCTGTAATAAAATGCCTAGTAGAAGAAACGCCACTGAGGGCAATTTTACTTTGGTTGATGGTTTCCAAAGATACACACCCATGATAGTGGAGATCGCATGGAAAAGTGATTCAGCAGTGGCAGAAGCGGGGAATCGGCAGAGAAGGGGACCAGAAGCAGAATCCCGAGCTGTAACATCCGCAGGTCCGCCCTCCGTGACTCACCTCTGACAGCCAGGCCTCACAGTCTCCCCAGACAGCAGCCCCAGGAAGGGAGATGACGTTCAGACACATGAGCCTATGCAAACACCATAGCAATCATAACATCCCCAAAGGTCTCAGTTTAACTGGGCCAGATATACTGTTGAAGTTAAAATGCAGGAAACTGGTGATTGTTAGGATGCCTTCAAACTGAAAACTTTGATTTAATAGTATGTCATTTAAAAACCTGTGCTAATGGTAAGCATTTTAGGTTATTTATAAAATATATATTGTTATTATTTATTATTAGTGTGTGTGCACGCGTTGGTTTTCGAGGTGGTGGGAATTAGAAGCAGAGTCTCACAGTAGGTGGGCACTCGATCGCAGAGCTATATTCTTAACCCTCCACTCTTTTTCAACATAATTCCATTACATATTGTTGTCCAGGAGAGTGGATGAATAATCACAACAATTTTATGACTTACGACAACCATGTAAAAATAGTCTAAAGCTGCAGAGAAACCCTGTCTCGAAAAACCAAAAAAAAAAAAAAAATAGTCTGGAGTGTTGTAAGGTCTTTCAAAATCTGTAGCTCAAAAAGATGTATGGAAGTGAGTTGCTAATTAAATAAAACATGGAAGCTTATTGCCAGTAATTTATACCTGGGCAGAAACAGGTATAAATCCCTCCTGTGGATGAGAAAAACCTGTGTGTTTAACACTCCTGGTTTCTTTAGTGCTATATGTGAGCACAAGGGCCTTGTACCCTCTACACCTACTCAAATTCCAGTTCATTCAAAAAAAATAAAATAAAATATGCATGTGCCAGGCCAGAACTTTAGCTCAGCTGACATGAAAACGGCACTGGAGGGGCTGGAGAGATGGCTCAGCGGTTAAGAGCATTGCCTGCTCTTCCAAAGGTCCTGAGTTCAATTCCCGGCAACCACATGGTGGCTCACAGCCATCTGCAATGAGGTCTGGTGCCCTCTTCTGGCCTGCAGACATACATGCAGACAGAATATTGTATACATAATAAATACATAAATATAAAAAAAGAAAGAGCCGGGCGGTGGTGGCGCCCAGCACTCGGGAGGCAGAGGCAGACGGATCTCTGTGAGTTCGAGGCCAGCCTGGTCTACAAGAGCTAGTTCCAGGACAGGCTCCAAAGCCACAGAGAAACTGTCTCGAAAAACCAAAAAAAAAAAAAAAAAAAAAAAAAAAAAAGAAAGAAAGAAAGAAAACGACACTGGCAATTCTTATTGTCTATAGTCTACTTCCTTTCCTGTGCTCTGACCATGTAACATCAAACTTGAAGTTCATCTTTAAACTAACTAGCCATCACCTCATCTCAGATTAAATAGACGTCAAATCAGGTGTAATGTGTGTCTGTCTGGGCATATGCATTTGTGTGTGTCTATGTCCCTGTGTGTGTCTGTGTCTCTCTGACTGTACGTATATGTTGTTGTGTGTCTCCCTGGGTATGTATATACATAGATAAAATAAATATTTAACACAGAGACAGACTTCAACGAAGACTGTCTCTTAACACGCAGCAAGGGTTCACTTAGAATTGTAAAGCATGTTCCAAGTTGAACTGTATCCATACTGATAGCAGATTCTTTTCAGTCCTGAACAGACCTTCAGGAAGCAGATTGTAGGTTTTCCCCGTTAGCCTCATGATGTGGTGAGCTTTATGGTCCACCAGGCTGCGATCACAAAGCCCAAGATCTGCTCGACCTATGCTATATGTGAATAAGCCCACCGTCGAAGGGGCTCTTGGGACATGATCAGCTTTTAAATGTACTGTGTAGTTTCAGTTAGCATCACATTCAGTAGCTAAGCTTTCTGAATGACACTTGACACCACAAACCATCACCCCCTGCCTTAAGAACACTGACATCTCCCTCCAATCACCCCGCTTTCTCCCCCTTTTTCTTTCGGTCTCTCATTTTCCCCTCCTTCTCTTGGCTCCCTTCCTTTTCTTGTTTTCCATCTTTCCTTCATTTTCCAAATAGTTTCCCCTTCCAAACTTCCGCAAAATGAGAAATGAGACTGGTTATACATACAAAATTGGAACAGCCCATACAATGTCAAGTGTCTTGTTTTACAAAGAACGCCAACCAAGCCTCACCATTAATACTAGGAACAGAAGCAGTCTGGCGGAGGATCCTGGTATCCAGGTCGCTCCTTGGCAGAACAGGCATACGGCATTCTCTCCCGCGATGTGTTCATGCGCTTACTAGCGGGCTATTTCCTGGCTTGTTTGGCTGTGATACTAGATTTCACTCTGCGGAGGGCAAACACTCTGGTGTTATTTTATTAAGTGTGCATGCCTACAGCTGTAGAACCAGCACAGTTACCCACTGGGATGTGTGATAATCGAGACCCTTAAATATATCAAGGCTGAATTGTGATATGCTAGAAATGCAAACTACATAATGGATTTTTTTAAATATACATATGTATATATATATATATTTATTATGTATACAATATTCTGTCTGTGTGTGTGCCTGCACGCCAGAAGAGGGCACCAGACCCCATTACAGATGGTTGTGAGCCACCATGTGGTTGCTGGGAATCGAACTCAGGACCTTTGGAAGAGCAGGCAATGCTCTTAACCTCTGAGCCATCTCTCCAGCCCCTACATAATGGATTTTTGACACAGTATTAAAGCATGTAAAACACGCCCAGAAAATATCACTACTGATTTTTGTATGGATTACATGATGAAACAACGTTTTAAATATATTAGTTGAAGTGAAGTCCATTATTTTATTTTGATTCATTTTACCTGGGTCTACTCACTGGTTTTGTTTTTGTTTGTTTTGGTTTTTGGTTTTGGTTTTGGTTTTTTGGTTTGTTTTTTTTTTTTTTCCAAGAGAGTTTCTCTGTGTAACAGTCCTGGCTGTCTTGGAACTCACTTTATAGAGTTGGCCTTGAACTCACAGAGATCCACCTGCCTCTGCCTCTGAGTACCAGGATTAAAGGCGTGTGCCACCACTGCCCAGTCTTATTCACCTTTTGAATTTGGCCACTAGAAATGTTTCCACTAAATATGTGGCTCATAGTTTTCTTTTTCCTTTAACATAAAGATAAACTAGATATTTATTCATTCCTCAAACATGATTTTATAATTATTTTAACCTGTCAGCTAGTAGACAGAGAAATGAAAGAAAGCGCAATCATCATTCCCCTAGATATAACTATATGACCAAATAAAATACATCTATAGATACATACGTACATGTGTGTAGAAGGAACGGCGGGCTGTGTCCCGCCACCCGGCTAACTTTACCCAAAATAATTACACAGAAACTGTATTCTTTTAAACACTGCCTGGCCCATTAGTTTCAGCCTCTTATTGGCTAATTAACCCATATTTAGTAATCCGCGTAGCACCACAAGGTGGTCGCTTACCAGGAGAGATCTTAACCTGCATCTATCTCGGAGAGGAGAGGCATGGCGACTGCTTATGGCGACTGCCTGAAGCGTCTGCCTCACTGCCTTCTACCTAGCATCCTGTTCTGTTTACTCCGCCTACCTAATTTTCTGTCCTATTAAAGGGCCAAGGCAGTTTCTTTATTAACCAATGAAATTAACACATAGACACGCCTCCATCACATGTGTGTGTGTGTGTGTGTAGAGTAAACTCCACCCTGCCACCCTGTTTCTAATGTGGAAGCTAGTTTAAATGTTGTTAGAATATTGCGCTGTCTGTGTGACGACAAAGAGCTGTGAACCACGATGTCCAAGAGAAACTAACAAGTGGTGGCAGCAACGTCGGAAGTTGTCATTCAGGATTTGACGAGATTTCTAGAAACTAGGCAAAATGTGAGAGGGACTATCCTGTCATGTGTGTGAGAAAGACAGTCATTTTTAAGGATTCCTGTTTTAATTTAACGATTTAAAGCACGAACCCATTAGGAACAGTTCATATCTGTGGTGGTTTCTGCGGTGGCTTCAGTCCTGTGCTTCCTGAGGTTGCTTTGTTTCCCTGACTGCCTGGCTGGGCATGCATCAACTCTGTTGGCCTGCTCAAAGGATCCGTCATATTGTTTCACAAATTCTAATTTTTTACGCCATTAATTATTCCCTATCTTCTGCTTTATTTTGTTGAATTTGCTTTCCTTATTTAAGGGATAAGCTAAAAATCACAGGCTTGCTCTTTCGTCTTTCTCTTCCACGGGCTTAATGCTACAAATTGTTCTCTGCTGTTTCTATTCTCGATTCTGCAACAGAGATGGGCACAGAGGACTGAGTGCTCATCACTGGGCACGGCTTTCCCTGAGTGAAGTAGGCTACCGTGAAGCATCCGACCGCTGGACAGATGCATTCTGACCTTCCTCGCCAGAGGTCACAGCGCATCCCTCCGCTCTAGTCTCTCTCTGCCGTCTCTTTTTGCCCCTGCCCCAGCAAGCTCAGTCTCTGGATTACAGCATACACAACTAAGCAAACTCCCTCTCTCGTTACTTAAAACATTGAGACTCTGACAGATCAGCAGCCTTGTATCAGAAATTCACGGTGCTGTCTGTCCGTCAAAGGGAACGGGGTCCTTACCAGGCGGACTGAGGCAGGACAGGAAGCTCCTGCGGGCCAGTGGGAGTAGTTTATTTACATTTTTACTTATTGTTTACATTTACATTTACATTTAAATGTAAATGTATTGTTTACATTTACATTTACATTTACATTTACATTTTTACTTATTGTTTACATTTACATTTGGGAGTAGTTTATTTACATTTTTACTTATTGTTTGTTATTCTTTGACAATTTCATACATATCTATAATGTACTTGGATTGTTTTCATGGCCATCACTATGCCACATCCCTTCCCCTTCCTGGGGAACTTCCTTTTCTTCCCAGGAAGTCTCCCTCCTATTTCCCTGCCTTTGTTCTATGACCCACTGAGTTCACAGGTGATGTTTACGTGAGCAAAGGAGGGGGCGATTTAGGAGTGCGGCCAACTTACTAGTGGCTATAGGACTGAGGAGGATTATGTCTCCTTCTCCAGCAACCATTAACTACAGATAGCTTCTCAGACGGTGACCTGTGTTCCCCCTCCTTGGTTCATAGCTCTGACTCAGCTCACCTCTCTGTTGGACAGATAATGTCCACCCCATAAGATTTTTGTTTGTTAACTGACATTTCAAGTCTTTGCCAGTTCTTTACCGAATGTTAAAAGAGTAGAACAATCTAGGTGTGGTGGCACAAGGTTTTAATCGGAGCACTTGAGAGTCCGAGGCTGGTGGATCTCTGAGTTGTAGGCCAGCCCGTTGACAGAGCAAGTTCTAGAGCAGCCAGGGCTACATAGAGAAACGCTGTTTTGAAGAGACATGTATGTGTGTGTGTTTGTGTGGCTTTTAATATATATATATATATTTAATATATATGTATATAAAGGAGAATTTATGTTCCCTCAATGCTGACAATACACTGTCCCCAATGTCACACAGCTTATTAGTATGGAGAAGATACCAGGGCTCAAGGCCATTTATTTGATCATGAAAACATCAGGGGAGAGTTCTGTGAACAATATTGTGAAATGGTTTTCAATGGGTGCAAAACTGAATTCAGTTGGATTCAACAAATATTTGAAGACCTAATAGTAGGTGCCAGGCGTTTTTCTAGCCGGTAGTGGCGGCAGGGCATAGGTGCCAGCGCTTTATTGTCTAGGGAACATCCCTTGAGTTCTAACAGAAAGGCAAAATGACTTTCACGCAACGTTACTTACAGTCAACAATTTATGGTCATGATTTCAGTGTGACACTTCCATTTAGGTGTATTTATCACTGGTTTCATGTCTTGGTTTCTGCAATGACATGATTACCAGCAAATGCCATCATATCTGCCTGGGTTTCCTTCATTTTTAAAACCTGAAATAGCATGGTTGGTTCATGTAATAATTGTTAAATCTTATTAAAAACTATAATATTAGCATAAAATATTACTTGAACCTAAATGCATACACTGAAGTCATTATTGAAAATTACCAATGTAGCACTCGGGAGGCAGAGGCAGGCGGATCTCTGCGAGTTCGAGACCAGCCTGGTCTACAAGAGCTAGCTCCAGGACAGGCTCCAAAGCCACAGAGAAACCCTGTCTCGAAAAACAAAAAACAAAAAAAAATTACCAATGTAGTAATACTCCTAAAACTTATTTGATGTTTAAAACAGAATTATACTCTATTAAATGTACCATTATATTCTTTTCTTATAAAACCAGATTTTTTTACATCAAGTGATATTATTTTATGCTCATATAACTCATCTGTTACTAATAGCAATTTTAGCTATTTTTTTACTACAAACACCTTTATAAATTTTCTATGTACATTTAGAGTGATGGCGCTTTACCCAATATTATTTTTGGATGCAAGTGTATTGCTTTCAGTCTCAGGAAACCTTTTCTATTAACATCTTGGATTTATTTATTTGCCAATTAGATTATCAAAGAAACACATCCTGTACCCTGGAATAAATTCCACTTTGTTGTAGACTCCAGCCAATATGATGATGTAGTCGAGATACTAATATTTTACTCAAGTATTTGCACCCATATGTTTGGGGAAGTTCCTTAGTTACTTTTCTAGTGCCACGACAAAACACCATGGTGAAGGCAACTTTAAAAAGAAAGCGTTTCTTGGGGCTCAGAGTTACAGTGGGTTAGTGTGCATGATCATCATGGCAGGGACCAGACCTGCAAGCATGCATAGCACTGGAGCGGTACCTGAGAGCACGCAGGTACTGGGCAGAGAGAGCGCTAACTGGGAATGGTGAGCTTTAGAAATCTCAAGGCCTACCCCCAATGACACATCTTCTCCAACAAGGCCACACCTCCTACTCCTTCCCAAACAGTTCCACCAACTGGGATCAAGCATTCAGACATATGAGCACATGAGTGGTTATTCTCATTCAAAGCACTTTTTGGTGTGAAAAACATACTGGCTTCTTAAGTTAGTTTTTTTCACATAATTGCTCACAATTGTCTGTGAATTGAGTCTGTTCAAATACAGAAAAAAGTGAGAAGGGGATGATGGGGAGAGCTTGGAGGAATGGGATGGTTGGGATAAAGGAAGGGTGGATTTTGGAGCAGGGAAGTAGATAATTAAGGGAGCCATTTTAGGGTTGGCAAGAGATTTGACTCTAGAGGGATTCCCAGGTGTCCAGGGAGATGTCCCCAGATAGTTCCTTGGGCAGCTGAGGAGAGGGGGTCGGAAATGGCCCTATCCTATAGCCATACTGATGATTATCTTGCATATCACCATAGAACCTTCATCTGGTGATGGATGGAGATAGAGACAGAGACCCACACTGGAGCACTGGACTGAGCTCCCAAGGTCCAAATGAGGAGCAGAAGGAGGGAGAACATGAGCAAGGAAGTCAGGACCACGAGGGGTGTGCCCACCCACTGAGACGGTGGGACTGATCTAATGGGAGCTCACCAAGGCCAGCTGGACTGGGACTGGAAAAGCATGGGATAAAACCGGACTCTCTGAACATGGCGAACAATGAGAGCTGCTGAGAAGCCAAGGACAATGGCACTGGGTTTTGATCCTACTGCATGTACTGGCTTTGTGGGAGCTTAGCCTGTTTGGATGCTCACCTTCCTAGACCTGGGTGGAGTGGGGAGGAACTTGGACTTCCCACAGGGCAGGGAACCCTGAATGCTCTTAGGACTGGAGAGGGGGGGAAGGGTGGAAGGGGGAGGGAAATGGGAGGTGGGGAGGAGGCAAAAATTTTTTAATAATAAAAAAATAAAAAAAACAAATACAGAAAATAGTCATTCTTTGTAGTTTAGAAAGAAGTTAATAGCAAAACAAAAATGAGTCAGGGTAGTATCTTTTAAATATAGTATGTCCAATTACCTTTTCAAATTTTCTATATTTATTAATTTTATCTGTTTACTACTTTCTTTTGAGTTATCCTTTCCATTCACAATTTCTCACATACGAGGTTTTGTTTTAAGATGTTTTTTCTAATTTATTGCAACTAAATTATACATAACATTATCACTTAAAAGTTTTCTTTCTAGTCTTGTATTTCTAGCCTTCCTTCTTCCTAAAATTACAACTTCTACTGCCTCTCCTTCCCCTCAGGAAGGTAAATTAATATATTTTAGGAACTCGAGTTCCTATTTTACTTCCTTTTCTATAGAAACCGGGCGGTAGTGATGCACAACCTTAATCCCAGCACTAGAGAGGAATATAAGACAGGAGGAGACAGTTCTCACACACAGTCTCAATCTGAGATTCCTGGAGGCAGGATCACCATTTTGGACTGAGGTAGAGGTAAGAGCCAGTGGCTGGCTGTTTTGCTTTTCTGACCTTGAGGTTGAACCCCAGTGTATGTCTTTGGGTTTTTTCAGTCATGCTACACATATGATCATTTCAATAGAAGTAGAAAAAGCATTTGATAACACACCCAGCTGTAGATATGGCTTAGTGATGAACCACATCTATAGCATGCATGAAAACAAGATAATGAATAATTATCCATACTCCAATGCCATTTTATGATTAAGAACATTCTGGAAAAATGGCTATAGAAAAAATGAATGGGCCTCAACATATTAAAAGTATGTATAACCATAGTGGGGGTGGAAGCTAAGAGATGCCTCTCTGAGATGTGGCAAAGGGCCAGGATGCCACTTTCAACACTTTTACCAAGCATGGGACTAGAAGTCCTAGCCAGAGCTGTTAGGTAAGAGGAAAAAAATAAAGGGCATTCAGATAGGAAAGGAGGAAATCAGACGGACAGTGTTTGCAGATGATAAGATGTTTTATCAAATTCTAAAGATTCCACCAAAAACTCTCCGAATAAGTGAATTCAGCAACGTTGCAGAACATAGAGCCAACAAACAAAACCTGGCGTTGTTGTCATATACCAGTATTGATTTACCTGAAAAATCAATAAAGCAGCCTCACTCATAATAGCCACACTGTATTAAACATTAACTATCTAGAAACTAATTTGACAGAAATGAAAGTCCTATACCATAAAAAAAATGCAAAATGTTTCTTGTACACAGCAGAAGGCTGGATCCTGTTTTCATATCCATTCTCTTAGCCTGTGACTTTTATAGGTGAATTGAGCCCATTAGTAGCACAGACACTGAGAGCAACAATAAATAAATGGGACCTCCTGAAACTGAGAAGCTTCTGTAAAGCAAAGAACATGGTCAATAAGACAAAAAGGCAGCCTACTGAGTGGGAAAAAAATCTTTACCAACCCCATATCAGACAAAGGACTAATCTCTAAAATATATAAAGAACTCAAGAAATTAGACATCAAAATACTAAATAACCCAATTTGAAAATGGGGTATAGAACTAAACAGAGAATTCTCAAAAGAAGAATCTTAAATGGCCAAAAGATAGTTAAGGAAATCAACATCCTTAGCCATCAGGGAAATGCAAATCAAAACAACTCTGAGATATCATCTTACTCCTGTCAGAATGGCTAAGATCAAAAACACCAATAATAGCTTATGCTGAAGAGAATGTGGAGTAAGGAGAACACTCATCCACTGCTGGTGGGAATGCAAACTCATACAATCACTTTGGAAAAATCAGTATGGTGGTTTCTCAGAAAATTGGGAATCAACCTACCTCAGGACGCTACCATATCACTCTTGGGCATATACCCAAAAGATGCTCAATCATACTACAAAAGCATTTGTTCAGCTATGTTCAGCAGCATTATTTGTAATATCCAGAATCTGGAAACAACCTAGATGCCCCTCAACCGAAGAATGGATAAAGAAAATGTGGCACATTTACACATTAGAATACTACTCAGCTATTTAAAAAAAACAATGACATCTTAAATTTTGCATGCAAATGGATGGAATTAGAAAACACTATCCTGAGTGAGATAACCCAGACCCAAAAAGATGAATATGGTATGTACTTATCCATAAGTGGATACTAGTTATATTTATTTATGTCTGCTATATTATGTCTGTTTATTATTTATGTCTATAACAGATGTAAATAAACATTTTTTCCACTATCTGATGAATGGATAAAGAAAGTATAATACATAAATCCACATAATACTCTTAAATCATTAAGAAGAACAAAATGAAAAGGAGGAGAAGAGGGAGGTAGATAAGTTGTCCTATGTGACATGGAGGGAATTACAGTCATGACGTTAAGTGAAAAAAGCCCAGTGAAGCCACAGCTGCCAATAACCTCATGTTTGACCTGCATCACACCCATACAGAAACTACCTGATTTTCCTGTTCCCCCTTTTTACTGGAACCTTATCTCCCTGCGTGAGGCAGCACACACTGGCAATTCCAGCACTTGGAAAGATCTCCATTTAAAGCTCAGCCTGGGCCATCTAGTGAGTTACTAACCAACCTGAACTACATAGCGAGAAAGAAACAAAAATCATGAGGAGGTTCTACGTTTCCTTTCCCCATCTTCTTTTACCCCCTCTATAATTTAGGTAAATTTTCTTAGATTTCACTACAAGTTGGGAGGAGGAAGTCATCATGCCTTTGCCTTTTCTACAGTTGATGGAGATGCGAAGTTGAGAATGTATTCTGTTGTATGTGTTTACTCCACGTTCTGCCGATTGGCTGACCCATACCGCTAGCATTTTACTAGACCTTTTCACTTAGTTTATTTGAGTCAAGGTGTTCTGCTGTACTTTGACCTGTCCTTTCCCTTAGGTGTGTTCTGGTGGAAGCTCCTACTGTGTGTGAAATGAGTCTGCAGACTTGTGTGTGCTCCATGGTAAAAACAAGACACACTTTAGAGCTGTGATGGCGAGTGCTTAGCACCCCAGAGGTTCCGGGGCTCTGGCCCCACCTACTTACTGCCTCCCGTTCTCTGCTACAATTCCCTCCCATTTTCCCAGTTGATGAACTAATTTTACTTATTGGCCTTGTTATTCTTTGATTAATCAAGTTTCCTTTTGACTACAAGACTGCACAAGCTGTCTTCTGCACAGACTGTCTTCTGCACAGGCTTCTGTCTTCTGCACAGACTGTCTGTCTTCTGCACAAACTGTCTGTCTTCTGCACAGGCTCCTTCCCTAAGCCTGCATACCTTGCTATCTTACATGTTGTTTAAGCTTCACCAAAACTCTTAGGATGACTAGAAATCTTCTTGCTTTTTAAAGCCTATGTGTCCCTTCTTTTTGAAGGTAATTTATCTTTCTCCATAACTTTCACCCTTGGCAATCCAACCAAATTTCCTAGATATTCATAAAATCCTGGTAAAATTATCAAGAGTGTCGCATCTCTCTTATAAATGAACTAGCTTGGGCCAATTTCTATGCCAACAGCCAAAAGGAAATAGAGAGATCAGAGTCTTTCGGAAGCTTCCTGGCTTTGTAGTGACGTATCTCCTCATTTCTAAAACAGTGTCACTTTGTCTTGTTTATAACCGTATTGGATGTCTGTCCAGATTACAATCTTTTTTGTCCTGTGTGAATTTCTTGCCTGTCCTCTTAGATGAGATGTAATTTTTTAGGTTATCTCAAATACAAGTCAACATGTGAAATCTCAAAGTATCACACTTCTATATGTGCAAGAGAAAAGGTGTTGTGATTGTGTTTTAGATTTAATCCCAAAGTCCCTTATTCCTTATAAAGCACATAGGTGGGAAACTGGTCCCCACCGGAGTGGAGAACCTCTGCTCACTGAAAAAGCAAACAAGTCATGGACCAGGGAAAAGATCTTTCTGTGTCCGCCTGCTGAGTACTGTGATTACAAGTGTGTTCCACAGTACTCAGCCGGGTTGTCAGGGTTTGTATGAACGGTGTTTAGCTGTGGAAGATTTTGATATCCAGCATGAACACCCTTTCCTGTGGGTTCCTTTCCAGTTATTCCTATAATATACAACTTTCGTTCTAATCCTTAAGAGACACAGTATTTTTATTATTATACTTAGAAAATTTGTAAGAGCTTCTGGCTTTCAAGAAAACAAAATTTATGAATGAAAATTACTGAAATAAATAAATTAAAAGGGCTCAGAGCCTTTTGATTCATGTAATAGAAATACTTAAGTCTAGTTAAAAATTTCTTTAATTGAACTAAACTCTTTACCACATGCCTTTCGGTTTAAAACCCAGCTGCTGATGTAAACCACAGTACATTCTGTCCAGCTGTTCTCCATAAAATCACAACTAGTTTAAATACTAGTGCTGGCAGCTTAGGAAGACAATGGATTTTCCAAAGTTTCCCATGTTCTCTCTGTCCAACATTCCTCCCTCGCCTTCTGCTTCCTGTAGACATTGCTCCGCAAAAGCCATCTCGTGACTGTGTCGGGAGACATGAGCGGCCCAAGCCCAAGCATAGTGACAGCTATACCTACGATAATAGCATTAAGCTAGCACTAAGCCCAGTTTTGGTAGTACCGAATTAAATTTTAGCCTTGCAACACAAAGCTTCTGCTGTAAAATCATTTGGAATTCAAACGCCTGGATGTTTGTTTTGTTTTTCTAGGTAAAGTTAACAGCGACCGCAGAGCAATATTTTTTAAAACCAAACAGAATGCACAGGCAAATACAGGTAAGCGGATATAGCTTGCTTGCTTACACTGTACCAGTGCAGTAGAGTTTTTGCACCTAGTTACTTTATAAAGAAAAAAATTAATGCCCCCAAGGCAGTATTGCATTTGGATGCAAACACGTTTCGATAAAATTTAATTGCTATAAACATTCAGAACTAGGATAAAAGCCTCTTTAGTTATAAAGAATTCGGCCTTAGAAGGAGGATTATCTATAGGAAAAACACCAGGTGAGTTTGTACGCACCTATCATCATGTATCATTTAAATACACTTTCTCTTTGCTCCTTCACTCGGGAGAACACATTTTACATCTTCCAAAGGCATCCAAATGCCTACTTGGCATTTATAACTCCTCCAATAGTAAACATTTCATAGCTGTTTTTCCTAACAGCCACGTAGCTTATGAGCCAATTTGTAGAGACGACCGAATCTGCTTCAGTCACGCAGACCTAAACACGTGAAGCGTGGGCCTTATTGTTGGGAAGTTAAGCAGACAGTGGTAGCAGCATAGCAGGAATCTAAATGAAGCAATTTTGATAGATCTTTTCGGAACTGTCAGGCATGCTGAGAATCACACCTGGACAGCTTGCCTCTCCGACACTGGTGACATTCACAAGTAAGTGACTCTGATTGTGAAGCGCGATCACCAACAACAAAACCATCAAATTACCCCGATAGGAGAACAGAGTGGAGACAAGGGCAAGACTTGAGGCATCCGGGGTGAAAACTGAAGGAGGTGCGCACTGTCAGGACCCTGAGAGCGAGGGCATCCTTAAATTTTGTATTCGACATTTACTCGGTCCTTCTACCAGGGCCTCAAGAGAGGAGGGGTATTTTGTCATCACGGTCCACAGCTGGAGCTAGGCTTCAGAACTAATACCACCTAGAGGAGAAAGGTTTCCTCATCTCTAGCCTGTAACTTGCACATTTCCCTCTTTCACTGAAGTATTGAAACACTTTGTTGGCAAAATTCCCGCACCCTCCCCCTAATGCCTCTGATAAGGACCCAGTAGTCTGTTTCACAGAGCCTACAGTTCCTCTGGTAAACAACAGTTCAGTATCTTGGGTTCTGTTGCCTTCTGAAAAAGTTCCTAAGGCTGTGGTATTACGTTTCCTTTGATTTCACCTTCTTAATCCCATGTCTACCCCCTGCCACCCTACACAATGTCCTGGTCTGCTAGTTCCCCTTCAGCCTGTCACCTCACAAATGGCTCCTACTTTGTCTCACCCCATCAGAATTAATTAAAAGTCACCCATCAACCAAAAGTGCCTTCATATTAGCTACGGACACTCTAGCATTGTTGAAAGTATTTGGAAAAGAAGAGGTATCTTTAATATGAAATAAACCAGCCGATCTATAACCCGGAATCTTTGTTTGGTAAAAATCCACTGGGATCGTTTCTGATTTGCTCTTTAGCAAGCTTACATATACCTTAGTATGTGCCTGAGACGAACAATGAGCGCTTACAGATGTTGGCATTTCGATCTTCAAAATAACCCTTTGGATATGAGAGAGATCCGTGGGGAACTGAGTGAGTAGACAGGGTGGGGTAGGGTTGGGGGTGTCTGTGATCAGTATACATGTACAAAAAAATGTATAAGGATGAATTTAATTAATAAAAATAGAAAAATGGTGAGTATTAATATGTTCCAAAGTAGGAAATTATTTGACATTCACGTAGTGAGATTTAAGGTGTTTCTAACATATAGACACACAGAGGGACCTTAGGGCTTCAGTTCACAGCTTCAATGTCAGGTTGACCATAAACAGAAACATACGTGTAACTGACCAGCCGGAGTTGGAGCAGCTGCTCTCATCCAATGGGCACAAAGAGGCTGACAAACTGGATTACCTACCGACCTCTTCTAAAAAAACGACCAGGTGTTCCCCATCCTGCAGATATCACTAAGTGGTTAGACTATAAAACTACATTCCCGACCACCATCGCTTCCACTGTGAAATAGCTTAGAAACAGAAAAGTCGTTCTTAAGAAAATCAATGAGAAGGAAAAAAAAATTTAAAGTACATTCAGTTCTATAACCACTTGAGATTTTTACTCAAAGCACCAGTAAGAGGCGTCCATGGGCTTAACTCAGGACGCACCAGCCTTTAGCCGGATGAGTGGTCTCCATCCCCAGTTCACCTGTGCGTTTCAAACACGTCCCGAGTTTCAGTCAACTCACTAAAGAATCTGAGATGTTAAAACCTGTTAAGGACCCAAGAAGTGTTATCAATAAAGAAATGCCAAGATCACAGAGTTAGGCACACTACTGAGGAATGACTTACAGATCATGAGATCAGAACAGGTGAAGGTTTCTAGTCTATCAAATTATTCAGTCTTAACCAAACGACTTACAGCCCACAGGTTAGTCTCTGCCACCTTCTTAGTCTATGGCTGGGTCCTCCCTCTGCCGCCCTATAGACGCCCCTCTCGGCCGAGCGTCAAACCTAGAAGCGCTGGAAAGTGCTCATCAATCTCTCTCGTCTATTTCTAGACTTGACTGAGATGTTGTATGGAACAGAGCATCCAAAATTCATCTAAAGCTATATATATATATATATTTCATGTGGCAGTCCTAACCACAAGGAGTCAAAAACCTTATAAACTAACTCTCTACAGTCCGATCACCAGCCCTGTGCGTCTGAAATCAGCATCGCAGCTTCCTACCTTGTCTGTTATTTTTACTTCTATAGTCTATTTGGATTCTATTTGGATGTGAGAACGAGATGATTGTTGCTGTTGTTGTTAGAATAATAATAAGTAATATTATATTATATTATAATAATTATATAACAACATCATCATCATTATTATAACTATTACTATTATTATTTACATCGGATTCGCTAGGGGACGTTACAGAAAATCCACAAACTCCACAACCGGGCAATTATTATTATTTTTTTTTTTTGGCCTAAAACCAGTGCGCATGCGTACACTCTTTTGCCTCCTAGGCCTCCAGCGCCCTCGACTGCGCACGCGTCAAAGTGCAGACTCCGTTGGTGGAGGTGGCAGAAGGGGCGGGATTCGCGGGAGCTCACGCGTCCGGTCAGCGTCTTCCGGCCGCGGTTCCCCGGCGTGCGGCGCTGCGTGGAGATGCCCGTCCGTGGGGTGCGCGCCCACGATCGCTCGGCAACGGTGCCCGCGCCCACGGCGACTGCACACAGCGAGGCTCTGGGCAGCAAGGTGCGGCGGGTCGGGGCCCCGGGACGCGGGCGGCGGGTTCCGCGCTTGCGTCCGTCGCGTCCCTGCAGACTTGCAGTCGTCTCTGCGTAGGACCCTAGCAAACTAAGCTTCGCCTGCCTTTCTCCCTCTCTCCCTTCCTTCGGGATAGGGTTTTTATATCGCTCAGGCCAAGCTCAAGCTCTTGTTTAAGGGGAGCATGGCCTCATTCTCTTGCCTAAGAGCCGAGATTTCAGGGATGCACCGCCATGCAGAACCCTACCATCAGCTTCCAATTACAGACAAAATCTTAAGACATGGGTAGTGGAGGGGTGTGCGCACAGCCTTTTCAGGAGTTAAATGTGCTAAATTCTACATCTCCCCCCCGCCCCACGAGTGGCATCTTGGGTTAAGTGGCCTAATTCCCACCATCACAGTTTTCTTGGGTACCAGCTAAAGTGAGATATATACCCGTCATTTCTAAAAATGAACATAAAACACTGTAGAAGCAGACTTGAGGCTCGAGGAAGACGAGCTCCCGTGGCTTTGTAGTTCCTTACCGCAGCTGTCACCTCTGGCGGTGTGGAGACGCAAGGGTGCACACTGAAGAGGGTGCCTGTGAGTTTTCAAAATACTCTGCCTCTTAATACTATATGTCGTGGTGTGTGATGCTTCAAAAGAGGCATTGCCTACTTAGGCATTCATCTGGTGATCAGCACCACAAGCCCAGCTTGATGATAACCAGCAGTATGTAGTCTTGACCGTACAAAATAGAATAAATGCGGAGGTGGAAAAACGATGCTTTCTCTCCGCAGGTACGGCAGGCAGTGCCATTTATTTTTTTCTGAATGACTGATTGTCATCTGCATACATCATGAACAACACTGGTTGCTGGGCAAAGGGAGGAACCCACATTCGTTTTCTTTCTCTTTGTTTTAATTTACAGCAAGACGTTATAAAACTAAAGACTGGTACTAATTTTGGTAGACAGTGTGTCACTTTGGCTAAAGGTATAAGCCCTGTGGTAACTGGTTCCTGGCATGTCTAAGCCTTTTCTTCTTCAGCTGTTTGCCACGGAGCCCAGCTGGGTGCTGTTGCCCCTGCATAGTGTCTATTTAGACAGGTGGTGTGTGTATGTGACCACCCCCAGGCCCATTGCTTAGAATGTCCCCACCGAACATACTTTGGACTTTAGCTTTTTCTTTGTTTTCATAGATTAAAGAACAAAAAATCATTGTGGATGAGCTCTCTAACCTGAAGAAGAATCGGGTAAGTTACTGCAGGAATCTGGACTAGTGTACAGTATATTAAGATTAGGAGTTAGATCATTTATGCTAAAGTTACAAAATTCCGACATGCTGATCTCAAACTAAAGTGTCTGGTTTGTTTTTGCTTTTCATTTGTTTCTCTGTATATGTCAACGCATCTCAAAGTTGAGAAAATTACTTCCCTAGTACACTTTAACAAAAACTGATTTCCTTTTCCACAGAAAACTGTTAATAGTCCAAATACTTAACCCATTTAATGCCTTTTTATGATGTGTTCATCAGTCAGCTTCTGTTTCATGTGTGGTTTTTCTGTGGAAAATTGCATCTTAAGTGAAGAAATGATTTTGAGCTCTCAGTCATCTAGTGACTGGCATTTTCAACATTTCTGATGTTGTTGTTTGTGGAATATTGGACGCTAAGGCAAATTAATACAGAACTTTAGGAGATCGGACTGGCAAAATGTCTAAACATTGTGTGAGACTTGACCTGGGGCTTCTTTCGGAGTAACTGATACATATACAGTTGTGAAATGCATGGGCGTTTAATTGCGGTGGCAGCTGTCTGTATCTGTAATAGTGAAGAGACAGACAAATGTCTGACGTTTGAGGGCAGCAAAGACTCTAGTGTTGTTCCCGTGTGGTGATGTAAAGAACCTTCACTGATGAGCAAAGCTCTCCGTGCTGTACATCTGTAAGAGTAAACCATAGCCCTGTGGCTGTGGTAGCTTTGTCACTGACAGAACAGTGGCAGCATGGCATCGCTGTGCAAACAGCCATTTCTGGGTGGCAGAGCAACAGTGACTTTGAATCTGTTTGTATTTGATAAATGACCATTCTGAATATTCCAGAAGCTCGTGTAAGTGATAATAGGATTCTGTGGAGCATCGCCGTGCAAATCGTGTCCTGATACTGTGACTTTCTTTTGCAGAAAGTGTACAGGCAGCAACAGAACAGCAACATATTCTTTCTTGAAGATCGAACAAACATGCTTTCTGAAAGCAAAAGTGAGCGGTCTTCATTTTGGTTTTGCTTATGTGTGGAATGCTATAGAAAACCTTTGGTAGGCTTTTTGTGGGGACTCATAATGGTACCTCAATTCAGTGTCTTCATGAGTGCATCTGGGCATGTGTGTGATAACAGTGATCTGTTTCCAGTTAGCCTTCCAAAGATCTCTACAGTTTTAAACAGACTTCTTAGCTGGGGTGGGACTGGTATTCTGACTGACTTGTCCATGGGCCGGCAGCTGCGGCTGCTACGGGTTCCCATTCATAGAAGCCCATGAGGTCTGAAGACAATGTCACACTGCAGCAGAACTCCCCAGTTGCTCCTTCTGTCCCCTTTCCTCTATGACCCCAAAGCCATAGGGGTCAGGAGGGTAAGATGGAGGTCCAGTTTTGGACTGCGCCTTCCAAAGTCCCTTTATCTCTGCATGTGCACCAGGTGTGGTTCTTGTCTTACCTGCCGTCCACTGCCAAAAGAAAGTTCTCTGAGGGCGGGTGAGACCTGAGCCCCGAAGGAGCTGTTGGCAGGTGATGGCTGCCAGGGAAGAGAGTCAGTGTCCTCAGGGGTGTGACTCCTGGTAGATTGCCCATGTCCTAGTGGAAGCAGAGGGAGGGTGGGGGAGGAGGTGGGTATGATCAAACTATATCACAGACGTATTAAGTAAAAACATAACTTCAAGATGTATTTGCTGTATTACCAAGTGAGATAGGCGTGTATTTTTTTCATACTTTGACTAAAGTATGAAAAATCATTTTCCAATTTTTCATTTTGCGGGGGGAATACTTTGAACCTGCAAGGTCTTGACAGATTTGAAAGTTGTATATGTAAAGTGCTTAGCCAAGTGCTTGGACCAAAATAAGTCCTCAGTGAAAAGAAACCATTCCCAAATTCAGCACTGTTTGTCCCTACGGCATTCTGAGTTACCCCTGGCAATTGTACAATGCATCTACTCATAGAATCTTGAGAAGTAGTCTCAACTTTTACTTCAATCTTTTTTCTCACTCCCTCCTACAGATACATTAGATGAACTACTAAAAGAATACCAAGCCTTAGAAAACTCGGAGACAACCAAAGTCAAGACCCAGTCACCCTGACTTCCCAGAGCCATGTGTGGCATTTGCTGTTCTGTAGGCTTCTCTGTTGAGCACTTCAGTAAAGAGTTAAGAGAGGATTTGCTGTGCAACCTTAGGCGACGGGGTCCCAATAGCAGCAAGCAGGTGTTAAAATCCCATGTTAACTATCAGTGTTTGTTTTCTGGTCACGTCCTTCACTTGAGAGGCGCTTTAACTGCCCAGCCTGTGGAAGATGAGAATGGCAACGTGTTCCTGTGGAATGGGGAAGTTTTTAGTGGGGTCCAGGTTGATGCAGAGGACAATGACACTCAGGTTATGTGCAGTAGCCTTTCTGCCTGTAAGACGAAGTCTGATATTTTGGCACTCTTTTCCAAAGTCCGAGGCCCTTGGTCTTTCATATACTATCAAGCCTCTAGCCATTGCTTATGGTTTGGTAGGGACTTTTTTGGCCGCCGTAGCTTGCTTTGGCATTTTAATAATCTGGGCAAGAGTTTCTGCCTCTCATCAGTTGGAGCCCAGGTGTCTGGGCTTACAGACCAGTGGCAAGAAGTTCCAGCATGTGGAATTTTCCAAATTGATCTCAATTCTGCTGCAGTTTCTAGTAGTGTGACTTTAAAATTATATCCGTGGAAATACGTTTCTGAGCAGAATGTTACTGAAGAATGTGCTGTCGACCTGACTCCGACTCCAGCGGAATTGCCAGCGCTTGTATCCATGGTACCAGGTGAAGCCGAGCTGTATCTTCCGAAACCGATTGCTCCCTTAAATAAGACGCTGCCTCAGGCTCCACTGGAAGCTCCCTGTAGAGACAGTTCCCGTGTTCCACATGCAAGAGAGACACTCGAGACGTTTCTTACGGATGGACACACAAAAAAAGTAGTTCAGCAGTTCATTGATGTCCTGAGTGTTGCAGTCAAGAGACGTGTCCTATGTTTAGCTAGGGAAGAAAACCCGGCATCAGAGGAAGTTTTGCCAGCTTGTCGTAAGACAGCAAGCATTGCCATCCTCTTTTCTGGGGGTGTGGATTCCATGGTGCTCTCAGCCCTTGCGGACCGTCATGTTCCTTTAGATGAGCCGATCGACCTCCTGAATGTGGCTTTTGTGGGTAGACGAGAGACTGGGCCAGGTGTTCCTAACATCGACAGAAAACAGCAAAGCAGTCCCAAGACCCTGGCTGAAGAATTCTGTCAGGGTGCCGCTGCGGCGCCGGACCGAGTCACAGGAAAAGCAGGACTGAAGGAACTGCAGTCTGTCAACCCCTCTCGGACTTGGAATTTTGTTGAAATCAATGTTTCTCTTGAAGAGCTACAAAATCTAAGAAGAGCTCGTATATGTCACTTGGTTCAGCCCTTGGACACAGTTCTGGATGACAGCATTGGCTGCGCCGTCTGGTTCGCTGCTAGAGGAATCGGTTGCTTAGTGACCCAGGATGCTGCGAGATCTTACGAGAGCCCTGCAAAGGTGTGCGCTGGGATTTTTGCTCAGAGGGATTTCCGAGACCTAATTTTGACTCTTGAGCCTTTTAACATTTAAGGTTGTAAGAAAATACTGCATTTTATTTATTCTTTTTAATATAATGTATATTCTTTTTAAAATTGAACATTTTTTTACTATTTTCTGACCTGTGGGTTTTTTTTTAAGTTTTATAAGAAAAATTTCCCTCTCCCTCTCCCCCCCCCCCCCCCTCTCGTCTTGTCCTCGGTCACATCTCTGGCTTTCTTCACTCTTCTGTAGGTGATTCTGACTGGTATCGGTGCAGACGAGCAGCTGGCGGGTTACTCCCGGCATCGAGTCCGCTTTCAGGCTCTCGGCCTCGAAGGCCTGAATGAGGAAATAGCCATGGAACTGGGCCGCATTTCCTCCAGAAACCTCGGTCGTGACGACAGAGTTATTGGTGATCATGGAAAGGAAGCAAGGTGACTGACTCATTATTCAGATGCTTTGTAGTAGAAATACGAATGATGGCTTTCTACTCCTTTTCTGTGGAGATTGCTCCCATCAGGACAGGAGCAGTTGCACACTGTCTCAGCTTTACCCTGTGAACAGTCGCGAGCAGCGCTGAAGGCGCCAGGGAGCCGCAGGAAGCCTGCACTCAGGATAGAAGGTGGATGATAATTCTTTCTAGGGCCATGATGAAAAACCACAGACGTGAAAACAGCATAGTGTATTTCCAAGTGGAGGCAGTTTAAGGATTTTGTTTTGTCCTGCAGGGTTGTAGATCTGGTTTTGTCTATGTAGGCATGTCTGCTGTGGTGATCCATGGGAGGTCCCAGGCCTGGATTTCTGTCCTTTGTGTGGTTTTTGAACACGATTTAGTACTGTTTTAGATCACCTAAAATCTTCACAGAGACCAAGGCAGCTTCGTGTGTGCTTTTGAAATCTCGGATTGTGTCTGCCTACAGCGTACTTAGGATGTTAGTTAGGACAGAGTGAAAAAGAGTTTTCAGCGGTAAGAGCACAGGAGACGAGACGGTCTGAGGAGCACGGCTGTGGAGCTGTGTCTGTGCCCCTGTCTAATGCGAACCACCATAGCCTGGCAGAGTCCAGAGTCCAGCCTGGCTTACGTAGCAAGACCATGTCTCAAAAAGAAAAATGAGTGGAACTGTGTTTAAATAAGTGGTATTTTGTTAGAAGGATTCAGCAGGCAAGGAGGAGGAAGCCATGTAAGCCTCATGAGAGCTGGGGCATCACAGTTGTTACCTCCCCGGTCTGAGAGTGGTCTCTAGCCTGTGTTCCATGCTTAGGCCTTTCCAGTGAAGCATGACTGCCTTTCCCGGCTGTCCCTGTGCTGCCAGTCCTTGTCCAAATTAGATTGTCCTTACTGTTCTATTTCTCAAGATTATATTTCAAATAGATAATTAGTACTGTTCTACAAAGTAAATAAACTTCTCCCTTTGAAGAATGTGAGAGAGAGGGTCAGGAATTGCAGAAAAGGAAGAGAGGAATTTAATCCATTATCATCAGGCAGATGAAGGAATAGAGAATTTACTTTTTCTGATGAAGCAGTTAATTTCAAAGGCCTTAGGAAATTATTCAGGGCTGTGCTCGGGTGGCAGTGTGTACGCAGAGTGGTTACAACGGTGAGTGCAGCAGAGCTGCCGTGTTTCTGAGGATGGACAGGGAAAGATGGGGATGGGCTCGTAATGGAAACAAAACCCAGCTTCAGAGAAAATCCATGGTTTTGTGGGAAAGTGAAGAAGCAGAAGAGCAGAATGTTTCTGTTTTAAATGTAGTATTTGTTATGGATACCAATTTGTGGCGGCACAAGCAATTTAAGTGTAAATAAACAAAATTCTTACAGTTTTGTTTATTTACAGTGTTACAAGCCCAGGCTTTTGGAACCCTTTATGTTGACTTCATGCCCCTAAAGTTAAGTTTCTGCAGACATGCTCAAACCAGACAGAAGTTATTTATGATCAAGCTGTATACTGGGGGCACCCGCAAAGATACTCTGAAACAACTTGAAATTATTTCTTGATATCATAGACGACTATTTAGATTTTAGAATTCTTTATAATGCATATAAAATTGCCACGTTTTGAAACACCTTTTTAATGTGGTTGAATTTTATCTATTAAATTATATAATCACTAATAGACTTTTTTTTTAGTGGTGGTCACTCTTTTTTTTTTTTTTTTTTTTTTTGTTTTTTTAGACAGGGTTTCTCTGTAGCTTTGGAGCCTGTCCTGGAACTAGCTCTTGTAGACCAGGCTGGTCTCGAACTCACAGAGATCCGCCTGCCTCTGCCTCCCGAGTGCTGGGATTAAAGGCGTGTGCCACCACCGCCCGGCTCTCATTTTTTTTTTTTTTTTAAAATAAATTTTAGGTTTCCTTTCCTGGATGAGAATGTCGTGTCTTTCCTAAATTCCCTGCCGGTGTGGGAGAAGGCAGATCTGGCTTTGCCCCGTGGGGTCGGTGAGAAGCTCATCTTACGCCTGGCAGCTGTGGAACTCGGTCTCACCGCCTCTGCCCTTCTGCCAAAGCGGGCCATGCAGTTTGGATGTAGAATTGCAAAACTTGAGAACGTTAATGAGAAGGCATCTGATAAATGTGGAAGACTCCAGATCCTACCGCAGCAAACCCCTCAGGAAGATTGCGTCATCCCATGATTCCACCATGTGACAGCCACTGCCAATAAACAGCTGCTGCCTTACGGGTGGGGTGTTGTGCTTTCCTAGTGCATTGTATGAATTCTTATTTTTCCCATCAAGGCTCCTTTTGATCAGACACATGGGGTGAGTTAGGCAGGGTTCCCCAGGTGGCCTCAGCACTGGGGTTGTTACCAGAAGCCCAGATATGTACAGGATTCGAGCTGGCCTTCGGGGAAGTTTCACCCAAGAAGCGGGTGAAGTGGGCTGCAGATAAAGCTCTGCCAAGCCCTTTAGAGAAGCGACGAGTTCCAGTTTGCAGCAGTGGGAAGGGGCTTGCAGGAAGAAATCACAGAAGGCGCGCAAGGCTGCTTTCCACCCCAGTCCCTTGCCCTGCGCATCTCTTCCACCTGGCTGTTTCCAGGTTCTCTCCTTTTGAGTTCTCTCAGCATACTTAACACTGAAGGGCTTGG
Source organism: Arvicola amphibius (assembly GCF_903992535.2). Classification (NCBI taxonomy): domain Eukaryota; kingdom Metazoa; phylum Chordata; class Mammalia; order Rodentia; family Cricetidae; genus Arvicola; species Arvicola amphibius. The sequence goes on from NC_052064.1 coordinate 23,575,937, forward strand.
GAAGGGGGTGTTGTGAGAGTCCAGTTCATAAATGGCTGGAGAGAGAGCAGAGGCCTCGCTGTGCTGAGTGTTAAGGGACCAGTCCTGGAGGACTGAGCTTCTAATCCTGGGCCCTGATGCTGACTCGTGGAAGACGGTCTCAGAATTGAGTTATTTTCTAGAGCACTCAGGTGATGTTCAGAGATGGCAGGAAAAGCAAATCAGTGTCTGTGTGTCAAACATAGGCAGTTTGTTCCCCAGTCTCCATAAGAACCATAGCCACAAATAACTCAGTTTGCTGTTGTCTTCAGAAACCTTGGCTTAGGCTCTGGCAGACTTAATGCCCTTGTGAGCTTGTTTCCCTACTTGAGGAATTTTTAAGAACTAATTTAAATATTTTCTGGTCCTTCAACTGTGCTTGTCCCCTTCTTAGCCGTTCACAGAAAGGTCAGTTGATCAGCCTGAGACCTGCCTCTGGCCAGCACAGAAGCCTCCTAGACAAACTGACTTCTGAGCTCTGTTGAATGGCTGTCCAAGAGCAGAGGCGCCATAGAGTTGGCTTCCTTGGAGTCCCATCCTGGTGTGTGTCGGCATTGTGACTCCACCTCCTCTGTGGTTATTCCATTGCTTGCTCTAGCCACTGCAAGCAGAAATGGGCCCTATCAATCAAAGACCATTCTCTATGTCACCCCTTGTATTGTGTATCAAACGGATAGCAGTTGCTGATCTGCCCTTCCGTACCCGGTTAACTGTCCATCGTGATCCCCCACATCTCATCGCCACCCCCACACTCTACTATTTGGGGTCTTTTTCTGGGGCTGACCCCTTTCTGATCTATTTGTAGAAAAGAACTGTTAGGGAACTGACAGACTAGCCTGATAAAGGCTTTCCTGTGCCCCGAGTTTATTCCCCGGTAAGTGCAGTTTCGTGCATAGTGCCTGAAGTTAAGAGTTCTGCCCCAGCCACTAAGAAAACCTCACTGCTCAGTGTAAAATTCAGGGGGGAGTTAAACTTCCCCTGATCTGGCTGCTGCAGCCAGCGAAGTAGGGCATAATTGTCCCTTAATCCACGAGATGTCGCGTGGCTTCTGACCAGTCATGGCTTCCCTGGGCCTCCTGGCCATCGCTTCACTTCTGACCCTAACCTCCACAGCTGCTTTCTCTCCCCTCCACCCTTCCCCCTCCCCTCTTCTTTCTCTTTAAGACAGACAGCGTCCCGTTATGTGACCCTAGTTGCCCTCTCCAGCTGACCTTTAAGTGTTAAATTTCAGGTTTCGGTCCTGGATGTCAACAGTATGCTATGTTGGCGAGTCGACCTTCTCTGGCTTCAGTTTTTTAGCTTAAGTGAATTTGTAGTCTCGCCCCAACTGCCTGTTTATCCTTTCCTGATACCTTCGGGAGATCATCTGGCCTTCCCTTGCTTCTCTGGTACACAGAATTAGGTTCACAGCTGAACTCAGAATCGTGTTTTGACAGCCTATAGGCCCGGATGGGAACTGAAGGGTCATTGTTTTCAACACCTTGCGACCCAGTAATCTGTTACCAGTAGCACCCCTCAGAGGCCCCAGCGCTCCACCCTCATCGCTGCTGCCATCACCTGGCCTTCACCTGACCTGCATCAGGAAGGCCTTAGCCCAGTTTATCTGGGATATGAATTCAAAGTCGCACGCTGGCCCTCACTCGATTTGCATATTCATTTTGTGTTCCCATCCCTTGGTTTCGGTGCCGCGGTTTATTTTCTCACACTCAGCAACGACGGCCCGGTCCCAGAAGAGCAACTTCAACAAGTATTTGCATGGATGGCTTTTTCATTTCCCGGCCTCGTTTTAAGTCACTCCACCGACATCTGGACGTTCTTTTTGGTGCGGTCCACATCTTACCCCACGTTGGCAAGCACTTTTGTTTTACTAAGCTATTTGGGGTTTTGCTCTTTCCCCTGCATCTCCAGTCTTTGGAATGGTGCCTGGCTCATAATTGATGTTCAGTAAACGTTTGTTGCACAATAGGATTCCAGACCGGACCCTCAGAGCCTGGCACGTTGGCTCGAGCCACTCCAGGGCGCCTGCTGTTTTCTTTGCATTTAGTAGATGCGCAGTAGCAGTGACAGAACATGTTGCTGGACTGAGATCTCGAGAGAGGTTAGAGGATTTGTCCTCATGGGATCGATCCCGAGGTTTTGACCTTGGAGCAGAATGTACAGAGGCTGCGCCAGCCCATGCTCGTCTTCCTGAGACGAAGTCTGCCTTAAGACAGCTTTACCCAGCTTGGGGTTCTCCCCATCAACTTCGGCCCAGCTTCCCTGACCATCGCGCGCTCTGGAGGTTCTGGGGCTATTCAGAACCACCGAGAAGCCATCCCAAGCAACGGCTGTCTGCTCTGGGGAATACCTTAGTGACCATCGTGAACGCGACTCTGCTAGGCAAGAAAAGTATTTCCAAGTAGGTCTCTCCCTTTTCCTTGTCCTTTCCCGTGTCCTTGGTGGATACTGATTATGATCACAAGTCTTGAAGCAGGGGTCTGTTTCTGAAAACAGCCCCATCATGTCCTATAATCTCCTTCGTTTACGAGCCGGTATCTATGAAGTAGTAGAAAAAAATGCCCTACAGAGCCGGATTTTGTACGCAGCTTGACTACAAAATGCTGGAGGCAGAGGCAGGCGGATCTCTGAGTTCGAGGCCAGCCTGGTCTACAAGAGCTAGCTCCAGGACAGGCTCTAGAAACTACAGGGAAACCCTGTCTCGAAAAACCAAAAAAAAAATAAAAATAAAAAAATAAAATAAAAAAAATGCAAATTTTCTGCCCCAAGTCTTCTGATCCAGAAACAGGTGCAGGCTAAATTTTGAAAATCCCTGTATAATGTAGGCCGATGACATTAAGTAAAAATACTCTGTTTAATTACATCCTGCAGAGTAGATGTATAAATATAATATAAATGTTATATAAAATATTAGTATAAACATAATATAAAATATTAGTATTATGAAAGCAGGCATTCAGCAGGCGGGAGGAACAGCTCAGCCAATGAGTGGGGACCTAGACTGAAACACCCCAAGAAGGGGAGCATCTAGGGGTGAAGAGGAAGGAGAGGACAGGGACAGCATGTGCAGGAAAAGAGAGATAAATGGGGTGGGAAAGGGGAGGGAGTTAAAAAAATCTTCACAATGAAAACTGAAGATAAGCGGTGGCTTCTCATATACAAACAACATTTTTCTGAAATACAGCCACATACCACTTAATGAAGTTCTGATTAGCTTGTTGCCAAGAGACAGAAGTTAAGGTCATTTATCGCTCTGTAAACACATCTATGGGACTTTCTTTCTCTTGGTTTTTCAAGATTTCTCTTGTATAGCCCCAACTGTCCTGAAACTTGCTCTGTAGACCAGGTTAGCCTCTAACTCAGAAGAGGTCCACCTGTCTCTGACTTCCAAGTGCTGGGATTAAAGGTGTGGGCCATCTTGCCCAGCAGGGATGTTTGTTTGATTGATGATCGGTGTGGAAGGAAGGGCCCAGCCCCCCGTGGATGGCATGGTCGTGGGTACATAGAAAAGCAAAGAGACGAAGCCGGAAGGAGCAGATGAGTCAGCAGCATTCCTCTCTGGTCTCTGCTTCAGTTCCTGCCTCGACTCCCACTGATGATACGCTGCGACTTGGAAGCCAAATAAAGTCTTTCCCCCAACAAGTTCCTTTGGTCACAGTGTTTATCACAGCGATAGAAACTTAAATGGGACACATGGGAAGCATGTCAAGCTATTTCATCATTACGAACATTGTAGAATATACTTACATAAGCTAAGACGTTATATATAATCTTAGGAGACAACAATCTGTGTGATTGATTGCTGGAGAGGTGGCAGAGCACTGAGAATTTCTTAGTGACATTTGGCTCTGAAAAGCAGAGATTTTCAAATCATCTGTCATGATGAATGTTAAAGATTTTACAACCTTAAGTATTTTGATTCAAATTGAAGCTTCTTGTGGTGCAATTAATAGGAGATTAAAAAGAGTACAGATTGACCATGAAAAGATTAACTTTAGAAAGTGTAGAGGTACTTATTTATTCTAGGAAAAACGCAGCTTTGTTGCCATGACAAATGTTATTGCTTGCCTTTTCCTTCCTTGCAGAAACTTCAAGGAGGACACACTAGATTTAATTCGCAATGTTCAGAATATCCAAAAAAGGCATAGTTAGATTTGATCAAGTTCAAGATGAAGAAACTTACCTGGAAAATTTAGCAGTGCAAAGGAATGCCTCTGCTTTCTTTGAAAAATACGAACGCAGCGAAGTACAGGAATTGTTAACGACAGCCATAGTCAGCTGGCTGGCTGCCAAGGATGATGTCCGTTCTCAACTGGACATCCCGTGTGGGCTCATGAGTCAAATCAACAATGTGGGCTTCTCCACAGCCATCCTCATGACTCCCGTGGACCCTACTGCCCACTTAGACTACAGGGAAGTCCATCAGATCTTAAGAGAGTTGGCTGTTGGAATTTATTGCTTAAATCAAATCCCTTCCATCAGTTTAGAAGCAAATTATGATCAGAGTTCTTCGTGTCAGTTGCCTCCAGCTTATTATGATACGAGAATTGGGCAGATTTTAATCCATATTGACTATATGCTAAAGGCGCTGTGGCATGGAATATACATGCCAAAGGAGAAACGAGCCAGATTCTCCGAATTGTGGCGCACAATCATGGACATTGACCAAGATGGGAAGCCTCAAACAACTAAAGATATATTTTCTGAGTTTAGTTCAGCAGGTAAGAGAATTAAGAATTAATTAATTAAGCACTGCTTAATTGTTTTTTACAAGCCATTTTCCTCTTTTATTGAAAATGAACTTTTCCATGCAATATATTTTCTGATCATACTCCCCCCAATCCTCCAAGATTGTTCCCACTCCCCCAACTCCTCCTTTCTTGTTCTCTTAAAAAAAAAAAAACAAAGTGGAAAACAAATAAAAAAGAAACTCTCTCTTACACAAGTACAAAATCAAAAACCACAGTATGCAAGCAAAAGACCATTAAGACAAAATGTTCCCAAACAAAGCAATATGAGAGAAAAAGTCTACAAAAATACAATTGAGTTTGTTTGTGTTGGCTTACCATGAAGTGTGGTAGACTCAATGAGACTCCATTGGAGAAGATTAATTTATTCTTTGCAAGCAGGAATCAATTACAGATAGCTTCTTAGCTAGATGATGAAACCCATGTCCACTTCCCCCTCTCAGAGCTGGGACCCCATCTGACTTGAACATATACAGGTGATATGCATGCTGCATATTGCATAAGTCTTATTGTGATAATGCATGGTTCTTAGGGGAATTATTGTCATCTATGTGGTATATAATTCAACTAAGAAGGGTGGATACATGCATGCACAAATAGATATCTATTTATCTATTATCTAGCTATGTATATATAGAAATAAATATATATTTCTCTCTATATAGAATTAAATATAAAATATATGTAGTATTTAAATAGATATATACTTTAAGCTTATAAAATAAGTTGTCTTATAGCTTTTTAAAATACTCTTAGGGTCATTTATCTCTCCATCCCTTTCCCCCATATAAAAGTTTCCTTCTCTTCCTCATCCTCCCCAGTTAAGGACCAACCCCCCCCCCCATTATACCTGTTCCCTTCTGCACTGATTGGTTTTGTATGTCAACTTTACACAAGCCAGGGTTTTCAGAGAGGAAGGAGCATCAGTTGACAAAATGTCTTCATGAGATCCGGATGTAAGGCAACTTTCTTAATTAGTGATCAGCTCAGGATGACCCAGCCCCTGGTGGTGGTACTACTGCTGGGCCACTGGGCCTGGGATCTGTAGAAAAGCAGGCTGAACAAATCATGGGAAATAAGTCAGTAAGCAGCACCCTTCCATGGCCTCTGCATACATCAGTTCCTGCCTCCAGGTTTCTGCCCGGCTTGAGTTCCTGTCCTGACTTCCTTCAGTGGTAACCAGCAATGTGGAAGGGTAAGCTGAATAAACCCTTTCCTCACCAACTTGCTTTTTGGTCATGTGCACAGTGAATGAAATTGCATGGTAGTGGGAAAATACCATAGCTGTTATTTCATGACTGAGATCACAGATGAATGCACCAGTTTCCAGACTAAGCTGTAATTGCATCATGGCCTACGATAGCTTGTGATACACTCTCCCGACATCTCACCCTTTTCTCTTCACAAGGAGAAGCATGTAAGTCAGTCTTAGGGCAGCGCTTTCCTATCTGCTGCTGGTAGAATGAGTCCAGGACTCTCTTGTTCCCCTATCTCTCTGAGAGCCATGGCTCAACAACTTTAGACATGCCGTTATATTCTTGTCCTTGGGCATCTGTGAATGTCTCAGTTGAGGTCTCTTTGCCTGAACACTAACATAGACCAACTGTCTGCCAAAAGAGGGTAGACTTCTATGTTTATACAAAGGCCTGATTGAGAGAGTAAGGGTATTGACTGTGGTTTCTTTCTTGCCAGCATCACGCATTGCTGGAGGGAGTCATTCTATAGACCAATGCGTAGGGAAAATTGTGCCCAGTAAACAACACTGTAATGCTATGGGAAAAAATCCCCAAGCTGTAATGTGAGGCAAAGGGCTTATGGTTTCACACAAGAGGTCTGCACTGAAGACAGCCAACACCTTCAGAAGGCAAATATACCTAAACCACCTTGCTAGATAAGGGTAATGAGATGTGCCATCACTTTGCTAAATGAGGCTACACTCCATGAGATAGCATCTCTGAAGGGCTGGCCTCGGAAGAACTCACGGGGCGCTCACTATGTACTTTTGTGGTCCATAGCAGAAGGCCAAGACTCTCCTTTTCCAGGAACTTGTTATTAGCTGTGAGTGTCGCAATTAGGTCCTTTCAATCCCGCCACTCCTACTGACTTCCGAGGGGGCTAATTCTATGTAGACCCAGTGGAGGGATCCACAGCGGTTGTCCACGATCTCAGTGGCTGCACCAGGCCCAGGAAAGTTCATTGGCCTCTCCTTTATCTCTTGTCTCTTATTATTTTTCTTTCTTCTATTCCCCCCCCCCCCCCCCCCCCGCGAAGGTTTGGTTGATATCACAAATGATCCAGACTTTTATGGAATCTATGATGAAGACCTGAATGAAGATCCAACGTATGAGCCCAACAGCCCTGAGGAAAAGGCTATATTTATGAAATATGTGGAAAATATTATGCTAAAGTTAACATTCAGTACCACCCAAGTTCAACAACATGAGAACGTCTTTATATTCGAGACAGACTATTGGCTTACTAATGCTATAAAGTACAACCAGGATTATCTTGATATTTGTACTTACCAGAGGCTACAGCAAAGACTGTATCTTCAGAAAAAAGTTATTCAAAAGCACTTTGAGAAAAAAAAAGAAATCAGAAAAGGGATGGGCTATCTGAAGTTAATATGTTTTCTGATCCCGTTTTTACTCAGTCTAAAAAGGAAGATGAAAGTTCCATATTTAAATAGTCTGCTTCCACCTTTTTCAGGTAAGAAGATAAGCAAAAATAGACCTCATCTTTGCTGGGATGTCAGGAAATTATTTATCAAATAAGTACTGTGTATGTTTTCATTACTTTCCTGTAATAGAAGCTGACTATTTCTATCAAATGATGTAGTGGTTTGAACAGGAATGCCCCCCACATATGCACATAGATTTCAATACTTGGTCTTAAGGGAGTGACTCTCCTTGAGAGGGATTAGGAGGTGTGACTTTGTTGGAGGAAGTATGACACTGGGTGTCCCAAAAGCTCAAGCCAGGCCCACTGTCTCGCTCTCTCTGCTACCTGAAGATCCAGATGTAGAACTCTGAGCTTCTTTTCCAACACCGCCTATGTGACACACAGCTGTTGTCACTGACTGTACTGTTGCTGTGGTCATGGTCTCTATAGCAACAGAACACTGACTAAGGGTTGCTGTGGTCATGGTCTCTATAGCAACAGAACACTGACTGTAAGGGTTGCTGTGGTCATGGTCTCTATAGCAACAGAACACTGACTGTAAGAGTTGCTATGGTTGGAAATGCCTACTTGGTTCTTTATAGTGTCTCTTTTGCCTAAAGAAGCTCATGGAAGTTTTTGTTGTTGTTTAAACGAAAGTTACCAAAATCACAGGTTTTCTATCTAATAATTGAGGAGGTATATGTTAATGCTTACTCATATATGTCAATCAGAATATTTTAACAGAGCTTTTAACAGTAAAACCACAAGACATGCTCAAAATGCATAAAAATAAATTTTATTGTCAGGCGGTGGTGGTGCATGCCTTTAATCCCGGCACTCAGAGGCAGAGGCAGGTGGATCTCTGTGAGTTTGAGGCCAGCCTGGTCTCCAGAATAAGTTCCAGAAAAGCCAGGGCTACACAGAGAAACCATGTCTCAAAAGATCATATATATGTATATGTGTGTTTACATATATATATGTGTGTGTGTATTATATAATACATTAACAATAACATATATTATTGTTTAAAATAAAATACAAAGGTATATGTATATTTATTTATTTACCAATTTATTTTTAGTGGACCTGATGGCAGATGTCTCTAGTCCCAACTACTCAGGATAGAGGCATGAAGATCACAAATTCAAGTCTAATATGGGTAACAGAAAAAAATTCAAGGCTATCCTAGGCAACATAATGGAGCATGGCTCAAAATCAAAAATGAAAGGGGGTTGGGGATATATAGCTCAGGAACTGACAACTCGTGTATACAAGACCCTAAATTCACTCTCTAGTACCACAAATAAATGTGTGATGTGGGACTCCCCTCTGTATGCTGCGAATACCAGTGGTTAATAAAGAAACTGTCTTGGTCCTGTGCAGGACAGAATAGAAGTAGGCGGGGAAAACTAAGCTGAATGCTGGGAGAAAAGGCAGAGTCAGGGAGACGCCACGTAGCCGCCACCAGGGACAGACAGGCTAGAACCTTGCTGCTAAGCGACAGCCACATGGCAATATACAGATTAATAGAAATGGATTAAATGAAGATGTAAGAGATAGCCATTGAGAAACTAGAGCTAATAGGCCAAGCAGCGATTTAATGAATATAGTTTCTATGTGGTTATTTCAGGGCTGAGCAGCTGGGAGCAAGCAAACAGCCTCCTTCAACAGATGTGTGTGTGTGTGTGTGTGTGTGTGTGTGTGTGTGTGTGTGTGTATGATGAGAAAGATAGACTAAATACTTTTATAGTCAGTAATTGCCAAGTTCTAATTTCATCTGGATTTTCCACTTTGTTGACATGAATGATAATCAGAGATCTAAAATACAATCATCTATGTGTTGTTCACATTTCCAATGAAAGTTTCTTTTTATTTCTGGAGATGACAAAGTCAAGACCGAGAGAGAACTGCCTCCCTTTATCTATGGACGAGATTTTAAGTGCCAGAATTTTGACTACAAAGAAAATCAATATTTCCATGTCCACGGAGGAATTGAATTTGACATCAGCACCAGCCCTGTTGAGAATGCTATGGATGAGTTTAAGGTTTCTGAATTCTTAGTATCTCTGAATGTTCTGTTGCTCGAGCTGTTTTGATAGGTTCTCACCGAGAAAGAGCTTCTGTCGGTTCAGGCCCCATACAATCGCCGTCACAACTCACTAGCTTTTCCTACACATTACGAAGCACACACGAACTAAGTGCAACGACTTCTAAGCAACTGCGCTGGAGAATAAGCTGGCAAATAAATCAGATACAGTTACTTTCATCACAGGTTTAATCAAATTTCAAATAAGCAGTCTTGGTCCTTGGATCATTAACTACAGTATCCAGTAGAAATCTGTGGACACGCGGCTGGCTGATCATGGCGGCAGACACCTGAAATACCAGCAGGGGCAGGGAGATCATGAGTTCAAAGCCAACTAACCACACATCATAGAGAGACTTCATTTTAAAAAAAAAAGAAAGGAAGAAAAAAAGAAAACAAACACAAAAAGAAATAAGTCCCTGAACACTTACGCTAACCCATTTATCTTTCTCAAAGATCATGCCAAGAAAAAAAAGCGGTCTTGGGTTTGCGAAGAGCCCCCGAAGAACCTGGAAACATCACACACATCAATCCCCTTATCCGTTTGTTGTCTGTCTTGTATACATTATATATTATCATGCCTCTTAGATTTTTTTCTTTTTAACTTTTGTTACTTAGTCTCAAAGTAGGATTGGATACACACAGTTATTACCGAATTTCTCCTCATGTTTATTCTTCATTTGCATGTATACGATTTCATATAATAGATCTTATAATTATTAAGTTTGTTTAAAAAAACCTTTACTGTGTGATTCGTATTTTAGAATAATGTAGAAAAGATACGGGAGTGTGCTGCTAATACCTTTGTAGAAGACTCAGGATACAAAGAATTTTACTCAGTTCCAGTCATGGAGTTTTATGGAAAGAGGTGAGGACCTTTCCGCTCATACCGACCACAGCTTGTTGAATGTTCACAGGAAACAGGAAAGGGTCAAAGGCCAAAGTTAGTGTACAGTCTTAGGGTGGCAATCCTAGACCAGTGATGGTCTTGTGGGTGACAGACTCAAAAGAACGCTAACTAGTTATCATTTCACACCCTTTGATAGAGCCTGCAAGTGACGTTAGAACTTAGAATCAATCCTTACAATGCACACAGATGTCAGGTAGGGATGACGATGGGGACCAGACTCTGAGGGGCAGTTGGAAGCAGTGGGCACGGCACACACCTTCATTTCCATGGGAAACCCTCTGTCAGACCTTGATGGGCCTTCCTTCTTCTGAAATGATATATTTCCTCCTGTGTTGCTAGGATCTTTTATGCACTCTGTTCTTGTATTATTATTATTATCATTATCATCATCATTATCATCATTATTATTATTTACCGCGAATACAAGTTTGAAAACATGGGTTATAGAGCGCAGAGAAAATAGCTGGAAAAAAGGTGGAGAAAAACATATTAGAAGGTTTGTTTGCCATTTGTTCCTCGGGTGGCACGGAGGTTGCTGAGGACCGAGTCTGGAATTCTGCAGAATAGAAATTTCAAAAAGGGAATAAGGAGAAACGTGGGAGAGAGAGAGCAAAGGAGACAGAGCGGGTGGAACACACGAGGAAGAAAGCCAGGAGACTGGGTAGCAGAGCAGCCAAATGGGGTGTGTGTAGAATATAAAATAGAAAAAGCATCAGATACAAAAGGAAATGACAGATCAAGAGAGAAGAGCTCTCTCTCAAGCTGGCTGTGGTTTGGTAATGAGACTATGATTAAGGGAGGCTATTTGCAGTGATTTAAAGGGTATTAGGGAAAGCTAAAGAAAGCTAAAAATACAAGTTATACACATTAAATATACACAGGGATGAGGCGGATAAGCAATGAGACAAAGAAGCATGAAGACAAGGGATGGAGCAGAATAGATCTTTCTGTTGGGTACCGCCTATACTCAGATACTGTGAGCATGGAGCCAAAGACCTGGGACTACGGTCCTGAGGAGGAAGGGCAGCGTGAGGATGCAGATATTTAAGAACCATGTGAAGGTGCCTCTTCATCATAGGCAGAGACCATGGAAACATCTTATGTCTTAAATGCTTTGTTACCTCTCTGAAGAGGAAGCTCCTGCTCAGAGGCCCGGCACCTATTGAGTAGACAGTCCTTGCCAGGCTGCGTGAGGTCCGGGGAGCATCTGTGAAGGGACTTTTACTCTCCGGCTTCTGTCAGGCTTCTGGGACACCACTGATCTTGAAAGTGGACGCATTAGATTTCAACAGTGTAAAGGAAGGAAAACAGGGTGGAAGACAAATCTAGGACTCTTTCCCTAGACCCTGACCTTCTAGTGGCTTCCAAACAGTGCCTAGTCTCTGTCATGGGAATCCGGACGAACCCAAAAGGTCAATAAAAGGTTAATCGTCACACAAAGGCAGCTGATAATAATGTTCGTGCTTTTCCTATCAAGTATAGCTCAAACTACAGTTCTGTACGTAGCTATTATAGAATAAGCAAGTCTTTACAGAACGTAAACAGGTAGCAAATTACTTAAAAGCTATAAAAACGCCTTGTCCTTTATTTTTTTATAGCTACTACGTCATCTACTTTGACCTTGAAATTTTCTACCAGCAACTGTATAAGACTCAATGGTGGGGCGCCATCAATGAAATTGTGAACAACCTACGACTGAAAAGGCTCCCGTTGACCGAGGCTCAGTTACACGAGCAGTTTAAGAAAAAGTTTGGCTTCAAAAAAGCCATGAAGTGCAAGGTATTTCACTAACACATAACTTTGTGTGTGAGAAGTTCCAAATTACCATATGGCCGCGTCCTGCATTCTCTCCTAGGTGGCAGGCCTAGGACATGAGGTTCAATAGGGGACGCTGGAATTGGTCGTTGGGGGTATGGAATTTGCTAGAAGAGCCATTAGTGGCCATGGACAGACAGACAGACAGACAGACAGACAGACAGACAGACAACAACATGGCAGGGGCTCTGAGAAGATCAGGCCCTAGCACCAGAAAACCTGTATGATGCAGGGCTTCTGTTAGGCACCTTAGCTTTGGAAAACCATCTGGTTAGTCTCCAATGATGCTGGATCCCATCTGTGAGGTTCCTTAATGACTAGAATCCATCTCTTAGGTTCCTTAATTGCTGGAGCCCATTTGTTAGGTTCCTTAGCTGCCAGAACCAATCTGTTAGTCTCCACAGATGCTGGAACCCATCTGTTGGGCTTGCCATCTTCAAAGGTTATGCAGGCACGTCCCTCCCATTTATCTGTTTAAAAGCCACACCTTTAAAATGCTGAAAACGACTCCAATTTAAAGTGTTTATCAGAACATCTCAAAGAACAACGTGCTATTTTACCAACTCTTCGTCTGAGCCCTGGAGAAAGAAGGAAAGGTCTCTTTCTAGTTAGATCACTCTGGCCTTTAGCTGGAGGGAAGCAGGTGGGTGATCTTCATTTGACTTTAAAGTAGTTCAGGAAAACATCTGTCCATTTTGCTGAAATTGTCTGCAGAGTGAAGCTACAGTTGACTCTGGAAAAAAGGAAACAGTCTTTCCAAATGTATTTCCATGCTCTCAATGTCTCCTAGTTCTGTGAGTTTCAACCTTGTCCAGGGAGAAGGCTTCACTGGCCTCCATGGCCGTGTGGCAAAAACGGAAGGGCGTTTGTACAACTCCGTAAGCATGTTCTGTGTCCCTTCCTTAAAGAACACTCTAGCCTTCTCTTTATCAAGAACAATTTTAAAAACTAACGCTGACCTTTTAAAAAAAATTTTAGAGTATCCCCTTTGGTATGAAGTCAGCCGTGGAAAGAGGCCTGTCTGCCGTTTTCCATACGTTTAGCCGCAAGACCTCAAGCTCGACACTCAACGTGTCCGATGAAGCAGGCTATGCCATTTTCCACCACGCGGCCCTGCACAACCGGGTCTCTATCATCTGTCAGCTGTGCAACGCGAACTTCAATGTCAACCAGAGGCGTTTTGTCATGTTCAGTCAAGGTACCAATCCATATTCAATACCAAACGAGCCTAGTTAATATATAGCAGAATTGAACGATTTATACAGAGCGAGGAATCAGTTGTCCTTTGATGGAGGAGAGTTATCTGTCTATGTTTCTTTCATTGGTTAATTAATAAAGAAAACTGCCTTGGCCCTTTAAGAGACAGAAAATTAGGTAGGTGGAGTAGACAGAACAGAATTGTGGGAACAAGGAAGTAGAGTGGGGGAGACGCTTCCGGCAGTCTCGATAGTGAGTCTCCATGCTTCTCCTCTCCGAGATGGACGCAGGTTAAGATCTCTCCTGGTAAGCCACACCTCGTGGTGCTACGCAGATTACTAAATATGGGTTAAAGAAAGATGTGAGAATTAGCCAATAAGAGGCTGAAACTATGGGCCAGGCAGTGTTTTAAAAGAATACAGTTTCCGTGTAATTATTTCGGGTGTAAAGCTAGCCGGCGGCCGGGTGGCGGGACACAGCCCCGCCGCTTCACACTACAGTCCTTTAAGCGCTTCTTAATATGGAAAGAACCTTTGGCAATTCAACATCTTCCATCCATCCTGGTCTTCTCAGATTTTCACTTGCTGACAAATAGGTAAGTTTAGGTAAGAGTTACCATGAACAAGTAACTCTTTTAGCAATATTATACTAAATCAACGTGTTAGGCTAGCCGCAAGTCCTGCTTCGCCTTAGACAGGCGGGGTTCCCAGGTCCGCTCTGACTTGGTAGCTGGTGTGTGCAACATCCCTCCGTGTCTCTGTCAGAGGTTGCGTTCCGCGTTGTCTGATGTAATCCTGCTCTCTGTTTCAATGTGGTGTCGTTTTGTTCTTCCTAATTTAGGAAACTGCTATAGATTGGTAATCATGTTTCTGTGTGGATTTCCTTTTTAAGCAGAGTCCTCCAAAATGGATATGAAAAAGGAAAGAAACGGTAAGGCTTAAGTGAAATGAATATATTTTAAAAGATTGTTATATAAGTTAAAACTTTTTTTTTGCTGGGTGTGGGGACACAAGCCTGCAATTCCAGCATGGGGGGAGGGCACTGGAGCAGGAAACAGGGGGTAAGGTCATCCTCAGTTGTCTGAGTGAGTTCAAGGCCAGCCGGGCTGCATGAAAATAAACAATTGCAAAAAAAAAAAAAAAAAAAAAAGCTTTTGATAGTAAACAATTCACAAATATTTTGTTGGATGAAGATGTAAAAGAGCGAAGTTTCGCATTCAATTTGAAGTATAATTCTTCGGCCCGTGGTTATTGATGTTCACGTTAGGCGTTCCTTTTTTATATTAGCTAACTGGGAATTTGCTGTAGTCTCTACTTGGTTTCAGAGTGGTTTCGGCAGGTTGTCCGCAATCAGCCACGAGCAGGGAATGTAGCTCAGCTGTGTGCTGCATGCCTCACAACACCTGCAAGGCACCAACTTCAATCTCCACACCCTGGGCCCACAAACAAGTTTACCATTAGGACATCCTGCCACCTAGTGGCAGTAATGATATATGGGAGCTAAAGAATGCTGTTTGGCCAAGGTCAAAGTTTTGAGATAAGCATTGGACGTGAAAATAAAAACCCTTAAATTTATACCTTTCTACACATTTGAGAGACCAGCCATATACCTTTAGAGTTACCGTATAAGGTAATTTATAAGGTAATTACTATATAAGGTAATTTAAGGAGAGTCTTTCATTAACAAAACAACAACACCAACAACACTAAAAACACAACTACTTTAAAAAGCCCAAAATGGCAAGGTCAGAGATGGTCTTGGGTACTTGAATTGGCTGCTTTATTGTGCTGGAGGAATATTGTGTTCTCTCTCTCTCTCTCTCTCTCTCTCTCTCTCTCTCTCTCTCTCTCACACACACACACACACACACACACACACACACACACACACTAAGATTTAAAGTACCACCAGAGCAGGAAGGAGGCTGTTTGAAACTTCTGATTGAGTGACATTTAATGAAACAGTACTTCACTGTAAAATAGTGCAAGCCTGTTTTATCATGACTATCTTACATATTTACTTTTTGAAACTATGTAGCAATATCGGATAGTGCATACTAGTAATCACAGCATCAACATCAGGGGGCTGAGGCCGAAATGGTTCAAGTTCGAGGCTATCCTGAGCTATAGTAGGCCCCAGCCCAACCTGAACTACATAGCAAGACCCTCAAAAAGCAGGTGCATATTTTCTTTACTGATGAAAAGGTGTAATTCCTTCAGACACTCCAAGTTAGCAAAGAAATATAAGCCTGCCCAAATGATTGTTTTAGTGCTGACTTTGGAGGATTTCTATATTCTATAGCACTAAGCTGTGTGGTTGGGTTCATAAAGGCATGCTTATTTATTCTGTATTGATTTTAGGAGCGCGCTAGCCCCGCCTACTGAAGCAATTGTTGTTCATCTCAGGTCCAACACCCCTGCACCTGGCCGCCCAAGCTTGCTCCCTGGAAACGACCATCTGTCTGCTGTGCTTCAGAGCTGATTACTTGCTCACCGAGAAGCGAGGCTGGATGCCCATCCACTTCGCTGCCTTCTACGACAACATCTGCATCCTCATTGTGCTCTGCAGGAAGGACCCAAGCTTGCTAGAGGCCGAGGCCACCACTGAGTGAGTTACTGAGCATCTGTAAGGATGTGAGCTGCTGTTGGCCTGACAACCATCAGGCGTATTTGGTCTGGGGGCTTGGAAGGTCACAAGCACCGATGCCCTCTCTGGTCCTCATCTCCTCTCTTCCGGCTTAACTTTAGACTTCGTAAAGACCCGAGCGATCATCTGCCCTAGTGTGTTTCCTAGAGGACGCGTCAATAATACCCCTTCACAGATAGGGTTATCAGACAACCACGTGACTAGGGAGGAGACCGTTGCTCTTGCCTCCTAGATAATCAGCAGGTAGCCCAATGTCTCCAGATCACAGCAGATAGAGCCACAGCACAGCAGAAGTAACTGCTTGTATCTAGAGGAGGGCTACAGCAAGAAGAAGAACAATTGGAACAGGAACATCTCCAACAGTCTTCTGTCTCATCATCCTGCTGCAGCAACTTTTAGGATGGAGGTGTACGCTCTTCTTAGGCTTGTCTCAGAATCTAAAGACCAGGTGGCCATTTGGGTTCTCTGAGCCTGATGTAGGGATACTGTAGTCTAGGTCGTCAAATGCCCTGTGCATTATTTGCATACTGGCTTGGTGGTCTGAAGGACGCTGGGCTTCTCTTATTGCTCCGTAACACATTGCTCCCCACACTGTAGTGCAAAATGAGTCAGTTCCCATGTCCATTTTAATTGACTGCATTGCAGACAGGAGCAGAGACAGAGGGGACACAGCAGCTCTTGTGTCCATGTTTGTGCCTGCATTATAGACGAGAGCAGAGATAGAGGGGAGGAGGCAGATCACGCCTTTGTCTTTACAGAGCTGCCCATGCGGCCTCCGCTTCTGTCCTGTAGCCATACAGTTTGCCCTGTCCCATGCCTACCTCTGCGGGACCATGGGAGACAGAATGCTGGCCTGGATACCATTTCCAACACCCAAAGATCTTGTCCAACACCACCACACAGTTGGCTTTCAGACGGCTAGTTTCCGCTACTGTCGGGAAACCGGGATTCAGAATTGGATAGAAAATATTAAAAACTGGAGCCAGGCGGTGATGGCGCACGCCTTTAATCCCAGCACTCGGGAGGCAGAGGCAGGCGGATCTCTGTGAGTTCGAGGCCAACCTGGTCTACAAGAGCTAGTTCCAGGACAGGCTCCAAAGCTACAGAGAAACCCTGTCTCAGAAAACAACAACAAAATTAAAAACTGTGTTTGGCAACTTCCAAGTCTGTGTGATATTTGGAGAGTGGGTTGATAATTCCTGATTGTGTGTCCACCAAAGCTTTGGAAAGATTAGACAAGCTAGTGTGTTCTGTTTGTGTAGTACCAACTTCCAACCACGTTGTAAGTCCTAATAATTGAGAGGGAGGCAGGGAGGCGGGGAGGCAGACCGGTGGGACGCAGAGAACGAGACACTAGGAAGACAAAGCTGTGGCAAGGGGTTCCTCCATGCGATGCTGTGTGTGCGCTCAAGTGTTCTTGATCTTTAGGAACCAGTGTACGCCACTGTTACTCGCTGCCACATCGGGAGCCCTGGACACTATTCAGTACCTGTTCTCCCTGGGGGCCAACTGGAGGAAAACAGACACTAAAGGAAACAATATCATTCACTTGTCAGTGCTTACCTTCCACACAGAGGTACTCAAGTACATCATAGAACTGGATATCCCTGAGCTTCCAGTTTGGAAAACTTTGGTAGGTGAGTACAGAGCTTATGGTTTCGTTATAAATCAATATTCTGATTGTTCTATAGTGTGACCGACCATCGATATGCTGAAATGGAGTAGATCAAACACACATATTTTAAAAAGTAAAGGTCATGCAGTTAAAGATTATGAATTAAAGCCAACAGTAACACAGTTGATAAGGGAAACTATCTTTTTGTGTGCAGAAGTTTGACTTCTAACTTAAAATCAAAGCTCTGTGACCCAAATGAACTCTATTTACACAGCGATATTGACTTTCGTTTGCTAGCTTTCGTAGAAGTGAGAAAATCACTTTCTCCATCAACATGGAGAAATATTGCACAACAGACCGAATTCAAAAGAAAAGAAAGAAGAAAGAGGAAGTGAAAGTTTAAGCAGCAAAGGTTCCCTCCACTTCCTCCTTTCTTCTCATTCTAGGGGCAGCTTTAGAAAAGTCTTTTCTGCACGTTTTGGTTTCACGCGAAATTTTGTGTTCAATCTAGCCGGAAAACCAAGGGGAAGGGTTGCTTAGTCAATTGAATGGACATATCAAAATTTACTCTTGCCTCAATCTCCACTGCGATAACATGAAGATTAAACAGCAAAGGAGCAGTAACAGCCAAGATTCAAGAGAAAACGGGAGGGTGTGGCAGCAATCCACACGGTGGAACCAGGCCGGAACCTCTTAGACCTAGCCTGTGGAGAATCCCAATCCAATGTTAGGAAAGCTGAGACCTTCTCAGACCCATACCTCACAGCCCTCATGGAGTGGGAGAATAGGCAATGCCGGGGTTCTCCACAAGGTCCCATCAGAAAGGCCAGCAGGTGCGGAGGCTGCCTTCTCCTTGGTGAGCAGAAGTGGGAAGTCCCCAAGGAGTCGAGAGCAAGGCCACTGGAGTTTCAGGAATGTCAGCAAGGTGTCCGGTGTTGGAGCCGTGGGCAGCGCTCTGGAAGTGCTGCTGAGTCAGTGAAAACCAGGAAGATAAATCTCAAATAGGGAAAGATCACCTCCAGGGAAAAATAATAGTGAGAAATGAGACAGCGCCATGGATCACGGCAATGCCCAGATGAGATTGATATTTGTAGAGATAACGTAAATATTAATAAAGTATTGATCCAGGTGACAGCTGTAAATATGAGGAAGGGGAAAAAAAGAAATGGCAGAGCAGCCTTGAGCTGGTTCCCCATCTCCCACAACACGAGACCATAAACAAAGCCTAAGGCCACTAAAACACCACCAGCAAAACATTGTGGTTTTTCTTTCTTTTTTAAAATATTTATTTATTTATTATGTATACAATATTCTGTCTGTGTGTATGCCTGCAGGCCAAAAGAGGGCACCAGACCCCATTACAGATGGTTGTGAGCCACCATGTGGTTGCTGGGAATTGAACTCAGGACCTTTGGAAGAGCAGGCAATGCTCTTAACCACTGAGCCATCTCTCCAGCCCCAACATTGTGGTTTTACGTGCACTCCCTCCCTGACTTTGGATTCCTCTCTCTGTAAAGCAGCGCTCTGGACTTTGGGCCCACAGGTCTGTGTAGCTGGACACACCGCTACATCTCACTAAATTTTGAATCGTGAGCATAAAATAAAAATTAAAACAAAAAGAAAAAGAAAAGAGATGGAGAATGAGAACTGATGTTTTCCCAGTGGAGTAAGATACAGTTAATATTCCAAGCTGATTCTATTGGCTTAAGATGTTTGATTCTGGGCTGGAGAGATGGCTCAGAGGTTAAGAGCATTGCCTGCTCTTCCAAAGGTCCTGAGTTAATTCCCAGCAACCACATGGTGGCTCACAACCATCTGTAATGAGGTCTGGTGCCCTCTTCTGGCCAGCAGGCATACACACAGACAGAATATTGTATACATAATAAATAAATATTAAAAAAATAAATGTTTAAAAAAAAGATGTTTGATTCTTTGGGCTAAGGAGATGGCTCAGTAAATCACCTGCTGTGCAAACACATGGACCTGAATCCAGATGCTAAGCGCACAAATAAACTCTGGGCATGGTAGCCTCTCTATAACCCTAGCACTGGGGTTTGCAAAATTATTTGAGAATTTTCTCCAACGTTGTGCTTAATCTAGACGAACTTTTATAAAGATGAAAGTATTAGATCAGTTTAATGTATAATGGAATAATGTATAATGGGAATCTATTCATTCTCGATATCCCACAAAAATTGCATGAGATTAAATGACAATAGCAGCAGATAAACACTCAAGAGGAAATAAGGAGGATGTGACAGCAGTAAAAATAGGAGACAAGCCAGTCTGTGTCACTCACTGGCCAGCCAGTCTAGTCAGTGGATGAGGTCCAGGTTCAACGGGAAACTCTGTCTCAAAAACTAAGGTAGAGAAGAAACAGTGAGAGGCACCCACTGTTGGCCTCTGGACCCCCCAACCCCAATACAAACATACATTCATGCACACACAAAGAACACACAGTCACACGAACACCAAATACACATACACACACAAAACACACGAGTACCCATACACAAAGCACACACTCGCACAAACACTACACACACGCACACACTTCAAAAAATGATGTCCAACTGTTTCTTCAGAAATGGCTCCGTATCAGTCTTGGCATTTGCCAAGTAGCGAGGACACGTCCTGAGGCCATCGACCCAAGGAGCAGCTGGGAAGTGTCTTGGTGTTTATTTTTATGCACGCATGTCGTCACGTCTTAGTCCTTTAAAAGACTCATTGTGAGGGTCAACTTAAACAGACATCCACTACAAATACCTCCAAGTCTGGCCCCTGACAAGGATGGCTTAAGGGCACCGGTTCCTTGGGGGGGCGGGGAGGGGGGTCACTTCCTGCAGGAGCCGGGGTTAGAAAGTCTGGGGAGTTACATGATAATGGCACCAGCTGAATAATAAACAGTAAACACGCTGCTTCTCTCTTTGCCTAAGTCCTGATAGAGTTCTCTCACCTTACCCTGCCCGTTTCCACCAGGAGCAAAAGTCACCTAACTGGGAGCAGGTTAATTAGCTGGAATTAAAACAGTGCTGAGTGTGGGCTGGGACAGCTCCGAAAAGAGGGAAGCCAGAGAAGGGGGCGAAGGAAGGACACAGCCCCATGTTCTCTCACACACAGATACTGTTTAGAAGCAATACATAATATTGCGTCTTTTCTTCGGAGCTCAAATCCATGCTTTAAAATATCATACTAATCATTTTCAGGAAATGCACAAAGCATCCTATCTAATTTAATAGCTGTTAAAATTTTATCGATTGTGCAGTTTACTTTGCCATCCTTAAAATCTACTCAAATTTTATTCAAAATTAATGGCAGGTGCATGAAAGATTGTATTGTTCTTCTAGTTTATTTGAACTGTATTTCTAGGCAATGATAGCCATTCAGACCAAAGAAATAATTTTAGATTTTTTTTTCAGTAACTATATATACTATAAACCTCAGAGGTCTTGGGCCATATTGTGTTGGCTTCTGTTACTGTCACAAATGTCCAGATAGTCACCTTCTGCAGAGAGCACTTGATCTGTGCCCCCAGGATTGGCTCTAATGAAATAATAACATGTACTACAGGAGCTTGTGAAAGAGGCCCACAGCCTATTAGCCTCATGAGAAGTATAGAAAAACAGAGAGACAGAATCCCACAATTCCCTTCGAGGATACTACCCCCAGCGATCTCTAACCTCCCACTAAGTCCCGCTTCTTAATGCTCCCATAATTTTCCATTAGCACCAAGCTCGTGATTGGGCCTTTGACGGCCTCTCAGATCCAAGCTAGCCCATGATAGTTTAGCCAGCATCTCAGAGGACCACACACAGAGGGGATTTGGCACATGCATCTGGTGATGGGGTGGTCTCAACTCGTGTGTTCGGTCTACCATGTGACGACGACGTCAGACATCCCGGTGACTCTGCTGTAAATCACAGCTGTGTTTTTTCTGTTGCACACTCACCAGAGATGCTGCAGTGTGAAAGCTTCAAGCGAAGGATGATGGCCGTCATGTCTCTAGAAGTGATCTGCTTAGCCAAAGACCGGTACTGGAAATGTATTTTGGATGCAGGTGATGCAAAAATATATTAACTCTCTTTTTCTTGTCACAGGTTAAGTAAAGCTATATTATATTCAGGTTAATCATTTTAATATATTGTATATAGTATATATAACACACGCATATTAACATAGGAATGCATATTTAATGCTGGGATCAGATGTAAAGCATAAACATACACACACATATATGTATGTATGTTTTTCAAGACAGGGTCGCACATATAACCCAGGCTGGCCTTGAACTTGTAATCCCCTTGCCTCAGCCTTGTTTTTAATTTAAAATTTATCCAATATATTTGGTCGTGGTTTCCTCCTCAACTTCTCTCAGATCCCCCCCCCCATCCTCCTCCCTACACAAATTAAAATTTTAAGAAGTAATAAAAAGAACTTTAGTATAGCGTCTGTTGTAGGTGGTGACAAACTACCTTGACAAAAAACCACGCAGGGCAGAAAGTGTTTATTTTATCTTGCAATTCCAAGTTACAATCTATCCTTACAGGGAAGTCAAGGACGCAAGGACCTGCGTCAGTCGTCCCTCCAACACACACACACACACACACACACACACACACATACACACACACACACACACACACACACACACACAGCACACACACACACACACACACACACACACACACACACACACGCGCTCGCGCACTCAGAGGCCAACCTTACCTAGACAGTCCTGCCTAGAGGCTCTCCTCTTGGGCACTTTTAGATGACGTCGTCAAAGTGACGGTAAGCACAACCAACATGGTACTGCTAGGACCGCTTTCTATAAATTATTCCAGTCCTATACTTGTACAATTCCCTTTTTAAATTGAAAACTAGAAGAAAATGCCAGGCCAGGCCTGTAAGTAGTTCCGCATTCAGAAACGGCACTAGTTGCCTGGTTCCTCTGGCCTGGTTCCTTCACTAATCAAATGAGCCAGCCATGCGGACTTGTTCTGAGAGCCGCGCTGTCCGCTCTGACTTCCAGAAAGGATGGGAATGTCGAACTATCCAGGCTGGAATCCACTTCGCTAACGTGCATATTGAGACGCAAATGATGTCCCGTGAATATTGATGGATGAACAAGCTTTCGCTTATTTAACTCATTAAAGGCATGTTTGGAAAAGCTCTGTCTCCCCCAAAAGTCAACAATAGGTGGTTTCATTTCGGGTAGATAAATAAAGGAGCCTCAGTTATAGTCATAATTTTTCATAACTTTGTGTAGCTTAGCAACTGACCTGAGGTAAACCTAACAAGCATTCACCTAAAGCTAGGTTTTCTAGATTTCTATATTTCTATTATAATGGATGAGGCTACTGTTACATTTTATTGAATGAGTACATTTTTTACTTTTTGGTTTAAGATAATGTATGGTAACATATTCAAATAATTACACAGTTACTGCCACGCCAGACAAGTCAGAATCCCAAGCAGAACTTCAACCTGTGGTGCCCAAAGCCTTTATCAGCTAGGGATGATGATGCACATGTGGTACCCAGAGCCTCTATCAGCTAGGCATGACGATGCACATCTCGTTACCATGTGGTACCCAAAGCCTCTATCAGCTTGGCACGACGATGCACATATTGTTACCATGTGGTACCCAAAGCCTCTATCAGCTAGGCATGACGATGCACATCTTGTTACCATGTGGTACCCAAAGCCTCTATCAGCTTGGCACGACGATGCACATATTGTTACCATGTGGTACCCAAAGCCTCTATCAGCTAGGCATGACGGTGCACACCTTGTTCCCAGCACTTGGGAAGCTGACACAGGAAGATGGTGAACTGCACAGTGAGTTTCTGTCTATATAACAAATTATCAATTCTATAGGCCAAAATTGAGTGTTTTAAAGATGGTTTAGATTTACTAACATATGTAGGATTATGTTATATGAAATGAAACATCCAAACATCAAAAGTCACTATCTTGTAGATAAGACAATAATTATTTTCACATCACTTCAAATTGTTATTCTGTATTTTGTAGAACTGTCTGTAAGATTGCCATACCATAAACATTATTTCATTACTGTCAGGATAAATGGACAACAAATAACTTTGAGACATTGATGCTCATCTTAGTCTTATCTTTACAGGCACCATTCCTGCCTTAATCAATCTATTAAAATGTCCCAGAATAAAACTGCAATGTAAGACCGTCGGGTTGTTGAGCAATATCTCAACCCACGTGAGCGTCGTGCATGCTTTGGTGGAGGCGGGAGGCATCCCCGCTTTGATCAACCTGCTGGCTTCCGATGAGCCCGAACTGCATTCTCGCTGCGCTGTCATCCTGTATGATATTGCGAGGTGTGAAAACAAGGATGTTATTGCCAAATATGTGAGTACTGTCCCGTGAAACACTTCCGACCGGCGGCCGTCCTCTCACATAGAAACTAGAAAGACAGCGATCCATGCTGTTAGAGTAACAAACTCCCAGGGCTGGCCAGCTAAAGGAGAAAGAATGTCAGGAAAAAAAAAAAAAAAAAACCCTTCAGCAAGCCGCGGGCGTGTAGATCAGTGCAGGGCTGGGGCCCAACGCCAGGGGGCCTAGTTTAGACCTGAGTGGCCCCGGAGAGAAAATGGAGTACGTCTCATAGTATATACCAATTGTTTCTGGTTTATACGAAGATATTAGTTCTGCGTGAGAAATATATCATAATTATGTACCAGAAAGAATTAGGATACAACTGCTTTTGGTGAACTCCAAGCTATGGCTGCTCTGCTTTGTCCCTGCAAACAAAACCTACACCTATTGTGTCCACGAACGCTTTAAGATCTTTTTTTGGATGCTCGCAAATGAAGTGGAGTTACTTGATAGAAGTTTCTTCCACTTCATAGAATTGTTTCTTCAATATGAACTGAACCATCTACGTTATCAAATGGATAACTACCTTGGCTTCCTTATGGTGGAAAACCATTTCTATTTATTCTGTTCTCTTTGGGTCTTTCAACATCATTTGCCTTTGTGCATTTTTTAAAAAAATGTCTATGAAAAACTTTAACTGCTCTGTCTATTATCAATCCTTTTGAAAATATATTGGAAATATAGTCACACCCACATCTATTTCAGTCACTCAGTCTTATCTACCTAAATCTCATGTTAATTGATCCTGGCAGCTAGCCAAAATAAGGGTAAAGTTTCTCTATGGATGCAGTCTCCTTAGGCTGTGCTGCACCGTTCCACTTTAATGGGTCAGGAAACAAATATGTATGTATTATCTTCATTCTGCAATAATATCGTATTTTTCTAGATAAAGAATGACTCTGTTGTCTTAACCGTGTGACGTCAGTAGACACCTTTGTTTACAACAGGTGTTCTCTAGTAAACAAGGATGTGTTTACAGAAAGATTACAGGCCTCGAAACGACGTGGCATCAATCTTGAATGAGCTCCCATTTCTTCTCGTTCCTCTTCAGAATGGAATCCCGGCGCTGGTGAACCTCTTGAGCCTGAACATAGAAAGCGTGCTGGTGAACGTCATGAACTGTATCCGGGTGCTCTGTATGGGGAACGAAAGCAACCAGAGAGCGATGATCGAGCACAATGGCATCCAGTACCTCATCCGCTTCCTGAGCTCTGATTCCGGTGAGCCTCAGCTCGTCTGTTTAAGTCGCCAGCCGGATTTACCAAGTAAAGCAAACGTGATCTGGATGTTTCTGCTAACAAATACGTTGGGTTTATCTTTGAACGGATCTCTGCACACAATATAACCCAAATAGCTAAAAAACTTAAAGCTGCTAAGTTCATAGAAATAATTGACTCTCAGAAGTATATTAAAATGTTTAACTGGACATCTGCATAAATAAGAATATAACCCGTGAATAGTGAAAATAGAGCAGATTCTATGTTCAGGGAGGACACGTATTCTTTTATGAACAAATATTTAGATCATTGGAAGCGATTTTGCAATGCACACCAAGAAGTTCAGATTTGCTCTTATATATCTGATATCGAAGTTCAAGGCGATCAGCAGGCATTAAGCCAGGTACCTGCTTCTGAAGTGCACCTCAGTCCTAGGAGTCCAAGGGAAACCAGGCAGCTTCTGCAGCAGCCATAAACGACCACCTGCATTCTGTAAGGACAGTCCCATCCTGGCGAGCAGACACAGCATTATGCGCACTTCAATTATAAGGAGAAAAACATGGGTACAGCTGTGTCTCCTTTTGTCCCGGCTTGGTTTGTCATCCGTCTTTCTCCTTAGTTCATCATATGTAAGTACAGAATAAATACAAAATAAAAACATTGGTTAAACAATAATCCAAGCTTAGATAAGGGGAATGCTTCAGAGAGCTTGCATTATTTTAGAAGTTCAATTTAAGCAAGTGTCTTCTTCTAAGAATCAGCACCAGGTAATAAAGACACTTAAAGCGTCCTTCCGGTCCTTGAGTGTTCCCTTCCAAGTTTGCTGCACCATTCGCTAGTCTCTCCTGACTGCTGGAGGAGCAGCACGGGAGGCAGCCTTTATGCTCAGTTCCACCATGTCAATTTTACTTATAATTCCCCATCTTACTTTGCTTGTGCCATTAATAAAAACGTCAAGCAAGAGATTCACTCTTTCTTTGTTTCTCTGCCTGCTCTAGATATTATAAAAAAAAAAAGCAGGAATTATAACAGTAACTTAAATAAGTGAGCTCACAAAAAGTAATAAAAATAAATACTTAAAATAATTCCCTCTTAGGTCTAACACCTAAATAAAAGCATTATTCTCCTACACTGGAATCTATATTATCCTCTTCCTTTAAGAAGTATGAAGAATTTAAATTTATAATTGTAATTATTTTTTCTCTCTACACAACTTTAGCATTTTAGCAACTAATTCTCTTTACTATGGGCCAAGTGGCTCAGTCATAGAGCATTAAGTTATTAAGAAAATAGCATCAAAGTGGGTGTGTGGTTTTTATCCGTGTTACTTTGCTTTTTGAGAAAGGCAAGTCGATTGGGCAAACTAATGTTTTATAAAAAATTTTAAGATTGTTTCAGGGAAATATTACACATCTCTGCTCAATTTTGATAGCAAGTTTTGATGAACACTTTCTTATTATTGAGACAGCGTCTTACGGGGTAGGCTGGGCTAACCTAGAACTCACAAAGGGCCTGCTGCCTCTGCCTCCCACATGCCGAGATTAAGGGTGTGCCCAGCTTATTCACACAATATTAAAGTTCAAGCTCTTTTTATTAGAAGCAAGGCAGTAATGGCAACTAAACAGAATAGGAGCTTAACCGTGGAATCAAAATTAACACTACTAATGAAAATCGATGAACATCCTTTAACACAACATGAACCATTGTCAAGGCATACGATGTCACTTTTTTAAAAAGATTTATTATTTATTATGTATACAGTATTCTCAGTGCTCTGCCTGCAGGGCAGAAGAAGGCACCAGATCCCAATACAGATGGTTGTGAGCCACCATGTGGTTGCTAGGAATATGAACTCAGGACCTTTGGAAGAGCAGGCAGTGCTCTTAACCACTGAGCCATCTCTCCAGCCCCACGATGTCGCTTTTTAGCTATTCTGGACAGAAATGGATATTGTGTGATGCTTTACTCTGTTGGTTTTGTCCGTGGTCCACTACCCAAGTAAACCACACACTTGGAAGAGGCTTCTTCTTAGTTATGAATGCCCAGCCTTAGCTTGGCTTGTTTCTTGTCAGCTTTAAAAAAAAAAAAAAAAAAAAAAAAAACTTGAAATATTCTGACTACCTTTCACCTCATCTTTCCGATTTCTGTACACCTTTCTTTCCTTCTTACTCTGTGACTGGTTGGGTGGCTGGCTAGCTAGGCAGCTGGCCTCTGATGTTATCTTCTCCTGCCCATCTCTTAATACTCTCCACCTGCCAGCTCCGCCCATCCTTGCTCCTGCCACGCTATTGGCCGTTCATCGTTTTTTTTAGGACCATCGGATGTTTTAGATAGGCACAGTAACACAGCTTCACAGAGTTAAACAAATGCAGCGTAAACAAAAGTCACACACCTGAAAACAGTATTCCCCAACAGGTGCATATCTTGAACCATGAGAAACAAGAAACAAACCTGAACGGAGGTTTGAAACAAATGATTACTGTTCACTTAAAAAGTCACAAAAGAGGGAAGAAAGAGCTACAGAGACATCATACATTAAACGCATGCTCTCAATTTCGTTCTATACCGAGGGAGAAAAGTGTCACAGAGGACACCACAGGGCAGCTGACGTTTGATGAAAGCATCGCCTCTACTGATTGTATATCTAATGTCTACACACAGCCTCAGATGTGTGCGGGTCCCTGCCGTCATCACCGGCAGCAGCGAAGTCATCCACGAAGAGGCAGAAAGGAAAGCTCAGTTAAGCCTGGCTTGGTCAGCCGTACTGGTTCAGATCAGGAGTCTGACGCCAGGCCGTTTATTGCCAGCACGCTCAAACACAGTACAATTTGAGGAAAATGTCTCCTGGCGTAATACAATCCCCAGTGCGCAAGGAGGCATAATTCCATTGAAACTCAACTAAAATACGTGTGATTTCTTCCAAGAATGACTAGAGATAGTCATTTGGTCTCCTAGCTCCCTCCACTCCTGGTTGAGGGAGCTTGATGTAGGCTGGCCCTGCGGTACCCCAGGCATTTAGTCACCCCCCATTTCTCCACCTTCTCCTTTGGGAAGACAATCCAACATGCTTAACATTCCTGGTTTCCATGGTGATCTGGGGATACAAGGACCTTTGTTCTCCCAACACAAATGTGGAAAACTAAATTATAGCCTGGCATAGTGGTACACTCCTTCAGTCCCAGTATCGGGCGAGGCAAAGACAGCTGGATATTTGTGAGTTTGAGGCCAGTTTGGCCTAGATGGTGCGTTTCAAGCTAGCCAGGACAGAATAGCAGAAATAAATAGATAATAAATAAATAAAACAAAACTAAGTTGTAAACACATAAATATATAAAATTAATTTACTAGTTAAATTTATATATCCAGGTGAAGTATGTGAGTTCTCCCACTCATTCTTAAAACTTTTCTGTAAATTCATAACAGCAAAATAAAATGAGATATCATTTAGTCTACTAAGTTATTAAGTTTTAAGTATTCATTTTAATGAAAATATTTCTATTCAAGAAGACAAAATCAAATGGATATGCCTGAGCTCTGATCGTGAAAGAATAAGATGCTACTGGTTCTTTTAGAAAACAATTTACTGAGATGTTTAGACTTATTCCAGTAATTCAAGATACTCAATGCTAAGGGGGAAAAATGTATTGATAAATACCTACATGCTAAGAAAATTTCTCCTGGAATCATTTAAAACAGCAAAAGGTTTGAAACAACCATATATTTTTAAAGTGTGAATTGCTAATAAAATGTAATATGACCGTTGATATGCAATATTCAGAAGGCATTTGTGACTTTTATGTTCATAAAAGAGAGGAAGAAAATATTTCAATGGTAAACAAAAATTCTGGATGTTATATTTGTAGTTAAACTACGTTGAATATGCTATAATTATCTACATAGGCCCAAGTATCGGTATAAGAAGTAGCGGACCAAACAAAATCTAAAGGATGAATCTGGACAGTCTTGTCTTTGAACTTAGGAATTCAGTTTTGTAACATGGAAAGCTACCCTGCCGCGTGGCAGGTTGACGTTTCTGGTGACTTGTTCGCTTGCCCTCGACTCTTTTGAAGATACGCTGAAGGCCGTGTCCTCGGCCACCATCGCCGAGGTCGGCCGGGACAACAAGGAGGTGCAGGATGCCATGGCACTGGAAGGGGCCATCCCTCCCCTGGTCGCTCTGTTTAAAGGCAAGCAGCTCAGTGTCCAAGTGAAGGGTGCAATGGCTGTGGAGTCCCTGGCAAACTGCAACCCTCTAATCCAGAGGGCGTTTCTCGAAAGAAAATTAACTAAAGATCTCCTCAAACTACTCAAGGTAGGGATTTTTTTTTTCCATTACCTTTCCAGCTGTTTAGAGGGTTCACTTCATTTTGGATTTTATTTGGGAGACCGGACCATCAAATTCTAAAATGCGCACTTTATATAAAAAGATATATCCGTAAAGTGTTCAGAACATGCTCTCTGAATGAACGGCATGTTTTTGTCTTAATAGGCCTTTCAATTAGATGTTAAGGAGCAAGGAGCCATAGCACTGTGGGCCTTGGCAGGCCAAACCCTGAAGCAGCAGAAGTTTATGGCGGAACAGATTGGCTACAACTTCATAATAAACATGCTTCTGTCTCCATCAGCCAAGATGCAGTACGTAGGTAAGTTACGCTCTATGCAGACCGCTGGTGTAGACGCTGAAGTCCACACCCACCTCTTTTACCGTTCTCTGCCAGGAGGCGAAGCGGTCATCGCGCTCAGTAAGGACAGCAGGCTGCATCAAAACCAAATATGCGAAGGGAACGGCATTGCGCCCCTGGTCCGCTTACTGAGAATCAACAAGATAGCCGAAGGCACCCTTCTGAGCGTCATCAGAGCCGTGGGCTCCATCTGTATTGGTATGTATGCAGCCTCAAGTTTTTAATTACTATGAGAAAAAAAAAAAAAAAGAGTCTTCGGTAGAGTCGGAGAACGTTTGTCTGTCTCTGTTCACACCGTGAAAGAGCTCAGAGAATGATAAATGGTTTCCCCAAGACCTTGGTGAGTTCAAGTGCTGAACCTGAGAGTTTCACATCTTCTTGCTTTGGAATTCTGAGTAGGATAGAAAATGAAGACAGTGAGCACTGGCTATTTTTGAACTAAAACAATCCCATTTCTTTTAAGAGAACTTTAAAATGTCAAGAGCTATAAATTTCTTAAGGTTAATATTCAGTTACATTTTCTCAATTCTTGTTGACTTACATAAGCTATTGTTTGTTTATAGAAAGTGGCCTTTGTTGCAAAAGAATTGACCTTTTGAGCTCTGGTTCTTTGCTGACCCTGCTGAGGTCAGGGTAGAGGCTGTGGGCTATTTCTTGCAAAGAAAATAAAAACGGCTTCTGTGTGGGTTTGTTTTCATTACTTTAGCTCTATGGTGGAGCTTGAAGTCAGATATGGTGATGCCATCTATCTAAATATATCTTTTTAACCTTGAAGGCATATTAATATGACTTTAAGTGTGATTGTTATAGATGACTAGCTACTAAACTGTATCTTTTTTTTTTTGGTTTTTTTTTTTTTTGGTTTTTCGAGACTGGGTTTCTCTGTGGCTTTGGAGCCTGTCCTGGAACTAGCTCTTGTAGACCAGGCTGGTCTCGAACTCACAGAGATCCGCCTGCCTCTGCCTCCCGAGTGCTGGGATTAAAGGCATGCGCCACCACCGCCCGGCAACCTGTATTTTTAAGTATACATTACATTTTTAAATAATATCCCACACAAGAGTAGATATATACATATAGCTTAACAAAATTAACCTTAAATTTGTATCAATAAAACAAAATCCATACCAATGAAAAATATTTTGAGATTAACAGAATTTTTTAGATTAATTAAGTAGATTCAATAATTACCCTTTTATCTCATCATTTTTATATTAGCTCCCCATTTTTCCTTTAGAAAGAGATCTTTGAATTTAACTTGTTTGTCTAGTTTTTTTTCCTGACTATGATCAATAACAATTTGTAACCAATCCCCCATAAATTATGAGAAACATCCATAAACAATCTTTCATCTCTTGTTTCCACTCTGTATCTGGCTAGTGATTCTGCCTTTCTTCTTCCCAGAGTCCTCTCTGTCCCTAGAAAACCCACCTAACCTCTTCCTGCCTAGCGATTGGCCATTCAGTTCTTTATTAAACTAGTTAGAAGGTGCCTTGGCAAAAACACATCTTCACAATGTAAAAAAATATTCCACAGCATACACACATACATACACACATACACATACATATATTTACATATCTGTGCATATGTACATGCATACACATATCCTTGATCATCCCCCCAACAACTGTGATTTTATTGGGATGGTGAAAGCAAGAAAATAAAATTGATAAAATAGGTGTTGCTCATTCTACTCCCTCTAGTTAAACTTGACAAAAAAACAATATGTGGGTGGCTCTTCATCACTTTTCACAGATGCCTAAACTTGTATTTGTATTTAAGTATATAAACTTACTTTATTTATAGCTATATAGTGTACATAATACTACATTTAAATATATAAACCTACTATATATATATATGTATATATATATATATATATATAGGCACTCCTAGACAAAACAAAATTAAATTGTTTATGCATATTCACAAAAATGAGATTGAGTTTTCTCCTGATATTAGATTGCAACTTAAAATACAGAGTGATAGAAAGGAAGACAATGTATGTTTTTAGTATCTGCAATTTATGAAAGCCAGAAATTTTAACTCAGTGATTAGTCATTTTTGTATTTTCATGGAAAATACTGGCTATAAACTGGTACTTGGAGTACCAGAATATAATTTTAACCAGTGATGGTTCTTATAATTAATGTAGCAGTGTTCAAATTTCTGTGCTGTGTCTCTTACGATAAAATTATCTATAATTCTAGTAATGAATTTCCATGTTTATTCTGCCCTTTAAAAAAAAATCAAAGGAAGTATTGAAACAGTGCCAATATACTATGTTTTTAAAATCTGTTAGCCACATTACTTTAAGATAGTTTATCGATCAAAATTCAGCCAAGTTTGACTCTACAGTTTAAAAATGGAACAAAAACATGACCTCCTTGACCTCTGGGAGCTTCACAGGTGTGGCCCACACGAGCAATCCCTTGAGTCAGCAGTTCGTGGTGGAGGAGAACGCCTTTCCTGTGCTCATTCAGCTCCTAAGAGGTCACCCTTCGGTTAACATTAAGGTAGGGATTAACGCTTCCAATGTTCTCTAATGCAGTAAATGTAATCTACAGAACAGTCTTAAGAATAATTTGTACCTTAGAGTATGTAGGTTTACAAGCATAACAGTTTAACTTTTAAAACAAAATTCTAAAAGTTTTAAGCAGGAAATATTGGTGTGGCAAATATTATTTTCTGCTAAGAGGACATGAAAGTCTTCTGCACTTAGTCCTTGGTTATTTTTCCTTAGCCTTTAAACCCATGCTAGTAAATATTTGAAAATTATGTTTGGATGTGGAAGGGATACAATTACATATGTAAGATGTTACAGGACTTCTGAACATGCCTTGCTGTCCCTAGGACACCCCCTACCCAGCACTCTCAGGAGATGTGTGATGATCTCTGGTCATAGAGGACTTGGAAATTTCCTGGCCATTAAAATCTATGAGGGACTCCCTCCAGAGGCTGGGTCACACTCACCGGAGTCAAAGAATTATAATCAACACATTGCGCCTTAAACACTTTATAATTCCACAATCTAGCCTGTGCAAATATGTACGTACTAGACATTCTTCAGTAATGTGTGACTGAAACGTAATTTTTGAAAACCACATATTTAGGTTGAAGTGGCATTTTCTTTGGCATGCATCGTCCTAGGAAATGACTTGCTACAGAAAGAGTTACAAGAAAAGGAAGGATTTCAGTATTCCGATGTCCTTTATCTTCTTCACTCAAAAGACAAGGTAGGACTTTGACATCCCTCAGAGCGCTCACCTAGGGGGAACGGTTCTAAGAAAGCGCAGTCAGTTACGACCAAGCGTTCGCCAAGGCAGCCTGCAAGCCTTTTATTTAAGAGAATATACTTTGTTGGTCATGAGTTTGTAAAGCTGCGATAATATGGCTCCACATTTTTCATAGTTGCCACATGTCTTCCTTGGTGTGCTCAGTTTTAACGCGTGGTGAAATCTCTGTCCGGAATCACACCCTTCGTTTAATCGCATGCCCTTCCAATCCCCCAATCATGCACTTCTTACCCAGAGAACACCGAGGCTTCCGAAATGCCACGTGGTGAAGAGAGCTTTCCCAAGGCAGCTAATATGAGGCAGTTATTAGCAGACAGAAAATTAGGGAGGCAGAGTAGACAGAACAGAATTGTGGGGAAAAGGAAGCCGAGTTGGGGAGACGCTTCAGGCAGTCGCCATAAGCAGTCGCCATGCCTCTCCTCTCCGAGATGGACACAGGCTAGGATCTCTCCTGGTAAGCGATCCACCTCGTGGTGCTACACGGATTACTACATATGGGTTAAAGAAAGATGTGAGAACTAGCCAATATGGGCCAGGCAGTGTTTAAAAGAATACAGTTTCCGTGCAATTATTTCGGGTGTAAAGCTAGCCGGCGGCTGGGTGGCGGGACGCAGCCCCGCCGCCGCTGCTCCATCTACAAAGAATGAGATGCATTTTAATAGGCGATAACTCAAAACCCAGCGGATAACAAAGCAAGTGAAAACTGTTGGGGTTTCCCCTCTCCCTAGGACATTTGCCTGAGAGCCGGTTACGCAATGACTCTTTTCGCCTTCAACAACCGTTTTCAACAGTACTTAATACTGGAAAAAGGAATGATAACTTTATCCATTTTTGAGCCTTTCCTTCAGTCCAAAGTTGAAACGGAGAGGGCGATGGCAGCATTTCAGGTACCCGGGGCTGAGCATTTCATACTAGCAAGCACGTTGTCTGGGTGAGCGCTTCTCCACCGGGGATTCAGAAAAAAAGGTCGATGCATTTATGAACTCGAGTATTCTCTGCACTAGCCCCTCTACCTCACGAGAAGCCCGTTATTAAGACTTCTGTATTTATATAGAATCTCTCAAGTTGCATCTCACGCCTGCCACAACCCTGCGAGGCCCAGAGCAGGTCTTTTAATCACATCATGCTCACAGCAACTATGTGGAGACACGTGGTTGCTTGTGTCGAGAACAGCTCTCAGTGTGGACTGTCAGCTTATGGCGTGGCTTCTTCCACGGGCATCAGTATTTAGGCTCCTCTCTGTTTTATGCTTACTCTTCAGAGCTTCTCAATCCTATAGCCTTGTGAATTATTTTTTTTTCTTCAAATTCAAGGTCAAACGCTGCAAGAAATGCAGAAAGAATAACGTGGCCGTTGTGGCCGTTGCGGCCATGGCTGTGAGCATTTGGGGGAAGTACTTTAACTCTGTCTTTTCAACCATCACATCTCTTTTATTGGAGCCTACCAAACATCCCCTCTGGTCCCTAAAATGCCCCCAAATCATAAATGATTAAGAGAATCTGAATAGCAAATAGTCACCAATTCTATGGTTTTTTGTTGTTGTTGTTGTTGTTGTTTGCTTTCTTTTAGATTGTCGTGTTAGCTAAAGTCATTATAGACGTGGACCATATCACTTTGACGGCAAGAGGTGTTAATATTTTAGTTAACAGTCTGTATTCAATCCACATTCCTACTATTGTCTTGACAGGTAAGAAATAGTTAACAAAACAAAACAAAACAAAAAACAACCAAAAAGTACACTGGCCTCCACACAAAGGAACATGGGTTTGCGTTCAAGACAGATCATAAACATATTTTAGATCGCAATCTCAACAATACTAAAATACGTCTAATTCCCTGTTGAATTCAATTATGCACTACCAAGAAAAAATTTGCACTCTGATTTTTAATAGTAGTGGCAGATATACATTGATGTGCTTTGTGGTTTCTTTTGAATGTATACATCCTGTTACTATTTACGAGTTCTCGAATTTTTTTTTAAGATTTATTTATTTATTTATTATGTATACAACATTCTGCCTCCATGTACTACTGCAGGCCAGAGGAGGGCGCCAGATCTCATGACAGATGGCTGTGAGCCACCATGTGGTTGCTGGGAATTGAACTCAGGACCTCTGGAAGAACAGCCAGTGCTCTTAACCCGCTGAGCCATCTCTCCAGCCCCCTTGAATTTTTTTTTTTTAGATTTATTTATTATATTATTTTTTTGTATGAGTGCTTTGGTTGCAAGTTTGTATTGCACTGCCTGTGTACCTGTTGCCCGTGGGTCAGAAGAGGGTGTTGGATCCACCAAGACTGGAGTTATCAATGGTTGTGACTCAGGACGTGGGCACAGGGAGTTGAACCCAGGTCTTCTTGAAGAACAACAGCTGATGCTGTCCTTATCTTTAATTCCAGCTCACTAGAGGCAGAGGCAGATGGAGCTCTGTGAGTTCGAGGCTAGCGTGATCTACACAGTGAGTTCTAGGGCAGCCATGGTTGTGGAGAGAGACCCTGTCTCAAAGAACAAACAAACAAACAAAAATAAATAAATACAACCCATCAAACAAAAATAAATACAACCCAGCAAAGAAAAATGGCGCACTAGTCCTCTTGACACAATGTTATCGAAGTATATCCACTTCAAGCTTACCCATGCTTGTAACAATAGGTGATAAGTAATATTTAACCGTGCTACCATTCACAGCTA
This sequence comes from Arvicola amphibius, assembly GCF_903992535.2. Lineage (NCBI taxonomy): Eukaryota > Metazoa > Chordata > Mammalia > Rodentia > Cricetidae > Arvicola > Arvicola amphibius. The sequence continues at coordinate 23,611,925 of NC_052064.1, forward strand.
CATAAACAGTTTCAGAGTGATAGTCTGTGAATCCTAGCAAAATAAATGAAAAAAATCAAATTTATCACTCACTTCGCCAGTGGCTGTATGAGAAAACGCATGTTTTGGAGTCTGTCTGCTTAGAGAGGAAGACGAGTCACTCAGTGGAAACTTTTGGACACCCGGTAGGAAAACGGGTCTGGAAGGAAATTTAATAGTCGTACTTTTAGATTTTGGTTCATGATCTCTTTGCTACAAGAGATGCCACATTTTATTTGCTTCTTGATTTACCAGAAAGGTTGCGTAGGACAAACTTTTCAAACTACCGTGCACAAGTGGAAAAGCACCATGTCTGTTGTCAGCTGTGGATCATAGAGGAACTTTCCTTTGTTTTGATTCTAGGGAACTTAATAGCGACTCTGGCTCATTCTAGAGCTGGCATCCCAGACGCTTTTATGACAGTGGGGGCAATCCAGCGGCTCTGCTACCACCTGTACTCAGGAAGAGAAGAGGTAAGCAGAAGCTAATTGCAAAATTTAATGAGCTACAAATAATAGTTTGCTTCTTTCACACAAAGGGATATTATTTCCTTGGGATAGTAAATAATTTATAATAACTCAAGCATAGATGAACTTTCCAGTGTTAGTCACGCCATGTCTGATATGTCCAATTCTGATTTTTCACAAAAATATATTTTTTTAAAAAAAATTATTCTCTCATATATTACATCCCAACAACAATTTTCTCTCCCCCCTCTCCTCCCAGTTCCTTTCTCCCCATCTACTCCTCCTCTATTTACTTCTCCTAGGAATATCAAATGAACATGGCATATCAAGATATTAATAGTAAGACTAGGCACCTCCCCTCATACTAAGACTGGACAATGTTGTTTTCAACTAAGTCTATTTTACCAGTGAAGACTTGGGAGCCGGATATAGGGGTGGAAACCGCTAACTCTGAGAGACAGAGAAAGCACCAGCTACTTTCTCCTCCACTGTTCTCGTCCCAGGAAAAGAGCTTTCTCCTGTCTCAAACAAAACTACTCCAACCGGATGTCCCTCCCTCCCACTTCCTGTATCTCTCTCTCTCCTCCTGACTCCCTCTTAATCTCTATGGTTACTTCCTCTCAATTGGTGGTTTGCTCCACCTCTCTACGTAAGGTGGATTTTATTTAACCCTTTTTACAACATTTAAGCAGAAAGCTCTTGGATTAAAGGGGCGTGCTAAGGCTGAGTCACACCAGACAGAGAAGCAGGGTTTCCTAGTACATGATGCAGTATTGGGGTCCACAGTGTGATTGAATATCCTGCCACAGGATGAGGCAGCCCAGTGGGAGGAAGAGTCCCAGAGGCAGACAAAAGAGTCAGAGACAGTCCCCTCTCCCATCCTTAAAGAGTTCCACAAGAAAACCAAGCTACACAACTGTGACATCTATGCAGAGGGTCTAGGTCAGTCTCATGCAGGCTTCCTGGCTGTTGCTTCAGTCTCTGTGAGCTCCTATGAGCTCAGGTTAGTTGATTCTCTGGGTTCTCTTGTGGTGTCCTTGACCCCTCTGGCTCCAACAATCCTTCCTCCTCCCTCTTCTGCAGGGCTCCCCGAGCTCTGTCTAATGTTTGGCTGTGGGTCTCGCATCTGCTCCCATCAGTTGCTGGATGGAGCCGCTCCGATGGCAATTATGCTAGAGTCCCGTCTACAGGCATAGCAGAAGAGCGGAATTTCAATAGGAATCATTTCATTGGCTTTTTTTTTTTTTTTTGCTTGTCAGCACACTTTTATTGAACTCTGACATCTAAACAGAATTTTACAAAAGCAATATAACAACTGTAATTAAAGATTTTGAAACCATGGGACTGGAGAGATGGTTAAGAGCGTGTACTGCCCTTGCAGAGGAACACAGTTTCGTTCCCAGCACCCATACAACTGCCTTTAATACCAGCTCCAAGGGATCCAGTGTTCTTTTCTGGTCTCCATGGGGATGGACACACATGCGCGCACACACACACACACACACACACACACACACACCTTTTAAAAACTTACAGAAGTCGGCATGGAAAAGGGAAACTGGTGATTAATATTGCTGGTAAATGGGTGGAAAGCCTCTGAGCAAAGCTGTGTTTATACTTGCACACAAGCTTCCTGCTTAATCTCCTCACAGCATCCTGCACAAAGCAGCCTGCTTAGTCTCCTCACAGCATCCTGCACACAATGCCCTGCTTAGTCTCCTCACAGCATCCTGCACACAATGCCCTGCTTAGTCTCCTCACAGCAGCCTGCACACAACGACCTGCACACAGCAGCCTGATCAGCCTCCCCACAGCAGGCAGAAGGGAAAGAATAAGACATGCTTTAGTATTATTCTTACTAAGATGTTTAAAAAAAAAGTTTAAATCCAATACCTAGTCAAATTAATCTCCAAGCTAAATACAAAAACAAAACCATGAAATGAATTGTTTTAATTATAAAATCAAGCTTTAATGACAGAACTCTTAAGGCCCTGCCCCAGCCAGGTTCAGGTCCTGAGGAAGGGGGGCATCCATGCAAAGAAAAGAGAGAACCCCAGAGGAGTTTCACACAAATGGTGCTCCCAAGTAGCTTGAGCCATATTAATTTATACTTAAAACAAAGATTTTTTCCCAACTTTTAAATCAAAACAACTTATAAACAAAAAACAACGCTCAGTATTTTGCTAGCTTGGCTAAATAGGTATACATTCTTTCTTTCTTTTCTTTTCTTTCTTTTTTTTTGGTTTTTGTTGTTGTTGTTTTTGTTTGTTTGTTTTTTTAAAGAAAGGGTGTAGTTTTGGAACTTGTCCCGGAACTCGCTCTGTAAACCAGGCTGGCCTCAAACTCATAGAGATCCATGAGTGCTGGGATTAAAGGCGTGTGCCACTACCACTCAGCTAGACATACATTCTTTTGTTGTTGTTGTTGTTTTGTTTTTCAAGACAGGGTTTCTCTGTAGCTTTGGATCCTGTCCTGGATCTAGCTCTTATAGTCCAGGATAGCTTTGAACTCACAGAGATCTACCTGCTTCTGCCTCCCGAGTGCTGTGATTAAGGGCGTGCACCACCACCGCCAGCTAGGCCTACATCCTTAAGAACAACAATGTCATTCAAAACTTAACGAAGCCTGTTTACAGAAAAGGAGCAAATTGCCATAAGTTGCTTGCATACAGTTCAATTGTATTTCTCTGACTGGTCCCTTGTCCTACAAAAGCATCCCATACGCCTAAGGAAAAGTGTCCTAAAACCTCTTTATAAAGGATGAACTTGGGTAAGACACTCTTTTTCCACCACACCACCCCATTCTTAATGTTTCCTCCCAGAACTCGTTGACGTAGTTAATGTCCCCTCTGCTGCTTTATTAACTTTCATTGCCTCCAATCCTGATCCTGCCAGCATTGAATCAGAGAGGTCCCTGGGGTCTGGAGGGACAGCCCATGTTTCCAAATAAGAAACCTGCGAAGCATTGGTTCCCAAAGAATTATTTAGGGGGAAATATTTGAGGAAAAAGAAAATGGGCTTTCCGGGAATGATTACATCTGTCCCAAGCGTGACTGACAAAGCCGAACCAAAACCTCCAAGAGAATCATCAACATTATAAGCGAGAAGAGAGCCTGCAGGTCGTGTGGTCCCAGCAAAGTCTGTGCTGTCCTGAGGTTCACTGGTCCTTGCTGAGTGAGAGACTGTCTCCATGGGCTTTGCCTTGCAGAGAGACCCGATGGATAAGCATTCCTATGCTGATCTGAGGCTAGGCCACAAAGCCTCGTGTTCATGCCAGTAATCTCGGGGCACAGGAGACTTCCTCCTACTTCAAAGCCAGTTTGGGCTATACAGAGATTTAGAATGCGCCCTGTGGAAGGATGAGATGCAGATTTGTGAAAGAAACCAAAATATAAGAACAACCTATAGTATGGGTGTACGGAGGTGCCACAATGAATGCCATTGTTTTATGTAACTCAAGATTTAAATACTCAGTCTATAAATAAATCTACCGTGATGGTACAGAAATTTATAACTAAAAAAAAGTTTAGGAAGTATCTAGCAAGAATTGGTTACTTAGCAAGTGGGTGAACCTTTTTATTTTTATTTTATTTTTTTTTTTGTATTTTAGGTAATTCTAAAATGAAATCAACATGCTCACAGATACTGTGAGCAATGAGTAGGAACCAATGGCGATTCACAGGCTTCGGTAAAACTCTGGGCAGAGGACGAGGCCTGAAAGTGGAGAGAGTAGCCTGGCATGCACGAACCATTAGCCCCCTAGCTGATGATGGATTGGTTTTCATCCATTATCTGATATTCATCCTTACAGAAATTATCTTAAGGGTTAATGTAGTTTAAACAACGAGCTTGTCTGTGTAGGTGTGTGCATGTGAAGTCAAGTGCCCGTGGAGGATAGAAGCGAGGGCTGGGTTCCCTGGACTTGGAGTTCCAGGTGGCTGCCTGGGGTTGTCCTGGGACCCAAACTCAGGTCCAACAGACCTTTCTGAAGATGTAGCTAGTTAGAGTCTGAGCTAGATAATTTTGGTTAGTTTTCTTGAGAATACCATACCAAGTGTTTCGTTGTACTCAGCTCTCCTCCTCTCCCGCTTTCCCTCTACCCATCCCCCTGCCCCTACCCATCCAACTTTGAGTCCTTTTTAAACCCATCAAGACCAATTGGTGCTGCTCAAATATCCTGAATGTGCAGTCTTCCACTGGAGTGTAGTTGACTTACCAGGGGCTACTAAACTCTTAGAGAAAAAAAAAAAAAAAAAAAAACCCTCTCCCTATTCCAGCAATTCACAATTGCCAATAGCTCCACAGCCGTGGGTGGGACTGTGTGCTCAACTCCCCCTCTCCACGCTGGGATTTGGTCTCCGTGTGTGCACAGGCTTTGTGCAGGCTACTGAAACTACTGTGTGTTTCCACCTAGAGCTGCCCTGTGTGTGCAGAAGGCACTGCCCCCTGTACACTTCCCGTCACTTCTGCTGAAATTATCCCTGAGCCTTCAGACCTCATTCTTGGGGGAGGGGGCTGCTAGTTTGTTTTCCGACTGCTCTGCCTCCAAATACTAACTCAGAAACCATATTAACTGCAATACCATTTGGCCAGTAGCTTAAGCACATTTCTAGCTAGCTCTTATATCCTAGACTAACCCATTCTATTCATCTGTGCATCACCACACGGCTGTGGCTTACCGGCAAGGTTCTGGTGTGTCTGTCTCCTATCCTTGGCTACATGACTTCTCCTAACTCCTCCTTCTCTCTATATATATCTTTTCCAGCCTGGCTATAGTCTGCTAAGCCATTGGCCCAAAGCAGCTTTATTCATTAACCAATAAAAGCAATACATATACAGAAGGACTTCCCACACCAGCCCATTGCTTAAGAAGTCTCTTCTCATAAAATTGTGATAAACCTATTTTGAAATAGAGAAATTCTACATATGCTACCTAAAGGACACACTCAACCTATATATTGATTAAAAATTCAAAGTGAATGCTGAGACTTGAACCCAAAATAATGTTCAGAAAGTGTATATGAATATATTTACCTCTGGCAAATTGCATGATTTAAAACAGTCAAAATAGCCAATTTTAGGTCCGTTATATTTTTATCATAACAAAACATCAGGAAAACGTGAAAAGCCTCTTCTAATTTCAGGTTCGCACAGCGTGTTCCTGTGCCCTTGGCTACCTAACTTACAATGCCTACGCGTTCCGCATCCTGCTGTCTGAGTGCAGGAACAAACCTAACCAATTCCTGCGCATAATGAACAACATCAGCAGAGACGCCAAGATTAACCCTGCTTTCCTGAAGGAGTTCCAAATGCAGCAAAGAGTGGGACTTCCGTCCTTAAGGTGGTATTGTGTCTTAATAAGAAATGGCAGTAGTGGTGTTTCGTATTTAGCAAATACGCTAATGTGTTTGTGCATTCTTGATATGCAGGGGTACCCTGTGGGTATAAACTTAACCTTGAACGTTCATTGGCAAAGCCCGCTTTTGTTTACTTTGGAATGCCGAGAGTCTTCGGTTTTGATCCGTAGCAGCAGGTTTCTGTTTAAGGGTTAGTGTTAAGTACTCAGTGTCTTTACTCACTTCAACTGCACTGTTCCACCCAGGGAAACAGTCAAGTTCACTTGCCCAGCCTAGAGACAAGCTGTGGCTATGTAGACGCTGGTCGATGTATTCTGCTGTGTGTGTAAGCAGACCTAGGCCCAGGAAAGATCCGATTTGTTAGAATTGTTTCTGAGAAGTGCGCTACCAAACAGAAAGGACGAAAAGGAAGGCTGCAACAGTTACTGCAGTCAGAGATCCTATAGACATGGGCCACAGTTGACGCTACCACTCGGCTGGGGAAAATCTGGATGAGATTGGACCCATGTTTTCTTGAAAAGTGCATAGAAATCCAAGCAGCATAAAGGGAGGCAGCAGCTAAAATGAAAAACTGGCTGAAGTTTTGGCGTCTGTCAAGCATTTTGCTCAACTGATTCTATCTCAACGCCATAGTTTCATTATAACCTAAGTCTTTAAAATAGGGGAAGAAAAAAAAAATCTTACTGTGAGCAAAGCTGAATTATGAGTCTTTCCAAGTAGGAAGACATTCATGTAAGAGCTACTCAAGGTAAATTATTACTCTGATACAAGGGAAGGAGACCCCAAAATACACTGTGTTCATATGAGTCAATTTTAAGTATAGAAAAAAGTAAGTCTATTTCAAGAATCCTTTGAAAGCTGGAAATCCAAAATTAGTTACATAAATTAATATAAAACACAATCTGAACTTTGGTTATATTAATTTGTTAAATTAATTAATTTTTTCATAAATTTAATTTAGTACAAATGATTTGTACTTTGTACATTCCCATAACACTGGGGGAAATGAAAAATGTTCCTATTCAATTTTGTCTGCCTCAAAGTTCAGTTTGAATTCCTTCTTTCCACCACCTCAAACATCATTAATATTCCATTTTAGATGTACTTAATGCTTGAAATGAGTAAATAAGTGATCAAATATAAGGTATCTGCAGGTAGCATGCATGTAGTTTTATACATGTATGACAGAGACCATTAGGCCCCTGAACATGGTACCTAGAATCTTTCTTTATTCGTGGTTTTCTGGGTATATACACTATGTCTTCATTTAATTATTTGATATTTTCTCCTTTTAGCCTGGAAAAGAATGGAGGACCATCTGTAATTCCTATCTTTAAGAAAGGTAGTAGTTTTTCTTTTCTTTCTTTAACGTCCGCTGTTCCCAGCAGTCTGTGATTCTACTTGAGGCTTTCTTTTGCTCTGATTAAAACAAACACCAGACCAAAGGTGACTTAGAAGGCAAAGGATTTATTTCACCTTACATCTTGCAGCCAGTCATCCAGGGAAATGAGGGCAGAAACTCAGGGTAGGAACTGACACAGAAGCCATGGACAAGAGCCAATTTCTGCCCTACTAAGTTTCCTTTCTTACACACCCAGGAGCACTTAGCTAGGGGGTAGCACCAGCCACAATGGGCAGGACCCTCCCACATCAATCATAAATGAAGAAAACGCCCACAGGTTTGCCTACGGGCCAGTGTTTTAGAAGCGTTTTCTCAGTTATGGCTAGGTTTGTGTCAAGATAACCTACCAACCAGCAATCCTATCTTTTAAAGTTAAAAATGTGCAGACAACCCTCCAGAAAGCATCTGGTCTGTAATTCCACACACAGAAGACACCTTCCCTTTATAAGTCTGCATTAATCAGTTAAGGTCTTCCCTACTATCAAATGCCAAAGAGATCTCTGGCAGGACGGAGCAATGGGTAAGAGTACTTGCCCACAAGCCTAATGACCTGAATTTGTTCCTCAGAACCTATGTTGTGGGAAGGAACTCCATGCCAGTGGAGATGGGGTTACAGGAGGTTGTGCAGGGCCTTGTATGCATGCTGGGGATGCAGCGTGGGCCTCTGCAACAACGTTGCATGCAATCAACACCCGAGCCCCCTAGCCAAGGCCTTATTAGGTCTGCAACGGGGAATAAACACGAATTACTTCCACGCACAGCTTAAATCTACCAACCTTAGAAAGGGCCAATGTCAGAGTACATTGTCCTGTAAGGAACATCTACGATATCACTAGTTCAGAAAGAGAACAGGAAAGCAAACAGAGGAAGACAGCAGGGCTTAGAGGACAGCACGGTGGTTAAGAGCAAATGCCGCCCTTCTAGAAGGCCTGAGTTGGGTTCCCAGCATCCACGTGCGGCTCACAGCCACCTACCTGTAAGTCCAGTTCTGAGGAATGGGGCACGCTCTTCCAGCCTCAGTGGGCACCCACACACTGCATGCATTCACACATGTGTGCACGCGTGTGCACGTACACACAAAATAAAATTTCTCTAAAAAGAGAAAAGGAGCATTTCTTCGGGAGTATCTGCAGAAAGCTGGTATCCATTTTAGTTAGGCAAAGAAAATCGTAAGTAATCACATTATAGTTGGGGCCCTTGACTTCAGAGCCATTTACCTGTGGCCTCTTACTTCCAGGGAGAGAGCACCGAAGAAAAGCAAGACCGAAAATCCAACCAAAGGATTCTCTGACTTTAATTCCTCCTGTAACTAAGTTCATGGGGCTCTTCAGAAAACCCAAGAACACCAATGTTCACCACAACATTTTCTCCTTTTCATCTGGAGTTTCATCCGATATCGTAAATGTATCAAGACCAAGAATAGTGTGTTTGAACAAGCTTAAGCAGCAAGAGCAGAAAGCTAATCCAGAGCCCACAGAAAGTTAGTAATTAAAAAAAGAAAGCATTTGAACATGAAATGATTCTTGAGTAGTCTTTCAGGGGATGAAGTCTGTGTTGTTTGAATGGAAGGGCTTTATGTTAATACTAAACAGATCTTCTTTTCAGTGTTCGCATGGAATTTAACATCAAGTTAGTTATTGCTTCAAAAAAAAAATAAGTAGAATTTCTGTAGATGATGCCTCCACTTACACCCATAAGATTTATCAACTGTCATGAGCAGATAATATATTTGTATATTGTTATGCCTGCATCATGAGCCCCCTCCCCCACGTTCAGAGACCACCAGGAGTCCGAGTTCATATGCAAAAGCAAAGAGCCTTTATTGCTAGCTTTAGCTTGGGATCTCCATTTGTCCGTCTGTCCGTTTGTCCGTCCATTCTGGCACAGTGGTTGGATCTGGGAGAGCACTGAGCTCAGCTATGGCAGGGTTTTGAAGGAGAAAAGGATGGGGGGTAGGGGAATTCTAGATTCAGATGGGGGTTGAACTCCTGATTGGGCAGGAATGAGGTAAGAGAAGTCTTGTCAAACAGGGATTGGTAGTGGCTTTGCCGCAAGGAAACCGGCAACCTATCTACAAGTTTGGTAAGCGATTCTATGTTCTGAAGCAGCTAGTATTTGTTTGTCTCAGTTCTGATTGGTCTCCCGTTGGGTACTGTCTGTGACTTTTCCTGGTTATTGTAACGGTGAGGCCCAGTCTCAGTATTGTTAGTTTGCAGCCTGTCATGGCTGCGCTGATGTCATTAGGCCGCTTCAATACACGTACATATGTGTATCTATGTATCTCTATGTCTCAAGACTTAAAAACATTTTTCAGTTGGTATGCTGCGTTAAAGAGTCCACACGGTCACACTATCACAACACGTAAGCTGTTAAATAAAAGCATTCCAAAGTGTGAGCCTTACGAAACCTGAAATGTCTAACATGGAAATACTCAACCTAACATCTGAAGCACTGCCCGTCAGGCACGTAAGGGACTGACTAAATGTGTGGCCACTGCAGCTGTCCCATTATCAACAGAAAGAGCCTAGACTCTGCATCTGGAGAGGACATTCATGTATATATGTGTGTGTGTGTGCGCGCGCGCGCGCGCGTGTGTATGTATAATGTATACAATATTCTGTCTGTGTGTATGCCTGCAGCCCAGAAGAGGGCACCAGATCTCATTACAGATGGTTGTGAGCCACCAGGTGGTTGCTGGGAATTGAACTCAGGACCTTTGGAAGAACAGGCAGCGCTCTTAACCTCTGAGCCATCTCTCCAGCCCTGGAGAGGACATTCTTTTGGCTGAGAACTCTATGAGGTCTTTGCTCAAAAGTCCCGTATTAATAGGCGCAAGCCTTGGTCCTTTAGTTTACAGCAGTAGACAGGTAAGATAAATGCAAGCAAGGTTTCACTTGATGCTTCCACTTCTCCGCCCCCTTTCTCTACTCACTCTGCCTCCATATACTCTGAAGGCCTTTCTGTAATTCCCTGTCTACCGGGGCCGCAGTAGGCATTGACCATGAATATTAACAAATAGTCACTATAATAATGGTCATGATGGTGGTAGCTTTCACAGAGCCCCTCTGTGTTCTTAATCACTGCAAAACAAAGTGTTCTTAAATATTTAAATTCTGCTTTATCAACTGCTCTGAGCTATTTTCTGATGGATTATAATATAGGAAATGTGGAGGGAGACGTATGCTTAATCTTAGAAAGAAGCGAATCAGCTGGGCGGTGGAGGCGCACACCTTTAATCCCAGCACTCGGGAGGCAGAGGCAGGCGGATCTCTGTGAGTTCGAGGCCAGCCTGGTCTACAAGAGCGAGTTCCAGGAGAGTTAGGGTTGTTACACTGAGAAAACCTGTCTTCAAAAACCAAAAACCAAAACCAAAACAGAGTGAGTTCCAGGTCAGCCAAAGCTACATGAAGAAATCCTGTCTTGAAAAACAAACAAAAAAACCATAAAACAAAACAACCTGCCCTCCAAAAAAGGGAAGAAGTGAATCAAATGATAAGACACTCATTTTCTCAGTGCCATTAAGGGTAACTCTTTTAGTTATTATTAAGCCTCTGATCATGAACAACCAAGCCTTGAGGTAGCTTCAGGTGGGCTCAAGATATTTTGTGTACAATCACAAATACTTTCTGAGAAACTAGCATAACCAGATTATCATGACAACAGTATTTCTCCTGAAGAATCACTGCCAACTCTAAAAAAATATATTTTGTTGAAATAAATTTTAATAAAATAGTGGTTTCTCTTCTCCACACTCCTCTCAGATCTTCCCTGCCCAGTCACCTCCACACTCTTTCTTTTTCTCTTTAGAGAACAAACAGGCAAATGACAAACACTCCCAATAAACTAGAATTTTAAAAAAAAACATAAAAGACACACACCCACAGACCCCATACAAACACGAAATTGGAACCACATTATAAAGGCAAAAGACCAGTAAAACAAACAAAAATGCCCAAACAAAGCAATGTGAGACAAAAAGTCTACAAAAATGCCATTGAGTTCACTCTGTGTTGGCCATCTACTGCCGGGCATAGAGCCTATCCCCAAGTGTGGTTAATAGAGCCAGTTAGACTCCACCGTAGAAAAAATCACCTTTCCTTTGCAAGTGGATGATCAGTTGGAGACAGTTTGTTGGTTAGGGAACGTGAGTTCATGTACACTTCTGTAAAGAGAGACTACTCGCTCATTTCCCTACCCAGGATCGTGGGTTCGTGCCCCATGTTGGGCACCAATTGTAGACAGCAACTGCTAATTCGATTTCCATCACCCAGATCTGAAAATAATCACATAGAAACTATATTAATTATCACACTGTTTGGCCTATCAGTTCAGGCTTTTTATAAACTAACTTTTACATCTTAAGTTAACCCACTTATATTACAAGGCTGTCGCTTACTAGGTAATGTTCCGGCCTCTGTCTCCTTCAGCAGCTACATGGTGTCTCTTTGACTCTGCCTGCTTTCTATATCTTCACCCAGATTTGCTGCCTGGCTTTATTCTACCCTGCTATAGGCCCAAAGCAGATTCTTTCTTAACCAATAGTGACAAAAGACATTCACAGCATACAAAGGAGAACCCCACATCACACTTTCCCTCTCAGCATTGGGACCCTATCTGGCGTGAACCTGTGGAGGCTCTGTGCATGCTGCCACATTTGAATTCATATGTACATCGGTCCTGTTGTGTCTGGAGACTACTGTTTCCTTGGAGCCATCCATCCCCTCTGGCTCTTGCAGTCTTTCTGTCTCCTCTCTTGCATAGCTCCTTGGACCTTACAGGGGAGGATACCCTCAACTCTTCATGATTAATTTTTATCATTCTATTATTTTTCCTTAAAAAAATCATATACGGACATACTGAGCTTTACCATGTATGCTGGAACATACCTGTAATCAAGGACTTGTATGTTCATACAGGAGGTTTGCTAAGAGTTCAACACCAGGGTGAGCTACAGTGAGTCCTAGTGAGTGAGACATTGGTCTCAGTGACCTACCCAGTCCTTAGTTTCACTGTATGGTAAGTTTGGCATGTGTTGATGAAGAGTTCGGTGTTGATCCCTGATTCCAACCTCCTTTCCCTTCCTTCCTTCCCATTCCTCGTAGCAAGTACTCAAAGGATTAAAGGACATGGCTCTATCCAGGGTTCATTAATTTCTGTTAGCTATATTTTCCCCTTATTTGTATTATGAAGTAATTTAATATATAGTCATGATTATAACACCTGGAACAACTTTTAACATTTTCAAAACATAGATTATAAATATATTCATAATATAAATTTTGGTAAATTTTCCTCGATAACTTATATGAACTTATAGTAGTAGTCACATAAAGTTTGTTAATTCATAATCACATATACAAAACACAAATCCAAATATCAAATGTGAATTCCTGAACTAGTTGTTGCTTTGTTACTTTTTTACCAATCCTATCTTTAACAGCATTCTAACAACAAAGAATAAGAAGCTATTTTAAGTAATGGCTATTTCCAGATGCTTCATTGTTAGGAGAAAACAGGAGATCATTAATTAAATAAAAGAATTACTTCCAGAACTTTCTGAGAAGCTACCTTAAAATAGGACTAAGATAAGTTACGTTTTCATTCTAGTTAAGAATGGTTGTATGTGCCTGTAATTCTTCTGTTGGAATGTTATAAAGTGAGTTACCTGACAAAAAGGGTTTTCTATGCTAAATTTTTATCTTTACCCTTTCAATAAAACATGTCACCAAAGATTAGAAAGTTCACAAAATTAACAACTTGGTCCAGTATAGAGGGCAAAATATAAACAGTTAGTGGCCAAATCAATGGACAGAGTAACATTGGTCCTTTAAAAAGTTAAGATTTATTATCATTTTTAAAAATTTTATGTGTGTGAGTGTTTCGCTTGCATTTTTGTTTGTGTTCCACATGCATGCTTGGTGCCCTAGGAGGTCAGAAAAGGATGCTGGGTCCACTGGACACTTGTGAGCTGCAAGAACAAGAAGTATTCTTAACCACTGAGCCAATCTGCAGCCCCAGTAGGAACGTGCTTACAGCCCCAAACAGTATATAGCTACTTTAGACAGAAAAAAAATTGAGAAATTTACACTATCTGCAATACCAAGTTTCAGAGAAAATTATCCGACACAAGCCTTTCTCATCTCGTTTATTTTCATCTTAGTAAACACAATTTAAACAATAATGGGTGTGAAAGCATGTGGAATTAGACAAAAATCAAAAGCACATAGTCTTCTTCTAAGCATGACACCTAATAACTTGCTCAAATAGTAATCCATATTTTGTTGGTCAGGTTTTGTCATAACTCAGGGGTCTGACACCTTGTTTGATTTTATAACTGCTCTCATTGAAGAAGTTAGTCCACTATATGGGACCAGGAATCAAGAGAACCACTGTATCTCTCCCAAAGATTTTTTTTTTTTGAAATATCTGTTAAAGCTTGTAGACAGTGAGAAGCCTGGTCTCAAGGGAGGTTGACAGCATTCCTGGTCTAATACCTGAATTGTGAACGACTCCTTGCTATCATGCACACTCACGTGTCCCTTCAGTAATTTTATACACACACACACACAGACACATACAGGCATACACACATGCAAACTAAAAGTCTTGATGCCTAATTAATATATTTATATAATTTGATACCAAAAAGATAAAACTTAATTTTATTGTTTGAAACGTTACCTGTAAAGACCTTTAAAAAAAATCACAAATCAAATTGTCATTTTTAATTGTGGGACTTTTATGGCAGCTTCTGCGACTTCTTTGGATATGTCTACTCCAAGAGGACATCTGCGTGAAAACCAGAGGCCACATTACGTTATACTTGCTTCGCAACCTACCACAACGTCTGCACATTATCAGCTTGGAGTCTGGACAATGGTGGAAGTAACAGGGAGTTGGCATAGGTGGTGATGATGATCCTCATACACGAACCAGGGCGATGCACGACACCACCTCATTCATAAGAAACCCGAAGTGTGAGGTGTATTCACAACTTCTCCTGCTCCAAAGTGCTGCAAACTAGTAAGCTTAAAACAAACCGGAGGCTGGGGATATATAGTTCAATGGCTCAATGGCAGAGGGTCTGTTTGAACACACGCAGAACCTTGAATTTTACAAACTATCAAACAGACACCAAAAAAAGCAAATGGAAAAATAACCCTTAAAATGGACCATAAAACACAACAAAAGATGCCATAGTCTGCAGTCTTTCGCAGAGGCCAAGATGAAAAGCGCATTTTAACTCATAAGCCAAGCCTACATTGTTCATGCGGTTGCTGTTCCCGCGGTTTCCGTGACTTCTCAGAGTCCACAGTCGGTCTGTCCTTGCTCTTCCAGACTGAAAGCTCTTCCCCTTATCTATTCTTACTCAGTAAACAAAGGGAAACCTCAAATTCCCCCGTTTGGATGATACTGCTCAAGGTAAGCCCGACCCCAGCAGGATAAAGCCATCAGCTCCAGCCTCGACACTGCCACAAGGGGGCACAAGTGAGCAGCCACTATCGTCTGATAAGCAGCCCCCGAAGTGGTTCTTTCAGACACTCCCCTCAACGCTGGCCATCCACAGCCAGCATCAACAATCTGCACAACAAGCACACTCTCTGGAGCCGAGAAGTTCAAAGTAGCAGAAGAAATAACGTCCACATCTAATTATGTCAGATTAGGAAACATAATTGTCCTAAATTATTCCCTAACCTGAACGGAACTTGATAGCAAATTTAAAAAAACTGCTCTTGGAACCACGGTTTGAGAGGGCATAAGCTCACGGTGAACAGCTGCCTCCTGGCTTACTCCCATCGATTCCTGGAGGAGCACAGTTACAACGTACCTGCATGTCATTGGCATGGTTCCCTTAAGTCTGCTAATACACTAAACGCCCTTAGATAACGCTACACACCACAAAAGTACAGCTCACAGAGAGGGCTTCCTTCCTGTCATTAGAAATATGTTATGTGTATGTGTGTGCCTGAGTGCATGCATGTAGACCATCTGCATTCACGAGCCATGGAGGTCAGGGTGTTGGATCCCCTCAAACTGGAGGAAGGATAGCTGTGAGCCGCATGTGGATACTGGAAACAGACCCCAGGTCCTCTGTGAGAGCACTGACCAATCTTAACTACCAAGCCATCTCTCCAGTCCTAAAATGTGTACTTTTCTGTAAGAAATAAATAAGGCGCCAACATTATTCATGTCCTATAGAAACAGGCCATGGCTCATATATGGCTTGGAAAGAATTTTATAATTTGATTCTGTAGCAGAAATATTTCATATCACCTACTTCTCAACTGTATCAATGAAAACCAGTAATTTTCCTTAAACTACCAACCAGAATATCAACAAAAAACTTCCTATGTAAAAAAACAAAAACAAAACATACTCCAGGCTCTCTTTCTCTTTTATAAGGTAATTTGTGTAAACAGGATAAATGGTCTACATACTTTGGTTCATACCGGAAGTCTTCTACCTCATGTAAAATGCCCAGGCCGGCACGTAATCTTTCAATCCCATTCCTGAAAAACAGTAATAAAACAAAGGCAAAAATGACACCGAATCAAAAATCAACAGCCTCACGTCGAAGGAAAGGCAATTTAGTATGGTAAGACGTGAATGGTTAAATACATGATTACAAATAAATCACATCTTGTGGCTTACCACGCAATCATAATGCCATTATCAGTGCACAGTCTTGGAGGAGGGCACAGCAAAGTGCATTGTGTTGCCTTTGCGACAATTTCCAGCGCTCTTCGGATATACAGGTTACTTGCAACACCTCCAGACACAACCTGAAAGAATAGGGAAGACGAGTATCAAATGCTATCACATACGGATAGGAAGCAAGCTGTTACTACACCTGGGGGGGGGGGGGAGAACCAGCTTTATCTAACAAGAAACTATTTGGGGCTAAGTAATGAGTATTTGCATAATAAAAATCTGGAGATACTAATCACAGTTTTTAGCCAGCACGTATTCACTGCTAGCATTTTAAATATTTTCTTAGTATCGGAAAGTGTCTCGGCCACATTTGCAAACACAATACATCAATATTTTAGACTGCATTTGTACTTTTGGTTTTTGTCACGGAGCTACCCAGCTCTCACAAAACCATCATCTCTAATATCCATTTTTAATATCCCATCTTGCGAACTGCCAAATTCAGACATTTCCATTTTCAAAGATTTAAGACCTATTAAATAGGAAGATTATCAAGTCGTACAAGCACATGTAAAGGGATTTCACTACAAGACGGAGGATAGCAGTCTTGTCTTCTAAAAATACGAACCGCAAGGGCTACTCTGGTTTCTTTATGGCAATTCCTCTTCAAATTCAAAGAGAAAACGTAGCCTGGGATTTTGTTTTTCTACACAGGCTCTAGCTATGCTCCATAAAGCTGTTACATCTACCTTTTTTTCTGTATTGTTCTACACTGTCCAGCAGGAGACACAAGGCCCTAAAATCCAAAGCGACACGCTGGGAAGTGAACCGCTGCTAGGGGGTGAGCGGGCGAAGCTTACTAATACTGCGTTCGCCGGCGGTAACAGCTCTCTCTGCTTGCAAAACAGAATAGCACGATGCGTCCTCGTGGCAAGGTGGCATGCGGTCACGTGCTGCACCGCAGCGGCAATGTCTGCGGCGGAAGACAGGATTTGCCCCTTCTCAATGCCTTCTTCCTTCTCCTTCCGTTCGATTAGTTTATCGATAACATGCTGAAGTCCCGTAAAAGAAAAATTGCAGTTCTTAGCAGTCTGCATGGGAGGATTGAGGGTAAAATGGAATCTATTTCCTTCTTTGGCCAAACGTTCTATAGCCTTCCCACCACTCATCGTAGAATATTCTGGATGATTGATTAAAGAAAGTCTTCTTGCCACCTATTAAAAAACAAACGATAATATATTTTGATCATAAATTAATTAAAGAAAGATTACCCACTATGACCAAGTTAGCTTTAATCCGGGGATAAATGGATGGTTCAAAATATGCGAGTCACGGGCGGTGGTGGCGCACGCCTTTAATCCCAGCACTCGGGAGGCAGAGGCAGGCGGATCTCTGTGAGTTCGAGACCAGCCTGGTCTACAAGAGCTAGTTCCAGGACAGGCTCCAAAGCCACAGAGAAACCCTGTCTCGAAAAACCAAAAAAAAAAAAAAAAAAAAAAAAAAACAAAAACAAAAACAAAAACAAAATATGCGAGTCAATACCTGTAATAAATGACATTAAAAAGTATATTCTTAAATGAGTTATAGACTACACATTTTGAAATCATAAGACATAAAGATAATGAATTCAAAGATTACTTAAAATCCTGAATGAATACAAAGACTATGGCTAATTTCAGGCAAAGCATCTCTCAAACAACCTGACCAGCAGCATCTAAGCATTGTCTTCCTAGTTTTTCTCTTTACCCTGGGGTTGGAAAATTGATGAGGATGGTTATTTTTTTTTTTCAAGACAGGGTTTCCCTGTAGTTTCTAGAGCCTGTCCTGGAACTAGCTCTTGTAGACCAGGCTGGCCTCGAACTCACAGAGATCTGCCTGCCTCTGCCTCCCGAGTGCTGGGATTAAAGGCGTGCGCCACCACTGCCTGGCCTGAGGATGGTTATTTAACAATTAACTTTGACAGTAAGATTCTAGCCTATTCTTTCCCTGTCATTTCGGCTGTTCTGTGGACAGCAGTAGGCTCCATACTTCTAAGGGAACTCCACTGTGATGTTAGTAATTATGCAGTGGATTCCGAATTCCATGTTAGTCTTTGCTTTTCCCTCACAGGGTATCACTATATAGCTAGCCCCCAGTTGTCCTGGAACTCACTCTGTAGACCAAGCAGACCTTGAACTCGCAGTGATCCACCAGCCTCTGCCTCCAAGTGCTGGAATTAAAAGTTTGTACCACAATGCTCTGCTCCTAATATCTGTATATCATGACCTTTTGGCAGCATGCCACAATGCTCTAGCTTCCCAAACACTTTCACAAGAATATTTGACTAAATATATAACAATAACTACAAAGGACTTGAGTTTTTACATATGGATATAAAATTACCATTTTATTAAATGGCTAAAAAATGACAAAATTGAGAGGGGACACAGTGGTGATTCACACCTGTAATAGAGGGGCACAGTGGTGATTCACACCTGTAATCCCGGCACATGCAAGGCTAAAGCAGGAGGATCACCATGAGTTTTGACTCCAGTATGGGTTACAGAGAGGAATCCTATCTAAAAGAAGAAAAAAAAAAAGTTATCACAACTCCTCATTTTTTTTTGTTTTTGTTCTCTACGTACCCTTGGCTGTCCTGGAGCTCATCAAGTCGATCAGGCTGGCCTGATCATAAAGATCCAACTACTTCTGCCTCCCAAGAGCTAGGATCAAAATTATGCACCACCATTCCAAGCCACAACTCTTGATCTTTGAGAGAAGACCTTGCCGCGTGGTCTAGGATCGCCTCAAACTCATTAAATGGCCAAAGTTGGCACGGAGTCTGTGGTTTACCGGCTACCCATCCAGCCTTTTGCCGTGGTTTTTAAAAGCCCTTTTCAGTAAGGGGCATTGCTCAGAACTACCTAGATGACTAGTCTGTATATGGCTATTTAACTGGAAGAGCCAACGAAGTGACTTCTGAGACAGTACCTTGTCGAGCATGTCACCTGGCGCTATGTCCAAAGACTGTCCAAGAAGCAGGAAGTCTGAAACACCGCGGACTAAGGCCAGCAGGCAGTGACCTCCAGAAATCAAAAGAACTAGAAAAGGAAATTCTACGTTGTTGATCAGTCTGATGGTAAGTGCATGAGCCTCCATATGGTGAATAGGAATGAAGGGCTTTTTAAACTGGTTTACTAGCTGTAGGCTGAACGATAAGCCTACGCCCAAGCTTAGAGCCAGTCCCGGTTTGACGGTGGTTGCGATCGCTGAGAGGTCACGTGCCGAGACTCTGCTGGCAGAAAGGGCTTCTTCTACTACTCGCTCAATATTTTCTCTGTGAAGCTGTTGAGCTACTGGAGGAACAATTCCACCTGTTCTGAAGGAAAAAAAGAAGGAAGACGGTCTTTAAAAAACTAGGAGAGAAGAAAAATAAGTTATGCCTGAAGGCATTCTTGCAAATGAACCATTGGGTTAGTATGTATACTAACACTGTGCAAATGAACCGCTGGATTAGTATTACGCTAACACTGTGTGCAAATGAACCGCTGGATTAGTATTATGTTAACACTGTGAGCTTTGTAACAGGACTAGGAAGAGTTCAACATTGTTGCTGACTTCTTATCCTGTGTTCAAGACTGCTATGGTTTATTTCTGATGAAGTGAGGTCACCAGAACCACCTCATAAAGCATTCCAAAGAGGTCATGAGCAAAGGAAGGCCAGTCTAGAACTGTATTTAGCTCTAATTAATCTCCAAGGAGAGAATCTTAGAAATCAAAGCAAGTTATTTGTCTAAAGTAACTTATATTAAAATGCATTAAAGACCATGAGGGGCCCAGGCATCAAAGAGGACTCATATTTTCTAGGAACGGCTGGGAGGAACAGGTATGAGCAGTAAGAAATATGAAGACAGATTTACGAAGGTTTATTTTGAAACACACTGCACTGGAGGTCGGACGAGGACAGGGGATAGCTTGCAATCCTAAAATAAAGTCTGGGAATCTAGTGCTTGGGGTTAGCAGTGGAGATCTCCAGCTGATGAGGGACAATGGATGATCACTCCAAACACGGAGGGAAGAGTTAACAGGGAGGGGTGGGAACGCAGCTCCAGGGGAAAACACCTGTCTAAAACACCCAGGGCCTCACATTCGGTCTGCAGGATGAAAAAGGACAGGCAAAATGGGGCTAGCAAAACATATAGTAACTTCTAACTGGCTTACAGGCAGGGAAGCAGTTCCCCAAGTCTGTAAAATCCACCTCTGTCTCAAAACATCATTTAAAAATACTTGACATAGCAAGACCATGTGGGATGGTTTCTATACATAGAAATAAAAATCTTCAAATTTTCAATGACTATTTAATTATATTATCTATATATAATTTATATAAATATATGTTTTACACATATATATTTTTTCAGGGAGCGAGGATGTACATAAATCAATAAGTTCATTTTGCAACAAAACTTTAAGAGCTTATTTAAATAGACTTATTTGATATTTCTATTCTCTATTAGCAGCAAGAGTACTCAAGGCTCATTTGTAAAATGTCTTTAACATTTAATTATTTACTTTACATTTTTTAGATGACATGTTTACTTATTTATGGGGGGGCGGGTGCATGTGGAGGTCAGATCAGCAGGGTCACCCCAATGTTCCTTCAACATTCATTTTGACCTTGACACATTCATTTTGACCTTGACGTCTCCACATCGATGCTTCTCGACTTTTCTAGCTGGGCCTTCCGACTCTTGGAGACCGCGGCAGATTGTGATGCCAGAAGACCCTAGAAAGCAATCTGTCGTTGACTGTTATTTTCCAACGGAAACTATTTCCTGGACTGGGATTTGAGAGAGTTTGAATTCCAGTCCCTTTCCTCCCGCTCACGTTTTCCTTGTTTTATATCCGTTTCATACCTTCCTTGGCATTTTATTTTCTAGAAATTACGCTAAACGATAAAAAATAAACAATGAGAAAAACTATGGGCTTATTCTCAACTAACTAATGACAGCATTTTCTAGACATTTTAACTTGTATGGAGAATGCAGATGACCAATGAAGAAGGAAATCACTGAAATCTGGAGTCTAGGCGAGGGACAACAGAGTTAATAACTAAGTTAGTGAGAACGGAGAGAAGTATGCCAAGCCGTATTTGAGGGTTATGTTTAGCACCCCTGAACGCTGACGTGGCTGTGAGCCGGTGAGGCCGCGAAGGTCTGGAAGAAGGGGATGCTTGTAAGCAGTGATTTTTATCACCACGCCCCCCCCATTATCCTGCAGACCTGTTCACTGTTTCCATAGTAACGTGAGTGTTGTTATGGCTAGATTTTACTGAGCCGTTTATACTCGCAAAAAAAAAAAAAAAAAAAAAAAAAAAAAAAAAAAAAAACGGCAGCAGATGCTCTAAAGGAATTCGTATTGAAGACAGCGCCATCATGATCACCCAGATTTTACAGACAAGGTGAAGCGGGAAATATGCACAGTCTCAACGCACAGTGCTAAACTATATGTGAAACTACACTTACGAGGCAGGCAGGCACAGCAGACAGTTTGGTACCTTGGGATCCCCACCTGGTTTGGATGATGCCCACATCCTTCCTTGCAATGTGCACTTGGCAGCCTAGTTACTGTGCCCACTAGGTATACGCACCCCTCTCCAAACAATGCGCTTAGCAACCTCTCCATCCCCAACCTGCATGGGGCTATCTGTACTCCCGTTTCTGAACACTGGTAGACATTCCTCTGGCCCTGCAGCAATCAAATTTAGACAGGTTTTATTCAAATGTATCCCCAACATCCCAGAATAAGAAGAACAGAAAGGCTGACCCGGCCTGACTAGTTTGGATGCATGTGCAAAACTGTATCCTCTATTAACCTTTTAGAGAGAATCTTCTATTTATTGTCTTGTGCCTATGAATAACTGGGCACGCACGTGATCAAAACAGCAGCCTATGGAAGCCGACATACACAACGGAAAAAAAAAAAAATGAGTATATGATCTAATCTGTCAAACGAAATGAAGAAGCACCCGAATTCTGTCTCTGAGTAACCAATCCCTCCTTTGAACACCAGGAAAGTACTCCTGAGTAAGAATCGGGGCCTCTTAATCACGTGGCCTGCTGCCGATCTGGACAGTAGTTACATTTAAAATCATTTACAACTGGCACTGTCATTTTGATTCTTGTGTGAATCTGTGTGATCCCCTTTCAATTCTTGGAAAAAGACACCAAGAACCTGGAAATACCCACCCCGGAACCCAGCACTGGTGGCAAATCCATTTGATATGGTGGGTGATTCCGGCAAAAATCGTATATCGTCTTCATATTAGGACTCACGGTGTCCCGGGTACTGTCTGACAATGGTAGGTTTTCAATTCCTGCTAAGTTGAGCTGGGTGGATGATATCGCAGAAGACACTTGCCTAGCATCCCACTCAAGTGCCTGTGCTCTGGCGAAACAGAATGTTCTTGTCTTTTGTTGGTAACATTCTTTCTCTCTCTACTGAGGACCTCTGAGGGGCCAAGACATTGCGCTAGCAGGGGCACTGGGAGTAGCCCAGAGGTCAACCCAGACAGAGACTTCATTACTAGAGCCTGGGGTTGATGGGAAGAAAGATCATGAACAGGCAAACGAATGTATAAATTGTTAAAAAAAAAAATTAGAAAAACTTCAGGACACAGTTGTAGGGCCCGGGTCTACCCCTGGTCCTGGGGTTACTTGAGGACAGTTTCTGGTCAGCCAGCTAAAACATTGTTTGTGTTTGTGCTCCATCGCCCTGCCTGGTGATTAGCTGTAGGGCATTGTTTACTCCATCTAGGGTGTGGCAATTTCCCACCTGCCTGGGGGGGAATTTCTTGTGCCGCAGCTACGTGTTTAAGGATTTCCCCAAAGTTGAATAAACGGCTTTTAGCTGATCTCCTTAATGACCCAGGTCTCTTTCAATCTCCAGGCCCTTGCCGGGCTCTGTACCGGGTTCCGAAAGTGTAACACAGAATCAGGTGTAACACATAGTGATATACAATGAACCTAATTTAGAAGACAAGATCAGAGTACGCTTTCCAGAGAGAGTAATATTCAAAAGTTCACTGCATTTAAAAAAAATAAAAGAAATCAAGATGTCCACAACATAGTAATTACTGATATTAACTTTGTGTTGCCATGCACTGGTAGCTTTTTGTAGGTCTGTGTGCACCACACGACAAAAGGACCTTCTTGGTCATTTACCATCGTGAGGCTTTATTTTCTACATAAATTTTTCCCAGTTCACTAAGGAAGCTGCTATGTTTGTTTACTGATATGAAAAAGAAATCAGAGAGGATAAAACATTTGCCTAAAATTAGTGAGACAATACTAAATAGTATCAGACAGACTTCATTCTTCAAACGCTGGAAACTCATAACCTACAGATGTATTTCAACATGTTTTGAATTCGCCAATAATTTAAAAAGATCTAGAGATTACATTTAAAATGTGGATTTTCACTTTCTTTTGAAAATTCTGATACTTAAGTCTTACATTCTTGAGTGACAATTGGCTGGAGCTGGGTATACTTTGCATTTTATATCCAGTCCTGTGGTCCTCTGCAAACAGCTGGGCTTATAAGCCTAAGCTTTAATACAAAAACCTTCTAAGTACTGATTTGAATTACATGTGTAAATGTGAGTAAGTTTTTTTTTCCCCCAACCATCAGGTCATGATTTCTTGGGACTGGTGTTGAAACCACGAAACATACATGCAGGAAGAAAGGGACACCGAGAGAAAAATCATTCAGAGTAAGTGCTGGGGATGAGCTTTGCTTTTTTCCGGCAGCAGGACTGGATTGGTGAAACCCACTGTGGACTGTACAGGGCCTTAGAAGTCACGACAAGGTATGAGACATTGCCACAGCAGGGTTTTTGTTTGTTTGTTTAGAGACAACGAAGCCGCACTGGCTAGCCTGGAACTCACATCCACCTTCCCCTGCCACGGAAACGTTGGTATTAAAGACCTGAATCGCAAGGCATGGCTATATCTAGTGGCACTCAGCGGTTTTTTTACACAACCGAGTAGGAATTCAACTATCAAAATTTGACTTTTAGACATGATAAATACAAAAGGATGGTTTCATTTTTTTCTTTTTCAAAAAAAACAAAATAAAAATACCGGAAAACCAGGAACGACCAAAATGGTCGCTACTTACTTCAAATGCACTTCGGTCTGGGAATGGATGGCTTCTCCCCACACGCGTCCCGTGTCGTCCACCACGGCAGCGGCTGTGTCGTCACAGCTGGTTTCGATCCCCAGGACCAGCTTAGGAGGAGAAAGAACTCCAGGACAAACACGAAGACTTCTCAAAAACCCATAAACGTTCCTCTTTGGTGGTTTGGCAAAAACTCCTGCTGTCTTCCTGACTATTAGCATACTTACTACTCTACAGATAACTCCTGGAAAAGAATCACAGAAATATGACTGGGAATTATCATTTGCAATTAATTCATCTACTTAAACAAAATAATGAGTACTCGTTTTTTAAGTATGCAGTCTTACAAAATTATAAGAGCGTTAGGAAAAGCTGTCAAAATCTTACAAAGGTCCCATAAATCACTGAATATAAAATTAGGTCTTACAAAAGTGAGAAACATACAAAATCATCAATATTCCAAGTTGAACATCCCCTAGAGTTAAAATCTAAACCACTCTCCCCACCTGACTTGCTAGTGGAAATATAAGGAACACTAGAACTATCATATAAAATTGCTTTGGCTATATATATATATGGATGCAAATAAAACATGAATTCACGTTTAGTCTTGAGTCTCATCCTGAGATATGGCATGTATATGACACATCCCACTTTTTTTAAAAAAAATTATTAAAACTTGAACACTTTTTGGTTCAGGCATTTTAGGTAAGCGATGCTCAACTTGAACTTTATACAACAGCTAATGCTAATGTACAGTGGTTGTGTGGATAGTCCTTTTAAAACTAAGTTAAAAATTTAAAAATTAATGGCAAATAGAACAGATACCCCCCCACACGCACCCCATGTCCTGAGCCTCCTCTCCAAAACAGTGTACAGCACATGGTTCCACTTATTAAAATACACGCCCACTCAAAATTTAATTTTGTAGTTTGGAAACAGGTCCTCCCATAAAGCTCATTCTAAAAGAAATGCATCCCGGCCAAAACAACTGCAGACACTTTTTTATCCAATGTTTGGAATCACATCTCCATTTTTTTATAACAGGTTTGTCCCCTTGTCCCCCACTCCCAAGCTTTTAAATCCTTCTCCCCACCCGCCACCCCCGAGATAGCAATCCACCACTAAATATAAACACTCCTTAGCATTTCCACACTGCAAAACATGTGTGGGTCGAGCAAGACTGAGGTTAGAAACAAAATGGGAACACCTCAACTGGGAAAGCGGACCTGCAGGGACCGGCATGCAGCGAACTACCCGCAGATCCGAGTCGGGAGCCCACGACTCCCACGGCCTCCGCAGACGAATTGGATTTCCTCAGTTTGGGTCCCTGTCGGCGGGGAGCTGGAGAGGAGCTCCGCCTAGACCTACTTTTAAAAGTCTGAGAGGCCAGGTTAGGGCAGCACCATCCGCCTGTCGGAAACTGCGGCCTGGGCTCCGGCCCCGGGAAGTGACGCCACGGGGCGGCGCCGCGGCTCTCGGGGCGGCTGTGCTTCCTGGGGCTCCATCGCTCATTAGTAAAGAAATGCTTCAGGACCTCCTGAGACTCCCAGCTTGCCCTCTGGCGTCCCCCCAAGGTGTGCGAGCACCAAGACTTCCACAGGCTCACGCAGACGTGAAGAGGAGTCCGAATTTAGTTCTGATTGCACTGCGCTACATTTTAAGAAAGGGCCCTGCCTTCGGTTAGTGTTGCTGCCACCGCGAGAGAAAGGATCGGGTACATCCTCATCCTATCTCAGGGAAAATGTCACCAGACTTACAGGTAGTGACCTGAGAAACCTTTCGTTTTCATAGGGAAAGAGTATTTTCACCAGAAATCAGAACACCAGCGAAAATAGCACCGGGTTCCCAGAGAATGGTAGCGTTTCTGGCTGTTTGGTCTACACCTTCGCTCCCACTTTCCATTCCATGAGAAACACCTAGGACTGGTTCGTTCTGTTACCGCGAAGTCAGTCAAATAAATTGTAAACATTAAAAAAAATACTACGCTGTGTTATAAAAATCCCAGACTATTATGTGCTCAACCTTCTGTGTAGCATGTACTAATTCTTGCATCTTATTTTGTTTTTGTTGGCTTGGCTTGCCAACTTAGTAAGTTTGAATGGATGTATCCCAAACTTCTCGCTATCTAAGCTTTAAAACTGTAGCAAGCAAAGGCTTTACAACGCAAGGCTGGGAAAAGGTGGCATACACGTCTTTGCCTTGCAGACTGTGAAGGTCTGAGTAGAAAGAAAAAGTTAGTAATTCTTATCACAAATCAACAGACTACAGTCTAGGACCAGGGCAACCTTGTCTCTGGAGCCTTTTACTTAAATGCCAAAATGGAAACTCATTTGTAACCTTCAGGTGAATGTAACAGACAGAATCTTACAACACTTAGTCCTTAGGTGTGCTCCACTGAGATGTGTGTGCATAGGATTTAGGTTCTTGCTGTGTTGTCCAAGCTGGCCCTTAGCTCCTGGACGTAAGCAGTTCTTTCTTCAACCTTCATTGCAGTTGAGACAACAAACACCCACCCCGACGACCTGCCTGGATTTCACTTGGTCACACACTCAGCAGAACTTCTCCTCTGTGAGAGGTGCTTGCTTAGTTGTGAGAGCTAAAGGCTTAAGATCCACCTTCTCAGAGTCTGTTAGCAGAAGACAGGTATGAGGCGACAGAAAGCCAAGGAAGTGGGAACACGCAGAGTGACTTGGACAAGGTTGTGATGGAGCCATACCTGGCGGGATCATGACAGAATTCCCTGGTTCCCACGTCCGATTCATTTACAAACCTTGACTCGGAAGTGACTGCACCCTGGGTTACTGAGTCCCACGTCACAAATCGCTAGAGCGCTACTGTTCAGAAGCCATTGGTACTAGTAATGTATTAACTTATGGAAAGTTTAACGATATGGAGCTGGGATAGTAGAGCCTGCTGGTCTCTCATCTTTGTGTGGAACAAGTCACAGTAAAGGTCAAATCCAGATTCTGTGCAGAGGATGAAAGCAGTAGACACAAGGAACGTGTTGCTTCCCACTTGCGTCATGAACCTGTCGTAAATTTGCCACGCCTTCGATGGCCTTTCTTCCTTCCAGTTCTCATTACTAAGAAGAACCATCTTTGACGTGAAGAGAAAATTCTTCTTCTTGAGGCAGAACTCTCAGTCTGGTCTCATTTTTTGGAAGATTTTTAAAAATATTTTGTTTGCTGTGACATGCTTATTTTACAACTTGTCTTTCAGGCTATCTTGTGGCAAAAAAAAATATAGCATACATAGCGTACCATTTTAACTGTCTTTAAATGAAGAGGTCCAAAGAACACTCACATTGTTCTATATTCACTACCACTGACCTCAAAATTTGTCTTTCCAATAAAAGTTTGTACCTATCAAACCCCAATACTTTAGACTTGGCAACAACTATTCTCTTTTGTGTCTGAGTGCAAGTGGAAATCGTAACCACATCTGCCATATTGCTACTACTATTTCATATTGTCCTTGAGGTTAATCTGTGCCTCCCTCTTAAAGGTAGACTCACGTTCCATTGTGTGCATGTACTGTTTTCTCCATGCATCTGTTGGCTGTTGTGAGGGAGGCCGCTGTGAACGTGACCATCCATGCATCTGCAACCCTCATCTGTGCTCCTGTTCTCATGTCTTCCAGATATACACTGTGCTAGTATATTCACACAGTCATTGTCACCAAGTCATTGTCACACTGCCGAAAAAGGTACCAAGCCACGCAGCCATCATAGACAAGAATTATGGGCTAATATAAGTTGTAAGAATTAATTAATAAGAAGAGCCTGAGATACTGGGCCAATCAGTTTATAATTGAGGTAGACCTCTGCATGATTCTTTGGGACTGAATGACTGCAGGACCCGGCAGGACAGACGCCTCAGACGACAATCATCTATCACAAACAAGCCTTTGGCACCGGCCACTGGAGGAGCCTCGTAGATTCATACCATTCCACTTAGCCTCTTAGATTCATACCAAATCTCACTTCGGAGGAAGCCCCACATGCTCTAAGTGTGTAGAGTCCCTGTGTGGTCGTAGCAGGGAGAGGGTGGGTCTCAGCCTTTCCTCTGTGCTGACAGAGCAACAAGAAAGCTGTCAAGCTGGGTAAGAGTTCGTGAGAGGAGCATTGCTTCCAAAGGATTGCCGTATTTTCTCAGGGAGCACCTAATGTTATCTGATGTGTGTTCACATATTAGAAAACTAGAAGAAGAAAAACAATATACATATTTATCCTGTTGATAATATATGACCAACCACAATAGAAAATACCTGAAAAATGTGTTCTGCAAAGTAAGATTGACAATAATCTATAGCTGCTTAACTGAAAAAAATTTTTATTTATTTTAGAATGTTAATTTATTTTCTAATTATTATATTATATATTACATATCTGATATTATTCTTATATTTGAGGTATTTAATAAATATATGCTTATGCAGAATGGGAAGGCAGACAATCTAGCTTAATGCTAAATTTAAAATTATAGAGAAACTTACCAGGCATAGTGGTACACACTTAGTGTCTGCATTCAGAGCTTGAGGCAGGGGAATCTACACTTCAGCACTAAATACATAGAGGCCTAAGTTAGGTTACAAAACGGGCCCCAAATCCAGAACCTTGGAATTACAGGTGAGCCACTGCATAACTGTTCATCAGGGGTTGGAAAAATAAGTCATAATATGGATCAAGCCACACACACAGCCCTCAAGCTTTCTTTACTTTGAAACAAGGCTATAATATACATGCCTGGATGGCCTCGAACTCCTCATGTGAACCATACTAGACGCAACCTTGTGTGCTTGCATCGTAGGCATGTAGTTACCACATCTGGCTCCCATTTATTTTTTCTGACAGAGCATGGCATGTGCTTTATATCCAACCTTACTACTGACAGAGTAAGGTTGGGCACTATTGAAAACAGAACACTCGCTCATGGTCAACATGATGAACGGGCAGCTCCTTGCTTGTTCATTATTTGAAACAAACCAAGAGAAGAGTCTACTGAGGACTCATTGAGCAGAGATCTGACCTGAACATTCCAAAGCATGAGGGACTTTCAGGATTCTCATCAGAATCTATACAGAAAGATGTTTCATTTCCTGATAGAAAATCAAACAGAGGAATGGAAGTACAGAAGAACATCCAGAGCGCATAGAATGATAATGTCACCTATGGCTTCAAGAAACCAATTCACACAGGCATTCTGTTTCAGGAACTCAGCAAAAACACTGCTGATTTAGCCAGTTCACATTCATCTTGGATTTCTGATGACTGAACCAATGATGTTCTCCTAAATAGTGGGACTTCAAGTGACCTGGCAGAAAGATCAGCTTCTGACCTGGCGGAATGTCCAGCTTCTGATCTGGCGGAAAGATCAGCTTCTGACCTGGTGGAAAGATCAGCTTCTGACCTGGCGGAATGTCCAGCTTCTGACCTGGCGGAAAGATCAGCTTCTGACCTGGCGGAAAGTCCAGCTTCTGAAGAAAGTGACAGTGAAGAATGTGTGTTTATAGGAAACA
This sequence comes from Arvicola amphibius, assembly GCF_903992535.2. Lineage (NCBI taxonomy): Eukaryota > Metazoa > Chordata > Mammalia > Rodentia > Cricetidae > Arvicola > Arvicola amphibius. The sequence goes on from NC_052064.1 coordinate 23,641,497, forward strand.
ATTTTTACTTAATTCAGGGTTCACAAAAGTTTCTGTTTGAGGTACCCAAAGCAATTTCATTGGCGGATCTTCACAGGGTGGATGGAGCAACTCTTTTGAAATCAGTTTACCGTGACGATCCAAATGACCATCATACTAGAACCCACAGAAAACACACCTCCCCTGTGGCCCAACCTTGCCCTCAGTCTGGAAATCGTAGGAAACACAGGTTAAACTCCAAGATGCAGTCTCCTGACGGGCTGTGTCACAACCCATCCAATATTGTGAAAATAGAGTCAACGACATCTTCCATCACATTCAGCGAAGACAAGCACCAGACCAGGACCGCAGGGAGCAGAACAAGCTACTCTTTAGCCTCCTCAGCAACTGAGTCGACTACTAAATTGAATTGTGCAAAAAAATACGGCAAGTCTTATGTATACCCACAAGTCAAAGAAAGAAGGAAGGCTAACTCTGATTTGTGGAGAAAGTTCTTTCAGTGTTCAAATTATAGTCACTCACACAGTGGAGAGAAGCACGTAAGGAGGAAGACAGTATCATTATGAATCAGAAGAACCAAACCCACCAACCAATCAGATGCCAGAGCCAAGAGCTCATCAGGAGAACATCAAATTCTATCCAGAACAAAGAGAAAAACCAGCCCTTTTTTTATGCCTGTGTACCAGCAGATTCAGTGGATGTTATCCCCCAAACCATTCGCTGGCTTGTCCCCTCCAAAATCTTACAGAAAAGCAACTTCCATATTCTTCAAGTGGCAAGTATTTCAAAATCTTGGAATCTATGCAGTTCATCCAAAAAGCTGTTGGGATTGCTTGCAGGGGCCTTTAATATAGTCCGTCATGGTTGATAGCAATTGCACGTGGATTCTTCTGAATTAGAATTCTGTTTGCTACTGAGACATTCAATGAAAATAAAACAGTAGAATGTCATATTTCCTTGAAATGTGTTTACTCAACCTGTCGGCTTTATGTCTTGGTAGATTCATGCAGTTGTTCTTGGAGGCTGGGGAAGGGGCGTGGCTCTGTTCCATCCTACCGGGTAAGAACTCTCCCTTCTGTTGACAATGCTTTTTCACAGTCCTAATGGGAGAGTCCCAAGATCAGAAGCCTTTTTCCCACCCTACCCTTATGACTGAAGGGTGAGTGGTAGGAACATTTGATTGTGGGGAAGGTAGCTGAGCTGGAAAGGAGATAAAGAGGGCTCTTTGAGATAGCACTAAGAGGTCCACACTGTCAGACAGCACAAAACCCACAGCAAGGACAGAGTTCTGTCCAATGAGTTTGACAGCCAAACTGAATACCTTAATGCTTTTTATAATAGAGCACTCTGAACACTCAAGCACAAAGACCGGTGCCCATTAACCACATTCCAGACCAACAGCCTTTGGAAACTACTTTATCCATATCTCACCAATGCCTCCACCATTGAGATTTTGGAACAAATCCTGGATACATCATTTGGTTCATAAATATTTTTATTATGTATCTGCATAAGGGCTTTTAAGATGACCACAATGTCATTATCACATCTAAAAATAACAGAACCTGTTTCTTAAAATCCAACCAAATTACAGTAGTGACACACTTAAAATGTTTGCTTCAAAAGACTACCTGTCACTTTTGGTGACACAAATCAGAGCTGGAATCCTGGGTTTAATTTCTAGTCGTAAATGATAGGGGAGAAAGAACTGGGTGATTAGGTGCATTGTGACAGCTATTCTTGGCTGTCACCTTGACCACATTTGGAAATAACTAAAACCCAAGTGGTTGGGTACACCTGTGAGGCATTTTTTTTCTTAATGAAACCTTGAGAAACAGGAAGTCCCACTTTTAATCCGGATCTTCTGAGGTAGGAAGATACACCTTTAACCTGGGCCACACCTTCTCCTGGCGGCCTATATAAAGGGCATAGAAGAAGGAGGACTGCTCCTTGCCTGCTTGCTCTTACCTTGCTGTCCTTCACGGGCATTAGAACCTAACTTCTTCTAGATTGCAGTGTATACTGAAGATCAGCTGAGAAATCCAGTGTCAGGGACTGAGCATCTACTGGATTATTCTGTTGGTGGACAGCTAATGTTGGACTCGCTGGACCACAGCCTGTAAGCCATTTTAATAAATCCCATTTCCAGACAAAGATGATAGATAGATAGATAGATAGATAGATAGATAGATAGATAGATAGATAGATAGATAAACAGATAGATAGCCAGGCAGATAGATGATTTGTTTTATCCATTCTGTTCCTCTAGAGGACCCTTACTTCTACATACTTGTACATGCATGATGCAAAACTGCCATTAAAAGTGAGAGTTAAAAACATTCAAAAAAAATTAAAAGCAAAATTAGGCACAAAAGACTATATCTAGTCTGAGAAAAAAAATCACATTCCAATTTTTATAAAGATACTTGAAGTTCATAAGAATATCATCTTAATTACCTGCTTGATGTATTTTTTTTCCTATAGTTTCTGATGGTTAGTTTTAATTATTATCTTGACACAATCTGGAATCACCTGATGGGGCAAAATCTCAGTGAGAAATTTCCTAGATAAGGTTAGCTAACGGGATTGTCTTGATCACATTAGTCGGTATGGGAAAACCCAGCCCACTATGGGTGGCACCATTCCCTAGGGCTAGGCCCTGGACTGAATACAACGGGGAGACTGAGCTGACACTGGCAATCATGTGTGCACGTGTTCCTTGTTCTTAACTGTGGATGTGACGTGACCAGAGGCTTTAAATTTCTGCTGCCTTGTTTTCCTAACGGTTCTGGACTATTACCCGAAACTGTGAGACAACCTCTTCTTTCCCTAAATTGCTGTTGTCAGGATGTTTTATCACGGCAACAGCAAGGGAAACTGAGAGACATCTATGCCATTAGTTACAGTGAATACATATTCTTCTGAGTGCAGTCTTATGAGAAGACTATACCCATCTGTTTTTCTCAGCTTGCGGCTTACACAAAATTTGACGGATGGCAGCGTCTTCCACAGCCCACTTTCATGCTGCAGCTTTCTCCCGTGTTTCTTCTCCATCACTCAAGTTTCCCCAGTTCCATGCACCACAGGAGGCTTGCACATTGTGACACAGGTTCTGCCTATGTTGCTGGTGACACCACAGGGAGGTGTTCACAATGAGCAGATTGGATCTCTGGGAGCTATTTCTACACCAAGACAGCATAACTGTAGAGGAAGTGAATGCCAGCCACATAAATACATAGATAGCCCATTAATCCCAGAGAGAATGCCCTCTTCTGCCCTCCATGGACACTGTGACACAAGCGGAAAACAGACACACACACACGGGGGAGAGAGAATTTAATGGGTAACAGACAAAGGAGAAAAGTAATGAAAAAGATAATGAGATGACTCCTTACTGGAGTTCTGCACCTCAAGACAGCCAGCCTATGAAGGACCAGTACTTGGTTGGCCCTCCGCTGTAAATACCTCTTATTTCACATCACAGAAGCAGTGCGGCTCGCTAACTACGCCTCCCTTACTGGAAACACGGCAGCTCTACGAGTTTCCTTCAGTTGCAGCAACTTAAATTTCAACACTTAACTAATTCCAGAGATCCGAACACCATGCAGCTGGGGCGTTTGGGGATAAGTACACTCAGGAGAGAAGCTGTGTTTAGGATGAAGTGAGCTAGATCATACTTTGTATAGAAGCTTGCTGCGGGACCGCCCGACTTCCCGGAGCCATGTGGCTTACTTGCCGCCACCTCCCGGAGGGCCGCACAGCTCAGAAGCAGCCCGGCGACAGCGCCACTTACGTCCCCACGCCTGGGCGCCACCGGTGCGCCGCACCAGCCTGCCAAGCCGCGCCCACCCGCAGCCGATTGGCTGCCGGACGCGCCAATCCCCACGCCCCGCGGTGGGCGGGGCCGAGAGGCGCGTGAGCGCCCGTCCCGCCGAGCGCACGCACGCGCACGCGCGCTGCGGATGTTGGCGGGGACGTCTCGCAGAGTGAACTCTTCGGTTCGGTGTCTGCTGACCGCACGTCGCTGAGGGTGGTGAATGCCTCACCTCGCGCGAGCTAGAAGGTAGTGTCACGGCGGTCGGGCACGCACGGTGATGCTCGTGGGGGCTGGAGCCGCCTCCCGGGGCCAGGGGCGGACCAGGCGCGCGCATGTGTGTCAAGCCCTCGGGGCTGCAAGGCAGTTGTGGGAGCTCATTACTCAGACTCTTGGGTGCAAGACCAGAAAGTTGGTCTTGTTAGAGAGTGTAGCGGCTTGTAATGCTGGGTCTTGTCTCAAAGTCTATCGATTTGTGTTTATCCCTGATGAAAGTCACGTGTAGTGCCACCTGAAGAAATATGGATACCAGAAGTTCATCTCATTGAGGAAGGAGAGGAAAAGACTTGGTCAATTCAGTTTCGTTCCGAATCATCGTTGAAATGACATTTTCTTCGCCTTGATGATTTGTATTTATAAAAGTTTGTGATAATTTACTTCAGAAATAACCCTGGGAAACCTTTTAAAGTTGGCAGAAGGCTTTGCACGTATGTGTAGTGTCTAGTATTTGTTCGGGGTCTGTGGAACAGTTGGATTGTGTTTCAGATGTGTTGTTTTCTCCCGAAATTCTAAGTTCCCGAGTCTCTTTCTTTCTGTAGATGCATCATGATGTGGAGGCCAGGAGGTACACTGGGCTGGGGGATGGTGTGGGTACCAGGAGGTACACTGGGCTGGGGGATGGTGTGGGTACCAGGAGGTACACTGGGCTGGGGGATGGTGTGGGTACCAGGAGGTACACTGGGCTGGGGGATGGTGTGGGTACCAGGAGGTACACTGGGCTGGGGGAGGATGTAGGTACCAGGAGGTACACTGGGCTGGGGGATGATGTGGGTACCAGGAGGTACACTGGAGTGGGGATGGCATAAAGACCAGGAGGTACACTGGGCTGGGGGATGATATGGAGTCTAGGAGTGTAGTATTGAACATACAGTTGGAGGGAGTTGAGACTCTCAACTTGTTAGGAGGGCAGGCACTTAGTAGTAAAATTATTCTTAGCGTCTCTGCATTAATCATGGACTGGTTACCAGGCTTAAAGTACTGTAATTTCTCTCTCTTTTTTTTTCTTCCTTTTTTTTTTTTTTTTTTTTTTTTTTGCATTTGGAGATACATACTGTGTGATTCCTTACAGTCAAAACTACCTAATAGTTTAGGATAAGGTTTCGACAAGCGTCTTCTGCGTGATGCAAGTCGAGTGCTTAAAGAGTGTGGGAGAGATAGGGGTCATTCCAGTGGGTGATCAGAAAGGATTGCTGTGGCCGACATTGGAAGTGATTAAGAGGAAGTGGGGTACAGATAGATTCTGCTAACAAAGGAAAATGGAAGTTCCTGACCGACTGTGAGGACCACCAGTAGAGACCCCACAGCCAAGCTAAGCGGCAAGCCTGAGAGAGACACAGTGATAAATATGGTCTGTTTTACAGACTCTTACCTGAGGCAGCAGTGACGATTATTGTTAGAAAGGCCTTCTTGGGAAGAGCAAGGTCACGTGACCATACAGATTTAGGTTGGGGTGTTGAGTCATCTAAGAACAGGGGAGAAATGCTGGGGAATGCTCATATTCCTGGGAAGAAAGCCGGAATTATCAGAGACAGATAGATAGAAATATCTGTGGTCACTCACTGGGGATACAGCAATGGCGTCTCAGCGCTTGCCTGTCATACGAAAGACCCGAGTTTCACCCTAAATACCGACACAAAGGAAAAGCATAGGTCCCAAGGAAAGGATGTATTCCTTCAGAGATCCTTACTGAACAGAGGAGAGTTCTGCAAAGGTGGCTGTAGCTATATGCTGCTTGGCAACGGTTTAGAAATGATTTGGCGATAGGAGTTTGTAACAGTATAGCTATGGGACTTCCTCAAGCTTGGCCACACAGCAAAGGAGAGAATGGCTGCAGTGGAGGGCTAGGGGAAAGTACTTGGCTAGTGTTTGCTTTCCAGGCCAGTGGGCTTGTAGGGAGGCGGGACAAAGGGAGGCGAAAGGGTGTTGGTGGTGTCTGTCTCAGCTGTCGGGACACAGGACCGCACACCGGGAAGGGGCTCACCGCTCTGGAGGCAGGCAAGTCTGAGATCCAGGCAGATGCTGTAGCTGCTGAGGGACTGGCTTCTGAGAGTCACAGAGGGCATCTCCTTTCTTTGTCGCTGATTGCAGAGGAGCCAAGAAGCTTCCGGGGCTTCCTCAGTGAGCGCTCATGTTGCCGTCCTGAGGCCTTCATCCTCATGATCTAATGTATCCCAGAGGGTCCTACTTGTGTTACTCATTTCCAGAGAACAGAAGCATTCAGGACACAGGTGTGACCTGATACTGCAGAGCAGACAAGGCGGGAGAGAATTGCTTTATGGAACCGCTGAACACAATGGGATGGCGGCCAGATGCTGTGACTTGTCATGATCTCTGTAAACTTCTATTAGAATATCTGGGGTAAAATTAGGGATTTGGAAAAAAATCATTTTGAAACATTGTAGAGAATAAGAGAGATTCTGAACACTTGAAGGACAGTATTGTCTATTAGCCATTTCAAGTGCTCATAGCTCTCCATGGGGCTGTTGGCTGTCATACTGTCTAATGTGTGAGGCTGGAGACAGAAGACACTTTCCGTCTGTGATAGATAGCATTAATTTGTGCGAATGTTATGATAATAGAGGTTTAGTGTTCTCCCAAAGCGAGAAAGTTTGGAAGCCCTGGAGACTTCCAAACAATTGTTGAGAGATAGGTATAGGTACTTACTTCCCTTCAGACGGTTTACCCTGAAACTCAGTAAATTATTGTTAGTAATAGAAAAGAATTCCCACTCTGCTTCTACATTATGATCCCACACCGGAACATGGTACATTTTCAGTCTGTCCTGATGGCAAGGCTTAGGAGTCCCACCCCTTGGAAGGTGGGGATAGGAGAAAGGCAAATTCAGGTCTTGCCCGCACTAGAGTGAGTTCAAGACTAGCCTTGGCAACTTCGTGAGACCCTGTCTTAGAAAGAAAAAGGGCGTGTGTAAAGCCCTGGGTTCAGTCTCCTCAACCACAGAATAATAATTGCATTTTAGGCCTTTACCATTTATTTATATGACATTTGACTCCCTGCAATAGGATCTTGCTGTTAAGCCCAGATTTCATCTTCTCAGCCTTCCAAGTTTAGGATTGTAGATAGCTGTGTATGTCCTGCTACGCATACTACTTTTCATCTCTGCTAACACACAAAGTAATTGATTTCACTATGGCGCCCCCCATCCTCATCTGTCTTCTCTCATACCTCTCCCATGCCTGTTTTTATAGCTGCTTCATCAATTGATCCTTGCAGCAAACCACTGAGTCATTGTCTCCATTTTTATAGGTGAAAACTTTTTTTTGCAGAGGAATTTGAGTTTGCTTCAGTAGTAAAGATGCTAAGACCTGGGTTTTGGGTTTTGGTCTGTTTCTCTACTGTGCCGACCAGCTTTGCCTTCTTTACGTATAGCAAAAAATACTTGTGACTGGTAAGAACCTAGAAAGTTAGCCTCTTCCTAGATCACCGCTAAAACCCTTGTGTACTTGTTACCGTGCCTGCCCCTCCTGCTTGCTGCGCAGTTACTGTAGCTTTTTATATGACAGTTGGGTTTACACGGCCTGAGAAAGAACCCTTAGCTGACCTTTGGGTTTTGTGCTTTGTATTATCATTTTGTTTAAAATTAACTTCTATAGGTTCAGTTCAAATGAACATGTACTTAGTTGTGTGGAGTTACTTAGAGGTGTTTTTGTTTTTTTAAACAGTTCTCCCCCAACCCGCAGAAAAAACCAAAACTTTACTTTCTAGAGGAATTACATGTTGTCAAGGTAACCGTTATTGTCCCAAAATATTTTCTGAAGCTAGGCATAAATGAAGGCAGATATAAAGCTCCCTCTTTGTCGTACGTACGCTTGTAATTCTAACACTCAGAAGGTACAAATAAGAGAGTCTCTGCACATTAGAGGCTAGCCTGGTCTCCATGAATTCCAACCTGGCGGGGCTACATACCAGCAACAGCAGAAGCCTCCCAGTGTGTCTTTTAATTAATAGAATTTTCATTTTAAATTTTGGGATTTTTTTTTTGTTGTTGTTGTTGCTCTTGTTTCTGTTTTGTCTGCATGTTGGTTCATCGTATGCAGGACCTGTAGCCTGCGCAGAGATTCTTCACAACATGCTTAGAGACCTGTTTTAGACCTAGTAATGCAGAAGTAATTCGACATGTCTCGGGTCTGACTAATTTGTATTAAAAGCTGCTCGAGAGTCTTGACAGCCAATCCGAAAGAGCCCGGGGGTCTAGAAAGGCATTCTGGAGCGCCACAGCCTTTTCATGACTAAGGAGGCGCCAGGGAAGCTGTGAGATCCACACCCTAAGGTGCTGGCATCCTGCGGTCATGGCCAGCCAGCCATATATCATGCTGCATTTATTTTACCAGCTCTTAGCATTCTTCAACTATTGACAGCGAAGTGGTGATTTCTTTAAAGAGGTTTTTAAAATTCACCTGTCCCCATGGTTCCACTGCCCTGTGACTCAGTGATCCGATACCACGAGTTTGGACTAGGCTATTTAAGGAAATATATTTGAGGTAAAAATTTCTGCCCAACTTTTGGGACGTAATGCCCATTCACTCAGTTTTTATCCCTCATTACTACCTAAAAAAAAAACCCAAAAAAACAAAAAACATCTTCCAAGATCAATGGTCCGCATTCGCAGAGTTGAGGCCCTGGAAGCTGTAAAGACACAAAAGATAGCTGAATAAACAGAGTGCCTGACTGCTGCGGGAAGTGATCAGCCTGGGGGTGAGGGCTTGAAGGCCTCTGGGCAAGCGAGGCCCCCTAGTGACTCACTGTCAGAAAATCCTGTGCACCAACCTTCCTAGTTACTTCTGGCTTTCTGTCCTTTACCGTGGGGCAGATGAAGGGAAGGTCAGTAAGCAGCTCTGGACGTGAGAATGTTTACATTTATTTTACACATCTTAAATGATATTAAAATCATGAGTGTGTACACTGCCTCCTTTTCGCACTTAGAGGTCACAGGCAGTTCGCGTTGGAAGAGCTCAGAACAGGGTCTGGGTGCTGAGTTCGTGAGGGCGGGGCTGAGTGTGAGGACAGAGGAATGGGTGAGAAATGGAGCTCTCCCACGCGGGCTTGGAGCTGGTGACTCCTGCAGGTGGTTGGAATTCAGTAGGAAGGAAACCAGAATTGTCCATGTTGGTTATACTCAAACCCGTGGGCAGAGAAAAACAAAAACAGCATTTTCTCCCACTTGCACTATTTGTAGATTTTCTGTCTTGTTTATTTGTTAAGTTTGCCTGGAAGTAATGGATTTACTGTGTCATTGTCGCCAGACGTGTGCTACGTTGTTTGTTGTTTCAGTTCTTCCTCCTCGCTAGTCCCAGCTGCTGCTCATCTTCTGTTTCCCTTCCGCCCGCCCTCCATTAGCTGACACTCCCGCTCTCATGACGACAGTGTATTCACCTCTTCCCTGTCCCTTCTTTCCCTTCCCCAGGCTGGAGCTGCGGCTCAGAGGTTAACAGCAACTTGCTGCTCTTGCAGAGGATCCAGGTTCAGATTCCAGCACCCGTGTGGTGGTGAGACGACCCACGTGAGGTAGTTAGTCCTTTTAATTGATGACTCCTGCTATCAAGCGTGGGCTAGTGCCAGCCTCTTGGTGCCCGAACTCAGGGGTACAGCGCTTTAAAAGGCAATCACAAGGAGCATAATTTACATCAAAGTTAGAGGAGGCCAGAATGGCCTTGAAACCACCAGCTGGGGAACAAGTGTTCAAATGCTTGCGACTGTGGGGACATTCAATTTATTTTCTTTTTCGAGACGGGGTTTCTCTGTGTAACCCTAATTGTCCTGAAGCTCTCTCTGTAGACCAGGCTGGCCTCAAACTCAGAGATCCGCCTTCCTCTGCCTCCCGAGTACTGGGATTAAAGGTGTGCCCCAGCTCCCACCCGGTGGGGGACATTCCTATTCAAACCACCACAGTCAGTTTTCAGAGTCTACCCGACTGATCCTCTGGACTTCACTGGGCCTTTTCCTTTCTAACTTCATATATTAGAATCTTCTCTTTGTTTTAGTTTGGCTAGGGCTTTGTCAATCTTGTTTATTTTTTTAGATTAACAACTCTGACTTTGCACATTGACTTTTCCAGCCTTTTATTAGCTGCTGGCCTGGTCCTTATTTGCTCTCTAATTCCTTTGGGTTTGGTTTGTTTCTGTTTTTCTAAGACATCAAGGCGCATCCTTTGCTAGTTACTGAAGATCTCTCTCCTGTTTTCATGTAAGCTGTCAAAGCTCTAAACTTTCTTTTGAAAATTGTTTTATTTATTTATTTATTTATTTATTTAAACTGAGAAGCATTTTTAATTTATTATTTTTATTTTATGTGCATTCGCGTTAGTGTTTTGTCTGCACATATGTCTGTGTGAGGATATCACATCCCCTGGAACTGGACTTACAGACAGTTGTGAGCTGCCATGTGGGTGCTGGGAATTGAACCCAGGACTTTTGGAAGAGCAGCCAGTGCTCTAAGCACTAAGCCACCTCTCCAGTCCCCCAAAATTGTTCTGTGACTTGTTTCATTTGATTGTAGAAAATTAAAAAAAAAAAATTCCTCTCTGCTTTCTGGTCGTTCTAGAATGTGCCATTCAGTTTCCAAGTACTGTCCAACTTTTTTAGTTCTAGTTGCCGTTAATTTCTAGTTTTCTTCCATTGTTGTCTGATAAGACAGCAGATTATTTGGCTCTTTAAATCTCAGTTTGTGGCCGACAGTGTTGTCTGTTTTAGCAAAGGTTCCGCGGGCTGGTGAGAACGTGTTCTCTGTGTCTGTTGGACAGAATATTCGTGTACAGTGATGAACCATTAGATGTGTACTATAGTTTAACTCTCAAGTTTCCTCATTGAATTTTAAATTTCAATGACTTGTCTAAGCAGCGCTATAAAGAAAGGGCTCCGCATGCCTTGTGAGTCTGAACTCTCGTAGGCATGCCTGCCACGCTGTCTTTCCATGGTGTTAATTCTGTGAATAAATCTCTTGCTCAAAAGGACAGTCTGCCTCAGGGTCCCCTGTGAACCTCAAACCCCAGCGCTTTCAGTGTGGTCCTTTGGAGGAGTGCTGTTGCTCTTATTTCTAGTATGTTTCTGTGTTACGATTTGTGCATCCTTTGGTTTTGAATACCTTCGGGGTATCGGGGAGGGTCTTGGTGAGTAGCTGGGCTTGGGTGAGCCTGCTTCCTTCCGCTCCCCTGCTGTGGGCAGCCCTGTGTGACTACTGCCTCTTGGCTGGCATTACCTCTCAGCGGTGCCCATCTTCTCTGCCCTCGGGATGCTGCTCTGACATTAACTGTGAACTCCCAAAGCTTTTCTCTTTCTCTCTTTGCTGATAAAGTCTGTCTTGCCTTGATCACTTAAGTCTTTAATCACTTATATCTTTTTATCTTGATTGTTTTAGCACTTTGTTATCCTTTTCTCACCACTTCCTCCTTTTCCCTTTCTCTCTCCAACTCCTTCCACGTCTGCTCCCTTCTCTTCTTTCTCCTGTGCTTCTGCCTCACTGGCACGGAGGGAGCTTCCAGTCTGCCCTCTTACCTGAAAGTCTTCTGGGTATTTTTTATTTTTACAGCTGTTTGAGTTGTTGTGCAGCTGTGAGAGGAAACTAATTACATATGCTTTAGGACTTCTTGTACAAAGTCTTGGCCCTGTGTCTTGATAACTGAATGGACTTAGTTCCTCCTGCATACCTCAGTAATCTTATAAAATGGAGGTGGCAATGTTACCTGCTTCTAAGGATATTAGTAGGAAGTTCATTGTCTCACACTGTGTCAGCTTACGGTCAAACCTTGCATACATAATTCCTCAGCACAGCTCCTAATCGCCTGTTGTTATCATCTGGTCCGTACGTCAGAAACGTTAACAATTCCTCTTTACACCTTGTGATTCTGTTCCAGCTACTCTGCTGAGCGCGAGGATGAAGCAGTTGCCTGCGGCGACAGTTCGCCTCCTGTCCAGTTCCCAGATAATCACATCAGTGGTCAGTGTTGTGAAAGAACTCATCGAAAACTCCTTGGACGCTGGAGCCACCAGCATCGACGTGAAACTGGTGAGTGCCGCGCCTTTGCAGCTAAGGCCTGGGCAGCAAAATGGACCTGACAGGTTTTCCTGATAAATTGTTGCTGTACTTTCATGCCCAGGTGTTGGGCATTTGGAATACAGTTTAAAGAGTAGATTGTAATTTAAACCAAGATTATAGTAACACTAAAGGAAATCACAGAGAAAGCTTAAGCCAGATAAGGGTCGTTCACCCAAACACTCAGCCAAATGTCTGTTTTCTTGGTTATTTGTATGACTTAAAGCCCGCCTCTGAACACAGTACACACCTGCAGTGTGATGCGGCCGGACATGCCTATAACATCTCACCGTGAGTTCAGACTGTTGTATGTGGTGAATTATTCTTACTTTACATGCTAGGGTTCCTGTTCTTATAGACACATACACATTCAATTATGAAAGCAAAGACTAGATATTTTTCCTGCTCTCATTCCTCAGCATGCAAATTATTGTATTGTGTTAGGATGTTAGGTTTTTTAATTTTCTATATTAGTGAGCGAATTTTCATAAAACAATCAGTACTTGAACTTTGGGTTGGGATTAGCGTAGCCTGCCTCACAGTCTCTGCAGTAGCCTCTCTTAGACACCTTTCTGTGGCTGTGAAGTGACCACGTAAACAAGGGAGCTTAAAGGAGAAAGCATTGAGTGTGAGAGAGAGAAATCTGCCTCCTTAGAGAAATGGCAGAGAGAACAGGAATAGGCGTGGATTGTTTCTTAAAGGGACCCTTGCACCTGCGTACAGACTACCTAGTGACATAGCAGCTACCTGAGGTGTGCAGGACTTGCCACTCTGCCCCTGCCAGGTCCCCAAGGGAGAGGGCAGGTTTGCATTTGCCTGGATAATAGCACTACTATTCTCCTGAAACTTCTTGAGCTAGGCCTCTACAATCCAGATTGCTTTCAGCACCACTGTCTTCCAAGATTATACTGGGATGGCCCATTAATACTTTCATAATACATAATACTTTAAGCATTCAACAGCTTTCCTACCTGAGGTCTAAATATTTTCCATATTTCTCCAAGCAGCAGCATGGTCAGGTCTGTCATAGCAATACCCAGTCCCTGGCACCAACTTATGTCTTAGTTATTTTTCTATTGCTGTGAATATAAATGTGAAGCGACACCATGATGTAGCCAATTTAGAAAGCATTTAGTTCAGTTACGGTTTCAGAGGTGAGTCTGTTATTATCATGACAAGGCGCATGGTGGCGCGCAGGCAGGCACGGTGCTGGAGAAGTAGCTGAGAGCTACATTCTGATCCACAGCCAGAGGCAGGGGGAGAAACTGGGCCTGAAGCTTACCCCAAGAGATACAGCTCCTCCAACAAGGCCATACCTCCTGTTCCTCCCCAAAGTGAGTCTCTGTGGGCCATTCTAATTCAAATCACCATAGACCTTAAATGTATTTATGCAACATACATGTGCAAAATGTGTTATGAACATTGACTATTGTAGAATCAGCATTGAAGATGTTCTGTTCTAAAATAGCAAATGTTGCTCCATGATTTAATTATGTAAAAATAAACTAGCACCTCCACCTATCTTGTTAGTGTGCAAATATGTATCCATCTTTAATAAATGGTAAAATTATATGTATAACAGCATATTACTTCAATTATTAAATATTGGATTTGTATACCTATTTTACATATCTGTATACCACCGATTGTGCACAATTTTGGTGTGTGAAAAGAAATTATGAATGGAAGCTAGAGGGAGGTGGCTCATGCCTTTAGTCCCAGGACTTGAGAGGCAGAGGCAGGCAAATCTCTGTGAGTTCGAGGCCAGCCTGATCTACAGAGAGAGTTCCAGGACAGGCGCCAAAGCTGCAGAGAAACCCTGTAGATAGAAGTTTCTGTCCCGCCTGGTCCCACAGCCATTCAGTCCCAAAGAAACACACAGAGGCTTACATTATTTATAAGCTGTTTGGCCTTTTAGCTCAGGCTTATTATTAACTACTTCTTATAACTTAAACTAACCCGTAATTCTTGTCTATGTGTAGCCATGTGACTTGGTACCTTTTCTCAGTGCAGCATTCTCATTTTGCTTCCTCTGTACCTGGCTGGTGACTGCTCTCCCTGCCTTCCCTCTTCCCAGAATTCTCCTAGTCTGGTTGCCCTGCCTATAATTCCTGCCTTTCTACTGGCCAATCGGCATTTTATTAAACCAAATCTTAGAGTGTACAAAAGCATCATCCCACTGCAGTTCCCCTTTTTTTTTTCTTTTCAAAACAAGACCCTGAGTCTAATCTTTGTTTAGCTTTTTTTCTGACCATTGTCCATAACAACTTGTAACCAACACTCTAAACAACGACAGACGTCCATAATCCACAGCAAAGCCCTGTCTCTAAAAACCAGAAAATAGAGAAGAAAAGAGAAATTATGGATGGGAAAGGTTTAGGGAGAACTACCAGCGCTGGTGACACGCTGCAGTCAGTCTGGGTGCTTCCCCAGCGCTGGTGACACGCTGCAGTCAGTCTGGGTGCTTCCCCAGCGCTGGTGACACGCTGCAGTCAGTCTGGGTGCTTCCCCCGGTTTTGGTGACACGCTGCAGTCAGTCTGGGTGCTTCCTTCAGTGCTGGTGACACGCTGCAGTCAGTCTAGGTGCTTCCCCAGCGCTGGTGACACACTGCAGTCAGTCTGGGTGCTTCCCCAGCGCTGGTGACACGCTGCAGTCAGTCTGGATGCTTCCCCAGCGCTGGTGACACGCTGCAGTCAGTCTGGGTGCTTCCCCAGTGCTGGTGACACACTGCAGTCAATCTGGGTGCTTCCCCAGCGCTGGTGACACGCTGCAGTCAGTCTGGGTGCTTCCCCAGTGCTGGTGACACACTGCAGTCAATCTGGATGTTTCCTCCCTCTTTAAATGTCAAGCTCATAGAGTTAGACCCTATATTTTTGTGTCCATCCTACCTATTACCTACTAGGAGTTGAAGTCTGTATTACTGAAAGCAAGAATATGTTTTTTTAAATCTAATTTTCACATATTTGTGTTATTGCTAGTACTGTGACATCATAATTCTGATAGGGATACTTTGTAATGAGAGGATCTTGCTTTTGCTTATTAACAGATAAAATTCAGATGGGTATAATTCCCAAGTACATCTCATAAAAAATGTTAACAGTTTTACAAAGAATCAGTGTTCCCAAAACCTGCCTATGTCACTTCATTAGCTAGTAGTGAATCAAGTGTTCCCAACTTCAGGTTTCTCTTGGGGTGTTTGGGGTACATCAGGTTCAGTTGGGGGCTTTGTTAGGCAGCACTAAGCCTGACTCTTGCAGTTTGAGATTACCAGTGAGGCCGAAGAGTGTGCGTGCATACACTGCTGTCCATCCAGAGAGTCTGCAGTTGCTGCTGTACCAAGGAGCACAGTTGCAGAATGTCTGCCCAATTGTGCCTTTAAATCAGCCGTTCTCAACCTGTGGGTTGAGACCCCTTGGGGGTCGAACGACCCTTTCCCAGGGGTTGCATATCAGATAGCTTGTATATCAGGTATTTACGTCATGATTCATAACAATAGCAAAATTACAGTTACGAATTAGCACCGAAAGTAAGTGTATGGTTGGGGTCAGCACCACATGAGGAACTGTGCTAAAGAATCTCAGCATCAGGAAGGTTGGGAACCACTGCTTTGAATAATATTCCGTGTGCTTACGATGTGAAGAAGCAGCTTATTGAATTAAGGCCCAAGAGTGACTGTTTTTCTTAGGCATTCCGTATAATTGGTCTGATGGAGCGTAAGTGCCAACAGAGTACAAGTGACAATGTCTTTATACCCGACAGGTGCCGCTTAGGACTCGCGTCCCTGCTTCCTGTGGGTCTTCACCTGTTCCCCTTTTCAGGTGCCGCTTAGGACTCGCATCCCTGCTTCCTGTGGGTCTTCACCTGTTCCCCTTTTCTGTTTTGTTTATCTCTTGAAATGCGTATCCTGTTCCTAAGTGTCTCTCAAAGACAAAATGTTTTCTTAAAACAATGTTAACAAGCCAAGGGAAGCGTCCTTATGAAGTAAATTAGCACCGTCACCTAGCCGGAGATTTGCTCATCTGCTTCGCAGGATTTCTAAACGAACGGCTCAGCTGGGCCTGACACTGCACCCAGACCTGTTTTGTTCAGATTCCTGGAGGTATTCATGCTGCAAGATCGACATTTCTCTGGTGGATGTTTTGTCTGCTGTTTAATAAAAATGAAGCAGACATGCTGTTTCCAGGATGTCAGACAATTTTTGATTGACACCGAAATCTTAGGTATTACCTGATAATGCTTTGCATGCGTGGTACGTTTTTAACAGTACTGACAAGGTGATGTGTGAGCTTAGGGCACTGCAGTGTGATACCCCTGTATGATGTGGAGCCAGTAGAAATCCCAGAAGCTTTTCCCCCTGTAGTTGTCATCGGTGCTGATGTCTGCAGGGCTTTTCGGAGCGAGGCTGATAACAGTTGGTGACTGTATTCATGGGAAACAGGGTCATTATAGGAATTTGGTTTCTCTTGTGTGTGCCGAGCTCAGTTTCATAGGATTAAGCTGTGAATGGAGTTTACTTTCCTAATTTTCAAATTTAGAAGAGATTACCAAGTTAGATATATTTTCTCAACAATTTTCTGTTTGGTATTTATAATGGGAAATTTAGAAAATTATAAGCTACTAAATATTTAATTCTATTTGAAAACAATAAGGGAGAACTTATTGAAAATCAGACTAAATAAGAATGGTTGCTGGATTCTTGGTGAATTGAGCAGGTGGGTTTTTGCTGGTGATAGCGTTTTATTTCATTTGGGGGATGATAGATATAAAATCTATGGTGGACGTTTAAATATAAATTACCACAAATACCTATGCAAGTAAACAAGTTGATAGAACACTCAGATTAGTTTGACCTCCTTGTGTTATAGTTGAGTTGAGGTCCCTTGCTCAGTGTGGTGTTACCTCTCCCTTAAAGCTGTCAAGCAGCTGGACTGCTTAATCTGCACTTCTAAATGTGATACCCGTGTAAGTTTTATCAACTGAAAGTATCCCTCGCTTTGCCTAGGAGAACTACGGGTTTGACAAAATCGAGGTCCGGGACAATGGCGAGGGCATCAAGGCTGTGGACGTCCCTGTAATGGCCGTGAAGTACTACACCTCCAAGATAAACAGTCACGAAGACCTCGAGAGCCTGACAACCTACGGTTTCCGTGGTGAAGCCTTGGGGTCGATTTGTAGTGTTGCGGAGGTGAGGAAATTTATGTCAGCTACTTTATTCATTTCGTAGTGACCGAATATTAGAATTAAGAGAAAACCAATTTATTGTTAGAGTAGCTTTAATTTTTTCACTTAAGGTGAACTACACTTAATAGTAAATTTACCCTTTTTAATAACAATTCAGTGGTATTAGGTACATTCAATTATTGTACATTTATCAGCTATCCATTTCTAGGTCTTTTTCATCTTCCCAGGTTACAGCCCAGGACTCATTAAACAAAGCCCCCTTTCCTCCTCCCTCTCTTCTGTATGTGGCAGCTACCATTTTTCTTTGTGTCTCTATCATAAAAGTGGAAACGTTAGACGTTTTGTGTCTGGCTCACTGCACTTCATAACTTTCTTCAGGGATTGTGTCTGTTATGTTGTACCACGTAAAGGGTTTCCTAAGCCAGGTATGTTTACATCTGTAATTCTAGTGCCAGCCAGTCTAGCCTGGGCAGCGTAGTGAACTATATCAGTGTGTATACATTTTATTTATGCATTCATTTGGTATTGGGTTCTCGGCTGGAATGAACAGTGTTCTGGTCACAGGTGTTCAGAGATGTGTAGGTCCTTGCCATCACAGCTTTTGGTGAAGTAGTCTTGGTATGTCCTATGATAATTCCGTCTTTAGTATTCTGAGAAATAGTAACATGTGCTTTGTGATATTATTGTTCTTTAGAGGAGGTGTTTAGGCAACCCTTCACTAAAGGTTATATTTCAAAAGGCCCACATTTAACTTTTTAGAGCCTTTATCTACCCTAACCTAAGATTGCGAATCTAAAGGTAGTCTATAGTGTACATACTTCCCTGCACTTGCTTGATCAGGCATGCTCCTGACTTTGTTTTTAAGTCTGTGGGAAACACTGTGGATTTCCCACTTTGGTAAATATAGGCGATGAGATAGAGTTTGGCAGCTGCGAATTGACTTGTCCTACCTCATAGATACCAAGGGCCAGAGTGGACCCTGCCACTCTCGTCAGTGACTGCTGGGTAGGCTCCTGTGATTTCTTTAAACCCCATACTTCAGTGCTTGGTCCACACAGTTGTCTGCACTGCTGCTGCTCCAGATTTCCTGACTACCGTACCCTCAGTCCTCGTTCCTATGTCCCTCAGTTGTCTCTGATGGTAGGACTTGAGTGGCCTCCTTTATTAAATTGTTACTGTATGGAGGTGGGCCTGTTACTGTTGGAAGGTGTCTTGTGCTGGTAAGGGTGACAGTCACTGTGAGGCCATGGCCGTATCATCCTTGTGCTAAGGCCGGAAGGCCCTACTTAGGTCAGAACGGTCAAGTGCCAGAAAGTAATGAAGTAACGGCATCTAAGCTAGTGTTTAGGAAAAGTGGCGTGAGCGTGAGCTATTGCCACGCCCTCTCTGCCCATTGGATGTCTATGGAGCCTGGTGTTCTCCAGATTCACTGTAGTCTGTGTGTGAGAGCGTGCGTGTGTGCGTGTGTGCGTGTGTGTGTGTGTGTGCGTGTGTGTGCGCGCGCGCGCGCATGTGTGTGTGTGTGTGTGTGTGTGTGTGTGTGTGAGCGCACATGTGCGCAAGTGCCCGTGCTTAACCAAGGATTCCCTTACTTTTTAACTTTAGAGCTCTGTAAAGTGTTGCCCTTAGTAGGTTGGAGAAACGCTGCAGAGGTGATGAAACCTCAGTGGGAAACTCTGCTGTTAAAACAAAGAAGACCGGCCCCACTTCCTGCAGATGCTCAGAGCTCCCCTGAGGCGGAAACCTTAAGTGTGCTCCGCACCTCTCCCCAGCACCCAGCACACAGTGAGCTTCTTTCTTTCTGTTACCCGGCACCTGCTTTAATTAGAGTTCACTCGAGACTCCAGGTAGAGTTCGGAAAAGAGTAAATAGAGGGTACACCTGGGAATTGCCTGTCCTTCTGGAGACCACACGGCAACCCTCCACCTTGGAACTAGTACAGAGCGCACACTGTAAAGTGGAATAGGATTTGAGACCTCGGAGCTTCCCAGTACCTGCCCTGTGATTCGAGCTTTGATTGGCTACTTTAGAGCGTAAATATTTGGTCAGTTAGCTGCTGTCCAAACTAGCAGGTAGGATTTAAGCTCTACGTTTCGAGAGTATTGTCAGGAAATGTGTCTTGGTGTGTCTGTTTTCTGAAGCTATGCCCGGCCTTGCAGAGGTCACACCAACTTTGTCTGCTAGGTGGCAGTTGTGCACTTAGTCTGCAGCAGTGTGACTTCCCACTCTTACTGTGGCTCTGCTTTGCCTGGCAGTTCTGCTTGTCTGCTGCTTACTATCTTGCCTGCTTGTCTTAGATTAGTTAAGTTCACTCAACACCCACATTTATCACTTTGCCTTTTATGTTTCAGATATTCAAAAGGCCACAAGAACAAATAATTGAAATAATTTTACTCATCAAATTTATCAAAGAATTTTCAAAGTATTACAGTAATAGAGAAATTTAAATCTTTTGAACATTTACAGTTTACATGTTGCAATGCTGTGTAAATTTATCTTAAAAACATTGAGACTTTCCCTTTACAAATCTATTATAAACTCGCATACATATGTGTGTTTACATTTGTGTGTGTACAGACAACAGTTAAGTCTGATATATACTCTAGATCACAATAAAGGCATTTTCTATTGCTTCAGAAGGTTCTATATGTCCATCCTCATTAACAGTCCTCAAAGATTACCACTTTCTGACTAGTGTTGGCTCAGGCCAGTTCTGCCTGCCTTTAACTTGATACAGATCAAAGTTTTCAACATGCATTATTTGGTCGTGGAGTCTTTAGACATGTAATGATTAGGCTTGATTGTATGTTGTGCACCTCAGTCCCTGTGTTAGGATGCCTGCTGCCAAGCGTGTTGCTTACTAACGCGTCTCACATCTGGGTCTCCTTCACTTCATCAGAAGAGAGATGCATAGTACCCAGGTCATACAGAGGTGCTCACCCCGAAGACTTCCCAGTAAAGTCCTGGTCATTAACCTTTGTCTCAAAGTCTACTTCATGGCTAAGCTTCTGTGTAGGTCTTCCGTGGATCCATCTCTCCATATTACTGCTGAGGAAAATTCTTATAGAGTTAAATGCCAAGTTTTCTTACCCTAATTTCAAAGCAGTCTGTAACGATCCCTCATTGTAGTGGAGACGAAACCCTCTTGGGTCCTAGTGTTATCTTAGTTTGTCGCAATGCATGAATTACTCTGGGGTTGGTGGTACTGATGCAAGCAGGTCTTCACTTCTGGTTCTACAGAAGCATAGCACATTGAATTATGTAAGTCCTCAAGGCTTTTGAATGATGATAAATTACTGTTCCTGAATTTCTCATTGCCACTTTTCAGTGTGTTCATACGATTTACCAGAATCGGGCGTGTGCTGGAGCACAGCCTGTCTTGTTACGCTGACTCTGCGCCCCTCGTCTGTGCCTTGTCTCTCAGACACAGTGAGAGGACATATGGTGTGCAGCTACAGGCTTTTCTGCTCTGGATTCCAGTGTAGAAAACAGTATGCAGTTGTGCTTAAACCAGTTATCCCAGTCTGCAGGCTTTCAAGTATATTTATACTCCTCTTGTTGGGGAATCTTTTCTGAAACTTTGTAGCCATTCATAGGCAAATTCCTCCTAATTTCCACCAAAGGTCTTCATTCTGTGGACAAGTTCATTATTTTTTGTCTTGTCCTTTCAAGTTGCTAGTCATTGTCTCCTGGTAACATTCATATTTGTTGGTCATTTGTACAATATTGTTAGAGTGTTACAGCGCGCCTGGTATTACTCTGAGCAGGCCCGCTCATTAGATCCCATTCTGTAGAGAGATAGCACGGGATCTGTAGTGATTTTTGAGCCCTGTGCTTAGAGGGGTAGAGCCATAAAGCAGCAGGAAACTGCATCCGCCTTGAGACTGACGGCAAGTGAGTAAAACCTGTGTCCTTCAGTGCCAGCGCTTCTTGTGTTGGTCACAGCTGTGATGGTGGAACGTTAGTGGGAGAAAGGCTGGAGAGCGTTGAAACAGATGGAATGTCCTGCTTCCTATATGGAGCCTCGATACAGGCAATAGAACTGTTTTGAAAAGGGTACAGCCAGCTGTTCCTGTTGCTTGTCTCCCCACATGGAAGTTTCTGGAAACGTGGAAGTCAGAGGACATCCATTAGTGTATGTCTGTGCATAGCCAGGCAGGTAGACATCTCAGCCTCCAGGACGAGAAAGACATTTGGTCATTGAGGCAGCAGCGCATCCTTTCCCTCAGTCGTAAAGGCTTTATCTTAGTTGCTAGACTCACATTTCTGTGCTACAACATCGACTCATCCAAAAGTCAGGCTGCGGCTGCTGGTGTAGCTCTGGTAGAGCACCTGCCAAGCGTGTGCAGGACTCTGGATTCAAGTCTTTAAACCGAAAAACAACCCAAAAGCTAGCTCCACCTCAGTAAAAAAGAAAAAGAAAAAATCAGGCTTATCGCCATGGCCTTAAATGAATTGGTGAGGAAGGCTTTTATTTACACTGGCAGGATGTTTCCTTCGAAGCTTTGTTTCCATGTCATCCAAATCCTGGAGGAGACTGCTTACATGGGATTGAGATGCGTTTTTGTAATGTTAGTTTTATAATTGGGCCCACTTTTAATAATAGAGAGCACATATAATCCTGAAGGTTCTCTGAAGAATTCTTACAGGTGTCGTCTTAGATTCTTAATGTCACTGGGCTCACCCTCTTCCACAGTTGCTCAGTGTTTCTAGAAAGAATGCCCGTGGCTGTGTGTGATGTCAGAGGCCCTGATCGTAGTGCCGGGCACAGGCTTCTGCTGCACTGCTAACGTCCCTGTGACCCTGGCCCGTCCAACACGAGGTTTCCTGCCCGGGATAGGGACCACGTGATGAGATGAACCCTTGAAATATTATTCCTTCCTTTGAGGGAATTTATAAAACAGGGTTATGTGTGCTTTCTTCACTGTCTTACCATATATCACAAACCATCTTCCAGATGAATAAGCTCCCACAGTGCCCTGAAAACTGACATTTATGAAATTTTATTGTTGGAAACCATAGTACGCTTTTTTTAAAGTTTAACGTAAATGTTAATATTGTAGCACTGAAGTCCCGTTTCCTTTCTTTGAACTTCAGCTTCTTCATCTAGGTTGGTGTGGGTTTACTGTTCACTGATATGTTCAAAGCATGGACAAATTAGTGTCATAGCAGATGCGTGCAAGTGCTTAAACCAAGTCCATGTAACCTTACGAAGCCTTAGCTCTCAGTCTTCTCATCAGGACCTCCCTGGAGGTGAAGGGTAGTCCTTTTCTCATCGCCTCCCTGGAGGTGAAGGGTAGTCCTTTTCTCATCGCCTCCCTGGAGGTGAAGGGTAATCCTTTTCTCATCGCCTCCCTGGAGGTGAAGGGTAGTCCTTTTCTCATCGCCTCCCTGGAGGTGAAGGGTAGTCCTTTTCTCAGGACCTCCCTGGAGGTGAAGGGTAGTCCTTTTCTCAGGACCTCCCTGGAGGTGAAGGGTAGTCCTTTTCTCAGGACCTCCCTGGAGGTGAAGGGTAGTCCTTTTCTCAGGACCTCCCTGGAGGTGAAGGGTAGTCCTTTTCTCAGGACCTCCCTGGAGGTGAAGGGTAGTCCTTTTCTCAGGACCTCCCTGAAGGTGAAGGGTAGTCCTTTTCTCAGGACCTCCCTGGAGGTGAAGGGTAGTCCTTTTCTCAGGACCTCCCTGAAGCCACTAGAAGGGTTTGTGCTGGAACTCAGAGTCCAGAGCTGCCTTTGCTCCTTGACACCAGCATGACATCAGGTGACTAGTTCTTTGGAGAATAGAAATAGAATTCAATTTGACCTTGGCATTTTGGAGAAGCAGTTGTTTACACGGAGAATTATTTTTTAAAAGGGTAATTGTGGAATAATAAAACAGAGAAAAAATTCTACCACTTACTGTTCTCTTTGTTTTTGGTAAACAAAACCAATAATGCATTGGATAATTTAGACCAGGGGTTTGACAGGGAAGGTCAAGATTTAAGTTCTGCTTCATCAACCTATGGAATGGAAGTAGAACAGCTGGAATACACAGGCGCTGACATCTTTGTCTTAGGTAACATCCTTTGTTTCCATTCTCTTGAGTAATTGTCATGCAAATAGCAGCTTGAGCGAGCACCCCTAGTAAAAGGTGGATAGACATTTCAGAACTAATAGTCTCTGCTAGTTCTCCAGACTAACAAAGATCTTTATTTAATCTCTCTCTCATCTACTTATCAATCTAGCGTCTATCTATATAAACATATCTCTATATAGCTCACATAATATATATGTCTATACCCATATACCTACACACACACACACACACAGATGGAGGAGGGTCTGGTCAGGGAGGGTGATGGTGATGGCGGCGGCGGCGGCGATACACTGGTACCCACACATGCTGCCCGTGTGTTCCACAGAGCATATGGCACCGATAAATCTACTGAGGACAGATGGTAGAAACATCAAATACAGACTCTAACTGGATCCAGAGGAGCCCCAGCAGTGCAGCTGGATTTCTGTAGGTTCTACTGTGCCGAGTCAAGGAGAGCCAAGAGAGATGACTCCTAATTTTGGGTTACCACTGCGTATCACAGGGCTGCTCTCTCCTGGGCCGTCTCGCGTCCCCTGAGCGTGCGCATCCCCGCTCTTCATCATCGCTTTTTGTCTGTTCTTTTTATTTCCATCACGGCTGTGAGATAGGACGTGGGGTGCAGGTGCTTCCGAAAAGACAGGGTCCTTAAATTTCCGTTTTCACAGATGGCATCATAAGGAGGTATTTTCATGTTCTCCTATGCTCATATGCTTAATGCTGACTTTTAGTTAATGAAAAATTTACCCTTAAACATTGAATTTTTAACCTGAGTTTAAGGAAAATATCCTTAAATACATATATATATATATATATATATATATATATAGATATATATTGAATTTTAATATTTGAAACTATAAACTTGAAATTCAGAAATGTTTTGTATAAAATACATAAGGGAAGGAAATGATTACTAAACGATTGCTCATTTGTCCATAAATTTTATGGGAGTTATTAAAAAGCAGATGCCCTTGGTACAATTAAAGTGTTTTCTTTTACATTTGTGAATCATATAATACAAATGGCCATTTGTGGTATAGTGGTTTGTGTTTTAATTAAATGCTCAAATATTAGTTTAGTTGCAATGTAAAAGAAATCACATGCTGCCTTTGCTTGTGATGGTTCACGCATTTAATCCCAGCACTTGGGAGACAGAAGCCAGCTTGGTCTACAGAGCGAGTTCCAAGGGCAACTGGGCAACACAAAGAAACCCTGTCTTCAGAAAACAAACAGACAAACCCCAGCCTGTTGTGTGGTTTCAAAGTGTAACTCCAAAAGTTACTACCAGAGAAGTTTTCACGGTAATTTATTAAGCGAGGGATTGGAGCCCCATTTTAATATTTAAGATCATGTGCTGTTCTTCCAGAAACCCTGAGTTCAGTCCTAGCACCTTTCTGGAGGTTCACAGTCTCCTGTAGCTTCATCACCAAGAGACCTGAAGCCTCTGGCCTTGTAAGGAACGTACACACGTGTACATAATCACACACCTGCACACATGTACACAATCACAAATTGCACGTGCACACCTGCACACATATGTACGTACACACTTGCACACATGTGTGCACAATCACACTCGCACACACACTCACTTAATTAAAATAAAGTAAATCTTTGAAAAAGAATTACCAAGTAATATCTTCTTCAGTATTAATATGTGATAATATTTTTGTTCGTTTTCCTCATTTTTTCTGAGACAGGATCTCTCCTCTGTATCCCTCCCTAGTCTGGAACTCACAGCAATTCTCCTGCCTTAGACCCCGAGTGCTAGAGTTGTAGGCATTGCTTTCCTTGCCAGCTTTGTGACAGTTATCTTCGCTGCCACAGGTAAACGATCACTTCGGCGGGTTGCAGTGATAGATTCTTGTGATCCCAGGACTCAAAGGAGGCGCGAAAATCCTGAGTTTGAGACTAGTCTAAACTACATAGCAAGACTCCATATAAGGAAAAAAGATAAAGGTGGGAGAGAGTGGTCACTGTGTTAGTTTGAAATACAAGTCCTTTTGGTTTGGTTTCTTGTTTCCAGGTGGTAGTCACAACAAGGACAGCTGCTGATGACTTTAGCACCCAATATGTTCTAGATGGCAGTGGCCACATACTTTCTCAGAAGCCCTCACATCTTGGTCAAGGTAAGTGAGTGCTTTGGAGCATATTTTCCTGTTTTTATTATTATCATTATTATCATCATCATCATCATCATCATCATCATCATCATCATCATCATCATCATCATCATCCTTATTTAAAGAGTTTTGTCTTGAAGTTAAACAGTGTTTTGGGTTAGTCTTGATGAAATGTGGTCATCCTTCAAGAAAGCAGAGCCATCCTAAAGAGGAACGAGTTAAGGCTGGAGCCTGGGTTACTTGCTGTGACAGCAGCTGTTGTCCTGGTATTGGATCACCAGTGTCACCTCTGCAGGCGCAGGACAGGAGTCTGCTGAAGTACCTAAAGTGTCGTTGATTCGTGATGGACTGTAACCCCAAGGTACTATGATTGAATAAGTTGATAGTGTATGTATGAATGGAAAACTTCATACATAGGCCTGGGGTAGGTCAATTGTGTAATTGCTGTCAGCTCCCAGTTACCAACCTTCCAGCGCAGTCCTGCCTGACACCCATCCACTTCTTCACTCTGTATTATTCTGAGGTAAATAATTACCAGCCATTGTTCCTATTGTTTTGCATTGTTTTGTGCGCATGTGTATGTAATTTTACTTGTATATTTTTACGTTTTCTAAGAACTAATCCTAAGGTAGAAAATGGTCTCTTTAGTCTATGTTCACTAAAGCGCCTAAGCGTGTCCCAGCACGGATGGGTAGTGTGGAGACAGTGTCAAAGGTGACTCCCCTGGAGAGCTGAGGTCACAGAATCACTGGTCTGGGGAGGACTTGTGGGATAATTGCTGCTCTTCCCCTCCTCCCACCTAGGTTGTTGATTTTAACTTTATGGCTCCTTGTTTTAACTGATCAAAGTACTTCAATTTTTGTGGTTTTGTTTTAATGTTAAACCATTGTCTTTATTTTTAAAATAATGGCTTCAGTCTTAATAAAATTTATTTTTTTAAGTCTGGTAAGTCCACTCACTCTGCCTCTAATTTTGGAAATTGTCAGCATAGTTAGTGGTTACATTTGCTCATTAGAAATTTATATTTTTTTGTATCCACAGGGGAAGAAGAACTAATAGGAAATTCTAAGAAAACTCTCATTTACACCTCACTTGTTCATAGTCAGTAAAAATAAACTCATCTATAATTAGTTTGCTATATAATAAATACTATATATTTTAGCTAAATAATACATTATTATCTTTTCAATATGTGTTAAACGAAGATAAGTGTAACTTGATTTTACTTCTTAGATATCTTCCCTTTTTAGAAATCCTCTGAGCCTAGATCTTCAAAGTTCATGTTAGGAAAGCACTGGAAGGCGTCCGTCCTCCCAGGAGACTGCCGTGAAGTTAACCCCGTCGCCTTATAAAACTTAAAAGTATTTATTTTTATCTCAGCGGGTGCCGGTCTGTATCATCAAACTTCTCATGGTCTTCTGTGTCCGTCTCCATGGGAACGGTGAAATAACAATCCTTACGGAAGGGCTCCATCTGATCTCTACCCTTTCACCGCTTGGTTTTTCTTTTTCTACTGACGTCAGTCTTGCACCTTTAGTGAGTTAAATTAGGTATGCGTGTTGAGGAAGTTTTGTAGTCAGTAAATGCATCTTATTTTCATTAGCTTGTTTCATAACTCGGGAAACAACACACTTGAAAGGTCAGTAGTTACAAAATCAGTACGGCTTTTTAAACTCACTTTTTCCACCTAACTATACCCGATTGCTTAGGTAACAGCAACAACAACAACAAAAATCTAACATTCAGATTGCTCTAGATGGACAAATTATACAACTCTGTGCTGAATAAAAGTGCTCTTGCGGTAGCGTTGCTTCGTGTTGATGGTTTGTGAGCCACTGAATCGCAGACTCACATTTCACCAGCTGTCATTAGCTTCCATTTAAATATTTTCTATGTAAGATAAAACTGCAGTTCGGCCCTCCTAATTTATACCTGTGCATCTAAGGTTCTTGTAGACTAAAGGCCACTGTGATGCGAATGCCCTTAGAAGTCACTCCTCATGTCATCTGGTGAGATGGTACCTGCAGACGGTACACAGAGCTACAGGGGCAACCTCCAACAAAATCTGTTAGACACTGAAACGGTGTACATATTGAAATGTGGTTTACGGAAGATTTCTTTTTTGCTTTTTGGGTACAGATATTTATTTTATAGATTGTTTTAGCCATTGAAGGTGATTTTGGTTTCAATGCTTGTTATTTTAATCTTCTCATCTCTTTTTTTTAAATATACTTATTTTTTTATTATGTATACAATATTCTGTCCGTGTGTATGCCTGAAGGCCAGAAGAGGGCACCAGACCCCATTACAGATGGTTGTGAGCCAACATGTGATTGCTGGGAATTGAACTCAGGACCTTTGGAAGAGCAGGCAATGCTCTTAACCTCTGAGCCATCTCTCCAGCCCTTCTCATCTCTTCATTACACTTTTAAACATAACTGGTTTTCTTTTTTTCCTCTTAAAAATATTTATTTTTAATTGTACGCCAGTGTGTATCTGTGTCTGCGTGTCTGTGTGTATATGCCTCACACTTCTGTATTGGTTCCTGCAAGGACCAGGAGAGGCTGTCTGATTGACTGGGGCTGTAGTTAAGTTACAGGAGTTGGGAGTCACCTGATGTAGGTGCTGGCAACTGAACTCTGGTCCTCTTTTTTTTTTTTCTTTTTTTCTTTTTTTGGTTTTTCGAGACAGGGTTTCTCTGCAGCTTTTCTAGAGCCTGTCCTGGAACTAGCTCTTGTAGACCAGGCTGGCCTCGAACTCACAGAGACCCTCCTGCCTCTGCCTCCCGAGTGCTGGGATTAAAGGCGTGCGCCACCACCGCCCGGGCGAACTCTGGTCCTCTTCAAGACCAGCACAGTCTTTTCCACTCCCCCTCACCTTTGGAAGGTAAAACTGTTATTTTGATTAAGAGGGTACAGTACACACAGAAGTAGAGCAAGCGCACAGACAGGAAGTGCACTAGAGCAAGCACACTGACAGGAAGTACACTAGAGCAAGCGCACTGACAGGAAGTGCACTAGAGCAAGCGCACTGACAGGAAGTGCACTAGAGCAAGCGCACTGACAGGAAACAGTGTGGGAGGAAGTGAACTTGGTTTTTATTTTAAGGCAGGTGGTACTGCATCTTCTCTCCATTCACCAAGTCCACCCACAATCCTTAACAGTTGGCTAATTTTGAAAGGATGGGCTCAAAGGAGCTGAAGGAACGCAGGAAAAAGACACTTTTCAGTCTTAGCCCCATCTCTCCTGCCCTATTCCTGCTTTCCTTCACGGAAGCCGATTGGCTCTCAGCTCCCCAAGGCTTCTTCCCAGGGGTGACTGGTTATTTGTGGTAGTCACATCTCTCTGTGTCCATCGGTTGTATGTGTCTAGCTGACACTCCAGAGCAGATGCTTCGGAAGGAGTATTCCGCTCCGTGCCGTGAGAAACCCCTGCTGTAGATCGCAGCGCGGGGGACTGTGCGTGTGGAGTGTTTCTTAGCACAGCAGCTGAACCGTGTTCATTAGTTTAGAATCCTTTCTGACAGTTCAGAGCCCGCCTTTACATTAGAAGTGTAAATAGCTTCCGTCTTAAGTGGCATGACACATAGGGCCGTGTCAAAATATAATGGAGCAAACTGCGGAACTGCGATTTAATTCTGGTGTTTGAAGAATGTGCTAAAGTTAGAGAATTGAGTGGCTCCTTCTGTAAAATGCAATGATGCACCGGGCCTCCTCCCTGTTAGCTGGGGTTACTTGGTCCCTTTATTTTTAAGGACATTTCAGCATTCAGATTCAAACACTACTCGCTCTGTAGACCAGGCTGGCCCCAGACTCACAGAGCTCCATCTGCCTCTGTCTCCCAAGTGCTGGGATTAAAGGCGTGCGCCACCCACCACCCAGCAGTAAATTTTATTAAAACATTTAATTTTTATATTTCTTATGATTCTTAGTTTTCTTGGGCTCTTTTAAGGAGAAAAAGTAATTTATGAGTATGTGGGTTGGGTATAATGTGGTATTTAGAACATAAGATGTATATTAAAATTAGCTAATAACATTTTGTTTTCATAACCTTGTCCATGTGGGGCATTGATTTCTATCCACCTGCCTTGCTGCACCCTGGTCATATTATAGTCGTGACCTCCCACTGATATTTAGGAGTCAAGGATGGTGAGACACAGTTAAGGAAAGAAGTAACGAGACTGGAATAAAACCACTGAACATGTAGGGGACGACGGGAGATTCTCAGAGACCGTGACATTTGAGCGTGAAGCCGATGGGTGGGGTAAGAAGGCACAGCAGTGTGACCTTTCAGACGAGACTGATGTGTGGAGAATAGATCCTTTCTTGGTGGCCAGAAAGGGATGAATTTATTAAAGAATTGTGTCTTGGGGAAACTTAGAGAAAGATTCCCCTTCCTGGACAACAAGTAACCGATGATCCTTGCCCCGCTGCTGGCACGACTGGCTGAGACTAGATGCAGAGCAGCCTACAGTAATAGAATTCCATGTGGTTTTCCAAAGGTGGTTAGTGTTAGCTCTCCCTTCCCATACTCCGTCCTTTACCCTGCTCTCCCATCCTCTTGTCCATCTGATCCTCCTATTATAATTGCCCCTTGTTTCGTTAAAACACTATGTCCTTCCCTTCCTTGGCAGATCCGCTCCTCCCTTCCGGTTGCTGCGGCTGTTCTGATGGAAACACATAGAGAACATCCACATGTAATAGAAAACATGCAATACTTTTCTTTTGGGGTTCAGGTTGTATTGCTCAGATTGATTGCTCCTAGCTCCACCCTTTACCTGCTGAATAATTTGATAGTGCAAATACAGTCTAGTTCATTACCATTCATCAGTTAATGGACATGGAAGCTGTTTCCTATTCCTGGCCATTCGGAAGAGAGCGGCAGTGAACGTGGATGAGCCAGGTATTTTTATGGTAGGGTGTAGTCTTTGGGTATATGCCCAAAAGTGGGGTAGCTAAATTTTGAGGTAGGTCAGTTCCCAGCTTCCTGAGGAACCAACACACCGATTTCCATATTGGCTGTACAAGTTTGCACTCCCACCAGCAATGGAGGAGTGAGTGCTCCCTTTGCTCCACATCCTTGCCAGCATGAACTGTCATTTGTTTTATTGAACTTGACCATTCTGGGGTAAGATGAAATCTTAGACACTCTGAATTTGCATTTTCATGATGACCGAGGGTGAACATTCCTTGTTCCTCAGCCATTTCTGTTTGATATTTTGAGAACTTTCTGTTTAGTTCCGTGCCCCGATTTTAAGTTGGGTTGTTTTCTTAATGTTCGGGTTTTTTAGTTCTTTATATGTTTTAGATAATGACCATCCGCTGGATGTGAAACTGGCAAAGCTCTTTCCCCTTCTGTAGCCTGCCACTTGACTGCAAGTCTGCTGTCCTTTGTCATTTGGGGGCTTCTCAGTCTAGTGAAGTCTCGCTTGTTAGCTGTTGGTTATCGTGCCTGTTGTGTTGAGAAAGACTTTTCCTGTGGTCAGCAGTATGTTTTCAGAGTATCTGGTATGAGGTTCTTGATCGGGAGTTGAGTTTTGTGCAGGATGAAAAAGAGGGATCTTTTCGGATTCTTCTACATACAGCTACAGTTTGACTAGCACCATTTGTTGGTAAAGCTGGCTTTTCTCCATTGTGAATTTTTGGCTTCTTTGTCAAAAATCAGGTGCCTTTAGGTGTGTAGACTTATGTCTTGTTCTTCAGTCCAATTCTGTTAATCAATGTGTCTTTTTATGCCAGTACAGTGTTGTTTTTATTACTATTGTTGTAATTTATACAACTTGAAATCCAAGATGATAAGACCTCCCAAAGTTCTTTTGTTGTTCAGGATTGTTTTGGTTCTCTTGTTTTTTTGTTTTTTTTTTTAAATTTGTTTTGGGGTGTCTCTCTCTCTGTGTGTGTGTGTGTGTGTGTGTGTGTATAAAGGTTTTTTAAAAATATTTATTTATTATGTATACAATATTCTGTCCGTGTGTATGCCTGCAGGCCAGAAGAGGGCACCAGACCCCATTATAAATGGTTGTGAGCCACCATGTGGTTGCTGGGAATTGAACTCAGGACCTTTGAAAGAGCAGGCAACGCTCTTAACTTCTGAGCCAACTTTTATGAATCTTAACATAACTTGAGTTTGCTCTTTATTTACTTACGAATTTATTTCTGTTGGGATTGAACCCAGGGCTTCACACATATCAGGCGAAGTGCGCCGTCGCTGGACCGCACACAGGACACCAAGTGCTCTCTCGCTGGACTGTGTACCAGCCCCTCCTCACTTGTTTTTCTGAGACAAGGTCTCACTAAGTTGCCATTCAGGCCTTGATCTTGCCGTCCCGGCCTTCGAGTAGCTGAGATGTGGGCCTGTGTCACCAGGTGCGGCACGATTGCATTTCTCTTTTATGTATCGCAAATTCTAATTGGTCTAAATAATAAAAGCTCGGAGTGAGCTATCAGTGGAAGCTGAAGGGCCAGAGAAACAGAGCAGCCAGCCACTGGAGTTCTTCTACCAATGCTCAGACCACAAGGGTGACCCTGTCCCTACGAATCCTCAGCCGGCCCCGAGCTCCTGTCTCCACCTTCCTAATGCTGGGATTAAAGGCATGTGCTGTGTTCTGCTTTAATTGTTGCTGCCTTTCAAGCTACAGCTATCCTAGTCAGCAACCGCAGCTCCATCGCTACCAGCAGTCAAGGCCGCAAGAGCACAGATTCTTTCAAGCTACAAAGGGAACTTCTCTAACTCTGTCCCTCTAAAGAACTCAAGATTCAAAGGATGAAGTAGAGTCCCGAGAGAGGCTCAGTATCAAGCAGTTCCCCTCCCCTCCTCCAGCCTCCCAAGTGCTACTGCTGCTCCTCCTTGCCTCTCCTTACAAACCCTTCTCTACTGGCTCCTCCCTACAGCTTCCTGTCAGCTGGTTGCTAACTCAGTCTCCTGAACGCAGGTGAATTTTATTTCATCAAATACATCTTTGCATCATTAAACAAATGTTCCAGAACCGAAACAAAAGTAACACACCTTAAAATAATATTCTGCAGCAGGCATGTGGTCCCACGTGCCGCGATTAACTGTGTGTGCTAATTCTGCCTGGCCTCTGTGGCTAACTAGTGCCTAGCTCTGCACTCTGATCTTCAGGTTAGGTTTATTTGCTGCAGCATAAACAAAATATCATCATACTTTTAAGTGACTTTTGTCCTTTTTTATTCTGAGGCATAGTAAGAAAGACATCTTACATAACACCCCACGTCATACAAATGCAGTAAAAAATCAAGAATCCCATGGAATACTACGTGCCAGTATGTGCAATGTACTCCATTCTCTCGTTTAGCATTTCTCTTTGCTGTCTTATTTAAAATATACATGATAGTTATACATACTCCATCCATGCTTCTCAGCCATGGGCTGCTGTTTCCCCGCTCCTTCTCAGGAGACAGCAACATCTGGACGCATTTGGTAAGGGTGCTGGTGTTCATTAGTGAGAAAAAGAAGGTTGCTGAATGATGTTAAATGACTTATCATGATTGACTAATTCTACCTCGTACACACACATGCACACACACACACACACACACACACACACACACACACACACCCTGATCTTTGCCAAGACTGGAAGCCCTACACTGTATTATATTTATTTGTTTTAAGTTGTAAGGAAAGGAGATTTCTACAGCTCTGAGTTACGGGGATTCAAGAGCATGGTGTGGGACTTAGCTCACCTTTTTTTTTTTTTTTTTTTTTTTTTTTTAAACTTTTTCACTGGGAAAGACTGTTTCTCTGTCTTTCAGCATTTCTTGGTTGCCTTTAGTTCTTTGTGTAGGGTTGAAGACTCCTGGGCTCTTAACATATCTATTGTTGTCTTTGTTTCGGCAGTCCTGTTGGGGAGACACAGTCCTATAGCAAACTTCTGATCCTCTGGGTCTTAGAGCCTTTCTGACCTTCCTCTGTAGTGTCCCCGGAGTGAGCCTCAAGTATGGAATGTTTGTAGATGTAGCCACAGGGACTGAATCCCCAGCTCTTCGTTCTGACGGCTGTACTTGTCTGTAGTGGTCTTTTTCTGTTGCACAGTGGCGTTTCCTTGATAAGGGGTAAAGTCTACCCTTATCTCTAGGTATATAGGCAGGCATGTAGGATGTGTGCTTAGACCTCATGCTGGTTTAGTAAAGTGGCATTTGTAGATTCTCCTCCAAGATCCAGAACACCAAATAGATTGAACCAAAAAAGAAATTCCCCTTACCATTTAATAATTGATCATAAAACTAGAAAAAATTGCTGGGCGGTGGTGGCGCACGCCTTTAATCCCAGCACTCGGGAGGCAGAGGCAGACGGATCTCTGTGAGTTTGAGGCCTGCCTGGTCTACAGAGCTAGTTCCAGGACAGGCTCCAAAAGCCACAGAGAAACTCTGTCTCGAAAAACCAAAAAAAAAAAAAAAAAACAAAAAACAAAAACCTAGAAAAAATTCCTAAAGTTCATGTGAATGGACGCAAGACCCTAAACGACCAGGTCCATCTTGAGCCAAACAAGCCAGTCTCGGAGCTGTCACAACACCTGCCCTCACGTTATCCTCTAGAGCTTTAGGGACAGGAAACAGTGTAGTCCTAGCACCAAAGGTGATGGGGAACCCAGTGGTTTGGGGCTCTCAAGACCATCCCACTACGTAGTCTAGAAATTGCTGGAGTCCTCCAGCCCCGTTCAGCCTCCTTCTTGCTTGGATGGCAGGCATATCTCACCATGCCTGATTAATTTCTGTTCTCAGTGTTCGCCTTTGAAGGTGAGGTAAGTTAAACTAAATAATTGTATGGTGTTTTATGTAAATACTTTGGTGGCATGATGAAGGTCATTACACGTTCTGTATAGTCTTACGTCGTCTTTACATTGTACTTTAAAATGCAGGGTAACCAGCATCTCCAGATGGTTTGACTGTCAGCAGATTCTCAGATTGTATTCTAGTGGGGCTGTTTCTCTGCGGCAGGCAGTGGATCTGAGCAGGAAGAGTCTGTGCTAGTTCACAGACTAGCACATGTTTGGACCTCCATGCTTGGCGGAGGATTGGTCTTAATGTTAGAAGGGCTTGATGACTGACTGTGTGCTTTTAGAGATGGGCAGTCCTTCCGCATCTAAAGCGCTTGCTTCTTGTCTGCCGACAGGTACTACTGTAACTGCCCTGAAGTTGTTTAAGAATCTGCCTGTAAGGAAGCAGTTCTACTCAACTGCTAAAAAGTGTAAAGACGAACTCAAACATGTACAGGATCTCCTCATAAGCTATGCTGTCCTTATCCCTGACCTAAGGATTATTTTTATACACAATAAGGTGAGCACTATTATCTTGTGTAAGCCGTTTTTATAGCAATCTAATGAAGAGATGGTATATCCTGTATAAATCAGTTAGATGCATGCCGTGGAGTAGACATTCGCCGTATCCCACAATCCTACTTCGTTTGTGAAGAATCTAATCACCAGTGTGAAGACAGTGAAGGTGGTTCCGTCATATGGAAAAGCCGTCATAGCTTGACCTTTGCCAAGAAGCCGAGAGCCATTTCCATCTTCAATCACCCAAGGACTGGGAGAAGGAGCCGGGACTTGGCCCTCATTGGAAGCGGATCTCGGTTTTCCCAACTATCTTAGCTATGAGAGATAATTTTCTTTTATTTACTTGGGCAGCTTGTGTGTTTTTGTTTCTGTTTTCTAACCCTGTCCTGTCGGTTTTGTCTTTATTGTAAATGGAGCACTGAAGACCTATGGGAAGTCTGCTAGACCTCCAAACCGTACTCTTTACCGCTCTTGCCATCAGTGACCCAGGAGCAGCTCTGGGTGCTTCCCTTAGGCAGCTCTTCTTCCCCCTTTGACCCTCACTGTGCAGCAACGTCTCTCATCTTCCAGAGCTGCTGAAGCTTTGCTAAAGGCCACTCCAGCTCATTTCCTTCTGATTTTCAAAGCAAGGCTGATGAAGTAAAGGGATTTGTCTTGTGTGTCAAATCACGGAGAAAAGGTTTATATCCTTTTTGAACCTTCGTTTTCCCTGAATTCCACATAAGCACATTAAAGTAGTCAACCTTTCCCTGAATTCCACATAAGCACATTAAAGTAGTCAACCGAAGGACAGCAGCTCGCACAGCAGTAGATGGGGAGTAGGGACTTAGCATTGCCTGAGGATCTGTGTAGACCAGGTGCTTCAGGCTGTGCTGTCCTCCCTGTACCTGCAGGAGAATTGGCAGTGTACCGAGATGAGCTGCCTGGCAGCTGAACTCCGAGAACTCTAATGTGTTGCTGAGAGTTGCACAGCTGGAAAGGGTTGAGATGGGATTGGGAACTTGGCATAGCTTGGAGGACAGGTTCTTCACGCTTTCCTGTGTTTTCCAATTTTACATGTGTACAGTTCCTCTTCATGCTTTAGAACCCTTACAGAATCTGCAATAAGCAGTATTACCTGGATTTATATGAGAAACTTAGAGCTCAGAGTGATAAAGGAATTCTTTCTTGTATTTTAGTAATTGTGTTCAGCCACAACTTTTAAAATTATTTTTTATTATAAGTTTTTAATATTATAGTATAATTTTATTATCCCCCCTTCCCTTTCCTTTCTTCAAATCCTCCCTTGCACCTCTTCCTGGTGCATGGCCTCATTTTTAATGGTTATATACATATCTGTATATGCATATATATTCCTAAATACATTTGCTCCAGTCTTACCTCAGTTTTTACTAAGTGGTCAGAAGAATCTTTATCTTTATGCCATGTGAAATGTTTATGATCAAAACCTTTAGTCATCTTAAAAAAGAAAGAATTAAGGAGTCGGCCACCTGTTCCTGCTGGCAGGGCGCTCTACCAGATGATACCTTGAGACCCTTCCAGCACTGCCGTGCTGAGGCTGGACGGAGGCTCCTCTGCTAAAATAACCGTGCGACCTCTGATCCAGAGGACATTTAGTAATTAGAAGTTATGTGTCTCCAAGTTAAGAGAAGACCAAGGTCAAGAGAAACATAGTCTGGAAGGGAAGACTGATTAAAAAACCAAGATATGAAGAGAAAAAAGAATTACACATTCATAAAGAGTACAACTAAAGATCATAATTTAAAGAGAAAATAAGGAGTGATCAGAGCAGGTGGTGAAAGTGAGCAGACTGGAGAGTTTGACCAAACGAAGGGCTCTCACTCATTCGGGTTTGGGTATATGTGTTCTAAGTCTCCAGGTTTATGTGATGAACCAATGTTGAATTATCAGAGTAGGCATTTTCTTCTGAGAATGGAAAGCAATATTTTTATTATATGCTATATTTTCTTGTTGGAGGGGTCACAGAAATTACTTGAAGTAAATTCAAGTTCCTCTGTGGCCTTCAGTCATCTCGGGCCGTTCAGATGCTAGCAGGTGTGTTGAGAATGTTATTCATGCACACCGTAGGTGATTACTCAGGTCTACCAGTAACACTGCTGGCTGTGGTAACCGTGATCATCTACTGCGTGAGATGAGCTTTCTACCTCCAAACCTGTTTCCACCGGTGTACACAACTCTTCCCCTTTTTAAAAACAGCACTAGTATGCTTCAAATCAGGTTAAAATCCACGGTTAAGCCTTCCACATGGCATCCCCGTGTTACCCAGGTCTCCACACGGAGCCCGCTCTGCTCGCCGCTGCTCTCGTAAACACGCTGACTTCCATCACGGTTTCTGTGAGGAACTGTTGTCCTTGTCTAAAATTTAAACATAACGATGTTGTGTGTTTACTTTTTCTGCATTAGAAACACATAATATGAGAAGTACTCTGGCTATTTTGATGACTTGGATTAGCTGGTGTTCCTTCTTTTTATGAAGGTTTCACCTGCCAAGACATTCTCTGAATACTGATGATGTCGCTGCTCCTGCCAGTATGGTTATGTTAGAAAGAAGTATTTTTCTTCTCTCATCACCACGTTCCTTGAAAGCAAATTGAATAATGAGACAGCCAAAGTGGATTCAGCGAGTTTATTTAAAGTAGATATTATTTGGAGAATTGCTAGGGCCATTTCTCACATAAAGCACTGTAGTTTAAGGTTTAGTCAGGAGAACTAAATCCTTGTGAAGTCCTGCTCCATGTGTTTTTCCTTATAAGTAGTTGTTTCTCAGAACTAAAAGGGCGTTTTTAGTCTGATAGTACCGAAATCCCTGATTATTGCCTATGGATAAAAAGAACTGTGTAGATCACTATTTTAGAATATGTTGTAGTCGTGATTTCTAATGAGGGCTACTTCCACTTCATAATTGTTACTTT
Organism: Arvicola amphibius; assembly: GCF_903992535.2. Classification (NCBI taxonomy): domain Eukaryota; kingdom Metazoa; phylum Chordata; class Mammalia; order Rodentia; family Cricetidae; genus Arvicola; species Arvicola amphibius. Next base: position 23,679,222 of record NC_052064.1, read on the forward strand.
GTAAATGCTTTAGTTTTTCCCTGTCATTGCTGTTTATCTCACAACCACAGCCTGTTCTCCTCCTCCCTAAACCCTCTCACCTTCCCTCTCCCCCCCGATCTGTTTCCCTTCAGAAAAGAGCAGACCTCCTAGTGACATCAGTTATATGGTGAAGGAGCTTTCTTTTCTGGTCCAACCTGTGTGGTGGTCTGTAAGCTTCTTATATCTTTTATAGACGTCTCCTTCTTTACGTTAAGAAAATTTTTCTTCTGTGATTTTGTTTAAATTATTTTCCAAGCATTTGAGCTGAGATGCTTCTCTTTCTTCTATTCCTGTTATTCTTAGGTTTGGTTTTTGCATAGTGTCCCAGATTTCCTGGGTGTTTTGTGTCAGGAATTTTTTAGATTTAGCATTTTCTTTGGCTCATGTATCTATTGTTCTATCATTATCTTTAATGCCTGAGATTCTCTCTTCCATCTCTTGGTTGTTGGTGATGGTTGCATCTACAATTCCTGTTTGCTTGCCTGTATTTTCCATTTCCAGAATTGCCTCAGTTTGTGTTTTCTGTATTGCTTCTATTTCCATTTAAAGATCTTGAACAATTTTATTTGTTTCCTTCAACTGTTTCTTTGGGGTTTTGTGAGTAAACTGCAGTTTTGAGCAGGTCCCCACCATCTGTAGTAATGCCCACGCAGGCATCCTTCCCTTTTGTGCCTGTGTTCTCCCTGCTACTAGGAAAGGCCAAGATAGCTGTCTCTGTTGTGTTCAAATGCTCTCTTCCATGGACTTCTTCCTCTCCCTCCACCATGCCCTTCATTTCTGTAGTAAATCTCGTTGTCTCCTGAACTTACCCCAGCCAGGCTATCAATAACCTTTCATAAAAGTCACCATTGGCCTCCACATTGCTAAGTTGAGTGGTGCCTAGTCAGTCTTTCTTAGTATTTGACATGATTAATCTCCCCATTGTCACAATATATTTTTACAATATTTTAATTAATTTTTTTGAGAATTTCTTGCAGTGTGTTTTAAATCCATTGTCCCCAAAGCTCCTCTTACTTTATTCACCCTTTCATCCTTTCCTATCCAACTTAGAGATCTCTTTTTTTTCTATTTTCTTCATTCTCCATGGAGTCTAGTTTGTGATGCCCCATTAATCTTGGAGTGGGTTTACTCAGGTGAATGGTAAGCCCACCCAGGTGACATTGATAAAGAGTGCTGGTTTGTTTTTCTCCCTCAGCCATCAGGTGCTAATAGCTCTCTGTCTACATTCCCTGTCTCTACTGGGATTCTGTGTGGGTAGAGCTTGTTCCCCATCTCTACTGGGATTCTGTGTGGGTAGAGCTTGTTCTCCATCTCTACTGCGATTCCGTCTGGATAGAGCTTGTTCCCCCATGTCTGCTGCGATTCTGTGTGGGTAGAGCTTGCACCCCAATCTCTACTGGGATTCTGTGTGGGTAGAGCTTGCTCAGGTCTCACACCTTCTGTCATGATCACTATGAATCCATATGTACATCTACTCTGTTGTGTCTGGAAAATAGTCTGACAACATTGACCTCCTCTGGTTCTCAATCTTGCCATTGGTCCTTTCCTAATTGACTTCTAGGTCAGCCTCCCTTTGCCTATTCCTTGTCTTGCAGTTCTCTCCCTCCCCATCTTTTAAATACTTACAACCCTAGTACTTAGTACTTGAACTTGCTTTTCTACGCATACTCGTCGAAGTGATGAAGTGATTACTTATATTGTTCTATTATTTAAAATTCAGGAGTCAGATATTGGGGTAAAAACATGATTGATCAATGAATTGGAGGAGAAGTGACCAGTGACTTCTCTTTCCTTCCTTGATATATATATATATGTGTGTGTGTGTGTGTGTGTGTGTGTGTGTATTATATGTATATATATGTATATTTATTATATATACACACATATATATACATACATACATATATGCTGAAGAATCTTTCTAAGCCTCTCCCTACTACTTCCTGTCTATATATATTCTGGGGTCCTACACAACCTCTATGACTAATTCTGGTCAGCAAGTAGCTAGCTCTGCCCTCTGATTTAAGATAAACATTATTGGCCATCTCAGGAGTGTCAGAATATAATCAAAATATTCCACAGCATTTCCCCCTTTTGTCTAAATAAAAAGGGAAGATTTTAATTCTAACACAGTAAAACTATATATAGTAAAATAATTATTACATCCACAATGTCTAGTCTTTTATATTTGGCAAGTTCAGAGAAAATACTCCATTGTCTCTCCTATCTTGGTGAGTCCAAAGTTTTGTACCTAATCACTTTTTATCCTAACTCGTATTACCAAACCAAAACTGTCTTTTTAGACCTCAAAACATTTTTTAGATAAACAACTTAAGCTTTTATGTCTCTCAACCTTGTAAACTTTACATCTCTTATATAAGATTCTTTTTTGAATTTGGTAACAAGAAAAACTATAACTCTATCCAGTCTTCAACCCCATCAGAGACCCAAGGATATAATATTACTTGAGTAAACAGGAAGTATAGACCAAGCAGTTCCCAAAACTATAGAAATCCCAGAGACTTCTGACTGCCTTGACAGTCACCCAAGGTTCCTCTGCAATGTTAGTGCCTTCCATCTTCAGCCTACAGGCTTAGAATATTTAACATACTTTTCTGTGAAGCAGGAATTCTGAAGGAATGTCCTACCTTGTCTTGGCAAAGTTCAACAGTCACATTCTTTTGTGTCCTGCTTGTCCAGTTTGAACAGCACACTGTCAGCAGTCAAGACTAGGGCAGTTTCTTGCCCAGTAACTAACTTTACCACAATGAAAGATAAGTACATATAGAGGTTCTTCTTTGCCCATCATCCTTTTCTGAAATAAATTGGTGTTGCCAGGAGCAGATATGTCTCACTGTCACGAAAAGCCCTATATAATTAAAACATTTTAAATGCCATGGGTTTCAAATTTTTTGTTGGTTCTATTTCTGTTAATTGACAAAGTTTCAATTTTTCTTTCAGAATCAATGCAGAAACCTTTTCTACTTAGGTCTTTAATTTTTTAATTTATGTGATAAATATATCCATTCTAAGAATCTATCTTCTTTCTGCAAAGAATTCTTGTAGGAGTATGAGTAGAAGGTAAAATAACTAATATACAATCCAGCTCTGCATCCAGGCAATCCACAGTTGCATCCCGTAATTCCGTTTCTACCAAATCCAATTCTCTCTCAGCCTCAGCCAATAATTTTGTTAGACTGTTTAAGTCCTTACCACCTTGTAAGGTTTGAAATGAATTACTTAGTTTTTGAGTAGCTTATCCAGTTGTAGATCATAGCCTGTTAATATATCCCAGCAAGTTTTAAAACCATTAAGAGTTTAAAATTGCCCTCTCCTGATTTATACTTTCTGTGGTTGAATTTTCTGTAACTCTATCTTATATGCTAGGTAATTAATAGAATCTCCTGTTTGTATTTTTTTCCGGGAGCAATTTGCAGTCCCCAACAAGGCGAGCTGGTTTGGCTTTGTTTGTCCTCTTCAAACATTTCTTCTAAGATGTCTGTATTTGAATCAGCTAGTAAGATACCATCCACCAAGAGCTGTTGTACAAAATACTGACACAAAGTGGGGAATAATTTTCCCGATATCTGTTAACAGTGTGGGAATTATTAGTAGTAGGCACTGTGAAGGCACATTTTTCTCTATCCTGTTTTTGAAAAGATAGAGTTAAAAAACAGTCTTTTAAATCAATCACTGTAATAAATCATCCTTTAGGTAGTAGGGAAGGCAAGGGGATTCCAGGCTGTAAAGAGCACATTGGCTGAATCACCTTATTACTAGTTCTTAGATCTGTTACCATTCTCCATTTTCCAGATTTCTTTTAGTGGCAAATGTAGTCAAATTCAAGGAAACTAGTTAATTCTTCAACATGTTGAAACATTTAGCTGCTCCTGTACCAGCTGTTCTAATGTCTGCAAATTCTCTAATGTGAGAGGCGTTCGTTCTACTCAGACAGGTTTGTCAGCTAACTATTTTAAAGGTGGGGCTGTTGGTACCTTGAAAGATCAGCAGCAGTTGTGGCTTGTTTATGTACAGCCATATGTTCAGTGACTGTTTTTGATAATAATTTCTAATATTTCTCTTATTTTATGGTTTATTTCTGAGATTAGGAAAAATGTTATTCTGGGTTTTACATTGTTGTAACAGATCATGCCCCATAAATTTATTGCTATATTACTTAAATATGGTTTTAATTTCCCTACTTGTCCTTTTGGCCCTATACATTCAACCTACCTTGTACTTTGTTTTACCTGAAATAAAATAAAGTTCGAATCCCTAAGAGCTGAATATTTACCTTATGAAGAGGCCAATCTGGATGCCAAGATGTTGGTGAAATTATTGTTACACTTGTGCCCATGTCTAGTAAATCTTAGCTTTAGCCTTTCCTCATTTATACAAGTTTGCCAAAAATATGTGTTTTATGATTTCTCCTGAAAATTTTGTTTTATCCTAGTGAAGCTGTTCTGTCTTCCAGAGAAGCATGGGTTTTAACAACAGACATAAAATTTCTCAGTTATTCTGTGGATGAATTTCCCCAATGCTGACAGGGTGTGGTTGAATCAGATTTGATTTTGGAGCCTGGAGAGGCTCCCTGAGGCTTTCCTGGTGGAAAAGCGTCGCCTTTCCTCTCTCTTGTTGATCTGCATTCATTAGCTCAATGCCAGCCTTTGTTAGACACTGCATATTCCAGAAGGCTTGCGCTTTCTGTTTGGATCATCTCTAGAAAAAACATTGTTTCTAGGAATGCTCTGCCTGCAATACCTTTTCAGATGACCTTATTTACCACATTAAAACATCTGACCTTTTCATTTAAAAAAAAAGTTAGAAATCACTTCTCCTATCCAAGTTTCTTCATAAGTGTGAAATCCAGTATCAGCTATATTTTGAATCCATTCATCTATAGGTGCTGATCTTGCCTTTAGTGGCCTAATTGCCTTTTTGCATTCTGTAGCTTCTGGGTTTGGTATTTATTCTATTTACAGAATTATATTATGAAGTCAATATTTAAAAAAAAAAAAATCAGTGCAGGCTTCTTTGGGGCCTTCACTCAGTCCTCCTTCCTGATTCTTCAGTCCTGTCATTCAGCTAGGGTCATTCCAAAACTAGGGATACTTTTCTGAAGAAATTTCTTAATAACTGTTATGGAGAAGTCTCTGTTCAGGTGGGGGTGAGCCTTTACCCATCACAGGAAGGTATCTATAAACACTAGCAGATATTTATAGCCCCAAACAGTGCCCAGTGTTCCCCAGGCCCATTTACTTGAGCCCAAATCCCTTATGGGTGGTGGGGGTGGGTCGGGAGGTCTTCCTTCCCCATTTAGGGATTGTCTGAGCACAGGAGGCTCATCTAAAAGTGCTCCCTTTAATCAGGCTTTGCAAATATGAAACATAAATAGCTGGGTCTGAGAAGCTCGTCAGTCTCTGTGGTCTCTAGGAGTAGGGTTTGATGGAGATGTCTAACCAGTCGCCTTCCCAGACACACAACAGCATCCACCATCATTACCTATCCTGTGTGCCCAGTTCTTGTCCTCCCAGTCCATCTTGCCCACGGCGTGTTCCAGCCAGTCTGGTAAGCAGAGCTCTGTTAGAGCTACCAAGACTTGGCAAGGCCCCACTGGTTCTGGGTTCACTTTCTGTGTGGCCAAGGCAGCCATTCTGTTGCCTTTACCTTCTGGGGACTTCTGTTTTTGGTGTCCTCCACAGTGGACAACGGCTGCCCTCATGGGGAGACAGATAGTTTCTAATAGGGCTAAGATTTCTTTTCTTGGTAAAACAATCCTCTTTCCCTATATAGAGTCCCATGGACATGGGCCATGGTGAAAGCATATCAGTGTATAATATATGGTGATAACCTTGTCTCTCCCCCAGCCGAGTGCTTGATTCAAAGCTAAAAGCTCAGCTCGTTGAGCTGAGGTTTCCTGCACAGACAGCCTTATCTTGGATCCCCTTCTGGACAAAACTGCCTTCATCTGAACAGTACCTCATCTGCTGTTACCACAGAGACAGCAGTCAGAGCAGGCCTGCTAGACTGGGTCATCTCCAAGCAGTCCTGCAGGGGACCCATGCCATTGATGGCTGGCAGGAAACTGTCAAGGTTGATCATTGATGGCTTGTGGAAATAGATGCAGGGTTGACCCAGAAGCAGCTCTTGGTATTGGGTCTTCCAAGCGAGTGTGGGGCTGTCCTGAACAGTTTGTTCCCCAAAGTTTAATTTGTCAGCTTCTTTTACCAGCAGGGTGATGACAGTTATGGCCCTTACATTTGCCAGCCATTCAGCCATGACTGGGTCAAGTATCTTGTGACACTGGTGGCTCCCACCATCAGGAGGAACTGGCCACCGGCAGCACATGCAACAGGTCGGGGGAAGGAACCAAAGAGCGGAGAGCCTGCCAGAAATCATGGGTCTTATAGGGGGCAGTGATGGCCCCTTCCATATATGTCTATTTCTCTAGCTAAGAACTGACAGAAACAACGAGAGACACAACATATGTGGGGGGCATGGCCATAAGAGAGACATATAATAAAGGTTAAACACCTGAGCTGACTAGGGAAGACTAGTAACTTCTCACATGGATCCTGGACATGGAAGCTAAGGTCACACCCATCTTCCCTTCTTATGTCCTCCCCGGATGGTGCTTCCTAAAGACCAGATTTTCCTCCAAAGATGTTAAGATGATTTTAATTTGGGAAGTAGCAGTGTCAAGTGTCTCCTGAGTGCTCCGCAGTTGTCAGTCAAAGAAAAATTTCCCAGGACCTGAAATATCTCAGGGGTCATGTCGACTAGGAGTCTCTCAGCCAGTGTACTCTTCCCCAGTCCTGGGAGCCCCAAGTCCCCTAAGTGTCAGGGTCCAGTTTCTAGGGATTCCAAAGTGTTGTATGAAACCCACCAGAGATGGCCACTCAGACACAGTTCACAATTGAAAGTATTCCAGCTGTCTGGGACTACATGCAGGTTTTCAGAACCCAAATGTAGTACCGATTGTGGTAAGGGGGTTTTAAAGGCAAAATCACATCCTGCTATCTTCCCCAGTACTGACGTGGTAAGAGGAAATCTCAGTGTTGTTTGGATTTGCATCTCCATAGTTATTTGGGCCAGTGAACACTTTGGAGATACTTCTTAACCACTTCTATTCTTTTGAGAACACTGTTTAGATCCCACACCTATAATTTGAATGGGTGAGCGTCTGCTTGCTCTGACTGTATGTTTTTTTTTTTTTTTTTTAGTTCTTCATGGAGATTAATCCTCTGTACAACTGGCAAAGATATTCTCCCTTTCTGTGCACTCCCTCTTCACTGAATTGACTGTTGCACTAGCTGCAAAGAAGCATTTTAGTTTTCTGATGTCCTTCTCATCAGCTCTTGCCCTGGCTTCCTGGGTAAATGGTGCCATGGTCAGCTACTCCACCCCACACCTTTATCATGGAGAGTATTATAATGTAGCGTATTGCTTGTGTTTTCTTCCAGCAGATTCAGTGTTTCAGGTTTCTTGCTTATGTCTTTGATCCCTGTGGAGTTAGTTTTTGTAAAAAGCGATAGATACAGGTTTAATTTTATTCTCTAAGGAACTTTTTAATGTCAGGTTAATCCCAGAAATAGTACTTTTAAAGTCAAATTGTTACCACACCAATAGTAGGTTTTATTAACTAGGCAGACTGAAGAGAAAAACTAATAAAGCTATAGGCTGGCTGTATTTATTAATTTGCTTTATTAATTTGCCACTTGATGAGAAAACAAGCAAAATTAGTAGAGAACCACACTGCTGGGCCTTCACTCGCCCGCTTCATGTACAGGGAGACACGGTAAGAGGTAAGAAGGAAACTCCCAAGGTAATCAGATATGACCCTAACGCAATAGCAGCTTGATCTACAGTATCGCTTTATGTGGAACGAGAGACAGGAGTTAAGCTGCAGTTGCCTCGGGTTCTCAAGATTCAAGGACTAGTCAGGGAGGCTGGTCCGCAGGGGTTTCTATGAAAAGCACGGAGAAATGCAGATATCAAGAGAGCACGAAAGGACTTCTGGTTTGTCCTGCTCGGGAGTGGCAACATATGCTGACTGACTTCAGGGCTTCGCAGTCAGCTTCATGAGACCAGCTATTGAAACACTGGGATCTGGTGTTTGCATAGTCTCCTACCCTGGAGCATTGTGTGCCTCTTGGTGAGCTGCTATGGAGCGCCGTCACCACAGCACCAAGGCCAACTGCGTCTCTGCCTTCTTGGTCTTGGTAACAAAAATGGCCACAGATTTTAATGTGACACTTGTGTCCTGGTGTTGATTGTGTTTCTACTCCTTTAGGGTCCCACCATCCAGCTCACAGATAAATGCACACAGAGGCTTATGATTACGTATAAATGCCCGGCCTTAGCTTGTCTTGTTTCTCACCAGCTTTTCTTAAATTATCCCGACGACCTTTTGCCTCTCGGCTTTCACATTTCTCTGTTCGCGTCTACCTTTCTTTCCTTCTTACTCCGTGTTTGGCTGGGTGGCTGAGTGAGTGATCCTTCTTTTCTCATTCTTTCATCGTTTTCCTCCAGAATTCTCTTTCCTTTTATTCTCTCTGCCTACTACCCCGCCTGTCCTTTCTCCCGCCTTGCCCTTGGCCATTCACCTCTTTATTAGACCAGTCAGGTGTTTTAGATAGACAGAGTGATACAGCTTTGCAGAGTTAAGCAAATGAGCATGAAGGAATGTAACACGTCTTTGCATCATTAAACAAATGTTCCACAGCATACACAGATGCAACACATCTTAAAATAATACTCCACAGCAGTGCCGGAGACCTCTAGATTATAAAATCACCTCCAAAATCGTGAAACATAGCGGTTTCTTTTTTTTCACCTCTTTTGTGTATTTCAAGTTAGCAAGTTTTTCATCTGCTTCTTGTTGAATAGTTTAGCATTGACTTAAATTGGCGTGAAGCTTTGAGCTAGTAAATATAAAAAAATTCTTTATTCTTAATTCATTCAGTGAGTAAATATAAGAAACAAATTCATGGCCGAGGATGTCACTCAGGCCGTAGAGTGTGCTGGAAGTCTGTCTGAGCTCTGTGAGAACAGGAGAGAGACTTTAAACTGTGTGACGATCCCGTCTGTCTGTCTATGTGATTACATTAGTCTTTGTTTATAAATCCTGAGCAATTATATGAATTTTTAAAAGTCTGAATGTCCCTCCCCATTTTCTATGTAATGAGATGTCTTTGATACCTTGAGACAAATTTCTAGCTATTCTTTTTGTCTTTTGTCGTGTAGGAAAAAAAAAACCTCAAATATTTAGTAGTTTTAATATTAAGGACAGTAAATTATGTGAACTGCAGGCCTGTCAGAAACGTCCCACGTTTTCCTTGTCATCCTAGAAGAGACTTGCTATTGTCGCATTAGAGATGCCCACAGTTTGAAATTCTGAACATCTGTGTTTCTAGGGACTGAGAGAAATCTTGGTAGCCAGGAGCATTGGTTGCTCTTGGGGAGGAACTGGCTTCGGTTCCTAGCACCCACATTGGGCAGCTCACAAAAGCCTATCACTGTAGCTCCAGGGAATCAGTGCCTCTGCCCTCAGTGGGCACCTACAACACACACACACACACACACACACACACACACACACACACAGTGAAAATACAATAAAAACCGGTTCCTTAAACATAGCGATTTCATCTCATACAGCTGGCATCTACACTTTTTTTTCTGAAAAGAATGCCTGTGGTCAGGGGGTATTTGCATTAGCAGTGCCGTTTCTTAGTTAACTGTGCATTTTTCTCACACAGCCTGCCTTGACTATTGAAGCCCACTCCTTAAATGCTCTTGTAACCTCATTCTCCTCGAATCGTGGACGGCCGTGAAGTGGGATGGGGACAGCCATCTCTGCCTAACTGAAAGTCCTCAGACGGTGTGTGTGTAATAATATATTCTCGATGGGCGCTTCTGCACTGTCATCATGCTGGCCAGATCAGATCCTCACTTGGCACGCCCGATGCCCTGGCTTTGTGTGACCTAGATAGGAACATATGGAGCTGCCTGTGTATTTTTAGCATATGGTAAGCTTTCAGCCTAAGGGCAAGATATACAGATGACTCGAGGAAGTAAAAAGATTATTTTTGTGTGGGTGACCTAGAACTAGGGTTTTTTTTTTTTTAATATAGTAAATTTTCAGTTTCTTCTGGGTGCTCAGTTTTTATTGCAGTTGTTTGGTTAGCTCTTTAATAGTAGATTCTGTCTGGACACAAATATGGCCTAGGCAAGAGTGGGGGGTTTTGTCTGTCAGCAGATTTTTGCACTGTTCATTGCCAGGCCAAATGAGCCTGAGTTTGGGCAATGCCCCAAAACTGGCTCCCTGGATGGTACACCGCAGCCCACAAACATTGCCTGTGACTTGGTGTCCCCCGGTTCCCACAGCGTTCCCATCGTGATTAAGAAAAAAGAAAATCACATTTTTTTTGTTGTAGTGTTCCCCAGATTTTCTAGAGCCCACTTCCTAAAGTCATTTTATATACTGACCAGTACATCCAGCACTGGGGCGGGGACCTTGGCCTTCATCAGCTTCTAAGATTTCTACATGAGGCTGCTCTCTAATATAAGCCAAGTGTGGCGCTCACAAGCTTCATGGTTAGATTTCAAGTGCAGGTAACTGAAGTGTTTCCTTCCCAGTTTTAAATGTGTGTGACGCAAGGACGTAACTCAGCAGTGCCCTGGCATGCGTCCAGTCCCTTGGGTTTGATCTCAGCAGAAAGAAGCGGGGGGGGGGGGGGGGCGGGAGTATGGAGAGAGAGAGAGGAGACAGAAAGAAGTCAGTTCCCCTTTGCCAGGGCCGGAGAGGTGATGCGTTCCTGTGACTAAAGTTCACTGTGCGTCGATTCATGGTTATCAGGAACTTTTGGTGTTGGCATTTCAGTCCCACTCAGTTGCAGGTGGTCTACAATCTTGTACCTACTGTCTGTGATTTAGGATATTGTCCCTTAACTCACCACAGTGGCCATTATAAACCCAGTGCTCGTAACAGCAGCAGCCAGCATTTCTTTGTCTTCTTAGAGACTTAACGCACATGGAGGTTATATGCTAGTCAGCCGTGGGGGGTTAAATGAAAAGTGGCTTCCATAGGCTCCGGCAGTGGCACTGTTGGGAGATGTGACCTTGTTGTTACATTGTTGGAGGAAGTATGTCACTGGAGATGGGCTTTAGGGTTTCAGAAGCCCAAGCCAGGCCCAGTGTCTGTCTCTCTTCCTGCTGCCTGCTGGTGCACATGGAGAACACTTGGCTTCTTCCTCAGCACCATGTCTGCCTGTGTGCCACCGTGCTTCCTGCCATAAAGACAATGAACTGAACTTCTGAACCTGTAAGCCAGCTCCAATTACATGTATTCGTCTGAGCTGCTGTGGTCATGGTGTCTCTTCAGAGCAATAGAAACCCTAAGACGTCAGCCCTCAGAGCAAAGGAACCACATGACCCAGCACTTATGCCTTAGGTGCTAATCCAGGGTCAAAACATGTCCACATGAAAGCGTCAGTGTTTATAACAACGTCGCTCATGGTGGTCCAAAGTAGAACCAGCTCCCAGACACACAAATTTATGAAAGAATGCGTCAGACGCATGTCGTGAATATTTCTTCGCCACCGGGAAAGGGGATGGGGTTGTATACCATTCATGAAATGTCAGCATGTCGTGCTCGATCTTCATCAGAGATTACACACTGTGTGATCCCGTTTGTGTGACATTCAAGACAAGAGCAACTTTATTAAGAGAGTGGTGGTATAGAGAAATGAGCAGGAAGACACTGGCGCTGGCTATGACATTCCCGTTGGAGTGACACAATTTTCTAACATTGTGGCGCAAATGCGACAGGTCTGTAAGCACGCCCTGTAATAAATTATGTCGCAATGAAACTCTTCTATTTGAAGAAGGCAAAGAATACTGGAGATTTCCTCAAGTAGCAGAGAAAGTCTGTAATCAGCAGCAGGTGCTGATACCCAGCGAGAACAAAGCTAATGTAAGTCTATCAGGTTTCCCTAGAAAGCTTAAACAGATAATCCTTGATGCAGTGGTTCCCAGTCTTCCTCGCGCCGCGACCCTTTAGTACAGTTCCTCACGTGGTAGCCCCAAGCATAAAGGTGTTTTCGTTGCTACTTCATAGCTGTAATTTGCTACCCTAATGAATTATAAATATCTACGTTTTCCGGTGGTCTTTAGGCGACCCTTGTGAAAGGGTCTTTCAACCTGCAGAGGTGTCGTGACCGACAGGTTGAAATCGCTGCCTTAGCAGACCATATGTGGAATCCAGAGCCGCTCTCAGTATCAGGGACTCAATGCTGAACAAGCTGAGTGCATCTTTCCCTCCTGCCGACAAACCTGTTCTGATGGTGTGCTGTCTCGCTGAGTGGTGCCCCGACAGCTCAGCTTCCCCAACCAGAGGGGGGTGGGGGCCTCCACCGTCCTTGTCCCCAGCACTTAGAGTGTAGTCACATTAGTCACATGACATCTCCTCCACATCCTGTAGCTTGCCATGCTGTGGTCTCCTCCCCCTCTCACTGTGCTGGCTCTCTTCTCTCCCAGCGTTAACTCCATAGCTTACAGGGGAATTGCCTTTCAAATGAATACGTAATTGAATAAATGGGCAAACCAGAAGGCAACATTTGTAAATGTCATTTTCCTGGGCTTGTGTTCCACTGTATTTTCAAGAATGGAAAGCAACCACACCATAACTAGTACAGCAGAAACCGCAGTTCCCAGAGATTAAGGGAACATTTTGTGAATGAACTTTATTCCTTTCTCGTGTGCGCTGTCAAAGCTGGCAATCTCTGATAAATACTATAACAGTGCTTGGTTGCTTTTCCTTTAAGTCACTTTAATTCTAAGTTCAGCTCTCACTAAATAATTTTTGTAAAATGTCCCCATGCGGTCATGTTTTGTTCTTTTTTTAAGTTTTTTTTTTTTTTTTTTTTTTTTAAAAAAACTCTTTTCTCATTTTACATGCCAAATCTATTTCCCACTTTCTCCCCCCTTCCTGCTCTCTCCACCTTCCTCCCCTACCTCTCAACCCCCATCCACTCCTCAGAGAGGGTAAGGCTTAGTCTTAGGGGTAAGGCAGGATCAAGGCCTTCCCCCACTATAGGTTAATCAGGGTATCCCTCCAGAGAGAATGGGTTCTAAAAAGCTAGAGCAAGCATTTTAGGGATAAATCCTGGTCTCACTGTCAGTGACCCCACACAGTCTGCCCCATATTCAGAGGGTCTAGTTTGTTCCTATGCTGGTTTCCTTACTGTCAGGCCAGAGTTGGTGGGCTCCCATTAGCTCAGGTCAGCTGTTTCACTGGGTGTCCCCATCATGGTCTTGACCTTTCTGCTCGTATTCTCACTCCTCCTACTCTTCGACTGGACTCTGGGAGTTCTGCCAGTGCTCAGCCGTGCTTCTCTGCATCTGCTTCCATCAGTTGCTGGGTGAAGGTTCTATGGTGACATCTAAGATAGTCATCTGAATACAGGGCAAGACCAGTTCAGGCACCCTCTCCACTATTGCTTAGGGTCTTAGCTGGGGTCATCCTTGTGGATTCCTGGGAATTTCTTTAGTGCCAGGTTTCTTGCCCTCCCCTCCCCCCATAATAGCTCCCTCAATCAAGATAACTCTTTCCTTTTCTCTGTCTCTGTCCTTTCCCCATCTCAACCATCCGGTTCCCTCATGTTCTCCTCCTCCCTCCCATTTCCCCTCCTCCCTTTCCATCTTCCCTTCTCTGCCCCCCCCCCCAACACTTCCAATTTTCTCAGGAGATCTCGTCTACCTTCCCAAGGGGAACTGTGTGTGTTTCTCTTAGGGTTCTCCTTGTCTCTAAGCATCTCTTGGTTTGTGGACTATAGACTGCTTATAGGTGAACTAGGATTCACCTGTGAGTGGGTACATACCATGCTCATATTTCTGGGTCTGGGTTACCTCACTCAGGATGGTTTTTTCACTCAGGATGTTTTTTTTTTCTAGTTCCATCCATTGGCATGCAAATTTCAAGACGTCATTGTTTTTGTACTGCTGAGTAGTACTCCATTGTGTAGATGTACCACATTTTCTTTATCCATTCTAAAGTTGAGGGGCATCTAGGTTGTTTCCAGGTTCTGGTTATTACAAATAGTGTTGCCATGAGCTTAGTTGAACAAATGTCCTTATAGTATGATTGAGCATCCTTTGGGTATATGCTGAGTCCTGAGGTAGCTTGATTCCCAGTTTTCGAAGAAACCGCCATACTGATTTCCAGAGTGGCTGTACAAGTTTGCATTCCCACCAACAGTGGAGGAGTGTTCCCCTGCCTTCACATCCTCTACAACATAAACTATTATGGTGTTTTTGATCTTAGTTATTCTGACAGGTGTAAGATGGTATCTCAGAGTTGTTTTTATTTGCGTTTCCCTGATGTTAAACATTTCCTTAAGTGTCTTTCAGCCATTTGATATTCTTCTGTTGAGAATTCTCTGTTTAGATCTGTACTCCATTTTTTAATTGATTATTTTAAATTTTGTTGTCTCATTTCTTGAGTTCTTTATATATTCTGGAGATCAGTCCTCTGTCTGATGTGGGGTTGGTGAAGATCTTTTCCCATTCAGTAGGCTGCCTTTTTGCCTTATTGATCATATCCTTTGCTTTACAGAAGCTTGTCAGTTTAAGGGGGTCCCATTTATTTATTGTTGCTCTCAGTGTCAGTCCTACTGGTATTATATTTAGGAAATGGTCTCCTGTGCTCATGCATTGAAGGCTACTTCCCATTTCCTCTTCTGTCAAGTTCAGTGTGGTCAGATTTATGTTGAGGTCTTTGATCCATCTGGACTTGAGTTTTGTGCATGGAGATAGGTATGGATGTATTGCATTCTTCTACATGTTGATATCCAATTATGCCAGCACCATCTGTTGAAGATGCTTTCTTTTTCCCATTGTATAATTTTAGTGTTTTTGTCAAAAATCAGGTGTTCATAGGTGTGTGGATTAATATCTGGGTCTTTGATTTGATTCCATCAGTCAACCTGTCTGTTTCTGTGCCATTACCAAGGTATTTTCATTACTGAAGCTCTATAATAGAGCTTGATGTCAGGGATGATTTTTGCCTCCAGAAGCTTCTTATTATTGTTTAGACTACCCTGGGTTTTTTGTTTTTTCATATGAAGTTGAGTATTGTTCTTTCAAGGTCTGTGAAAATTGTGTTGGGATTTTGATGGTGATTACATTGATTCTATAGATTGCTTTTGGTAGGATTACTAATTTTATTATTGATCCTACCTATAAGAGCATGGGAGAACTTTCCATTTCCTGGTATCTTCTTCAGTTTCTTCAAAGACTTAAAGTTCTTTTTGAACAGGTATTTCACTTCTTTGGTTAGTATTACCCCAAGATATTTTATGTTATTTGTGGCTATTGTGAAAAGTGATGTTTTCTCTGATTTCTTTCTGAGATTCCAGTAGAGCCCATTCCATCCCTCCTGTCCTAACTGCACATGGTGCCAGGAGGACCTGCTCTTGACCGCACAGATCCCTGGCCATTGCTAAGGCCTCCTGACTGACCTGCTCTTGACCGCATAGGTCCTGGCCATTGCTAAGGCCTCCCGACTGACCTGCTCTTGACCGCACAGATCCCTGGCCATTGCTAAGGCCTCCTGACTGACCTGCTCTTGACCGCATAGGTCCTGGCCATTGCTAAGGCCTCCCGACATACCTGCTCTTGACCGCACAGATCCCTGGCCATTGCTAAGGCCTCCCGACTGACCTTCTCTTGACCACATAGGTCCTGGCCATTGCTAATGACTTCTGACTGATTTGCTTTAGTGCAAATTTTTGTTCTCTCTCCTCTTCTCTATTTCCCTTTCCCTTTCTCTTCCTCTCTTTGTCCTTATCCATGCCTCTCTTTTCCCCTGCCTTGTGCATAATAGACCCCCCCACCCAGTTTTTACAGTTTTCAAAAACAGCCATAGAGTTCCCAAAGAGTGTACAAGCCATTGAGTTGTCAAAGTTCTACATGGGGTTGAGAATCAAAATTTATTTATGTGGTTTAAGCAGACTGGTTTATTAAAAACTGTTTTTTTGGTACTGGTTCTACTTTTCTGAACAACATAGGCAATGAAAAGATGACCTCAGCTTGGCACCATGCAGCAATTCTGTCTTATGTATCTTTCAAAATTTATGTTAGACCTTTTCCACAATTCTTAAATATTTAATAACTATGTTTCTGCTTTTCAAGTAGAGATCAATATCATGTAAAATGTGCTCTGCGTGCACACACACACGTGCACGCGCGCGCGCGCGCGCACACACACACACACACACACACACACACACACACACACACACACAGTGAACTTACATACCTCAGGCCTCCACACCGACTTGCTGGTGTACACCATCAACCTCCTCCTGGACACGTATGTCCTCATTCTGCCTAGTGTTGCCTGTCTGTCGTCATCACAGTCAGAGTTCCTGGAGATGTCCGCCTCAGTATCTGACCACTAGGCGGATTGCTAGTTTGGCCTTGCTTACACTTCCGAACCATGACAACTCTCCAGATGGAATTCAGTGATCACATCTTTGTTGCCACAGAGACAGACTGCTTGCTTGGAAAGACTCTGCTGTGCATAATGCTCTTCTGCCGTCAGTTCTCACCCCTGTGCCCACCCCTGCTCCTCACACCCCTGCTCCTCACCCCTGTGCCCACCTCTGCTCCTCACCCCTGTGCCCACCTCTGCTCCTCACACCCCTGCTCCTCACCCCTGTGCCCACCCCTGCTCCTCACACCCCTGCTCCTCACCCCTGTGACCACCCCTGCTCCTCACCCCTGTGCCCACCCCTGCTCCTCACACCCCTGCTCCTCACACCCCTGCTCCTCACCCCTGTGACCACCCCTGCTCCTCACCCCTGTGCCCACCCCTGCTCCTCACACACCTGTGCACACCCCTGCTCCTCACACCTGTGCCCACCCCTGCTCCTCACACCTGTGACCACCCCTGCTTCTCACCCCTGTGCCCACCCCTGCTCCTCACACCTGTGCATACCCCTGCTCCTCACACACCTGTGCCCACCCCTGCTCCTCACACCTGTGCACACCCCTGCTCCTCACACACCTGTGCCCACCCCTGCTCCTCACACCTGTGCCCACCCCTGCTCCTCACACCTGTGCCCACCCCTGCTCCTCACACACCTGTGCCCACCCCTGCTCCTCACCCCTGTGACCACCCCTGCTCCTCACACCTGTGCCCACCCCTGCTCCTCACACACCTGTGCACACCCCTGCTCCTCACCCCTGTGCCCACCCTTTCTCCCTCTCCTTTCTTGCTCCTGGGTTGCTAATAATGATTGCCCTTAGATCCTTTGCATATTTCATCAGGACACAAAGGACCTGGTGAGTATTTGTTGGATGGCTGACTATTTTCTATATAGTTTCTCAAGGGTTTTCAACTGTAAGTGGGCACAGCCCCCTTTGTCAAGTCTCTTGACTGTCTCGTGATCTGCCTACAGTTACACTAGTAAAGTGGATCTTCTCACTTTATTTTTTTCACATGAGGTTCTGTTAATTGTAAGTTCTTTGTGTGCTAAATGTAGCTGCAGAAGCCATTTTAGAGTGCACGTTGCTCCTACAATTTGTCCAGCTGTTTGACTGTTTGCAGTAGTCCTGTAGCCTGGCCGTCAGTTCTTGGGGAAAGATCTTACTAAGGGCCATATTTTAATTGTAAATGTATTTTGAAGTATGTACTCTGAAGTTTAGAGAAAGAGTTAGCTTGTGAAATTGTAAGGACAGTCTGAAGGGTTGATCAGGTTGTGCATTTCTGCTCACACAGTCTGAAGGGTTGATCAGGTTGTGTATTTCTGCTCACACAGTCTGAAGGGCTGATCAGGTTGTGCATTTCTGCTCACACAGTCTGAAGGGCTGATCAGGTTGTGCATTTCTGCTCACACAGTCTGAGGGTTGATCAGGTTGTGCATTTCTGCTCACACAGGTTAAAGTGCAGAGCCAGGCTTTACACTTTCAGACCATAGCTCAGGAGTGTCTTCTGAATGGAAACCAGTGACGGTAAATGCTAACTCTGTAAACATTGTAAATGTTTAAGCTTAGTAAATCTTATTTATACCAAAACACACCTATGTTTTCTTGTCCCTAGGCAGTTATTTGGCATAAGAGTCGAGTACCGGATCACAGGACAGCTCTCATGTCGGTCCTGGGGACTGCTGCGATGGCCAACTTTGACGCTGTTCAGCACCACTGTGAAGAATCTCAGGTGTGCAACCTTCTGTAATTCTCACACCCAGTCAGGTCGTTGCGGTTTCCTTCTCGGATGCTTGTAAGACAAACAACAAAATGCGACGCCCACTTCCCAGCCCTGGTTTCCTTTTTATTTACAGTGTTTTTTTTGAAAATTTATTTTCGATGTAGAATCTTCTCTTTACAGTACAGTGCCTTCTCCTTTATTTCCTTCTTGTCCTGAATACACAGTCAGTGTGTCTTGTGTTGGTCTTCAGCTCTGCAGACTGCTGGATGATGCTCCATGTGTGTGCACGTGCAAATGTGTGTGTGTGTGTGTGTGTGTGTGTGTGAGAGAGAGAGAGAGAGAGAGAGAGAGAGAGAGAGAGAGAGAGAGAGAGAGGTTGTTCTGGGCATTGAACCTAGAGTCTGGTACGTGCGGTACAGTTACTATTATACTGAGCCTTACTCCAAGTCCTTTCCCCCCCATTTTTACTTTTCAGTCATGACTTGCTAAGTTGTCCAGGGTATGTTTGAACTCCGTAGCCCTGAACTTCCAGTCCTCCTGTTCCATCCTTTAGTAGCTGGGATTGCAGGCTTGGGCTGTCAGGCCTGGCTTTAACGTATTTCATAAGTAGTTTGGGTTTTTTGTTTGTTTTTTTTTTTCCCTCATCTTTAGGTCTAATCCAGGGCCTCGCCAGTATCAAGCCTTCTGCCACTGGACTCTGCTCCCAGGGCAGGGTTACTGTTCTCTCTCCCATCTCTTGTATTCCGTTGGGGATGTTTGTATCTGTAGTTCCTGTTCACTTACCTAGATTTTCCATTTCTGGAATTCCTCAGCGTGTGTTTCCATGTTTCTAAACTTTCCATTTTCAGATCTTGAGCAGTTTTATTTGCTTCTTGTGGACGAAGACTGCACTTTCATTTCCCAGCCTCCCAGACCCAAATAATCACACAGAGACTATATTAGTTATAATACTGTCTGGCGAATGGCTCAGGTGTGTTCCTAGCCAGCTCTTATATCTTAAATTAACCAATTTCTATTAATCTACATATCACCATGTGGCTGTGGCTTACTGGTAATGTTCTGGCATCTTTCTCCTCTGGCAGCTACATGGTGTCTCTTCAACTCTGCCTACTCTCTCTATGCATCTCTGTTTAGATTTCCCACCTGGCTTTACTCAGCTAAGCTATTGGCTAAAACAGTTTTATTCATCAGCCAATAAAAGCAACACATACAGAAGGACATCCCACATCATCTTTAAATAAACAGAGACTGTGCTTTCATTTCCTGGCCACTCAGACACAAATAATCACACAGAAACTCTATTAATTACAACACTGTTTGGCCAATGGCTCAGGTGTATTTCTAGCTAGCTCTTACATCTTAAATGAACTGATTTTTTAAAATATTTATTTATTTAGTATGCCTGCAGGCCAGAAGAGGGCACCAGACCCCATTACAGATGGCTGTGAGCCACCATGTGGTTGCTGGGAATTGAACTCAGGACCTTTGGAAGAGCAGGCAATGCTCTTAACCTCTGAGCCATCTCTCCAGCCCCAAATGAACTGATTTTTAATGGTCTATGTATTTCCACATGGCTGTGTCGTTACCTCATTTTCTATGTGTTCTGTTTCCTCAGCGACTGGCTGGCATCTGCTTGCCTCCGCCTACTCTCTCTATATGTCTCTATCGAATTTCCAACCTGGCTTTACTCTGCTAAGCCGTTGGCCAAAAGAGTTTATATGTATATAACACATATACAGAAGGACTTCCCACATCAGCTTCCTTCAACTGTTTTCTTTTTCTTGCCTTTCTTTGAGGCATTTATTCATTTCTCACAATTTTTTGTTTGTTTTCCTCAATTTCTTAAGGGATTTATTCAATTCTCTTTAAGGATCATATCATATAAGATGGTTTTATGGCCATGTTCTTGTGCTTCAGCTATATGGAGTATCCAGGGTTTGCTGTAATAGATGCCTGAGCCCTGCTTTATTGCCCTGACTGTTATTGTGTTCTTACACTGACATCTAGGCTTCTGGATTTGGGGTGATTATAGGTCTATAATTCTGATTTCTGAGTTTGTTTTTGTTAGGTTTCTGTTTTGTTCCTTGGTTTCCATTTCCTATTCTGGCCAGAGTGGGCTACGGTTAAATAGAGGTTCTCCACCAAAGTTGGGTGCTGGACTTCTGATGGCCAGGGTGGCCTCTGGTCTAGCCGGGGATCCTGGGGTTCTGGTGCCAGTGTGGCTTTGGGGACTTCAGCCATAGGTGTGGGCCAGGAGGTAGTGCTGGGGGTACTCTGGGCATGCTCTAGGGGAATGTTGGTGGGCCACAGGCATAGTGCTTACTGGGGGATCTCGATGCTGGCATGGGCTCTGATGGAGGAGGAGGGGCCTTTCATGGGATGTGTGGGCCAGGATATAGTGAAGATGAGAGGAGGGGCCATTAGGGCTAGACTGGTGGGCACTGGAAGAGTGTTGGTGCTCCATGGGTGGGGCTTACCTGGGATCTGGTGCCAGGGTAGTCTCTGGTGGAGGATGGTTGGTTGCCCCCTGTTACCATCTCTGTTCCCCTATCTTCCCTCTTCTTCCCCCATGTGTAAGTTTTATAAAGATCATTTATGTTTCGTTAGTGTGCCAAGGACTTATGTGGATGCTTTTCAATTTAAAGACACGTTTTTTTCTTAGCTATAGGGTTTATACTTCGACCATATCAGTTTCTTTCTGTGTCTTTGTCTTTCTGTCTCTTTCAGCTAATTATTTTTTAGGCCCTCCTCTCGGTGTTCCTCTCTTTCTGTGTGTTCTAGTAGACCCCACTGTATCTGTAAACTCTTCTGATTATTGTACTTAGAAAGATAAGTTCAGTTGCCAAGAGTATCATTTAAATGCTATTTTATACCTGCTTGGTTTTTGTGGATTTAAAAGCTTGAATTGTCCTAAAGATAAGTGTATTTGTTTGTTTTGTTTTGTTGTTGTTGTTTTTGGAGACAGGGTTTCTTTGTGTAGCTTTGGAGCCTGTCCTGGAATTTGCTCTGTAGACCAGGCTGGTCTTGAACTCACAGCCTGCTTCTGCCTCCCGAGTGCTAGGATTAATGGCGTGTCATACACCACCATTGCCCAGCTAAGTTTTTGTTTTTAACATACTGTGTCCTTAAATAATATATATTTCCTAGGAGATGAGTGTTATTTAATGTACTATGTCCTTGAACAATATGTATTTCCTAGGAGATGAGTGTTATTTAACATACTGTGTCCTTAAACAATATGTATTTCATAGGAGACAAGTGTTATTTTGCTTAGAATGTCTTGTTACTCCAAATCTCTGTTCTCTGTCCCTGTCTTCTTCTTTGTTCTGAACTTCTGATTCTCTTTGTCTTTTGGCTGTGTGAGAGAAATTCAACTGGGAATGTATGTGTGTTTATGGCTGCTGTTTATTGTCAGGTTCCATTTGGGTAATCCTTACATGTCTGTCTGTCTGTCTATCTGTCCGTCATCCATCCATCCATCCATCCACCCATCCATTCATGCATCCACCCATCTCCATCTGTTCCTCCTGTTACCTCCTTTTCTTTTTTTTTAAATTTCAAGCACAAAGTTAAATTAATTGTGATTGATTTTGATATATTGTTACTATTTAATTTCTTTAAACAAGGATGTCTCTAGTGTTATATTACTTATGGTGGCTGAGTTGGGACTCTGAGGGTGAATCTAAGTTGCCCTGGGTTCCCTTCTAGTTTTCTGGGACTTGGTTGTCTGTTGTATGTTCATGCTCTAGAGACGCCAGACATCTTGATATGATCTACATGCAGACTAATAGTGTTGGGATCACATGGGAGTTTGTTAGAAATGGGTGTCACACCAACCGAGGCAGATCTGTTTTTCCAGAGTCCTTGGGTGCCACAGTCAAATGTGGAAAGCAGTTACATAGGCCTGCATTAGCTGTGATTGGGTGTGTCACTGGGGGTTTACTCTGTTTTGAGACATTGCCATATCTGTGTTTACTATTTTTTGTTTTGAATTTTTTCATTTGGTTTTTAGTTTTAGTTTGTTTGTTTGTTTTGATGTTTTCATACAGAAAGATTCCTGGTAATTTTTCATAGATGACAGGAATTTTATCTTCACATGGTTATTTTTGCATAGAAGAATGTTTAATACATGTGTTTATAATGTTCTAATTCAAGTACTAGAGAATTGATGTGGGATTCCCCTCTGTATGCTGTGAATATGTTTTATTACCATTGATGAATGAAGAAGCTGCTTTGGCCTATGGCAGGCCAGAATATAGCTAGGTGGGGGAAACTCAACTGAATGCAGGGAGAAAGAAGGCAGAGTCAGGCAGATGCCAGGTAGCCACCCAAGAAGCAAAGGGTGAGGTAACAAACCATGAGCCCTGTGGTACAATTTAAAACCATAGAAACGGGTTAATTTAAGATGTAAGAGCTAGCTAGGAATATGCCTGAGCTGTTGACCAAACAGTGTCATAATTAATTATTGTTGTAAATAATATATCTTTTTTGTGGTTATTTGGGTCTGGGTGGCTAGGAAACAAAAGTGCAGTCTTCGTTTACAGAGCATGTCTGCTCGCTGTGGACTGTCTCTAAGTAACCCATAGTGAGATCGCTCTCCTGTGGCTGTCTGGTGTTGTGTCCTGTGTCTGTCCCAGCAGCCTCTGTCACCGCACCACACTCTGCCTTGTGTATTCCAAGACATGTTCAGTATCAGAATTTCCTTGAGTGTTTTCTCATCCTTGGTAAAAAAAAAAAAAAAAAAAAAAATCATAATTTTTGTTTCCCCACCTACTACCGACTATCATCTCTCCCTTGGTTCTACTCCCCATTACTTATCTTTGAGTGCAAAATTTGCCCCACCATGTTTCCCTTCATTAGACTGGATTGGCAGATGTGTTGGCATTGGGAACCTTCGACACAGGGTGTCTGTATATCTCTTCCTCTTATATCTCAAGGGTCTGTTTTTGTGTGTTTGGTCCTGGGAAGAATCTTCCTTATAGGTCAAGGTGCCACCTGAGCGCCTGCCTTCATAGCTTTTGTGAGATGCTTTCCGGTGTAAATCATTGGAGCTCCTTAGGTTGTCCTTCTTGACATCTGTCTTCTCTCTGATATTTTTAGCTCTGCTCCAAGCCAAGTGAATGTCTCACTACCACCGGATCTTTAGTCCTCAGACTATGTATTTTTTTCAGTACTTGGAATTTATCTTTGGTTTCTTCTAAACTTCATTGATAGCTATCTATGTTTGCTTACTTTCTGACTTAATTGATGCTAATTTTTTTTATTTAAATTCCATGTTATAATATGTAATTCTGGAGCCATTTCCACAGTGTTCTATCATTTCTATTTTTTCTGAGAAAAAAAAGGATTTTATTCTCTGCTATTTTATGACTTGAAACCTTAATTTGCAAGATCGTGGATGACAGTTTATTTCTGTTGTTACAGTTCCTTCCTGCAGCCCAACGCCCACCTCTTCCCCAGTCCCCTTTGAAGCCAGTGCTGCGTTAGTAGTTCAGGCCTGCAGACTCCAGCTGGGCCAAACCTTGTCCTGGTGTTAGTGTTGACTCTATTCTTCCCTGTGACCCTGGCAAGTGACTGCAGACAGTGGTCACAATGTGTAAGTCATTTTGTTTTCTTCCAGGGAGGTGTTATGTGAGCTTCCTGTTCCAAATGGAAATTCTGATTTCAGTCCTCTGCTAGATTTTAATTTCCAAATGAGGCATCCTATTTCTGATCCTAGCACACATAGGGCTTGTTCCTTCGCCCCCACATCCCATTATGTAGTCTGCACACAGAACTTGACCTTTGTCTGCCATTGATGATGTTAGTTCTTTTGAAATTACTTTAAACGTTGGTTTTTAATCACTCCTCTGTAGTTTGTACTAAGGAGAGGAAATTTCCACACGAACTTGTTGTGCTGCCTTGAACAGAGTGTTTCAGTGACCACATGAGAAATGTCTGTTATTTAGGTAGGTGTGATATGAAGCTCTACTGGAAAAAAGATGAGGGCTAGCAGATGAGTCAGGCTTACGTTATTATACTCAAGGTGAGGAACAGATCTGTCTGACATTCTGTGGACTCTCTAGTATGGTAAAGAATACAGAAGCTGCCGGTTGGACAGTAGAGCAAACGAGAGATGACATGCCTTACAACGTTTTAGCGTGGTGAATTCATTTTTGTGACAGCTGCTTGATGCAAGAAAGAACTGCAACATTGCTGTCTTTGTATCAGCAATGGGTGCTGCTCAAGCCAGAGATGAGAATGCAGTTACTCAGGGAAAGTAACTGGAGAGCAGAGGGGGTCTAAACGTGGAACTTAGGGGGACCAAAATCGCCCGTACCGCAGCAGACCAGACTAAGGGAAGTGTCCCAGAGGAGGCAGCTGGACGTCAGTTCATTGGGTAGATTCTTTTCTTTTTTTAAAAAATATTTATTTATTTATTTATTTATTTATTTATTCATTTATTTATTTATTATACAATATTCTGTCTGCGTGTATGCCTGAAGGCCAGAAGAGGGCGCCAGACCTCTTTACAGATGGTCGTGAGCCACCATGTGGTTGCTGGGAATTGAACTCAGGACCTCTGGAAGAGCAGGCAATGCTCTTAACCACTGAGCCATCTTTCCAGCCCCCTAGATTCTTTTCTTAAATTAGCAGTCATAGATATCAGGCCCGCAGAGTCAAAACCAAGCGTACAACAAGCTTGCATTAGTAATTGAGAGAAGCTGGTTTATTTGGGCGTTTGTTGTTATTTGAGGCAGGGTCTCACTACATAGCCCCATCTGGTCTGGAAATTATTACGTTGCTGTATAGATCAGGTGGACCTCAAAACTTTGTTTTCAGAGTGCTGGATTAAAGGTGCACCACACAGCGCCAGGCGGGAGACGGTAGTTTGTCCACGAGGCTGGAGGAGAGGGGAGAGGTCCACGTGAGGAGCAGCTGAGGGGTGGATTCCCGTTTTCCTTTATGGGTGGAGGTGCAGTCTCATACAGTCTGTCAGGCTCTGGCTTTTAGGGAACTGATCTGAGTTTTTTGTTCTTTTTTTAGGAACTGGTCTGTTGTTTAATCTGTATAGCGTTACACGCACCATGGCTACTTGACTCTCCATGTAACTTTAACATGCTTTGTTAGTTTTCCAGATTGTCTTCATTTTTAAAGCCCAGTGTCTAGCAGTGATAGCAGTTACACACTGGCAACCAGAGCAGCGAGGAAGGAAGCCACCAGCTTTGTATGACGTTTCGTTTTCTTGATTCTTTTCCTATTTAGGGCATGGGAGGGGGACCCTCTCCTCTCCTCTCCTCTCCTCATCCTTGTGTTGTCTTAATCCGCACACTCAGTAAGTCCTTCAGAGGCTAAGCAGACTCTCCTGGTGCCCAGCGAGAGCTTTAAGAAGAGGCTCGTGTTACCTGGTAAATTATACACCCATTTATAAATGCTGTGGAGTTTTACAGTTAATTAAGTGGTATCATCTTGTAGTGGATTATCCAGATTTATTAATTTATTTTTTCAAACTGGTCCACATTGGCCCTGTGACAGTGGTGCACTTAGTGTTCTAAAATTGGTACCGCATCTCCTTAAGCGCTTACTTGCAAGTGCAGGGGTAGCCATCGGCATAGGTGACAGCCTACAGGCTGTGTTGGTAAGGGGCGCCATGGTTACTGCTCGGCTATAAATAGCACCTTCCTCCCATGTTTGCTTTCCTTAACCTCAGCTGAATGTTTGCTATTAGAGTTGCTCATTGGGTTGGGTTTTTTCAGATAAGGTTACATGCCAGAATATACATATGTGTATACAAGTGTGTGCACATGTACACACATGTACACACCATGAATGTAAAGGGGAGGAAGGGGACAGTGAATGGAATCCTTAACAGTTTTCTGTGCCATGCTGATTATCTTAAGGCAGAAGCAGGGCCATTCTCTGCGTTCTGTTCCTTAAGTCACACTTTCTTTCTGGTCAGTTTTCCTGGTGCCCTTCAGTGTGGTTGAATTGTTTTTACTCTTTGGGAGTCCGCTGCGACCCAGCTCCCAAAGAAACACACAGAGACTTATTCTTGTTTATGAATGCCTGCCTTAGCTTGGATTCTTTCTAGCTAGCTTTTCTAACTTAAATTGTCCTGCTTCTCTTTAACTTCATTTGCTTCTGAACTTCTAGCTTTCTTTATTCTCTGTATCTTTCCTTTTTACTCCACGACTGGCTGTGTGGTG
Source organism: Arvicola amphibius (assembly GCF_903992535.2). Classification (NCBI taxonomy): domain Eukaryota; kingdom Metazoa; phylum Chordata; class Mammalia; order Rodentia; family Cricetidae; genus Arvicola; species Arvicola amphibius. Next base: position 23,705,643 of record NC_052064.1, read on the forward strand.
GGGTGACTGGCCCCTGGTGTCCTTTTCTTCTGCCCTTGAGCCTAGGTTTCTCCTCCCATTTACTTTCTCTGCCTGGCAGCCCCACCTATTTGTCTCTTCTGCCTAGCTATTGGCCGTTCAGCTCTTTATTATACCAATCGGGTGTCTTAGACAGGCACAGTAACACAGCTTCGCAGAGCTAAACAAATGCAGCATGAAAGAATGCAACACATCATTAAACAAATGTTCCACAGTAAAAAAGGAGTGTAACATATCTTAAACTAATATTCCACATCACTTCAGATTTTTCCTTCTCTTGATATATTTGTAGGCTAGATAAAGGTATAGTATATAAATCATCACAAAAGTTTTCATAGTGAAGTTCTGTAAGCAGTCATGAAGATGACATACAGTGCATAGCCAGTATTTAGCCCTAAAGGAATTAATTCAGTGTAAAAGGTTTTTCCCTTAAACACAGCAGTGAAAACCCAGTGCAGTTAGCTTTGTGTGTATTCAGAACAAACAGCTGCATTTTGTGGGAAATGATAGTTGAAGAGAAAAAGACAAACAGCCAGTAAGGGGGGGGGGTGTCACTGTATGAGGAAGGAAACTTTAAAGCAAGGTAAGGGTGTTCGTTCTGTGACAGTTAAAAATTTGAAACCAGGGCCATTCATAAAGTTCTTTTACAACTGAGTTACAAAGTGCGCTGATGGAGTGCTCCAGGGTTTACTCAGCACTGACTCTCGATTCGTGAGATGAAGGAGTTAGAGAAGGGAGTACTCACTGTGTAGTGCTCCAGGGTTTACTCAGCACTGACTCTGGAGTCGTGAGATGAAGGAGTTAGAGCAGGGAGCACTCACTGTGTAGTGCTCCATTGTTTACTCAGAGCTGACTCTTGAGTCATGAGATGAAGGAGTTAGAGCAGGGAGAACTCATTGTGTGGTGCTCCAGGGTTTACTCAGCACTGACTCTGGAGTCGTGAGATGAAGGAGTTAGAGCAGGGAGCACTCACTGTGTAGTGCTCCATTGTTTACTCAGAGCTGACTCTTGAGTCATGAGATGAAGGAGTTAGAGCAGGGAGAACTCATTGTGTGGTGCTCCAGGGTTTACTCAGCACTGACTCTGGAGTCGTGAGATGAAGGAGTTAAAGCAGGGAGCACTCAGTGTGTAGTGCTCCATTGTTTACTCAGCACTGACTCTGGAGTCATAAGATGAAGTTAGAGAAGGGAGCACTCACTGTATAGTGCTCCAGTGTTTACTCAGAGCTGACTCTGGAGTTGTGAGATGAAGGAGTTAAAGCAGGGAGCACTCACTGTGTAGTGCTCCAGTGTTTACTCAGCACTGACTCTGGAGTCATGAGATGAAGGAGTTAGAGCAGGGAGCTCTCACTGTAATGCTCCAGTGTTTACTCAGCGCTGACTCTGGAGTCATGAGATGAAGGAGTTAGAGCAGGGAGCACTCACTGTGTAGTGCTCCAGGGTTTACCTAGCACCGACTCTCAAGTTACGCCTATCAGCATGTGTGTGACCTGAAGTCACAAAGCTCACGTGTTATTCTGTATGCCTTCTCATGTTGTACGTGATCAGACCTCTGGAACATTGTTGCTGACAGTGCATCTTCTGGACTTGTGTGTCACATTGTAGATTTACCTAAGTGGATTCTTCCCAAAACTTGATGCAGACCACAATTCCACAAGTCTTTCAAGCCCGGAGAGAAGTTTTATCTTTATTAACAGTCGACCAGTACATCAGAAAGAGATACTGAAGGTAATCACTTCTAGAAAGAAAAATATTCCTTACATCAGGAACCTAATATCTTTTAATTAATTTTTTCCTTTTTCTAAATTTTATTTTTATGTGTATGTCCCTACCATGTGCCTGGTGCCTACGGAGGCCAGAAGAGGGCATCAGATCCCCTGGCACTGGAATTACAGTTGGTTCTGAGCAACCACGTGGTTGCTGAGATTGAACCTGGGTCCTCTGAAAGAGCAGCCAGTGCTCGTAACCACTGAACCATCTTTCTAGCCCCAGAAATTAAAAACCTTAACTGTCGTTTGTCAGATTGTTAAGAGACCACTTCTAAGAACCTGATTTAAATAAGGAAAAGAAAAACAAACAAAATCCCTTTCATGGAGCTGGTATTTTACTGAGGTTTCATTTACTTTCCACAAACTAACAACAATAATACATTATCACCCCCGTCCTGAGTGAGGAGCCGAGTGGTGGATGGTTTGGGAATTTCTCATGCACTTGAAACAGGATCTGGCCACTAGGCTCCCTTGGCTCTGAGTGCTGCATGGTAGATGCATCTCGACGCCTATTAAATGACATCCTGAAGGGAAGTAACCAGAAAGTAGCCGGGGTGGTTTGTACCAAGGCCTTCCCGTCTCCCTGGCACTGTGCTTGGTGAAGCCAGGTGCACAGAGCGTATACATTTTCCGGCAGCCTGTGCTCCGTGCAGGGCCGGGGCCTCATGGCATGGCTCTCCCAGGACAGCAGTCACAGCTGCTTGCTTTCGCAATGCAGTGTTTGCTTCAGGAGCATTTAAAGTTGGTGGTTGCATTTCTTCTTTTCTCTCATGCATCGCACATGTTTCTAGCTGATCCGGCGTTATTATAACCTGAGGTGCCTGAAGGAGTCTGCTCGGTCGTATCCCATTTTCTTTCTGAAAATTGACGTTCCTTCAGCTGAACTGGATGTAAATCTCACACCAGATAAAAGTCAAGTATTATTACAGAATAAGGTAACCTTTTTCAAATAAAGTTCTGTATGTATTTATGCCGTTTATAAACTTACGCAGTTGCAACTGCTCCCGTGTTAAAAAGACTTACTTTTTTTATGTCTTTGCTGTTATTTTGGATATTGTTCCTTTTTTACCCCAGTGTTGCCCCTAATATTTGTTCATTTGTATGTTGTAGGAAGCTGTTTTAAATGCTCTTGAAAATCTGATGGTAACCTGTTACGGACCGCTACCCAGTACAGAGTCTTGTGGAAATAACCACGTAGCTATTTCCGCAGCCAATATGGCTGCTCGTGAGACAGCAGAAACAGATGTGCCCGTGAATAAAATGGAGTCACCTGGAAATAATTACCCAAATGCTGACACTTCGGCTGTCCACTTCCAAAATGATGAATCTAGAAAAAACACTGCTAATTATTTAAATCAACAGATAAATGTAAACGAGCACTGTGATGGTCATTTTAGTAGTGAACATCTTCACATTAATAAGGACACTGGAAGTCCTTTTCAGAGTGTCTCCATGGATAGTTCCTCCTCAGAGGCTGTCCAGAGTAAATACAGCAAGACTGACTCTGCAGGTTCCGGTGAACATATCCAAGGAGAAGATGGCAGGAATGGGACAGAAGAATGTGGCGGAGGTGGGGGAGAAGCATTTCTCGAAAAATCTCTGGAAATCAGTGCCGATGACTGGAGCAAGGGAAATGTGTTGAATGCGATGGGAGAGAATATTGAACCTGTGAGAACTTTAGTGCCACAGAAAAGTCTAGCATGTAAAGTTAGCGATGATAGTTACTCAGCCCCTGAACCGAGGAATCTCAGTGATGGCCCTGGTAGCAAATCATCCAATGTAATAGATAACAAATCCGGACAGCTTACAGCCTATGACTTAATTAGCAACCGAGCAGTCAAGAAGCCCATGGCAGCGAGGGCCTTGTTTACTCAAGATCGTCGGGCTCAGTTCCTCGCAGAAAATCCCAAGACTTCTTTGGAGGATGCAGCGGCACAAATTGAAGCACTGTGGGAGACTCTGAGTGAAGAGGAGAAACTGAAGTAAGTTTCCAGAGCATCGTGTGTGCGCAACTGTTTCCATTCTGCACTTTACCTTTAGGAAAGAACAATGAAAACGCTTCTGGGCTTGACTGAGTATCTTTCTTGGTGTCATTTTTATTGTTATTTTAGAGAATAGGGCGTATTATTTGTAATTTTTTTTTTTCGAAAACATTTGTTGTGTCTACTTCTTCCCTGTTTACTGTGTGCTACAGCTTCTTCAGTTTCTGTTGGACTCTCTGCTTTCTTTATTTCCTTTTTTATTTCTGTTAAAGAACTCTGGAGTGGGTTTTATCTACACGTTTGCATTAGAATGGTTTATAAATACCTTGTCTGTTCCCTCCTTTTATATTGGCCTCCGAAATGAGACACAGTGCAGAAGGCTGTGCCGTTGGTGTAGAACGAGGTTAGTGCATCACTGCCTATATATTCAGTGTAACTTGTGGCATCGAAATCTTATCGATTGCCAAGTCATAAATTGTAGTGGGTGTTTTGGGGGGTGTAAATAAGTAATTTTGATCTGCTTAAAGTATTATTTGCACCCTCAGATGTAAGTATATGTCCCAAAACAATCTAATGGCTCACACTTGCGGGAACTGTTTTCCCTTGGGAGACGCAAACAAACATGTGTCCCCTTTCTTATAAGGCACCAAAGACAAACCAAAATACAGTTCCACCAAAATCTAGCTTGGGGAACCGGTAAGTTTATTGGACTTAATTACAGAGCATGGATGAGGGCTTACTTAGAGGAGGATCAGTGACCCCAATTAGCTGCACCACCAAGACATCTTAGGCCAGCATAGCTGTGTGGATGGAATGCCCCCCCAGTTAACCTTCCGCCCTCTGAATTCTTTAGCACCTCCTGAAGCAGTGACGCCATGTGCAGCTCAGTCAGAATTGCCCACAGCTGCTGGAGAGGTGAAGGAAGACGATCTGGAACCTCGGGGAGGGTCTGCTGCCCCCCCCCCCCCCAACTCCTTCCTCCCACAAGGGAATCTCGGCAGTCAGCAGGTTCAGTCCTTAGGCTCCCGTCCAGGCAGCCACAGCTGCTCTGGTAAAGATGACGGCTGTCACCCTGCATGGGTAGCACTCGATACACAATTGTATGGCAGTACAAAACGCTGCATTTTGAATTATCTGGCCCAGAAAATGAAGGATAAAATTAATCTTCTAATCACTTATTACTATCTGATTTTTTTCAAAACTCTGTCACATATCTAGAAAAATATTTAAATATAATCCATCATCTCTGGTTTCAAATCAATTCTAAATGTAGATTGGACATTTTCATATCTTCATTAGTGAATTCAGTCTCAGGAATAAACTCAGTTACAACTAATAGTGATGACGTTTAGGATATAAAATACTGAGCTGTATTAGAAAACTGTTACTAAAAACAGCAGAGATCAAACGTTTGCGCTCTTGCATATCACACACAAGACAGCTTGTTTAGGGGAGGGCGTGTTTGTGCTTTGTTCTTTTCCAAATATTTATCAGCGTGAGATGCAGTGAGCCTGTTAGCCCATTTCATCCCGTCACCCCATGCTCGGTTCTGCTTCATGAATAGCTCCCACATGACCCTCCTTCCTCACGGTGCTCAGGCCAGCCTGAGGGGGGGGCACGTCGACTTCATAAATATGCATGTTTGTATCCTTGAGAAATAAAGATACCAGCCCGCAGTAGTGGCGCACACCTTTAATCCCACTAATGGGGGACAGAGGCAGGCGGATCTCTTGAGTTCGAGGCCAGCCTGGTCTACAAGAACTAGTTCCAGGACAGACTCAAAAGCTACACAGAGAAACCCTGTCTCGAAAAACCAAAAAGGAAGGAAGGAAGGAAGGAAGGAAGGAAGGAAGGAAGGAAGGAAGGAAGGAAGGAAGGAGAAAGAAAACGATTTATATTTTAAGAATAACCATAATATAATCACTGTAACTTTGCCTGCATGTGTGTCTGCACCACATGCATACCTAGTGCCTGTGGAAGCCAGAAGAAGTATCAGGTCCTCTGGGGCTGGAGTTCCAGGTGGAGTTGGTAGTCTGTGTGTGGCTGCTAGGAATGGAGCCCAGGCCTCTAGAAGAGCAGCTGGTGCTCATAACCGTGGAGTCATCTCTTGAGCTCCTCATAACTTTTTAAGAACCTGATTTAGTACATGAAGTAGCCAGTGTTCAAATGCTAGCTACTTCACGAATGTCAGATTTTTAGAGCCTTATTTTGAGCTACAGTGCAAATAGACTCACAGTATCACAGTCGATTAAGTTTTATCTGAGTGATACGATTATATAGTTTAAACACGAGTGGAGTTTTTAAAACTTCATATGGTACCCAATAAATGTGTGTAGTTCTCGTGTGTCAAGTCTGTGAGTGTGTGGCAGTGCGAACTCAGGAGGGGGGCGTTTCCCTTAGCCTCGCAGCAACTTCGCTTTGCCTTGTGGAGAGGGGTAGTTAGCGTTATCTACCTAGGGAGTTCCAGACTGTCAGAATATTAGTGTTACGGTTGACATGCTTCATCTAAGGCTTTGTTAGTAATGTTACAGAATCCTGTTGAATCTGGAAGACACTTTTCCTGGAGTCCCCATCCTTCTGCCTCTGACAATCTTTGGAGCTCCTTGTCTGTTTGGAGGACTGAGTCCTCCAAAGTCTCGCTCTGAACACTGTCCAGTGTGGGTGTCCGTCTGGTGCCATGTGCAGTCTTCGTAGGCTTGATGAGTTTTAAGAGAAGGGAAGTATGGGCAGTTATGGAAAGACTCAGCAACTGTCTCATAAATGGTACAGAAATGGCTTCCCTGTGTAACGCTAACCAGAAAGCTTTCGGGAAGTTAGCCCACGAGGAGGAACACGGTGCGAGGAAGTAAGAAGACTCTGTGACATGGAGACAGAAAGTGAGAGTTTCCGCTGGGAAAGGAGGATGGACTCGGGGCAGGGAACACCTAGGTCTTTCCTCTTTTTTCCTTACCTCCCCTCTAGAGGGTTAGAATCCGGGTGTGAGCCGTGTACTTCCCCCCCAGCCACTCTGCAGAGAGGGCATCCTTCAGGCAGGTGGCGTTAATCTGAGCTTTCATTTGCTATTATATTAAGCTATTTCTACTTAAAACAACTAAGTGATGTTGCAATTTGGATGTTACTGGAAGTGATAAGTAAACTTTATAATTAAATGTAGCCTTTAGTTTCAGACACATCATTTGACCTGACTGGTCAGACAAATCAGTGCGGATTCTTCCCATTGAAGTTGCTAACGCCCTCAATGGCGTTACATACAGAGGTACCAGCTGTTCTCACTTAACATTTACCTCGTATTATTTTGGACATAACTTTTTATGTTTCCCAAGGAACTAAATTAAATTGACTTCTTGGATAAATCAAAAGATTAGTACCATATGCGAAAATTTGCACGTTATAATTAATTACAAATGGTGACCTTTAACTTGAACTCATTTTCCACCTCATAGGAAAAGTCTGGAGTTCTGATGTCTAATGCTAAAAATATACTTATTGCCAGTGCCTGCAAAAGTAAACTATTAAAGATCCTGTGTTTTGTTTAACTAACTCATATGTTGGTGTTCTGGGCACACTTCGCAGAAGATAACTTTGGAAGGTGTGAGAAAGGGAAGCAGTTGGTTCGCTGTTGATGTAGTTTCCAGTGGCGCAGCCTTTGTGCTGTCTCACCCAACCAAACGTAGCATTTCTTTCCAGAAACATGCCCTGACTGTAAAGCACACGCTGTTGCGGTCTCTTGTTTCCTAGACTCACTTTATAGCATACGTACAAGCAATGTTCCGTAAGTTCTAAGCCCGCTTCTTACAAGAAGAAATAATCTTCGTTCTCTAGTTCCAAATGCCAAACTTAATTTGAAAGATGCATCGGTGTTGCTGAATTACTAACTTTTAGTCAGATTTCCCATCCAAGCTGGAGGGACATCTTTTCGTGTTTGTCGTGTTGGGGATTGACCCCAGCCTAGTGTGTGCTACACATGTGCCCTGCCACTGAGTACAGCCCCAGCCCAGGACTGTGTTGTGTTGGGGATTGACTCCAGCCTAGTGTGTGCTACACATGTGCCCCGCCATTGAGTACAGCCCCAGCCCAGGACTGTGTTGTGTTGGGGATTGACCCCAGCCTAGCGTGTGCAAAACATGTGCCCCTGCCACTGAGTACAGCCCCAACCCAGGACTTGGATTCTTGGTAGAAACTTAGAGCGAGCATCACCTTTTCCAGTGGACCAGGCAGCTCCTCCTGATTCCAGAGCTGGGTACTGGCTGTAAACTGCTCATACAATACAAATAAGTACCTTGCGGGACAGAACAAAATACTTTGCATTAAGTTTACATGGTTTCTAAGCAGCAGAAATCCACCAAGCAGGCCACCAGGGTCTCTTTTCTCCGAGGTCCCTTGGGCACCGCTTCCTGAAATGAACAAGGCAGCAGCTAATTCTCATGCGACAGCATCGTTGTGTTTAAAAAGCAGAGCCATTAAGTGTCAGAGGGGCCTGAGCTTGGAAGCCAGGCATCTAAGTTTCTCACAATATGCTTGCTGATGCCACTGTAGTGGACTGCCTTTGGCTCCAGAACCTTCCTTTAACTCCTATAACTGAGAAAAGAAGAAAGCCTACGAACTTTTCACCTGCTAGAATTGAAATATTTTTTACCTACTAGAATTGAAATACCCATCACTTATACAGTTGCAGTTGAATTTCATAGGTTAGATCTGTTTGATTTATTGGAATTTGCATATCAACTGATCACGTTAAGTGAGGATTGAAAAATTACCATTAACTTTAGTGTGCTTTCTACTTCGTGTGCTATTTGAATGCCTTTATTGTGCAGTATTTTTGTTCTCCATTTGATTTTGAAATGCAGTTTGCTCTATAGAATAATTTGGCCTTGTAATTCTCCTTCCTACACCTTCCAAGTGCCGGCACTGTGGGCATATGTTGCACACTAAATCATTTTTTAAATTGGGTAGCATTTACCTACAGCAGTCATGTCTAGTTTTATAAGAATAATAAGGCTTGTTGATTCACCGTCTAATTGTTGGTCTAATTGTGAGTGTTGTTGTGTTGGTTGGTTTTCACATATTGGAGGCTTTTTAAAATAAACTTGGTTTCTGGTTTAGCGTGAACAGAAAATATCTGTTAGATTTCATTCACCTTTTGCTGTGTCTGGCTCATCTTATTTCCCGTCCCGGCAAATGATCCGGGTTAACATATAAAGAATCTGAATTTTTCCCAATCATTCAAGTTGAAGTGGTTGGCATTGTTACTGAGATCTGTCATTTTTCTGACATTTTGCAATCTGTGTGTGCCACTAATCAAGAGAAGGAAGGCACACACATTTGAGTGTTAAGCTCCCTAGTGACTCCTTCATCTCTGATAATTTGGCATTTTGATGTGCTTCATCTAATGTTGTCAGTGTCTCATTTTTTCTTTCTTTTTCTTCAGATTTTTTTTTCTTATCTTTTTTAACACAGGGTTTCTCTGTATAACAGTTCTAGCTGTCCTGGAATTTGCTCTGTAGGCCAGGCTAGCCTCGAACTCACAGAGATCCGCCTGCCTCTGCCTCCGAGTGCTGAGCACTGCCCGTCAGTCTCCATTTTCTTGCTCTGTTTGTATAGTATATACATCTTTTCATTTTGTGCTGTGTTATAAAAAAGTTGGGTATCCTGCCCCTCAGTTACATTTGGTCTATGAAATATTAAAATAATTGATACTGTTGGCATTCGACCTGCCCTGCCTCCTGTTGTCTGTCCCTGTCTTCCTTGGGACAGTTGCAGAGGTACTCAAAGTTTAAGTGAATTAATTTTAACATCTAATTTGCATTACCGTTTGCTTTGCTTAGTATGTTCATCATGTATCCTTTTAGCATGCTTCAGTTACTGTCAATACCACGCAGTCTCCCATCGAACCTAAAAGCCCACGGGTGCAATTGCTTTCATGTTCACGTTAATCTTTTAAGAGTGCAGTTATGTTAGCAGAAAACTTCTTTTATCTGAAGCTGTTTCATCTTCTCTTTGAAGGATATCTGTGGTTGGTAGATTTGAATCATGGGCTCTCTCGCCATCTAAATGATGGCACATTGAGCCAGCGTTGCTTGTCCTCTCGGTGTTCTCCTTACTGACTGGTGTGGGGATTTACCTTTGCTTTCCACCAGCTTGTTCTGGTGTATCTGGCACACTTGGTTTACATTTAACCTGCCTGGACTTGCATCTCATAGATCATTGCCTCCTCATCAAATGTAATTTCCTTTAAAAACTAAATGAGACTCGGCGTGTTGAGATGCTTGTGCACAAGCCCCTGGCTGCTTCCGCTGTCATGGGCCCTTTTCCTTTCTTCCTCACGGTGGTCATTTCTGTACTCTGCCTTCAGGTTCACTGGCCCTTGTGTTTCCATTCTGCTGTGTAGTTAAATCTGCGCAGTGGCTATTCCATCCTGTATACTGCTTTAGTTCTAGGCTGTCCACATCCTTCTTTGTACGCGTACAGATTCTGCTTTTCACCTGAGCTTCCCCTTCTGTCTCTCTCAGTCTCCCAAAGCATTTATACAAAAATTTTATTTATTATAAATCTGCGTCACTTTGAAGGTGGTTTTTCCTGACCTCTTTTCCTCTTGGCCATGACTCACATTTTTCTTTTTTTGTTTCTTGGATGGTGATTTTTAGTTGTGCAATGGCCATTGTGGGTGATGTCTGTTCACTCCTGAAGAGTGTTGATTTTATTTAAGGTGCCTTTGACCTTGTGGGGTTTTGTTTTGCATTGAGTGATGGTGAGATTTACTCAGTTCTAGGGTGTAGGATTTTTCCCTTTCAGTTTTAACTGAAAGCCCAACGTGTTTACCAAGCTCCGCATGTAACCCGGACACCAATCTCTGTTGCCCCTGTACTGCAGCAGCTGGAAACTCTGTTCAGCTCATTAGCCTCCTAATGTTTTCCTGAGGGCTCCCACACATGGGATTTTCTCTCCATTTCAAGTTGTTCTGGAAGCAGAGGTCTGGGTTCTGACGACACAGGGTAGTCAGTGCCATCTTCCAGCTAAGTTCCTGCCGCTCCTGTCCTCTATGCGAGTGCTTTCCCGTTTGCCTTTGACCACTTTTCGGGAGCCAATTTCTGTGCTCTGTTTGGAGTTTCTTGTAAGCACACACAGGAGGGTCGCTCTGATACACATTTTCTTGTCATTAGTGAATAACAGCTCGTTACTTTTAATACAATTTGCTTCCGATGATTATTATGTTTTTATTATGTGCTTATTCGTTCTGTCTCCTCTCTGCTCTTAGGTATGAAGAAAAGGCTAAAAAAGACTTGGAACGATACAATAACCAAATGCGGAGAGCTATTGAACAGGAGCCACAAGTATCCTTTAAAGATGGCAGGAAAAAGATAAGAGCCACCAGTGCATGGGGCTTGGCACAGAAGCAGAAGCTGAAAGCCTCGCTATCTAATCAGCCCAAACTCGATGAGCTCTTTCAGTCCCAGAAGGAGAAAAGGAGGAGTGAGAGCTTTAAAATAGTGGAGGTCCCCTTTTCTATGGAGAGCATAAAAGAGAACTTTAAGAAACAAAAGGAAGTTGACTTAGAAGAGAAGGATGAGATTTGCCTGATCCACAGTCTCAAGTTTCCTGATGCGTGGCTGGTCACGTCCCGAAGAGATGTCATGTTACTGAACCCATACAGAGTGGAGGAAGCCCTGCTGTTTAAAAGACTTCTTGAGAATCATAAACTCCCCGCAGAGCCACTGGAAAAGCCAATCATATTAACAGAGAGGTAGGGTGGAGTAAGAGGGTTTTTAACTATAATGTTTCATGTTAAAAGTTAAGGGGTCTTTTCTAGTAGGGATAAGGGGTGTTTACTTGAAGGCATATCTTGAGAAGGTTTTTCTAAATTCTAGTGGTGCCGCTAGTTGCTTAGAAATGATTTCGGAAGATCCTAAGGGCTCACATCTTGACTCAGTAAATCCCAAGTTCGCTTCTCCTGTACCTCGTGACGTCTCTAGGGGAATTGGAAGCTAGAGTTGGTTTTCTGTGCTGTTACCCTGCTCTGACACCTTCAGACACACACCCGAGTAGAATCACACAGTGAACGCCTTTAGCAGCCGTCACCAAGATGTTAGCCCTATTCTGTTTCTGCCCATATGTGTATAGAGACACGTTTCCTCTCATTAAGGCGTGTGAGACCAATTCCTACTTAGCCTTTTCATATACTCACAGGTGATCCGTTTCTAACCTAATCACAAGTGTCTTTTTCATACCTTACTCAATAATAATAGCTGAGAATTGTTCCTCGTTGTTTCGAAGGGTTTGTTTTTGTTTTATTTTTTAGTTTTACAATTTTGAATTTAATTCCTTTCCGTAAGTTTTATATATGGCATTTGGTTGTATTTATTTTTTATTGTCTGATTTACTGTGTAGCAGTCAGTGGAGTTTTTTCTTGTCTCCTTACATCCTGATTGGCAGCAAGGTTTTTGGTTTGGCTTTTCTCTTTAAGATCCATTTTATTTGCCTGCATGCGCATGTGCATAGTTTACATAGGATGGGTGCCTTCAGATGCCTGGAGAGGGCATCAGACCCCTGGAGCCTCAGTTCCAGACCATTGTGAGTAACCAGTCTTTTCCAGAAGGGCAGCCAGTGCTCTTCCCCATGGAACCGTCTCTCCGGCCCCGACATGGCGCTAACATGTTCCTCCTGTCTCTCGCTGAAAGTTAACCGCAGGAAGACACGAGATTTAGGTTCCTCTTTCCGGTAGGGCTTGTTCCCAGTTGGGTGCTCCGTGTGCTTCAACACAGTTCACGAGCTTTGGACAAAAGTGATCCTCCCTCTCAAAGCTCCCACTACCCCTCTATCTACTAGCTATCCAATAGCCAATAATCTGCTGATGATTGTTGCCTGAACTAATTATATTTTTCATTATAAATGGGGTGGGTTTTTTTATATCTTATATGAGTAACTTGATGTGTGTTATATTTAGAGAACTACTGTTTACATTTCTCTTTGAGTTTGTAATACTCCAGAAGAGACAAGCTGTCCTTTATGTCTGTCCTTCCCCCGGTCTGGGCACGCCCTCCAGCGGGCCTCTCACACGGTGTTAGCAGAGTGCAGACTGCTTTCTTACAGGGCTTGGCACTCGAGTAATGGGAACACTTTTCAAGTCCCCCTTGGACAAGCCTCCATAAATCCTCTTATTTCAATCTGAATATTTAACATAAAGAACCATAATTTCTTTCTTTTTCAGTCTTTTTAATGGGTCTCATTATTTAGAGGTTTTACATAAAATGTCGACAGTTGACCAGAGATGCGGCGGATCAACTTACCTGAGTGACCCTCGTCTGACAGCAAATGGCTTCAAGATCAGGCTGATACCAGGTACAATGCTGGGCTTACTTGGAAATACTGTCTCTGACTTGGAAAACCTTCTCCCAAGATCTGCACTTGGCTTGGTCCGGGTCATCGGGCGTGCGGGAGTGGACTTTCTTCAGAGGGCTGCTCGGGCCATCGCTGTGCGGCTTCCTCTTGTCTTCTGGCATGGCAGCCCAGCTGCCTTCCTTGTAACTCAGCAATCAGAACTCTGATGTCAGACAGACGTGTGGGACAGTGGGATGTCTAATGAGGTGGCACCTCTCTCGCTGTTTGAAGCTATTGACTTGTTTTGCCAAGTGACATGGCGCATCGGCTGTCCTCACGTGAATGTCAGGGCTCCATGGCTTTGTCAGATAGATCAGAAAGGATGTGTCTGCTTCGGGGAGTCCATTCTCTTGCCTAGCCTTCTGTCTTCTGGTTCCCGTGCTGCCCTAGCCCCTGGGTTAGCCTGTCCCTCGCTTCCCTTGTCCCTGTCCAGCGCCACAGTGTCCCAGCCAGGGCGTGTGTAGGGAAGGATTTTTAAAGAAATGCTTTCACAGAGGTGCGGACGACGTAAGTGGGGACTGGAGAGAGGGCTCAGTGGCTAAGAGCGCTGGCTTCCCTTCCAGAGGACCCACAGAGCAGCTCCTAACTATCTGTAACTCCAGTTCCAGGGGATCCCAGCCTGTTCTGTCCTCCTCATGCGAGGCTTCATATGGTGCACAGACATACATGCAGACAAAACATACACATAAAATAATAACAGTGTGGCTCAGAGGTTAAGAGCACTGACTGCTCTTCCAGAGGTCCTGAGTTCAATTCCCAGCAACCACATGGTGGCTCAAAACCATCTGTAATGAGATCTGATGCCCTCTTCTGGCATGCAATCATACAGGGAAGAAATGTCGTATACATAATAAATAAATAAATAAATAAATCTTTAAAAAATTAAAAAAATAATAATAACAGTGAATTTTAGAAAGAAAATAAGTAACAACAGTATGCAGAAGCCAGAGCTGGCTTTCTGCTTGGTTTTTCACAGCCCGACCAGGTAAAGATGCCTCCCAGCATGCCTCAGCTCCGTGGCCCCAGCTGCCCTGTGGGTTGGAGACAGCGTGTCCAGAGCACACCTCTCTCACTTTCTTCACCAGTAACAGCTGTAACATCCCAGTGGCCGTTACTTGCAGCGCGCCCTTCAAAGAATTAACGTATCAACCCGTTACTCTCCTAGCAGCCTCCAGGGGAACTTCTGTCAGTCCCCGGTTTGCTGATGAGAACAGCTGAAGCACGGAAAGTTGAGTTGGCTCTAGGGGATTGTCCATGTTAGAGGGAAACCCACACAGCCTGCCTCGAGAGTCTACCCCTTAAATATTTTTGCACAGCCCTTCATTAAAGTCGGTGACATGAATCGGTGCCGAGGCTGGGCATGATGACACGTGCCTGTTGTCATAGCTTGAGAGGCCGAGACAGGAAGGCTGCTTGCTGCACGTTTGGGGCTGGCCTGATATATATAGTGAGTTTAAAGCAGTCTTGGGCTACATAGGGAGACCTTTCCCCAAACACAAAGCAAACAAACGAAAAGGAAGCCTAGTACTCCACATAGCATGGCTCCGAGTTTAAATCCCCCTCCAGCCCCAGCCGCCCCCCCCAGACCTGACACCTCCCTTCTTCTAGTTCCCATAGAGAGCTTTTCCTGGAGTCCTGTGGCATCTTTCCATTGGAAAATTTGAAGTATGAAGTATGGGTGTGTGTGTGTGTGTGTGTGTGTGAGAGAGAGAGAGAGAGAGAGAGAGAGAGAGAGAGAGAGAGAGAGAGAGAGAGAGACTATTCTTAATCCATTTCTCTAGTTTGTTTTGCGGGAAGGTACCCTTTCTTCACATCTACATAGCATCTAAGAAGGATGGCCGAGCTGTTCCGTCCCCCTCATCTTCCCTGGTGATTTCGAGGTCCCTGTGTCCTCAGACACATTTTCTCTCCCTCTAGGGGACTCCGTTGCTCATCTTTTAGTGCCTGGTGACACATCAACTTCTCTTCCCTCAGTTATTTCGGGGGGGGGAGGAGGGGAGGAAACGGTTCGATCTGTGCTGTGACACCATTTGACAGATGACTGAGAGTAGATCGGTCAGGTTTCTAGAGCTGCAGCCTTTCAAGTTTACCCGATTCCTGTTGTTACTCGTTCAACAACCACCGATAATGCACAGTTCTAGGTAACACGCTATGGATCCCAGCATTAAAGCCGCTGTTGTTCAAATAGGATGAGTGACTTCTCTAGTGTCAAAGCTGATGCTTTGGAATATACAGTGTCATGGATGTTCTACCCAATTACACATCCAGTCATGTGGCCTTTAGTTTTAATGACTAAGTTACCTAAAATATCTTCATAAGTAACACCAATTTCTGGTGCTGCCTTAGTTGAATCCTTGAATAAACACTAGCATGTTTAGTTCCTGAAATCCTATAGTAACAAGATACAGTGTCTGTTTTTATTCTTGCTACGCTAAAATCATCGAGGGCTTTAAATTAGATATAAGGCTAATGGGCTAGAACTTGGAGTACAGCAGTTGACAAAACATTTAAACCATTTTGACTTCAATAAATATCATGGGACTTCATTCTCTCTCCAAAGTAAGCAATGTTCTAAGCAAATGCGAGGAACAGACCAGTGGGAACTGAGATTAAATTAAATTATATAAGGCACATGTGGGGTCGTTGAGCACCTATGACTTAATTGAAGGCTTCTGGGAAATCATTATTTGTTCTCCAGGAAGCAACACAACTTTGTCCTGTAATATTAGACCCAGGTCAAGGTTCACTAAATGTTCTAACAGTGATTTTTTGTTTCCAATGGATATGTTCTGGAATATAATTTTAACCAACTCAACTATGCCGCTGTGTTTTTGTATTTTCTCAGGAGTTTCCAGTACTGAAAACTACTTGGAAATAGAAGGCATGGCTAAGTGTCTCCCGTTCTACGGAGTAATGGATTTAAAGGAAATTCTTAATGCCATAATAGACAGGAATGCAAAGGAGCCTTCTGAGTGCAGACCCCGGAAGGTGACGAGCTATCTGGAGGTGCGTCTCGTGGTCACGTGCTCCTAACCAGGGGAAAGCTTTGTTGTTCTTTGTTTTGAGATAGGGTCCTACTCTGTGTCCCTGGCTGGCCTGGAAGTCACTCGGTGAACTGTCCTGGCCTTGAATTCTCAGAGATCCACTGCCTCTGCCTCCTTCCTAACCCTTGGCTAGATTAAAGGGCTGGATCACCCACTTAGCCCAGTAGTAAGTGATTAAAAGAGCAGATTCTAAAATGTTTATTTTCACAAAGAAATTGCTACTTTAAGAAACTCAATAAAAATATTTCACCGCATAGGCTGTGATAAATGCTATGAGAGATCCTTGTAATACAGTTTTATTCATGAAACATCTGTAGAGCTGTTTTCTCTCAATCTCAGAATGGTTTGCAAATTGTTCAAATTTTATGCTGTATTATTTATCAAAAACACTGTATTATGATTCTAAACCCTGAGCTCTTCAAAAGGAAGCAAAATATCTAAATTATTGAATAAATGAGGCTAAATTGTTGAATAAATGGAAGCTTTACTTTGCTAACACTTCACATAGCAGCTACCAAAATGAGAATTGCAAAATTAGGTTGGAAAAGCGCGTTCAGGGCAGCTGGGTCTGATGGCGCCTGCCTCCCAGCACTGATGGCGCCTGCCTCCCAGCACTGATGGCGCCTGCCTCCCAGCACTGATGGCGCCTGCCCTCCCAGCACTCAGAAGACTGAACAGGAAGTCTCAGAAATCATACGTAAGAGGAGAGGACTAAGCCTATCCAAGTACAGACTAAGGGCTGTGGCTGCGTCACCACGTTCTAGGTGTCTCTCCTTATGTCCCAAACCAACCTGGACTTGGTTTTCACCCTCTCTCTTGTCTGTGGTGTTCAGACACAGGCCTTGCTCGTCCCCGGGACTGGAGAGGTTCGCTCAGACCAGCTCTGTTGACCCCTTGGGAACTTGTGGAAATTCCCAGCCAGTTGCCAGGGCAATTCAGCACTGATTGTTTTAGGGAACTCCAAAGAAGTCTTTTTCTTAAGAGAGAAAAGGAAAATAAAAAACATGGATAAGAAATAAGGTTTCAGAAATAATGAGAAAGTAGCAGTTGAGACTTGAATAGTTTTGCATTGGAGAAACTAAGTATGGTTGTTATGGGGAATGGTCTTTTAAAAAAAAAGTTGACCAGGCACACACCTTTAATGCCAGAACTTTTGAGAGAGACAAAGGCAGGGCGATCTCTGAGTAAGAAGGAAGCCTGGGGCACAGACTACATTCTGTGATAGCCAGCATGACACAGAGAAGCCCTGTTTGGAAAACCAAATATTTCAGTGTGGCAGAGAAGTGTTAGAAAGGACATGCATCATGGTCTCTGAATCAAGAGCCAAAAGAGTGAAAAATAGTTTTCCCTTTGTGTGTGTGTGCGGAGGGTCTTGTGTTGCTTGTTCTGAAACCTCACCATGTAGCCCAGACTGCTCTCAAACTCCTCCCAGTCTTCCTGGCTCCCTCTCCCAAGTACTTGGGGTCACAAGTGTCCACTACCAAGGCCAGCTGAAAGGAAACCTTTCGAGGCGAATGAGAGGTAAAAGAAGACACAACTTTGGCTGTGAGCGGAGGGGTAGAGAGACTGGGCATCTGGGATCTGAAACCAAGAAAACGGGTACAATCAAAGAAAGGACAGTCCCGTGAGGAGCAGCAATGTCCAGGTGTCATGGGAGCTGTTAGGACCTGACCTCGGTTCTGTGTCCGACCACAGCAGTTGCTTGACTCCAGGGGTGTCCGGGAGAATTTACCCTCCCCTAAGGATTAACAACTTGGATATGGAGAGGGACTAAGGAGCAGAGAGAGAAACCTGAACACACTGTATTCCAGGAATTCGCTAAGTCAGCCGTAGTACTGGATGCTGAATTCACTACTCAACCTCGGGAGGGAGGGAGGTTGGGAACGAAGTTCCAGGGAGGCCTGTGAGTCTGAGAGTAAGGAGGGGTTAAAGGTCAAAGGGAAGGAAAGACAGATTCTGTTGGAATACGGGGTGGAATGGTTGGAAGGGTGAGGGGCCTGTGGCTAAGAGAATGATGTTAAAATGTAACAACTCTGGGGCACGATTTCTTTTTTAATACTAAAAGAAGCTAGTCTTGCTTATGATGCTGTTTCCCTAGACCTTTCTCCTTCATGTCAGAAAACAGCATTTCTGCACCAAACCTGAGGACATTCATTCCCTTTGGTTCTGCAGGCCTCCTAGCCACACCACCTGAGGCAGATGGCCACAGCAGCTCTTGTTACTAGCCCCACAGTGGCTGTCGGCCTCAAACCCCGTTTCCCTCTGCAGCCAGAACGTTCCATGATATGGGAAATTACTTGGCAGGCTCTATTTCATCTCTAGTTCCTGTCCTGGAGGGTGACCCGGTGCCTGCTTAACTTCTGTGTTGTCCCCTCTCTGGGCCACACCCACACAGAACGTTTCCTTCTCTGAAATGCTTTACTTTGCTCATGACCTTGGCATGTTAACTGAAAACCCTAAATGTCATCGTCTGAGCTAGCTTCCCATTTGCGCCATCACTGCCCTTGCCCAGTTAACTGTGTGCACGTAATTTACTCACAAGTCTTTTGTTTCTCTGCAGTGAGATGTAAACTTCACGAGGTCTGGTATTCAGTCTCCAGAGTCTGCAGCATCATTAACTGTTATTAATTAAATAAACATTTTTCAGTGAGTGAAAATCAGTTTTTATCTGCCAGAATAATGTGTTTTTTTTCTTCAGGGTCGACCATAATGAAGTGTGTTTCTTTTCTTTTCACAGGGGGAAGCAGTCCGTCTCTCAAGACAGCTACCCATGTACTTACCAAGAGAAGACATCCAAGAGCTTATCTACAGGATGAAGCAGCAGTTTGGAAATGAAACTAAAGAGTGTGTTCATGGCCGCCCATTTTTTCATCATTTAACCCATCTTCCAGAAAGTTCATGATTAAGCTTCTGACAGTTATTAACTGTTGACGTTGATGTGGTTTTCAACCGTTTTTGCATTATCGTGTATCAAAATGATATATTTTATAAATGAGGATTTACTACCCTATTTGTATACTGGAAAACTGTTTTGAAGTTGTAAAATATATAAATAAATAATATGCAGTATTGATTTTGTTCTCATACCTAGCCTTCAAACTGGGTGTACATTGTAGGATCCACAGGAGAGGACGGGTGTTCTCTTGGGCGCCTGATTTATGAGGTTAACTGTTAGAATTTACCCACACAGCTCAGCTGGCACATCACAAAAGAGTTGAAACTTCAGTGGAAGTTTCAAGTCAGGTGGAGAGGTAGAGAATGAAAACATGACCAAATAAGGTATCGCTGCCTCTCCAATATGATAATATTTTAGCTCTAGGGTCAGATTTTGTCAGAAAGTATATGTGGGAAGATCAACATTTTTAACAGAAAAATTAGGTTACCATCGGTTTTTCTCTCGCATATATTCCTTCACAAACGAGGACAATGTTTCAGTACTTTACAAAAAGAAAAAAAAGGAATGCGATTTGTTTAATGAGTGCCTTTTGATGTGTAAAGTAAGATACATTGTAGTGGGCATGGTGTCTCCACACACCATCTACAGTTCTCATGAGTCATCTATAAATTCTTAATCTTTGTGTTACATATAAATTATAATGCCTGGAGTTATTCCTGTTGCTACTGCTCATTCCCACACCTCTCTACTCACCTTGTGATGGGGCTTCCTGCTGACGTGTGTGTGTGTGTGTGTGTGTGGTGTGTGTGTCAGTGCTCATTGGTATGGGTTTGCCTCCATGCAGAGGAGGGTGGAGGAGGGCAGTATTTTTACAGTATTGTCCTCTGCATTGGCCTCTCCCAACAAGATCTTTTGTTGAACGTGGAGCTCACTGATTTTCCTGCCTGGCTGTCTGGCCATTGCTGGGTTTGTAGGCTCAGGTGTTGCTAGCACAGCTTGGAGTCCTTGTCCAAGCCAAGTTAATCCTCTTTCTTTGGACAAACTGAGAAGTAACAGCTCACCAAGAAACAGAAACAGGAAGAAATTGTATCATATGTGCACACCAGCCCTAAACAAACAAAAAAACAGATTCATTTTCTCAGTAAGTCAGATTGGTCTGACCACACATAGAGAAACCCATTTTTGTATTAGCTCGTTTGAGCTTCAGTTTAGGATTGCAGACACTCTCAACACCAACTCCGAGGCTGAGTATCCTTAACAGATGACTTACCATGAAGAATGGGTCTAAGGGGGAGGGGGCCTTAGGGTCCACAAAATACAAGTATTTTGTCGCAGGCGACTCTACTCTGAGAAATGCTTCTTGGAGCAAATGAACTCGGGCTCGCGACATCTTTCCGAAGGCTTTGGAGCATCAAGGTGGCTGAGCTGCCTGCTTCTTTCATGGGAGTGGGTTAATGTTGAGATCATCCAAGTTTTGTGGCTCTGGGCTCTTGGCCTTGTGGGCTGCAGCCTAGCTTTCCAAGAGCTCCCCATCCCCCCAGGATCTCTGCTTCAGTCCCAGCAGCACCCGCGAGCCCTGGACACCATGGCTGGAGCAGGCAGCAACGGAGAGGCCCTGGCTTCCCGTATGGAGGTAACTAACGGCTGCGGCCTGGGAGACCGGGAGCAGAGGGGTTAACGACAGGGTGGAAAGATCCAGGGAGAAAGGTCCTAAATTACTCATTCCTCCCTCTAGTCTTCCGTGTCCTCGGCTAGAGAAAGGGAAAACTTTAAATGTCATTCTCTCAGAGCACCGTTGGTACCCAAATGTGTTGAGCAAGGCCGGTTCCGCCCCGGTGCTGACACCCACGTGGAGGAGGCCAGTGGAGGTGAATCCTGTGGGTCCCTTTGGTACAAATACTTTGCCAGAGCAGAAGCCAGGGGTCGCATAGGCACCCCTGAGGCACTTTCGGTTATTTATGTAGTGAAAGTGTTGGAGCCCCATTCAGATGAAGAGATCAATGCTTTCCTTGATTATTTAACTGTGGTTTAGACAAATTTAGTGGCTTAGGTTGCAGTCCCTGGAAACCGTACCTCTGCCGTCGACGTTTCTTAACTAAAAGCATAAATAAGATTGTTTTCCCCTCTTTGATTTTCATCATATTTTTGCAAGATCCCTCCAGGCTCTTGAAGGTGGAAACGGAGTGAGAGCCTTTAATTAAATTCAGGTTAGGGTTTACGCGTACAAAATAGGTTAACGCTTGACAGTTCTGACTCCCGAGACAGGAGCACTGCCCGCTAGCTTACCCAGACAGGTAAGAATGGAGCGCAGAGCAGAGCGTTTGCCGAGCATGCGCAAATGATCAAGTGTCTGGCGTTGATCCCAAACATGCCGCCCACCCCCTGCCCCCAAAGAGGAATTCGATACCCAAGGAAGAGGGTCCATGGAGGATCTGTGAAGCTATCCATCAGTCCGCACGAGAAAATGGGGGTGCAGAGGATTAAAAGACAGTGCACGCTCCCATTTCTCCTGTTGAGGTCGTAATTAGTGACTCAAAGAAAGGTATTAACAGAAAATAGTCAATTTGACTGCAGAGTCAAATGAAAATACTCGAAGTAGAAACAACGTCCTATATTCAAGAGCATGAATAATCAAACGGTAGCTTTAGGCTGGGCCTCGGTTACCAAGCGGTGACCCAGAAGGAGGAGGCAAGAAGATGGAAAACCCAAGGCCTGGCTGAGTTCAAAGCAAATTCAAGGCCAGTCTGGGCAAGCTAGCAAGACTCTTGTCTTCAAAAGGTTTGAAACAAAGAGGGATTGGGCTATGAATACAGCCCCGCCAGAATCCCGGGGTTTGGTGCTCCCAGGGAAATGCGTACAGAGAGTGCTGCCCTATTCTCTAGACCCAGAGTCCATTTTTCTTTTTGATACACTCCATTTCTTTAAACCTGTATTTTTTTTTTCTTGCTGAACCATTGAGTTCTACTGTCTAGACTAAAAATCAGAGTAGGAATTAACACCTGCTGAGTTCTGAAGTCCAGACGTGAACCTGATCGCCAAAGCCAGGGTCCCTTCTAACAGTCTTTAAGGCAATTCTCTACTTATCTTAAAAACACTTGTCGGGATCTGGAATCGTCTTTCTCTTTTTCCTGCAAAATCTAACTTTTTTTATTTTTTTTTTGTTTTTCGAGACAGGGTTTCTCTGTAGCTTTGGAGCCTGTCCTGGAACTAGCTCTTGTAGACCAGGCTGGCCTCGAACTCACAGAGATCCTTCTGCCTCTGCCTCCCGAGTGCTGGGATTAAAGGCGTGCGTCACCATCGCCTGGCTAACTCTATTCTTAGTCGTACGTAAATCTCTCTGAATTAGGTCACCTTTCTCCCACACTAGATGTCCAGTGTCCTCAGGTATGACACAAAGTTGTAGCAGATTCTCCGCCTTTAGTTGGCTATCCATCTGTTCATTGAATGGCACCAGACCAGTGCCACACTCGGTGTGCAAGGAGGAGGCACGCCTTACCTCTTGAGAGGCTGAACAGTGGGTGCCAGCGTGAGGCTACAGAGAGTGTGCTGTGCATGCACAGAGGGTGTGTACCGCCTCCACAGAGAGACCTATTGCAGAAATCATTGAACCAACTCTTTTATTAAATTTTCATTTAGTTTACATACCAACCACAGTTTTCCCTCCCTCCTCCTCTCCCATCCCCTCCCCCCTTCACCTCCCATCTACCTACCTTCCCCATCCATTCAGAAAGGGGCAGGCCTCCCATGGGCACGGCACATAATAAATAACAATAATAATAAATAAAGCATGACACCTCAAGTTGATGCAGGACCAAGCTCCCCTTGTATCAAGGCTGGGCAAAATAATCCAACATGGGGAACACGGTTTCCGAAAGCCAGCTAAGCAAGCCAGAGACAGATCACAATCTCGCTGCTAGGAGCCTCAGACCAAGCTACAGAACTGTCACACACATGCAGAGGGCCTAGGTTGCTCCCTAAGTCCAGAATCCTTGAGCTCCCACGAGCTCAGGTCAGCTGACTCTGCGCTTGAACCAACTCTTAAGGTTGCCAGGAATCACCCCGAAGAAGAAACGGGTTTGGGGTATAGGGACAAGAGCATGTGCCAGCGTGTGGTGAGTGCCGGGAACGGTACAGACCGAGACTGGCTTATCACCATCAACACTGGCTCAATCTGAAAACGCCTCAGGCCTGGCAGGACTGGGAAATGTTTGTTTTCTACGGACTGCTAGACGCTAATAAAAATTTTGAATATGAAACACTACAGTGCAAAATAAAGATTGAGGACACTTTACCCAAATTGTTAGGGAAGTTACGTTTGAAAATTTAGAGTTTGAGGGAACTGAACAAAAAGGGTTAAAGCCCTATGGAATCAAAATTCATATGAGAATTCATGAGGGATTCACCACCCTGCAGGTTCCATCTAGGTTCTGCAGGTACGGATGCAAGGCAAGTGGAGAAGAGGCCTCGCCTCCACTCCCGCTCCTTGATGGTCCCTAGGGCTGCTAACCATCCTAAGGGCCACACAGCCTAGGAGACCCATGCCGTCCAGCACATCTTAAAACGTGTGCAATTTGAAGCTGAGTTTGCACTGGAAGCCAACCTAAACTTTGCAGCTGTTCCTCAAATGCAATAGCTCTCTGATAATAAGAGACTTAAGTATTCAAATACAATTTTGTGGGTAGCATTTACACAGAGAGGCTTAATACATAGTAACCGGCAATCCGATTGATCATGAAAGCTAGGCTTACTTGATTTTTAAGAACCTTCTCTTCCGTATTTTGATTGTGCTTTCTAATTTAGATCATAGAGATGAATGGCAAGTTGAGAAGCAGGCAAGAAATTGTGAATAGACTGAGCATATTTTTGGAAGAAAATGGTATGTCTTTAAAATTTTAAGAACCTGTTATTTCTTCCTCTTTTTTTCATCTTTTCTTTTTGGTTTTTTGAGATAAGGTTTCCCTGTGGTATCTCTGACTGTCCTGGAACTCACTCTGTAGACCAGGCTGGCCTCGAACTTGCAGAGATCCACCTGCCTCTGCCTCCCTGAGTGCTGGGATTAAAGGCGTGCATCACTACCTCCGGGCTGTTTTTCTCCTTAGTCTGTGTCTTCTGGTGGAAGTTTATAACAAGGTATTTTTCTACATTCTCAAAGTCTTGGCACGCACTAAACTCATTGAGTAGGTGCTGGAAACTTGGTCACCTCTGGATTTGTTTCCTCTCAGGTTCTATTCTCCGGTCTTCCTCTCGCCTTGTCCATGTCTGGCAGTTACTGTCTATGTGTGTGGTCCTGCCTCTACCGTTATGATATGTCATGCTATGATCTATCGGTATCATTTTCACAGTTTCAGAATAACATTGTTAATTTGCACAATATATTATTATGACCATACCTTGGAGGCAGTATTATAAAAACATGTCCATATAACATCATAAAACATATATTACACAATATATTGTAATGTGTTAATAGTTTATGCTTAAAATCACCTTCAATGGGAGGTTTTTCCATCTCTAAAATTACATCTCATACTTTATTCCAGATGTAATTAAGGGTGTGGCCCAGAGGTAGAGTGTAACAAGTCTTTCTCTTGTCCTGCCAACCAGCTCCCAAATAATGACATGGGACTTCTCAATAACCATGAAAGCTCGGCCTTAGCTTAGGCTTGTTTCTAACTAGCTCCTATAACTTAAATTAACAATTTCTATTCATGTGCATGTTGCCATGTGGCTCATGGCTTCTACCTCTCCCCTGGCATGTCCTGCTTCCTCTGTGTCAGGCTGGAGACTACCACCCTTTTTCTTCCCCCAGCTCTCTCTGTCTAGAAGTCCCGCCTACCCCTCCTGCCTAGCTGCTGGCCATTTAGCTTTTTATTAAACCAGTCACAGTGACACGTCTTTACAGAGTGCAATCAAATGTCCTGCAACAGTAGAGTGCTTACCTCGCATATGCTGGGCTCTGGTTTGGATTGATCCTCAGCAGTCAGCAGTGATGTTGATGGCTTCAAAAGTCAACAAAGGTTTATACGTTTCCTCTAATCATCATTCATATTTTAAGAATTTAAAGACCGTATTTAGTCATCCTCCCGACCAAGAAGTGCCAATTGAAATTTAGGGAATTTAGAATAAAATATAAAATATTATTAGGTTAGTACTCGTTCAGTTAACATTAAGATATTTGAGTACTGAGTTCTGGTCAATTGAACGAGGAAAATGAATGAAAGAGAAACTTGGAAAGAAAAGGTAGCTTGGATACTGTTTTGTTAAAAACAATACGCAATGGGATGCAATTAGTGGACAAATAAAATGATGTCTAAACTGGTACCATAGCCATGGATGGTGTCACACATCCTTCATCTTAGCACTTAGAGAGACAGAGGCAGGCAGGGATCTGTGAGTTTGAGGTTAGCCTAGTCTACATAGTAGGTTCCAGGACAGCCTTGGCTGCTTAGAGAGACTTTTTCTCAAAAAGTAAATGAACAAAACAAAACAATAATGTAGTTGGAAATACTTGGGTTCAATAGCAAAGGAAAGAGAAGATAACAAAATACAGAAAACTGAAAAGTAAACATCTGGGTGGGGGATATGAGCTCTAGAAAAGTCGAGAGCGGAGGGACCACTTAGGGTCAGATTGCCAAGATGCATTTCAAACTCGGTACTGGTTCACAGTCCTGATGTCGGATCCTCCCTACTCGATGAAGATCTCCTGGTTCCTTTTTTTGCTCTCTAGCATTTCCGTAACGCTTGTGTGTACCCACAAGCGCTTCTCATTCACTGAGTGTTTGCGTTCCAAGCCACTAAGTTTGCCACTTACCATCTCCGGGTGGCTTTATTTCTGCCTCTTGCTTGGCAGAGACCCAGGCGGAAGGCAGTCTGCAGATGTGCCTATGTTTGTGTGAGCCTCTGCTCCCTCTCTTCTTCAGTGCGTCTCTAGACCCTCCTGCCCTGTGGGGCAACAGTCACGGGAAATAAGATTCAAGGTTCATTTGGAATCAAATATGAGCAGATTCGGAGGCCAAGCCAAGGCTTCCCACTTCCTGAGCAGGGAGGTGACAGGGTTGGAAGTGTGAATGAATTAGGCTAGGATGGGGGGTCTGCTAAAGCTCCATTTGTGTGCTTTCCGGTCACCTAATGCTCTTCTATTCTCTCAATATAGAAGAAGAAACCTCTTTAGAAGAACTGGAAGAAGAGTCTGACGTTTTTGAGGTGTGAACACATTTCTAAACTGAAATTCTATTAAATATTTGAAAGACCTAAAGCACCTATCCTTTTGCTCATCTGACACTGGCTAGGAGCACATGCTGACTTTAGTGGGGGACATTGGCTCCATCCCTGCCAGTACCACATGCTGACTTTAGGGATGACATGGGCTCCATTTAACAAGAATGTAAAGATTCTGTCATACCTGGCTAAAAAGATGCATGGAGTTTATCTCAGTTTATCTTGATTCTGATATTTGTCTGAAACGTAACATGTCTATGTTTTGTTATCCTTTTCTGTGCCTTTGCTTATGCATTCTGTTTTTATTTATACTTTCTCCTGCATTCCAGACAGTTCTAGATATTTCCAGATCCTGTTTGTTTTCTTCTGACTTACAGCTGTACTTCACTTTCCCTTCCTTTGGCTGACTAAGGTTAAGGGTTAAAGTAGAACATATCAGACAGTTGTGATCTCTGTTGATATAAATATTACTAAGATGCCTTTTGTCATAAGGAGAAATCCAAGTGAGTGTGTAGGACATTTGAAATTTTTAAGGAATTGGATTACCAGCTCACCGTCTAATGGCCAAGATTTAGACAAGTTGCAGTGGGCTATTGCTTCTTACAGGAATCTTTACAGAATGCTCTTTGCA
Source organism: Arvicola amphibius (assembly GCF_903992535.2). NCBI lineage: Eukaryota > Metazoa > Chordata > Mammalia > Rodentia > Cricetidae > Arvicola > Arvicola amphibius. The sequence continues at coordinate 23,732,575 of NC_052064.1, forward strand.
TCCTGCCATGTGCCTCTGACTGACCCTCACATTGTGTGTCTCTCTTCTCTGAAGGAAGAAGAAACAGAAGGTCTGAGTGAAGATGGTCCCAAAGAAGCACACGAAAAGTCAGTGAAATGCGTACCATTCTGCCAAATTTATAGCTTTCATCAAATAGACAGCTAACCCCGTAGGTCCTGGCATTCCGGAGTCAGGAATCGCCTGGTGCAAGGCTGTGGGTCTCAGAGGTGAACAGCTTTGGGGTTCACGGCCCAGCGTTATTCAACTAGCTGTGCTAGAAATAATATTCCCTTCACAGTGTGTAAAGACCACGTGAGACGGAACGCAGAGACTGGAGGAGCGCGCAGGAAATGCGCGGTGGCTGTGAGTTCCCAGCTTGCTCTTCTGGGCTCTCTTTTCCAAGGGAAATTGCATTGAGAAAGCAAAGCATTCATTTTCAGATGCAGAATTTGTCATTGTGCACCTAAGCATAATATAAACCTAGTTTTGGGGAAATCACTCGTGTAGTGTTTCAGAATCATATTTCAGCTTCATAGTTAGATACAAGACCATGCATGATGCATTACTATTGACTTTAAGTCAGTGGGAGAGACCCATATGTGGCGAAACGTGTATATATATTCTGTGAAATGGGATCTACAATAGGATATTTCAGTGTGGTTATAATCGTCAAGTAAAATAGAAGACCATTTTAAAGGTTTATGTCACGCAATTTCTAACATTTGATTGATGTCTCTACCTCTTTCTTCTCCAATTCTTGTCATGTAAGTCCACTTTTGAAACACGGTCCCTCAGCTCTCTGTGACATACATTATTTTCCTAAAACAGAGCTGAAGACGGTCACTGTAACATTGACATGGATGGGTAATTTTTCTTCATTTCATTTCCTCGGGCAAATAAATGCTTATTTAAAACTCAGAAATAAATGAAAATACAAAAGGGAGAAGGGATTGATCCTCTTGGATGTCAGGGTAACGTGACAGCTAACGATTCAGGAGATAATTGGACATTCAGCTGAGAACTGAAAACTGAGACATCCCACAGATACTTCTCCAACTCCCCTCCCCCCCAATCTGGTCTAAAACACACTTTCTCTACGTTTAATTTTGTATGTTGCTCACATTTTTCCACTGGTGCCTTTATTCAATGTAGGTATGTACACTTTTAGCTCCGATGCATCTGTGAACATACAATTGCCATTGTATGATCCTCTCACCTTCTCCAGCGAGGAAGGGGGGTCATCTTAACATCTCCCTGCCAACATTCTGAGTTCTTCATTTAAAAGCGCCTTGCCACTTCCCCATCGAAATTCTAGTTTCTTCTATTCTCAACCCATGGACGACTTCCCTAACATAACATTTCTTTTCTTCTAATCTGGCCGACTTCTTGACCATATCGCCCACATTGCTAGCGAGGAGTCTTTATCAGAGGCAAATCTAATGTAATTGCTCTCACTGATAGCCCTTAAATATAACGGTGGATTTTCTTTACTGTCTAAACCTGGCTCCTGTGTGCATTTTCAACCTCAATTCCAACATGCTTTTCCTCGAACCTTGGCATGCTACTTGCTCTCAGTTTTCTAGCATAAACCTTTTTCTTATGTCTCTCCGTCAAATATGTTGTAGCTCGATGGGAGCGGATAGTCTGGGGGCTGTTGAGTATGGATCCAGGCCTCCGGATTAGCTTTGGCCCCCGCCTCCCATTTCAGTCTGAGACTAGTAAGGGAAGCCTCAGCTTTGTCCTTCCTTCGGATTTAAAATACCATCTGGGGCAGGGTGGTGGGGGTGGGGATAGCCTTCCAGGCCCCTCAAGGGAGAACTCCTGCTTCCTGATCAGAGGAATCAGATGTGAGGTCTCCCTTTGGTCCCAGGTGGAGGCATGAGGCGCTGGTCAGCTCCAAAAATTAATCCCTCTACACATACGTAGACAGACAACACTAATTGAACTGTGGATTATAAAAAAAGAAAGGAGAGCCGGGCGGTGATGGCGCACACTTTTAATCTCAGCACTCGGGAGGCAGAGGCAGGCGAATCTCTGTGAGTTCGAGGCCAGCCTGGTCTACAAGAGCTAGTTCCAGGTAGTTCCAGGACAGGCTCCAAAGCCACAGAGAAACCTTGTCTCAAAAAAAAAAAAAAAAAAAAAAAAAAAAAAAAAAAAAGGAGTTGGAGGGGCGGGGATACTGGGGGAATTGTAGGAGGGAAGTGGGGGTGGATATAATCATATTTCATTGTATACATGTATGAAATCTTCAAGAATAAAGAAAAAATAATAATAAAGACTAGAACGTTACATATTATTGGCTCATTCCTTAAGAGTAATCCAGCTGGGCCTGTCAAGCACCTGTCCAGAAGACCGCCCCTTAGGGAAGCGGATTCACCTGAAAACACTCTGAAGGGAAGAAATAGCCATCCTGGTAATGAGAGTTACCCTTGCCCAAAGCCGCTGGGCCATGCCGCTGCTGGGAGTGTGTCTGCCCCGTTCCCCGCCGAGCCTGCCTGTTTCCTAGGGTCTTTTCCTTACGGATACCGGTAAAAAAAAAAAAAAAAAAAAATCTATGCCGCCTTTCCCTGGCTCCCTGGGCTTCCTCACTACATTTCTGAAGCTCTCTACCCTCTGTCCAGCTCTTGCCGACTTCAACCCTACAAAGTGCAGCTCTCTTGAACCCAAACTCAAAACGCCCTGGTCTCCCTTTCTCTTTTCTGTCTCCCTTCTGATGGCCGCCAAGATGTACAGCGTACAAGCCTTGTTTTTATCTCAGATTTTAATGAAAATGTCGCTGTGCTCCCTAGTCTGTTTCTCCTTTATTTTAATAATTAGAATAAGACCCTGGCAGGGAACCCGAGTTTCCCTGGCAACGTACTGTCCCGGATTTTCCCCTACCCGGTTTTGCTTGCCCAAAACCAACCAGCAGATTTTCACTCCTCTACGCTCAGAAGTATTCTTAATTCTTGGAAATTCCGAAGGCCCTTCTGGACAAACTGTACACCTTCTTAGTATTTTATCATCTGCGTTGCCTAATTTAACTTTGCATTTCATTACATATTACATATTGTTTCTCTAAACATATTTATTACCCTGTCACTTGTTTCTACTGTAAAATATATAGATGTGAAGTTATAGTAATATTTATTTAATGTAATGCAATATGTACAAATTACTTTTGTGTGTCTTTCTTGCTCTCCGAGTGTTGATGCCCTGAAGGGAAATAATAATTTTGGGTTTTTTTCTTTTTCTTTTTTTTAATCTTTATTTATTATGTATACAATATTCTGTCTGTGCGTGTGCCTGCAGCCCAGAAGAGGGCACCAGACCTCATTACAGATGGTTGTGAGCCACCATGTGGTTGCTGGGAATTGAACTCAGGACCTTTGGAAGAACAGACAGTGCTCTTAACCGCTGAGCCATCTCTCCAGCCCTTGGGGTTTTTCCTTATACCCCATACAACACCTTGGCATATTCAAGTGGCTAAATCATATTTTGCTTATTTGTTTATTTGCCTCACAAATATTTACTGGGCCTTGCCATTGTGTTCCAGGAGCCATTATATATTTTGGCAAATGTACCTCAAAGCCCACCACAAGGTCCTGACCTTCATAGATCTTATTCGTTTTTGAATGGATATATGAATTAGCTAACTAGTACAAATTGCCTAAAGCCTCAGGTGTATGCATTTACAAAGCAATTTGTTCTCTTTTTATGATATCATTGGCTTAAAATACTTAAAATAGTAATCTGAATTACGACTATTCTAAATGTCAGCTGAACTAATGCTACTTTCCATTTTTTTCTAGTGTCAGAACGTCTCATAAAGTGTCCCTCAGGAGTGTCACATCGATGACAGATGAAGAGGTCAGCATTAATTTAACTAAGTAATGTAATGTGTCAAACTTCAGGAAGTTGGTAACAGAAAGCATAAAAAGTTATTCATTATTATTTTAAAGTTCTATAAGTTTTAGCTACTGATGTGAGCTCTTTCATGGTTTCCTCACCTTCATGTGTGCAGCGATATTTCTAGATATTATTTTATGTGTCACGATGAGAACAGCCTCTCCCGCATCTCTCCATCGCTCTTTGTGTGCATATTTATATACGTATACAGACAGACTGAATGCTGGGAGAAAGAAGGGCAGGGTCAGAGCGAAGTCATGGAGCCGCCAGCCGAGACAGACGTGCTGAAACTTTGCTGGTCAGCCACGACCTCGTGGTGATGCACAGATTAATAGATATGGGTTAAATTAAGATGTAAGAGTTAGCCAATAAGAAGGTAGAGCTAATGGGCCAAGCAGTGGTTTAAATAATGCAGTTTCTGTGTGGTTATTTCAGGGCTAAGCAGCCAGGACAAACAAGCCTCCCCCTCCTTGCAACAATCCTAGAGCTGATTTATGTCCTCCCTGCCTAGATTTTTACTACTGTTTGATTAACTCAAAGCAGTCACTACTCACAGATCTTAATATATTTATTTACAGTTCTAGTGATTGACTTGAGGCCTTGTGCATGCTGGGGAAGCATTCTGTCACCAAACAATACCTCCACCCCTTATCTATAGGGTATAATTACACACAGACACACACACACACACACACACACACACACACACACACTGTATCTGTGTCTGTGTGTATATGCTTCACACTTCTGTATTGGTTCCTGCAAGGACCAGGAGAGGCTGTCTGATTGACTGGGGCTGTAGTTAAGTTACAGGAGTTGGGAGTCACCTGATGTAGGTGCTGGCAACTGAACTCTGGTCCTCTTTTTTTTTTCTTTTTTTCTTTTTTTGGTTTTTCGAGACAGGGTTTCTCTGCAGCTTTTTTAGAGCCTGTCCTGGAACTAGCTCTTGTAGACCAGGCTGGCCTCGAACTCACAGAGATCCGCCTGCCTCTGCCTCCCAAGTGCTGGGATTAAAGGCGTGCGCCACCACCGCCCGGCTTACTTGTTATCTTCTTTTCATGTCCTACTGACTTTTAAATTTGTTAGAGAACCTAGAGAGTGGAGGTGACCGCGTTCAGGCAACCACAGTAGAGCGGGTGTCATTAGTGGAAAACGGCACAAAGACCAGTGCTTCTATAAAGGCAGGGAGTCAGCGGTGGCCACTAGGAAGGATCAGTGCGGCCCTGTGTAGTCGGCTCCAGAGGTCTGCAAAGGGTAAAGAGGTTCTTGACCTTCACTGTGTTCGGGGAGCTGCGCCGTAGGCTCCAACATTATCACTTTCAGGAAGCGAATTAGTGGGGAATTTCTTTGCGTATGCTCTATAACCACACATGTCTCCTTTTCTCCTGTATACAGCTAGTTGTCGCTGTCCTCATCACGCCTTCCCTGAGCTTCCACATCGCCCAGCCTCTTCCACCATGCTATGTGTCAATCCCACGGATGCGATGTTTTCAGTAGTCATGGTCTTTAGTTTTCAATACGTGTTTTAGTTGTGCTTGATAAGGGTATCTGAGATACGCTGAGTGCTGAGTGCGAGTCCTCCCTGCTTACGTTACACTTTCTAGCTGTGCATGAGCACAGGCATGTCCTAGTCTTTTAGTTTCTTTCGTCTGGCACTAAAGTAGGTGGCACTTAGGGTTGTCACCTCTGTTTGTGTGGTATTGTGAAAATGCTGGGTGTGTTTTGATGCTGTCGTTAGATGCCTATAAGTTTAGAACTGTATCTTGTAAATGTAAATGTCTTATGCAATAATATCCCTTAGTAATAATAGCAATAATATTACTAGAAGCAAGATTTGTCTCTAAATGAACCTACTTAATTTGATATTAACGTTAGAGGAGGCCGCTTGTTTGTTTCCTGGTTGCCTAGAAACTGAACTAATCACACAGAAACTGTAATTAAATCAATGCTTGGCCCATTTGCTCTAGCTTCTTGTTGGCTAACTCTTACATCTTAATTTAACCCATTTCTATTCATCTCTGTATCACCACGAGGTTGTGGCCTACTAGCAAAGCTTCAGCACATCTCTCCGCCCTGGCTCCGTGGCTTCTCTCTGGCTCCGCCTCCTTTCTCCCAGCATTCCATTTAGTTCCCTCCCCTCCCTGCCTAGCTCTGTTCCCCGACAGCTCTGTTACAGGCCCAAAGCAGTTCCTTTATTAACCATACATGGCAATCACAGCATACAGAGGGAAATCCCACATCATATTAATATACCTATACAAAATTTGTGTTTTATTATATTTGGGGGTATTTCATTTAGCCCTTAATCTATCCTCATGTTTATTTATACAAATGGATTTTTACTCTTATTGTTAAGTCTCACAATCTTTTAATTAGAAAATGTAGTTATATCTGATTTGGTTTTGTCCATGGCATTATATTCATGCTTCCCCTTTCTTTTGCTTTCTGTTTCCTGGGTCTTTCTGTGTGTGTGTCTGTCCGTTTTCTTCTCTAATGTGATTGGTGTACACATGTCTGTGTGTGTGCGTGTGTGTGTGTATGTGTGTGTGTTTCTCTTGTGCTGGTGGAGGATGGTTTTTATTTGGTCCTTGAGTTTGAAAGTTATACTCAAATTTTATTTTGAGCTTTTTCTCACCTATAAAGCCTAGTGTCCATGCATATTTAGATACCTACTAGGGTATAGACATTTTGATATCACAGAGTATAGAACTGAAAATGCATATTGAGGAAATACATAAATTAAGCCTTGAATTTCAGTAAGTTATTTACAGAGCAGGTTTTAAAAAATGCATGTGGGACGTATTAGGAACGAGGCCCAGAGAAAGGCGGGAAATTTTGGAAGAGAAGGAGACTTTAATGCGACAAGACAGAAATGGGATCCAGGAAGTTAGGGGCCGATCCAGGATGATAGAGTCTGGCATCACTTTCTCTCCGGGACCAGCTTCCTGCCAGCCTTAGCATTTTGTAACTGCAGAAGCATGGAAGCCCTGCTGCGCACGTACTCTGGGGAACGGACACTGGTGTAGAAAGCCAGGCTGGAGCTCATTTCCCCCATTTTCCCCACAGCGGCCCAGCTCCTTTAGTGCGCAGGCAGCCGTGGTTTGCTGCACCTTCCTTTATTGCTTCGCAAACAGCACCCGTTCCACAAATTGAGCTGATGCAGCAACCTCGCATTGGTCAAAGTCGCCTTTTTCTAACCGCTTATTGGCTTTTTTAACTCCAAGGTGGTCAAATTCGCCATCACATTATTCTAAATAGATTACGATATACTGCAAATGATACATGGTACTGAAAGTCTAGAATGTTCTTGAAACTGTATTTAGTGTGCTATTTGTGTTACTGGGGAAGTGTGGAGCCAAATCCACAAATCTTTGAGCTATGCTTATTTTTTTTAACTACCCCCAGCTATAACTATGGGTATTCCTGTCAACCAGGCCCTGATTTAGTGGCAGTGGTGCCCAGGTACAAGAAAAGAAGCCACAGTGACCGAATACAATACCGTGGTTTGTCCTTTAGAAGGAAATGGGGACACGTGTGAACTTCTGATTCCAGGTGTTTAAGAACAGGACAGGTTCTTCCTGTCCTGGAAGTAGCTCTTGTAGACCAGGCTGGCCTCTAACTCACAGGTTGAAAACCGCCGTGCTAGGGCAAGGTTGCATTTTCTGTTTCTGTAAGGTCCATGTGTCTGTCTTTATGTTTAAAACTCTCACATGTCTTCACTTGGTGTTCTGGTCAAGATATGGAACTATGTGAAGCCAGGCATTATTCTTGATTATACCGTCTATTATTTTCCCCTAAGAGTTATTATTAGACAGAGTTTTTAGTTTGTTTTCTTTGGGTTTTGTTTTTACTTCATCGTTTTTTGCTTCTCCTGGCACAGTTTCTTAAACTTACGTGACATTTTATTTATATATTTTCAGAGATTTAATATGAGAATTAAGAAGTTTGGTATGAATACAAGTAAAGAGTTCAGAAAATCACCAGGGGCTTCTTGGTAATGCCTGCTTTTTGGAACTAAAAGGCCTTTGAATTTTTCTTTTTAAAAAATGCACAATTTGAAATACTTGTTATTTGTTGCACAATTAGAAATTTCTCACACCACTTTTTTTCTCATTTTTCCCTGAAGCTTTGGACTACCTCTATCCACTGGTACGTACGGCCTCCGTTTCCGGTTCTGCATGAGTGCTGGTGAGCATGCGTGAAGCCGCAGGCAGGCGTCAGCGTAAAGCTGGCCTCTCTTTTATTATTGAACCTTTTGTTTTAATTGAGCCATCAGGGAATTAAAAGGGTGTTTATTTTATTGCACATTTTGGCACGTGTGTTTGTCTATCATTTCATTATCAAAGTGCAGTCACTAAAAATAAACCTTTATTAATAATTTCTTAAGGAGATGGTGAGCAAGCTAAGGAGGAAATTTTTGATTAGTAATTATTAAGTGAGCAAGAAGGGAATTGGTGTAAGTTAATAGGGTAGACATTAGAGAACCTTTTAAGGTATGTTTTCTGAGTGTTTTCAGTATAGGGAGAAGCTCAGAGTGGCAAACCAGAGAGCAATTGAGAAAGAACAGCACAGAGTTTGGGCCAGATGGCTACATTCCTAGCTGTCCATTCCCGAATCGTTTAAAAGATATAGAGGTTGTAAGAGCTGTAGGTTATTAGGTTTAAGTTTTGTAATTATAGACTAATTAAAGCAATCCATAGTAAAATACACATGAAAATAATATATTTAATATTATTGTTTTGTATTATACATTTTTTGCCTTTACAAATACCTTTATTATGAGTTAGCAAGAAGATCTTTGTATTTATTTTTTGAAATTATCATTGCAACATTTCTCCCTTCACACTTTCCTACATGAATGCCCTTCCTCTCTTTCTAATCCATGGTCTCTGTTTTTTGTTGTTATTATATATATATGTGTGTATGCATATATACATACATATATATATATATATATATATATATTCCTATATACAACCTGCTAAGTCTGTGTGCTACTTGTATGTATGTATGTCTGTCTTCAGGGCTGACCTTTTGGTATTGGATAGCCCCAGTGTGTGTACTCTTCCCTGAGTAAGCCTATTTCTCCCACCCTTGGAACTCCTTAGTTGCCTGTAGCTCTCTCAGATATTGGGTGGTTACTCCCACAAGTTTGTGCCACTATTATACTAGCATATCTCGCATGCAGGTTGCTGTTATAGACCGAAGAGTTTGTAGCTAGCTGATTTGGTATTTACCTTTCTCCTTTGGTATCATGCCCAGTACCTCCTAGGACTCTGAACACCAGACACTAGGGTGTAGAAGGAGCTGCGGGCAAGCCTGCTTTTCATCCTGCCTGGCTCCGCATGGTTAGCTTAGCCCCAGAATAATTACACGGAAACTGTATTTTGCTTGGCCCATTAGCTCTAGCCTCTTAATGGCTAATTCTCATATCATGATTAACCCATTTCTATTAATGTATGTAGCACCACGAGGTGGTGGCTTACCGGGAAAGATTCTAGCCTACATCCGTCTTGGGTCGGAGAAGCATGGCGACTGCCTCATTGCCTTCTTCCCAGCATTCTGTTCTGTCTACTCCGCCTACCTAATTTTCTGTCCTATCAAAGGGCCAAGGCAGTATCTTTATTAACCAATGAAAGTAACACATAGACAGATGACCCTCCTCCATCTCTAGGGATGAAGGCTCTGTGTAGGCACCAGCTTAACTTCTCCATGCTCAATGAGTTATGGTAGGTGTTGCTTTCAGAAATATGGCCTTACCATCAGTTTCTGGACATCAGCCAATAGTCATGGCAATAGCCTGGGTTTTATGAAGATTCCAATGGGGGCTCTTTAGCCAAAAATTAATTAGATGTAACCCATTCCAGAAACTAGAATTTTACTTTGATGACAAGAGGTGTCTAGCTGGGGCTCTGTCACTCCATCATTTGACAATTCCATGAATATCACATTCATATGTGAATATATTTTAGGGCGCTTTTACTGGATTAGGTATTTTACTGTATCTAACCCCTCAAATGATGTTTAGTTTTGGTTATTCTTTCCATATTTCCTCCCCCAACCTTCTCTTTTCATCCCCTCCCTGCTTGTGTCTCCTGTTCTAGTCCTGCCCCCATACATTCCAATCTATTCTGTTTCTCCTTCCTAGGGCAATCCTGTCCTCCCTTTAGTCTCTTACTCTCTATCCCTAGCCACATTGGTCATAAGCATTGTAGCCTGCTTATTGACAATTTAACCGCTAGCATCCAAATATAAGTGAATACATACCATTTTTGTCTTTTGGGGTCTGTATTACCTCACTCAGAGTGATTTTTTTCCCAGTTCCATCTATTTACATGTGATTTTCAAGATTTCATTTTTTAAGAGTTGAGTCATATTCCACTGTGGAGATGTGCCACATACTCTTTATTCATTCATCTGTTGATGGACATCTATTCTGTTTCCTATTTGTGGCTATTATGAATAATAAATGAACATGATTGAGCACATATCACCATAACAGGATGTAGAGTCCTTTGGGTTTATGCCTAAGAGTGGTAGAGCTGGATCTTCAGATAGATGTATTCCCGATTTCCTGCAGGACCACCACACTGATTTCCAATGTGATTGAATAAGCTTGAACTCCCACCAGCAATGGATGAGTGCTCCCTGTCCCCCGCATCCTCACCATCTTGTACTGACATTTTTTTTGTTTTGTTTTTTGGTTTTTTATTTTTAATTTTTTTTTTTTTTTTTTTTTTTTTTTTTTTTTTTTTTTTTTTTTTTTTGGTTTTTCGAGACAGGGTTTCCCTGTAGTTTCTAGAGCCTGTCCTGGATCTAGCTCTTGTAGACCAGGCTGGCCTCGAACTCAGAGATCCACCTGCCTCTGCCTCCCGAGTGCTGGGATTAAAGGCGTGCGCCACCACCGCCCGGCTTTTTTTTTTTTTTAAATTTTTTTTAATGATTTATTTAACTTTATGTTCATTGGTGTGAAGGTGTCAGATCTCGTGGAACTGCATTTTCAGACAATTGTGAGCTGCCATGTGGGTGCTGGGAATTGAACCCGGGTCCTCTGGAAGAGCAGTCAGTGCTCTTAACCGCTGAGCCATCTCTCCAGCCCTTGTACTGACATTTTTAAGTTGATCTTGGTCATTCTGACTGGGATGAGATGAAAACTCAAAGCAGTTTTAATTTGCATTTTCCTGATGCTGGCTTTAAGTTCCTCTCAGCCATTTGTGTTTTCTCTTTTGGGAATTCTCTGGTTAGATCTGCACCCCATTTTTAATTGAGTTATTTGTTTTCCTGATGCCCAGTACTTTGTGTTCTTTCTATAGTTTAGATATTAGTCCTGTCAGATGTGGAGTTGGTAAAGGTATTTTCCCATTCTGTAGGCTGTCACTCTGTCCAAATGGCGGTGACATTTGTCATACAGAAGCTTTTCAGTTTCCCGAGGTCCCACTTATTAATTGTTGTTCTTTTTTTTTTTTTTTTTTTTTTTTTTTTTTTTTTTTTTTTTTTTTTTTTTTTTTTTTTTTTTTTTGGTTTTTTGAGACAGGGTTTCTCTGTAGCTTTGGAGCCTGTCCTGGAACTAGCTCTGTAGATCAGGCTGGCCTCGAACTCACAGAGATCCGCCTGCCTCTGCCTCCCGAGTGCTGGGATTAAAGGCGTGCACCACCATCGCCCGGCTTTAATTGTCGTTCTTAATGCCTGTGCTATCGGTGTTTTGTTCAGAAAATCTTTTCCCATGCCAAGGAGTTCGATTATTCCCCGCGTTTTCTTCTGTCAGATTCAGTGTATCTGTCCTTGATCCATCTGGAGTTGAGTTTCATGCAGAGTGATAAGTGCAGATCTATTTGCCTCCTTCCATATGCAGCCATCAGGTTGACCAGCACCATTTGTGTATTTCTGGTTTCTTTGCAAAAAATTCAATGTGCATAGGTGTGTGGACTCATAGCTGGTTCTTCAGTTTGATTCCATTGATCAATGTGTCTGTTTTTATTTAATACCATTCTGTTTTCATTACTATAGCTCTGTAGTATAATTGGAGGGTGAGGATGGTGATACTGCTAGCAGTTTTTTTATTATTCAGAGTTGTTTTAGCTATCCGGTTCTTCTGTTTTCCCATATGAAGCAGAGATTTGTCCTTCCAGGGTCTGTGAAGAATTTGTTGGAATTCTGATGGGAATTGCATTGACTCTGTAGATTGCCTTTGGTAGGGTGGCCATGTTGCTGTATTAATTCTATTCATTAATGAGCATGGGAGAGATTCCCATCTTCTCACCTCTTCTTCAATTTCCTTTTTTTTTAGTGTTTTAAGTTTTTTCCCATATAAGTCTTTTACCTCCTTGGCCAGAGTTAACCCAATATATTTGATGTTATTTGAGGTTTGAGGAATTGTAAAAGGTGTTTCCCTGATTTCTTTTGCAGAGTGCTAGTCTTTTGCATATAGCAGGGCTACTAATTTTTATGTGTTAATTTTGTGTTCTGCTTCTTTGATTAAAGTATAAATCAGCTGTAGAAGTCTCCTCATGTCGTTCTTTGGGTCTTTTATATATAAAGCCATGTCATCTACAAATAAAGATACTTTTACATTTCCATCTCCAATTTACATTCTCTTGGTTTCCTATGGTTGTCTTATTGCTCTAGCTAAGACTTCAAGTACTATATATAATTAAGTACTATATAAATAAATACAGTGAATATTCTATATGAATAAATAAGGAAAGAGTGGACAGCCTGGTCTTATTCCTCACTTTAGTGGAAATGCTTTGAGTTCCTCTCCACTTAAGTTGATATTGGATGTGGACTTGCTGTAATTCACCCTTATTGTGTTGAAGTGTGTCCCTGTATTCCTATTCTCTCCAAGACTTTTATTATGAAGGAGCATTTGATTTTTATCTAAGGGCTTTTATACATGATCATGTGGGTTTTGTCTTTCGGTTTGTTTATTTGTTGAATTATGCTTATCAGTTTAGGTATATTGACCCATCCCTGCATCTCTGTGAGGAAGCCCACTTGTCTATGATAGATGATCTTTTTGATGTGTCCCTGGATTTAGTTTGCAAGTATTTTATTGGTAATTTTTGCATTGATATTAATATAGGAAACTGGTTTGTAATCCTCTTTTTGTTTTTTTGTGATTTAGGTATCAGGGTGAGTATAGTTTCATAAAAAGAATCAAGCAACATTCTTTCTGTTTCTATTTTGTGGAATAATGTGTGAGTATTGGCATTAATTGTTCTTTGGCAGTCTGGTGGGATTTTATGCTGAAACCAACTGACCCTGATCAGTTTTGTTTAGGAGACTTTTAATTACTGCTTCATTCCACTGGGGGTCATAGATCTGTTTATTTTGTTTATCTGGATTTAGCTTTGGTCAATGGCATCTATCAGGAAAAGTACCCATTTCAGTTAGATTTTCCAATTTGGCGGACTACAGGTTTCTAAAGTATGTCCTCATGATTCTCTGGATTTCCTCAGTGTCTGTTGTTCTGAGCCCTGGATCTCCTCCTTACACCATAGGTTAGTTTGGCTCAGGGTTTGTCGGTCTTACTGATTTTCTCAAAGAATCAGCTCTTCCTTTCACTGATTCTTTGTATATTTGTTTGCTGTTTCTATGTTTTATTTCAACCCCGAGTTTGATTATTTCTTGCCATCTACTCATTTCGGGCATTATTTCTTTTTGTTCTAGACCTTTTATGTGTGCCATTGAGTTACAAATACAAGATCTCTCCATTTTGTAGGTGGGAATTTAGTGCTATGAAGTTGCCTCTTAGAACCTGCTTCATTGTGTCTCATAAATTTGGGTAGGCCCCAAACTCTGCAGCGTCCCATTGCCCCTGGTCGTCCACTGTAACAGTCTTTTTTAAGGTACCCCAAACTGAACTATATTTCCATAACTAACTACACTTTTACTTCCTTCCAAGTTTTATGTTTTCGATAACTAGTTTATATCATTTTATGTTGTACGTACATTTAAAAAATTATTGTAGCTATAGCTTTTGATGTTTTTGTTTTAAGATTTGTGAATTTTTGTCTTTTAGGCAAAGAAAATGCCGATATGGTAAGCTATAAAATTTAATGTACAAAAAAAAAGAATTGATATTTTTTAATGGGTATTGATATATATTTTCTATTACTATACTTATTTGATAAATAGCTATTGATTTAATAATAGTAAGTTTACATTTATTTATATTAGACAAATCTAGACTGTTTTAAGTTATAAAATTGATCTGTGTAGGGAAGGTTAAATATAATGAAATATATATATGGTTGGTTTATGACTAGATTAGCTTTCTGTCTTTAAAATATTCTATATTCTTACATATTTTGAATAGAACTTTATAATAAAAATTTTGTAAATTCAGTAATTTATCATTTGAAAATGAGGAGTCAAAAATTTTACCTTTGTAATTATAAAAATTGGCAACTAAATTAAATTAAATTATCAAATAGGTAATTTGTATAATGAATTGGCTAAATTTAAACACACATAAAAGTGAAAGAGCATATTGTAAGTTACCTTAGAACAAAATTAAGAACAAAAGTTGCACAAAATCATTATGGTTTGAGCATCCTCTTTCCTACAGGATGCCTTTGGGGCAGGAAGTGTGGTTATGGTTTGAGCATCCTCTTTCCTACAGGATGCCTTTGGGGCAGGAAGTGTGGTTATGGTTTGAGCATCCTCTTTCCTACAGGATGCCTTTGGGGCAGGAAGTGTGGTTATGGTTTGAGCATCCTCTTTCCTACAGGATGCCTTTGGGGCAGGAAGTGTGGTTATGGTTTGAGCATCCTCTTTCCTACAGGATGCCTTTGGGGCAGGAAGTGTGGTTATGGTTTGAGCATCCTCTTTCCTACAGGATGCCTTTGGGGCAGGAAGTGTGGTTATGGTTTGAGCATCCTCTTTCCTACAGGATGCCTTTGGGGCAGGAAGTGTGGTTATGGTTTGAGCATCCTCTTTCCTACAGGATGCCTTTGGGGCAGGAAGTGTGGTTATGGTTTGAGCATCCTCTTTCCTACAGGATGCCTTTGGGGCAGGAAGTGTGGTTATGGTTTGAGCATCCTCTTTCCTACAGGATGCCTTTGGGGCAGGAAGTGTGGTTATGGTTTGAGCATCCTCTTTCCTACAGGATGCCTTTGGGGCAGGAAGTGTGGTTATGGTTTGAGCATCCTCTTTCCTACAGGATGCCTTTGGGGCAGGAAGTGTGGTTATGGTTTGAGCATCCTCTTTCCTACAGGATGCCTTTGGGGCAGGAAGTGTGGTTATGGTTTGAGCATCCTCTTTCCTAAAGGATGCCTTTGGGGCAGGAAGTGTGGTTATGGTTTGAGCATCCTCTTTCCTAAAGGATGCCTTTGGGGCAGGAAGTGTGGCTCTGAAAGCCTTATAATGGCTGCAGCCTCGTATCACAATTAAATATTGTCATTTCTTGTGGGTTTTTGTATAGGGTTCAGAATATCGCAAAATTTTTTGTTCCTTTATTGTGTGCATGTGTTTACATGTATATATGTTCGTGTATGTTTTCATGTGTTCATGTGTATGATGTACATTCATGTTTGTGGCTTGCATGTGGAGGCCAGAGGTCAACTTCAAATTTTTCTTAATTGCTCTCCACATTAGTGGGGTTTTCTCTAATTATTGGCCACTGCTCTTGAAATATTGACTATTTCACCTTTGACGGAGGAAATTAACCCTTCATCGTCCTCTACACAAACCAGCAGGGAATTTCTCTGAAGGAAATGTCAGGCAAAACAGTACTGACATCTCTCAGGATCCACCAGTTAGCTGTAAGCAGACTTAAGGCTAAGCAGGTTCCTAGTGGGGAGGTAGAAAGTGGAGCCTATGAGGAGGTGCAGCGCTACACTGCGGAGAATTTAAATGAGTTTGCTCACTCATTTAAGCAAGAGTCTGGGGAAAATGTGTGGGTGGGGCATGTGGGATAATGGTGGGAGGAACATAAAACTGGATCAGGCTGAGTTTATTGATATGGGTGATTGATTTATTGAGTGGAGAGTCTAGGTTTAATATGAAATATCGCACAGTTAAAAATGTGTCAAAAGTTTAGGTGAATAGTTGGCTGAAACATTTGTCAAAAGATGGCCTACTAAAAAGGCATTGGAGAGGCCTGAAAGCCCTTGCTATCATATAGTACTGATGAAGATTATTTTTTAAGGTTCAGGGAAATCACAATGCTAGAGTGCGTATGCTGTGTAAAACCCAATCCCCTACAATGGGGAGCCGAGAAGACGTGCCCTTCACTAATCCTATAAGATGCAAAATGCTGGGGGGGGGGGACCCCAGCACACTTGAAGGGCTTTGTTGTCACCTTTTCCTTGTGCCAGACCTCGGGGTTGGAGATGCTGATGCAATTGAGATTGATGAATTGGATGCGATGGGTTAAATTGGGTCCTGAGGTAGCAGGGGCCAGGTGGCAGCGGTGAATCACCAAAGACAAGGTGGTCATGGTTATCGTGATGGTCGGCATAGGTAAAGCAGTGTTCATAATGGCCTGACCCATAATGGTCAGCACAGGCAAAGTGAATTTTATAGTGGCAAGGCTCCTATGGACCTTCGGTATTGGCAAATCAAGCATGATGTTTCCAGGCATGAAAGTGATGGAGGCCTACTGAATTTTTGGTTGATCTGTGTAAGCAGAAACATTCTCAAACAAATAAAAGAAAGGCTGCACTGTGTAGTGGCAAACGGCAATCTCAGCCAGTGAGTCAGTTTCAGACTTGAGCCAGTATGAAGGCCTAGAACCCCTTGAATGCAGGGGTGGCCAGGTTCCTCTGAGGAAGGACTGTGATAAAGTCCCTGAGTTTTACTTTCTCCAGTTCTTCCCTAGACACTGCTAACATTACAATGCATGCCTCATAGAAATATTTTGGAAACATGTCTTACTTTACTCTTCTTTATGGAATATTTTGAGAAGCATTGGTTTTTAATTCTTCTTCAAAGACCTTGTAGCATTCTGTAGTGAATCTGACCTATGTGACAAACTTTTAAATTACTGATTCTGTCTTGTTGCACATTTTAGGTTTGTTTACATTAATTATTTCATCTCAGTTTAACTTTGGTCAGTCATATACATCAGTATATTCATCTTTTTTTTTTTAGATTTTCAAATTTGGCAAACTCTGTAGGCTTTAAAGGTGTCTGTTGTAATGGTTCCATTTCAAATCTAGTCTTATTTGGCCTTTCTCTCATTTATTTTGTTTAATTTGGCTAATGGTTTGTCAGTTTTGTATTTTCAAAAAACCAATGCATTATTTCATTGATTCTTTTTATAGTTTAAAAATTGTTTTGTTAATTTCTTCCCTAATTTTAGTTATTTCTTCTATCTGGTAACTTTGGATTTGCTTTGGATTTTTTGGATAAAGTTGGATTTTTCCAGTGTCTTGAGGTTCATCCTTAAGTTATTGATTTGATAGCTGTGATTTTTGTAGTGTAGGCAATTGCACATATAAACTTTCTTCTTGGCACTGCACTCACTATGTCCCTTAGATTTTGATTTGTTTGTTTTTATTTTTATTTAATTCTAGGAATATTTACTTCTTGAGCCTTTCATCCCTCAGTAGTGCAAGTGTGTTAAATCTCTTGAGTTTGTATTTCCTGGTTTTCTCTTAGAATACGGGAAGATTTTTATGTTTTCTGTACTCACAGAGGCTTTATTTATTTCCTACTTTGTGTTCCATTTTCAAGTAAATTTGTGTACTGCTGAGGGGAATTGTGTCCTGTAGCACTTGGTGGAATGTTCTAGCGATGTCCATTGGGTCCAGTCGCTCTCTGGTGTCATTCACCTCCAGCGTCTCTGTTTTATCTGGATGGCCTCTGCCTTGGTATAAGTAGGGCATTGAAGTCATCTACTATAATCACGTTGGGGCAATTGACTTAATTCTGGTATTAGCTATTGTATGAAACTGAGCGTGCCCAAGTTTAGAGGCTTTAAAATTAAGATATCTACTCAATGGATCAGAATGAAGCAATTATCTTTATCCCTTCGGATTAGTTTGGCTTGAATTCTGATTTGTCAGATCTTAAGGTAGTGACACCTTCTTATGTCCTCATCCTATCTTCTCACAATACTTCTTTTCCTTTCTGTTATTCGAAGGTAGCATCTGTCCTTGGAAGTAAAGTGTGTCTTTGTAAGCAGCAAATAGATGGATCCTGTTTTCTAATCAAATTAACCTTTGTTTTTTGATTGGACAGTTGATGCCAGTGAAATTCAGAAATCTTATTGAAGTATGTGTATTGCTCATTTGTTTATTTCTGTTGCTTTTTTTTCTTTGTCTTACTTTGCAAAAACACGTATCCTAGCATTATATATTTTTCCCCGTGACATCTTGGACACAGTCATCCTTCAGGTCAAAGAGTCCTTCCTGAATTTTCTGTAAGACTGGCGTGGTTGGGCTTATATTTTTTAGTGCATTGCAATTGTAGGAGGGTTTTCTTTCTCACTCAGTTATCTTTTTTTTAGGTATTTTTTTTTAGGTAAAGTAATCTAGGTCAGAACCCTCTCTTCTTTTACCCTGCATGCTATGTGTTCTAGCTGTGGTATGGTGCATTATTTTGTTTGGTGTTCTTTGTACTTTTTATATAAATGAGCATATCTTTTCATAGATTTGGGAAACTTTCTTTTATGATTTTTATTGAAAATACTCTATATGACTTTTCCTGGAATTCCTCTATGCCCACAGTTTGCAGATTTAGATTCTTTCTGATGTCCCAAACATCCTTAATACTCCACTCATATATTTTTATTAGCATTTTCTTTGATTGATTAAATTCCTCTATCTTGTTGTCAAGCCCTATTACTCTATTTCTGTATAATTCTTCTACTTTGTGAACTTTATCACTGAGCTATTTCTTAGGCTTACTGGATTCCTCTCCTTCATCTTCATTTTAATTTTCTTCAGTATTTCTATCCCTTTATTGATTTTTTTAAAAATATTGTCTTAGTTAAGGTTTCTGTTGCTGCGATGCAACACCATGACCAAAACAACCTGGGGAGGAAAGGGCTCATTTCACTCTCACAGCTCCATGTCAAAGCAGTGGGGAGGGGGGGCAGGAGCCTGGAGGCAGGCGCTGATGCAGAGGTCAAGGAAGGATGCTGCTCGCTGGCTTGCTCAGCCTGCTTTCTCATAGAATCCAGAATCACCAGCCCAGGGATGACACCGCCCAAAATGAACTCTCCCCAAAATCACTAATTAAGAAAATGCCTTACAGCTGAATCTTATGGGGGCATTTTCTTTATGGGGGTTTCCTGCTCTCTAACGGCTCTAGTTTGTGTCGAGCTGACATAAAACGAGCGAGTGCCCATTTCATGGCTTATCCTCATTTCACGCAGGTTTTTGTTTGTGTTCTCTTGGGCTTCAGTCAGGAGTTTATGCCTCTCTCCTGTAAGCTTGCTGCTCTTTCAACTAGTTTATAATTGTTCTTTTGAGTTCTTTATCTTGTTCTCATAGAGACAATTACTGTGGAATTGATAATTTGAGGAAACAACATCCTGCCTTAGTTGGTTTTAGTCTTTCTTTTGTATTATGTGTTTCTATTATGAGACCGGGGCTTCTGGAGTTAGACTGTAGCTTGTGGCTTTTGATATGAGTTTTTGGCTCAGAGGGACAGATGGTGTTTAGATGAGTCCTAGGACCATCCAGTCAGTCCTTCTGCTAGATGAAAATCCTAATGGAAGGGCAGAGAGGGGTGGAGCGAGGGCTTCTAGCCAGCTGCGTGGGACCTCTGCAAAGTCTGAAAATGGCAGCAGGTGGCAGGCAGAGAGTGGGGTGAGAGTCTGGGGATGTGAGCTGAGAGGAGCAGGGAGGGGCAGAGGGCAGAGGGCAGAGGTCGTATTGTACCCTGTAGGCGTGTGGCTCAAGGATCTCTGGGAAACAGTGGGCAGCAGCCAGGACTGATGGAAGTCCCAAGAGGTGAACATAAACATTTTTATTGATAAACATTCTAATATATGGTAGTGAAAAATTATAAAATTAAGGTATTTTGGATAAATGTAACCTAAAGTATTTGAATTTTTTCAAGGGGTTTCTGAAGTATGTATAATTCCTGAATTTTGTATCACAGGATTTTGTGTTGCTATGTAATATTAGTTGAATTTATTCATCAGAAAATGCCCATCATCTATGGTATATTTCTAAGGTCACACGCTAATGTTAAGCATCGTTATCAACAGCATTTGAGACAGGTGATCATCTTCAGAGGCCATGTAGCATGGTACACTGCTGTAATCTCCGTGCTCAGAAGGCTAAGGCAGGTGGAATATTAAGGCGCGCTGCATAGTGAGTTCTAGACTATCTCAAAACAAACCGTCAATACTACTGTTCTTGATTTTTCCATGTTTAAAGCTTTTCAAAACTTAAGCATTAGGGGCTAAGGGCAACAGTGGTGGAGTGTGCGTACCTGCTATACACTAGGCCCTGTGTTCAATCTCCAGGACCCCCTCTCCCTTCCGAACAGACCAGGTATTTGTTTATACCTTAAAGAACAAAGTAAGAGTTTGCATGGATGGTAACTGACTTCCAGAAGACCCTGAACAGCGGCAGCATACGACATTTTATCTGAACTTAGGACGGGATGAGGCTGAGGGCAAACTGTTTTCTATAGCAGTTATGAACCTAGGCTCAGTCCTCAGCACCCCATCAGCCTAGTGTGTTTCCAGAACTGGGGAGGATCAGAAGTTCAAGGTCACTCTAGGCTAAATAGTGAGTTCAAGGCCAGCCTAGGCAACCTGAAGCGCTGACTTTAACGATATCATTTGTACATCAGCTGCTGTTGGAATCAGAATGCTTTGTGCAATTTAGTCTAAGTGAAACTTGTGAAAAGGTTGCATATTTTGCCCATGTATGTAGTCAACATGGACATAATTTACACGAACCCTGTGAATGTCCATGCCATACTCTTTTCTATAACTAACTTGACGAATGTCCTAACTGTAGGAAAAGAAGAGAAGACGCCTGGAGCGCTTCCGGCTCCTGTGACTCAGTCCTGCATCTTCTCTCCAATAGAAGACCCAACCTAAATAGTTCAGCTTCTGTTTATCATCCGTTCTTTAATCTTTTCATTGATGTTGGTTTGTACATAATGCCACTGCTATAATTTATAAATAAAAATAGCAATCCATATTTACTATATACTAGAACAGAATGGAGTTGCTTTTTGGCTGAGAACATTTTAACAAGATTTTAATATAGTATTGTAGCAGTGTTTTTAAAACATTTGTAAAAGTTAAATGTATGATATTCACAATATGTGGTTATTTTTATGCATAAGGTGAGTGATTGTTGATAACTTATTATTAAGTATTGAATTTCCTCGTGTTACCCTTGATTTAAATATGTATGGCTGGAAATTAACTGAAGTACTATGTTAAAATAAATTACAAGCTCAAACTTTACTCATATTTTTTAAGTGTAGTGAATTTGATACACTTCTTCCTTCATAATTTTGATACTCTTTGCAGTGAATTTGATATATAACATTTGCTAAAGATACCATTTTTTATGGAAAACATCTGGGGTAACTATAATTAGTTCAGGATCTCTAGTGTTGGTTTCAAAAGTTGTTGGGTTCACAGAGAAAGAAGCTTCTCTTACTTAATGACGAGAATCATCAAAATTAAGATGGAAACCCTTTATGGTATCGGTCCTGTGGCTGACAGGATAATTTTAGCGTATTCCTAAAGGAAATGAGGGGTAACTTGTACGTAAAGTGCCAGACCGGCACGTTACACCTGTTAGCGGGCATCGTTTGGAACAGCTGTGTCTTTTATTGTCAGTAAACAGATGCAGAACACACTGGAATGTTTAAAGCAATATGTTAATCCTGCCTTCCCCTACTGACCGCCTCACAGTATTAGTGATTAAGTATTGGCTGTGCAGCTGTTGCTACAAGTATAGCATTGCTTAATTTCTTCTTCCCAGGCCCGAGTCTTGTAAAATTTTAGGAAATCATATTGAATCTTGAAGCGGTTTATGCCGTAGTTTATTTATACAAATTCATTTCTAAGGATAAGTTACGTGAACATTGTGAAGAATTCCTGCACGCGAGATTCTTAAAAATGTCTTTGTAGACTAATGTTCTTTGACAAATAATTTTTAATGTGCTTTTAAATTGTTATTAATTTGTTCATGAATATAAAGTAAGTTTTACTATAGTAACTTAAATTTTATTGTTGAAAATGTCAGTCAAGGAGTTGAATAGGAAGTGAGTCTCATTGTGTATTTTTGAACCAACATGTATAGCATTTCTTAGAACAGTGACTTTACTCAGGCAGTACACCATGCAACTTTTTGATTTATAGTATAAATTTATAATATAAGTATAATTTATAATAACCTTCTTGTGGTTCAATTATGCTTTAATTCTTATCATTTCACTTTGTCAGAGAATCTATTTAAAATATTATGTAATTATCCAGTTTATATAAAATTTTAAAGAACATTTGTATTAGCTGAAATTAATACTTAAATTTGTTTTTAATATGAGAGATTTAGTTTATAAAACATGTTAATTGCATTATAATACCCTTGGCCTCATGTTTAGCTGAGGAATTTCAAGCCAGGAGGCATGAAGCAAGTTGGTCAATGCCTTAACTCTAGGAGGTAGTGATGCTTGGTTCTGACCAAGGCATTTGAAACTTAGAATTCTTTTTCTTAGCAACTGTGTGTTTTGTCTGCCGTTCCATTTAGCATGAGCATGCTGTAGAATGGGCAGTGTCCTGCTAGCCACTCTGTGCATCCCCGCATGGTTAGTACACCATTTAGACAGAATTGTGTAAAAGTAAAGTACAGGGAACAGTAAGACCTCAGTCCCTCATCACACAGCTGCAGCCCCCCAGGAGTGCCCACCACACATGGGCGGGCACAGGGACCCTTAGAGCAAACACCTGGAACACCCTGCTGGGACTGTTTCCTTTCCTCTGATGGCACTTTGTGGGGGTGACCCCACGATCCTGCTATCCTTCGGCCTCAAAACAAACGCTCTTTGCTTCAAGAGATCTTGAAGAGTAACATCATGTTCCTTTTACCTAGTCCCTGCTGTTTACTTATGCCTTCACTTAGAAATATTAATTGTTATTGAAATTTGTTCTTCAAATGATTGTCTTCCATCGGGTATTAGTGCTAACTGCACCTATATTCCTTTTCTCGTGTGTGAAATAGAAAAAGAATGGAGACTTGGATATACTAAGCTAATTAAACTGCTGTATAAAGTTCATGTGTGCTCAATTTTTTTTTCTTGAGAAAGCAAAACCAAACAAACAAAAGCCCAAACTAAAAATCTAAAACGGTCTAGCTAGTCATTTTTGTGGAGGGCTCAAGATGCCCCATCTCCAGCATCTGCTTCCTGCCATGGAGTTTCCCTGACACTGACGAGATGCTTTTAGGATTAACTGGGATCAACAATGTCATGAAGTACTGCTGGAGGAAATTTAATACAAGTCCATTATGAGATACGCCTCTGGAGGTAAAATGTTCTTACATGCAAACTCTATGAAATAGCATATGGATAGAAAACATTTTATTTTCCGGAAATACTGTGAAAGTTTTAAAGTATTATTTAGTTTTAAAATGAAAACAGTTCCATAATATTTTTTTTGCTGAAGTTAATCGGCAATTAATAGTTTTTTTTCAGCATTACTATTTTTTAAATTGTGTTATATGTGTGCATATTTGTGTGCATGTGCTTGTGTGTGTTTTGCAGGGGTGTGCACCTGTGTGCACATGTCTCTGGAAGCCAGAAATCAGCACTTGGTGTCTTCTGTCACCCTGCACTTACAAAAGGATGGACTATAGTGATATTTTATTTGTGTTTTAATAAATGAAGCTTGCCTGAAGATCAGAGTGCAAAGCTAGCCACATTAGTCAGTTATACAGGCCAGGCAGTGGTGGCACACACCTTTAATCCCAGTAGCTAGACATAGAGACCAGGCGGTGGTGGTGCACACCTTTAATCCCAGCACTAGAGAGGAATATAAGACAGGAGGAGACAGGAACTCAGGGTCTCAGGTACAGCTTGAGGTTTTGGTGGAGATCATTGCAGTCTGCAGTCACTCTGAGGATAGGATCGCCCCTTAGTTTGTTTGAGCCTTGGTAGAAGTAAGAACTCCCTAGTGGCTTGGCTGCTGTGATTTTCTGGTCTTCAGCTTGAACCCCAATATCTGTCTCTGGGTTTTATTATTCATGCTACATGGGACTTAAAATTCAGACATACATTTAATGGTTTTTGATCAAATGCATCCCATTCCTCCCCTTCCAATTTTACCCTGCCCCCTTACTTTCCCATCTCAACCATGTCTGTGTGCTCCATGTGTCTCTGTCTCTAAACCTGCTGAATTCATTTAGTGCTGCCGGGATGCACATGCACTGGAGCAAGGTAAGTCTCGCAGGGTCTGCATCCCAGAATAAAACAACTGTCCCTCACTAGCAGCCAAAAGGTCCTTAAAGACGGGTGCTGCATGAACCCCTTCCCAGCCCCTCCTAGGATTTTGGCTGGCCTGATCTGGTGCAAGTCCATCTTACTTTGGAGAGAGGGTTTTTCACTGAACCTAGAGCTCCCCACTTTGGCCCAGCTCCCAGGGCCCCTCCTGTGTCAGCCTCCCCAGGTCTGAGATGACGAACACGCTCACTGCTCCTGGCTCTTGCTTAGATGCTGGAAGTTCCACGCAGGCACTTGTGTTCCTGTGCCAGGCATTTTGCCCACCCAGTCATCTTGAAGCTCCTAAAATTACTGTTTTATTCATGTATTGTCTCTAATTGGTAATTGTAGACTTTTGGTTTGTCTTTCATTCTGACTTTGAGACAGAGTCTTGAATTTGCTAACCTAGAATTTTCAGTTCTCCTGCCTCAGATGGGTACTGGATTATAGATATGTCACATTACAGCCTCAGATTATTATTATTAATGTCTACATCTGAACACACAGAATATAAACCAAACAATAAAATGCCTATTTTGTATTACATACTAATGGAGGAGGGTCATCTGTCTATGTGTTACTTTCATTGGTTAATAAAGAAACTGCCTTGGCCCTTTAATAGGACAGAAAATTAGGTAGGTGGAGAAGACAGAACAGAATTGTGGGAGAAAGAAAGCAGAGCCAGGCAGATGCCTCAGACAGACGCCATGCCTCTCCTCTCCGAGACAGATGCAGGTTAAGATCTCTCCTGGTAAGCTACCACCTCGTGGTGCAACACACATAAATAGAAATGGGTTAAGCAAGATGGGAGAATTAGCCAATAAGAGGCTGAAACTAATGGGCCAGGCAGTGTTTAAATGAATACAATTTGTGTGTTGTTATTTCAGGTGTAAAGCTAGCCATGCGGGAGCTGGGCAGGAACACAGCCCGCTGCTCCCTTCACTACAACATACTACAAAATTTTCAGGAAAAATAATTTTGCTTTAGTTTTATACTTTTGAAGACTTTGGAAAGTGGAACTTTTGTTGTTATTGTTGTTGTTGTTGTTGTTGTTTGAGACAGGAATTCTCTGTGTAGTCCTGGCTGTCCTGAAACTCACTCTGTAGACCAGGCTGGCCTTCAACTCATTAAAGAGCCCCCTGCCTCTGGCTCCCTAGTGCTGGGATTAAAGGTGTGTGCTATCACCGCTCGACTGAAAAGTGAAACTTTTTATGTTGCAACAATTTAGATGCACATCCACTCGCCTGCAGAGAAATCCCTTGTGCCCCTTGCCCAGCCCCTCCCCCCAGGGGTGCAGATGCAGACACATCACACATCTTGGCAGTACTGTATCAGAGCCGGGTTCCACTGATGCAGAGGGCATTGGCCTGAGCTTGGCTTCTTCCTCCCGTTCTTTTTCCGATTTTTGTTTGTTTGACTTCTGTTTTTTCTAGTTGTCGTCTGTCTTTATTTTGTACTGTCTTTGTCTCAGTCCTGTCCTCTCCTTTTCTGGGGAATAGTGTGTAGAATTCCTGTTAACCTTCCTTAGTTCTTTGGTAGAAGTCCACAAAGCTATATTATGTAAGCTATCTATATTTTGTTTGGGATGATTTGGTTTTTTTATTACAGGACTGTTCGAATCACGCATCTTCCACAGACTGAGCAATAATTTGGGGTCACATCAGGATGCAGACACACTTGGTGTTTGGCCTGTATTCCACTCATGGGGTTGGAGACTGAGTTTCTTTCCTTATCGGTTCTCCTTATCAATTTTGCTCTAGATTTGTTGATTTTATTGACCTTTTGAAACAATCGACTCTTACTTTTTCATTATTCTATGTAATTTTTTTTTCAATTTAATTTCTACTTTTGTCTTTGATATATATTCTTGTTTGGGGCCTTTAAAAACATCTCGGCTTTTCAGAGGGGAGCAAAGATGTTAGCATGAGACCCCTACTGGACTTCTCCAGGGTGTGTTTCCCTCTTCTCAAGTGGGCACATTTAACTGTAGGGGTTACTGGGTCAGCACTGGCCTAGCAATGTCTACCTATTTTGATACATTATTTTCCTATTTGGTTTAATGCAGTTAAATGATTTATTCTTTGTTTGAGACTTTTCTTGTTGTTTTTCTGTTTCCTAGTTTGGTTGTACTATATTTGAAGAAAACACAGTATATCAATTTAATTCTTTGAACTGTTGGGGAATTTTTACAGCCCATTGATAGAATCTCTCTTGATAAACATTCCATGACCGCATGGATAGAGTATATATATGTACAGGAAAGAATATGCCCAAAAGAGTCTTCTTGGTTAATGACAAACACACACTCAATGCTGGTTCCCACAAGACTGCATCATCTCGTGACATTGTAGGTACCTTAATCTGTGATGTTTGTTAAGCCACAAAACTGCAGAGCAAGCGTTTTTCAGAACAAAACCCCATCATTGGCCTGACTGTGTAGATTCTGTTCATTCATTGTGTCCTTCAAACACTGCATAACTGTAGGCATTTTTGTCTAGTTTTTTCAATGGTTGAGAGGTTTGAAGTCTTTGATTATAATTGTGATTTGTCTTTCTCTTTCAGCTATGAAGGTTTTTTTTTCCCCCTTAAGTATATTGAAGTCCTATTGCTACACGAGCCTTTCATGTTGTTGTGTGATCTTTGTGGCTGACTTTTTCAATCATAATGTAATGTCTTAGTTAGGGTTTCTATTTCTGTGAAGAGACACCATGAGCATGAAGCTGTTATAAAGGAAAGCATTTCATTGAGGTGGTGGCTTACCATTTGAGAGGTTTAGTCCATTGTCATTTTGGTGGGGAACATGGCAGCTGGGAGTTTGATGGAGTGCCGGCAGACACAGTGCTGTAGAATTCTACATCTTGATACAAAGGCAACAGGAAGTGAACTGTCTCACTGGGCATGGCTTGAGCATAGATGAGTCCTCAAAGCCCCCCTCCACAGTGACACTTCCTCCAAAAAGGACACATCTTTTCCAACAAGGATATACTTCCTAAGAGGGCCACTCCCTTTAGGGGCCATTTTCTTTTGAACCACCACACGGGGATGTAGATTTTCTTTGCTCTGAAGTTGTCATCCTTATGTAACTAGACTGCTGTCTTCTAACTGTGTCGACATAATGCCTTTTATATCCTTTCCACAGGCCTATCTCATTTATATTTTAGCTTTGTTGCAATTAGACAGCAAACAGTTGAATAATGGTTTTGTTTCACTAATTCTTTGGGATGTGATATCTCGATGCTGCCTATGTTGGTGTCTAACTCATGAGACTGAGTGATCCTTCTGCCTCTGTTGCTGGAGTGCCCGAACTGCAGGCATGTGCCATTCCACCTTGCTTTTATTTTTCTAAGTACTATATAATTATATGTATTTGTGAGATAACAACAATTTGTTGTTTTCATATAAATATGTACGTGTAATGGCTGAATCAATGTAATGAATATCCCCATCTCTCCAAACACAGCTCCTTGTACTGGAACATTCAAAGCTAATTCTTCTATCTATTTGTTATATAGCATGTTTTATTGTTAATTGTAGCAATTATGTGCAGCCCAATGCCAAAACTTATCCTTTCTTGTTATTTGTAATTTTGTGCTTTTTATCTTCCTCATCCATTTCTCCTGCGTAGCCTCATGTTCTCTGGTAACCTCTGCTATTTTGACTTACACGAGACTGCTGGTTTTAGATATTTGAGTATGGTGTTTGTCTCTGCATGCCCACTTATTTCACTTAACGTAGTGACTTTTAAGTTTATGCATACT
The DNA here is from genome assembly GCF_903992535.2 of Arvicola amphibius. Lineage (NCBI taxonomy): Eukaryota > Metazoa > Chordata > Mammalia > Rodentia > Cricetidae > Arvicola > Arvicola amphibius. The sequence goes on from NC_052064.1 coordinate 23,760,627, forward strand.
ATTGCAAATTGTGGGTTCTATTTTTCACAGCTGAATGATAATCATATTGTATATGCACACTTCATTTTATTTATTCATTCATCTCGTGATGGACACTAAATTTGATTTGAATTTTAGTTGTTTGTAATAGTAAACAATACAATGGAGATATAGTGGTGAATTGATAGATCACACCATAGTTACATTTTTTTAATTTCTTGAGAATTTTTCATGCAATTTTACCATATGGATATCCTAATTTGCATTCCTACCAACAACTTGTAAGGTTTCCCTTTATCTACAACCTTGCCAGTGATTGTTACCTCTGTCTTTTGATACTGGGCATTTTAGCTAGAATAAGGCAGTCATTTCACTGTGGTTTTGATTTGCATTCCCTGATTAGGGGTGTTGAAGATTTTTATACACTGAAGGATGTTCTTATGCTCTTTCCTCTATTCAATTTTTCTGCTTATATTTAAGTCATGTTATTTGGGGTTTTGCTTTTGAGCTGTTTGACTTTTTTTTTTTACTATATATCCTTTATATATCCCATTGTCAAACATATAAGGAGAAAATATAGATAGCATGCAGGAAGTAGACAAATTCATAGAAACCTATGCAATCAAAGTTATGAAGAAATGCAAATCTGGAAACATCTATAATGAGCAAAGATATTTAATTGACAAGCTAAATCTTGTTCTAAAGAAAACACAGTTGCAGTAGATATGATGTTGAATGGCCCCCATCAAAGTTTCAGGTTTTAGAGGTTTGACACCCAGAGAGACACTATTAGGAGCAGGTAAAGTGTCTTTGGGGAATCGAGATCATCAGGAAGATGGGGGGAGGGAGGCTGACTTTTCCTCTTTGCTTCTGGACTTGCCCTTACCAATATTCCCTCCCGTTTCCACTCAGCTCCTCACTTGAGGCTCAATGTGTCTGCTCAACCTTTCGCTCAAACCTCAACACTGAGTCGGTTTCTTTCCATAAGACGACTGTTCCAGGTAGTCCGTCATCATGTCAGAAGGCTAATTCACAGAACAATGGCTTTGCCGATAAATTGTACTGCGATATATAAAGAATTCCCTTTGGCCCTCCAATGTAAAACAAAAAAGAAAGAAATGCTTCTTCACAATCTTTTGTGTCCATCTTTGCACGGTTCCACTTTTAGCGTATGTGCTGCCAAGGTGAACACAAGACAGAAACGCTTCCCACTAAATGGGGCCATCATTACCTTGATACCAAGGGCATCCAAAGATGCTTGCAACACACTACAGGCAGTTTGAATATATGCAAAAATGCTCATTAACATATACTAGAAAACCAGATGTAGCAGTTTGTTGGGAGGACTTAAGACCTGGGAATGTAGACCTGGGAATGTAGCTTGTTTAGTAAAGTGAGCGCTTGCCTAGAAAGCACAAAGCTCTGGGTTCCATCCTCAACTCTGCATCCATCTGACAGGGCGCTACAAACCTATATTCTCAGAACTTGAGAAGTGGAGGCCAGAAGATCGTAAGTTCAATCTCATCTTCAAAAACATAACCAGTTCTAAAGTGTTCTGGATCTTGTCTCCAGGGAAGATCTTGAGAGCTTGTCTCAGGAAGAAAAATACAAGACCAATAGCTACATGTTATTGGCAGGTGGAACTGATCACAACAACGCAGCGATTGAACAGAGAACACGATTGGGGCAAGGGAGACAGGAGACAGGGCAGTGGGTGAAGTATGCGTTCTACAGGTGTGACAACCCGAGTCTGGATCCTCAAGGTCCACATAAAACTACACGTGACAGCGTACATTTGTCGCAGGCTATCTGATCACATTGGGACCCCTGAGACTGTGCTGTTTACTGGAAAAACCTGTTTCTTGTTGTGGTGTAATTGGGCCCTAGCACACACCTTTCATCCAAGAGCCTTCTGCTTGAATATTGAAAGCAGAAGTCAGCCATAGGTCAAAAGCAAGGAAACTTGTTGACAGGAAGAAAAGATAGTAAGAGGGAGTCAGGGGGACGGATAGAGAGATGCACAGGAAGTAGAGGGGAGGGACATTGAACTTGAGTTTAATTTGAGATGGGTAGGAGAAAGGTCTTGTTTCTTGGATATCAGTGGAGGAGGAAGGTCAGCCAGGTGCTGTCTCTACCTCTCTGGGCTAGCAGGTTTTCGCTCCAGTATCCGGCTCCTGAATCTTTATTGGTAAAATCAAACAAAATCGAGATTTAGTTAAAACTAACATACATTCCGTACTCCCAGCGCTCCGATGTCAATAAGTACAATAATAAATGGTGTCCTTGTGCCTGTGGGTTGTTTCAGTAGAGGCAATCCCTTGGTAAAGCACAGCAGAGAACAGAGAGATCCTAGAACTGGATTGAGGGAGGAGACCAAGTCTGTTGCAGTTAGAGCAGGTCTCATGGATCAGCTGCAGCGGTCGTGTGCAGATACAACATACACTCACTCACTAGCAGATACAAAAGACAGGTTGGAGAGGCAAACGCAGGTTATACCATGTTCAGACACTTTCTGCTTTATTGCCTTTTCATTTAGAAAAAAGTTTTCATATAATATATTTTGATTATACGTTCCTCACCCCAACTCCTCCTAGATCCCCTCTACCTCTCTGCCCTGTTCTTTTCTAAAAATAAAAATAAAATAAATTTTAAGTAAATAAAAGTCAAATAAACAAAAAACTAAAAAGACAAAACCTACCAAAATAAAGGAAAAAGCACACACAAGACCATAGAGGTTGTTTTGTGTTGGTCTGCTGCTTCTGTGCGTGGGACACGCCCAAGAGTGTGGTTGATATACTAGTGTGACTTCATTGGAGAAAAATGACTGTCCCTTTCCCGGGAGGTACCAGGCATAGGGGTGGGGGTTTTGTGCCCACTTCCCTTTTCCATGCTGGGATTTTGTCTGGCTTGAGTAGGTCTCATGCGTGCTGCCACAGTCTCTGTGAGGTCACATGGGTGTCAGTCCTGTTGTGTGGGAAAGCTGCTCTTTCCTTGGTGCCCTCTCTGGATCACTCAACCTTCCTTCCACATCTTTCATGTGGGTCTGTGACCTTTGGGGAAGGAGTTTGATAAAGACACCACATTCAGGTCTGAATACTGCAAAGTCGCTTACTCTCTGCATACTGTGAGTCTCTCTGTGTTAATTACCATCTACTTCAAGAAGAAGCTTCTCTGATGCTGGCTGAGCAACTTATGTATCTATGGGCTTGTGTCACTAAGAGATATTTTGTTGCTAAGTTCATTTAGTACAATAGTAGTACTAGGTTTTTCCCTAGGGCCCATGGCCTATCTAGTCTCAGGTACTCGGATACTTCAGCCGTGTCAGGTATGGATTCCGTCTCCTGACAGACCTTAAATCCAAATCTTAAGAGTGATTGGTTACTCTCGTAATGTCTGTGCCACTATTGCACACGTGTATCTTGCAGGCCAGTCACTGTTGTAGGTTGCAGGGTTTATAGCTGACTGAGTTGATTCTGATCACTATTGGTCTTTCAAATTTTTCCTAATCACTAATATTTCTTTATAACATACAAGTCAATACTTAAATGTTCTTCTAAATTGCTCTTTCAATTTGTGTTTACGCACAGAGCAGCCAAAACTGATTTGCCCATGCTCCTCAGTGGAGATCAAGTAAAGCCACACCCTTCTTCTTGGTACAGATTTTATATATATATAACACACACACACACACACACACACTACTTTTTGGCTTTTAAGTGACATGCGTTTTATTTCCTTTGCTTTACTTTTTTAGTGGTCTTGCTCTTTTAAATAGCCCCAGTGCATATTATATAATTTTTCCCACATGTTCATAAGCGCAAATAGACTATGATGCATTTTATGGAGCAAACAGATGCTCTTAATGGTGAATTGAATGCTGGCAAATAAAAAAACTGTCTTAAGTAAAGTCTGTTAAAACAAGTGCTTTTTTTCTATTGGTGGGATTGGGATCTGAACTTACAGACTTACATATGGTAGGCAGGTGCTGTACCACTGAGTTAAGCATCCAGCAGAAACATCCACTTTAAACAATGTGTATGGGGAGCTCTAAAGATGGGTTTGCAGGGAAGAGTGCTTGTTGCTCTTCCAGAGGACTGGAGTTGGATTCCCAGCATCCCAGCTCCAAGGGATCCACCATATCTTGCCTGCAAGTTCATCAGCACACACAGCATACACACAGACACATACATGGCATAAATTAAAAATAAAATATATGTGTCGATGACAGGGTGCTAACCCTGTATGTCCTCTCAGGAATATAGCCAGGAAGACTGTGCCCTAATTCCACATCCGTGTGTCTTACAGAACATAACTATTTCCAGTAACAAGAGACTTGAAAATAAATGTTAAAAGTTAAGCAGTGAGTGATGAAATGAATTCCAGAGATTTTGTAAACAGGATTTAGACTGGAAAGCCAGGAAAATGTGCATCGTTAAAGCCTTTATTTCAAGAAGAAAGGCATTGTCTCTGTTTTCAAACATTCTTAAGAGATGAAGATGAGAAAAGTTTATTGGATTTGATGGAAACCACATTTTTTTCTTCATTCTGGGCATAGTTTTAAGAAATTATGGTGGAAACTTGACTTAAGTAGTTTTTAACTAAGAAAAATCTGATTTGAAATAGATTTTAAGAATATTAAACGATAAATTTCATTAAAGAATAAATTGATTATTCTTTCCCAAATTGTGTAGGAAAATTTTGGTGGTGGGGTTATTCTTTAGGCAGAGCCTCACGATGTAGTTCAGGTTGTCCTCATATTCCAAATTCTCCCACCTTAACATGTGCTATCCAGAAAAGTTAAACATCTTCATTTATTGTTGACACTTAGTTGATCATATAAATGCAAAATGTTTGGTACGTTTTTCTTGGTTATTTTTCTAAGGATGAGCCCACTAAAGCCCATTCTCCATAGGGCTTTTCATTCACTCTAATGATGATGATAACTTCTTCACTCCTTAGGGGAAAAGAGAGAAAGCATCTGTTTCTAATGCTTATCTCAGCTTTCTAAAAAGCTTGCTTGCTTTTATTTGGTACTTTTTGCACTCTTTTTCTTTGCTGATAACTGTGAAATCTTTGGGAGTCTTTACTGTATCCCACACTTTGGATCACATAGTGATCATTTCGTTTATAGACTGACAGACTTTTCCTTATGCAAATAAAATTCAGGGCTGGGGCTATGGCTCAGGAGTTAAACAATGCTGTTCCAGAGGATCTGGGTTGGATTCCCAGCACACATGGTGACTCACAACTGTCTGTAACTCCAGCTCCCGGGAACTCAGCACCCTCTTCTGGCCTCCATGGGCACCAACAAAACAAATAGCTCACAGATAAACACGAAGGCTAAACAATCATACACACAATTTTTTAGAACGAGATTCGTAGTTAGCCATTCACATTGTGATAGTAAGGTGAATAATGGATATATACTTTGCTAGTACCTTTACATTTATAAAGATATTTTTGGTGAGATTAGCATTATGCGCTGGTGTCTTTCTTTTGCGGCTTCAATATGAGATAACAGACTTCAGGGAAAAAGTCACAAAAACAATGCATAAAAGCTTGTATACACGTCAATCACGTTCTTTAAAAGCACCACGTGTGCATTGTTGCTGACTTTAAGTGGTTCGCTTGAAGTGTTTACATACAAGATGCCCTTTAGTCTCTAAAACAGTCAGTGTGCATTTCTTGAAGAACAGACTTCGATGCTGTCTAGGGCAGCCATCGGGGTTCAACATTCACAGAGCACTTTTGCCCAGTCGGTAAGCCTGTGTCACGCATCACAGTGGCAGTGGCTACATGCGCTATTTAAACTAATACAATTAAATAGAGACTCAGCCCCCCCCCCACAATAGCTATGCACCAAGCACCGCATAGTCCAGTGGCTCTTTTATTCTAGAACACAAACAAACAGAATGTGTCCATCACTAAAGACACCATCTAGATGGTCAAATTGTACCAGTCCCCAACAAACATCCTTTATATCAAGAAAAAAAAATCTATCAAATGATCACATCACAGTTAGTTATGCTGTCCCTTGAGTATACTTCAACACAACTGCTTTTCAAAATTAAGATGTCTCTTTTAGGACATTGCTGTCTTTAGAGTCCCAGGCTACTTAGTTCACGGAATGCCCCTCTTCTGCAGTTTTGTCTTGGAATACGTCAAGACTGCTTAGTTTCTAGGCAATCATTGCTTCATCTGCTGCTGAGCACTACATGTGTGAAGGTCTGTGAAATGGGTTTCCTAATTACTCTTCCTGTCTGCTTTCTCGAGAGGGAGTTATGGAAACTATTTTCCTCCTCTAAAGTCAGTATCTTTGGAGGAGCTTTGCTCTGTGAACATGGTCTCTGAGACGTTCATCAGTGGGGTTCAGTATCTACTGATAATCCTACCTGAAATAATTATATGGATTTGTGAAATAGTATTTTTCCTTTTCTTTTTTGATTCTTTTAAAAAGTAATTTAGATTTATAAAACATTTTAAAGAGTTGCATATCCTTCAACCAAATTTTTATTTGTTCTTTTTGATACACACATACACACACACACACACACACATATATATGTGTATATATGTGTGTGTGTGTATATATAGTTTACACCACTTTCTAGTTCCCTCTTTTCCCTTCCACTTCTCAAGTTCATGGTTATAAACACAATCTTTTTTTTTTTTTTTGCTTTTTCGAGACAGGGTTTTCTGGAGCCTGTCTTGGAACTAGCTCTTGTAGACCAGGCTGGCCTTGAACTCAGAGATCCGCCTGCCTCTGCCTCCCGAGTGCTGGGATTAAAGGCAGGCACCACCACCGCCCGGCTAAACACAATCTTTTAAGTCCAATAGAGTTACTCATATGTGTTTAGGACTGACCTCTTGGGATTGGCTCACACATGAGGCTCTTCCCAGGAGATTACTGATTCTCCTTCCTGCAGAAACCATCAGTTGCCTGCAGTTCTTGCAGGGGTGAAGATTCATGAATATTCCCCCCTATGGGCGTTGGTATGTTAGTTGGTGGTGTCAATTTTTAGGTCTTGTTTAGGCAACCATATGGCTGAGATTTCTTAGATACAGATTCCCTGTCATATACCAAAGACACCATATTGCACCAAATGTCTCACCCTGATCCTTCAGCTTCTACACTCTTTCTGCCCACTCTTCTGCGATGTTCCCTGAGCCTTAGATGTAGAGTTTGCGTGGTAGATAAACCAACTCAGGTTGGATATTCCATGGCCAGTTGTTCTCCGAATTTGGCCTGTTGTAGTTTTAATCGTACTGTTTAAAAAAATAGAAGCTTGATATGGATATAATATTGTTGACTAATTTACATACATTCTTTATATTTTAAACTACTATCTGTCATAGTAAAAGAAAAAATGTTCAGAGCATTGCTGTATGTCCACCTGGTCCCATTTTAGTGAGAATTACTTAGTGGTTGTGCTTTTTTTAGTCCCCTTTAAATTGGGATAATTCTTCAGTCTTTGTGCTTGTTTGGTTGGTTGGGTGGTTGGTTGGTTTCTCGAGACAGGGTTTCTGGAACTCACTTTGTAGACCAGACTGGCCTCGAAATCACCGAATAACAAATGTTCACTTCCCACCTCCCTAATCCTAACATTTTATTGAAATCCTAGTCCCTTCTCTTGTGTTTACCCCCATTGGTAGACATTCCTGGATTCTTCCATTCTGTGGTCAAATTCCATTACTATCATGAGTTCATTGGATGCTATATTGTCTCAGATTTGACCAATGAGAACCTACTGATTTTGTGGTTCTGGCTGTGAACATGGTGTTTGATACAATGTAACAGTGTTGCTTTCCATTTGTTACAGCACTTAAAGATGGGTGTAGTAGAAATACATTCGGTCCTATAATTCCAGCACAGGGAAGGGTTAGGTATTGCACAGCTACATAGAGAGTTCAAGGCCAATCCTGGCTATGGGAGACTCTGTTTGAAATTAAAAATCACATGAATCATTCTTTGTCATTCCTTTAAGCTATCTTAAAGGTATTTAAGATATTTGAATAGCTATTTCTACTTCAAAAAGCAAAAATAATTTGCCATATCATTATACACACACACACACACACACACACACACACACTGATAATATCTAGAGATTATTTTATATCTCATGCCCAATTACTGAGAATACGATCTCCTCTTAGATACTGGGAATCCAGCTTCAGAGCCTTGTGCAGGCCAGGTAAGGGTTTCCCATTGAGTTCTGTTTCTAGCTCCCAGGATGCTTTCACTGGCTCCGTATGCTACTGCTTGTTGTGGAGGAAGTTCACTGGTTTTCAATTTCGAAATGATCAGAGCCTCTAACCACTGTTTGCGCTTTTAGTGTCGTTACTGACGAGAGCCTCCACTAATGTCAGTGCAGAGATGGGACATGGGCAACATCTGTAAAGGCAAGTTGTGTGCCACCTGCCTGCCATCGCATCTGGCATGATAAGTCTGTGCCACCTGCCTGCCATCACATCTGGCATGATAAGTCTGTGCCACATGACTGCCATCACATCTGGCATGATAAGTATGTGCACATGCCTGCCATCACATCTGGCATGATAAGTCTGTGCACATGCCTGCCATCACATCTGGCATAATAAGTCCATGCACAAGCCTGCCATCGCATCTGGCATGATAAGTCTGTGCCACATGCCTGCCATCACATCTGGCATGATAAGTCTGTGCACATGCCTGCCATCACATCTGGCATGATAAGTCCATGCACATGCCTGCCATCACACCTGGAATGATAAGTCTGTGCACATGCCTGCCGTCATATCTGGCATGATAAGTCTGTGCACTTGCCTGCCATCACATCTGGCATGATAAGTCTGTGCACATGCCTGCCATCACATCTGGCATAAGTGCTCAGTAGGTATTTTTTTAATGAAGGATGATCAGGGCAGAGCTCACCTCTCTATTTCTGCTATTTCCTAATAATCCTTTTAGCTTATTGTTCACTTACTCATTTTTCACATGTGGTCTCCGTTGACGTCTGACAGCAATGTCTGAATAGTTATAGTTATCGAAACATTTCCAAGTTGTCTTCTGTGGGAAAATATGTGGGTTGAACTTTTCAAAATGAAAAGGGAATTTCATGTATGAAGATCAAGTTGGATTCTTTCTTGTGCTTTGATTATAGCATGTTCGACATCTCGTGTGTGTACTGTGAACCTTTTGGAGAAGGGAGAACACCCAGCATTTGAAACTTTCTCAATGATAACCCCCTTTCCTCAGGCCCAAGGGGCCACAGAACACACTAGGGTACACGTTATCCTTACCTCACCCCCTTTCCTCAGGCTCAAGGAGTCATGGAACATACTAGGGTAAATGCATTTCTGATCACTGGAAGTTGCTGGTTTCCTTTAGTCTGAGTCCTGTAGTTATTAGATTTTAGTCTTTTAATATATTTCAGTTTGATTTTAATATTCAGTCTTTCCAACACTCACATGACTTTCCTTTTTCCCGAAGACAGTTTCCCACCCAGCTCAAACTTACTACTTCAGGATGTTCATTAATTTCTCGAAAAGCTGAGCTTATGAATTAGAAATGACCCCAAGAAGATTACTCATTGAAACATTTGTCACGCGCTCATCAAGGGTGTTTAATACAGTTTCTCTAAAATTTCTGAATTCTTGGAGATACGCTCTGCATCCTGGTAGATGTTTCAAAATCTCCTAGAGAAAAGTAGCTGAAATTTCAAACATTCGGAGAATGTTGAGTCAGTCACTTAATGACAAAGCTACACAGAGTCAGAAAAATGTCCTTAGAAATAGAAGCAGGAAGGATCTATATAAATAGCAGCGGGAGAGAAGGGAATTCCTCCTGAGCTGGAACATCGCATTTTCTGCGTGTTGCACATATTGCTAAGCCGTCGCTAAACACATTTCCATTTACGTCATTTGCAAAAAACTTCCTAGGCTCACATTCTGGAAAACTGACAGAGTTGTAACGAACAGATGCAGATTCCATGATTGTAATTGGCTTTTCCTCTCATTTTCTGGCTCATGCATCATTAATAATTGTTTTTCTCCACTTTTGCCTTACACATCTGAAAAGCTTTCTTTCATAGAGCGCTCTGCTGATTGACTTGTATGGAGCCACTGCATCATGAGATGCAGGTTTATCAGCACTTTTATTTGGGCCTAGAAATTTAAGCATCTTTTTCACATTTCTGTTGATTTTAACATTTTTTTTTTAAAATTAAGCTTTCTAAGTTTCCCTGTGTATTTTCAGAAAAGGACATTGATTTTAAAAATCATTCCTTTCCCTTGTTTTATTTTTCCTATCATCAATAATTTCTTGTTTGAAAAATAGGTCTTGTGGGATATAATGTCACAACTCAAGCCTTTCTTAAAAGTGATGAATAAGTCTTAGTAAGACCTCAAAGACTAACAAAAATAAATCTTCTCATTACTTATTTCTGTCTGGTAAGGTTTTGTAGACAGACATTCTACCACTGAGCTCTATCCCAAGCCTGACTGATAAAATTTCCCAACAAAATCATTCAAATAACTATCAGATTCCATAGCAGGACAAATATAGGTGAATCTCTAATGGGCTTAAAGGGCCAAAGACTTTAACTCCATGCATATTGCATGTTCATTTTCAGCTAGCATGAACTAGACCTGAAAAATCCTAATCTGTGAACAACCGCAATGATAATAGTTGTGAATATTCTTAAGTTTTATATAAATGGATACTACAGTACCTACTAACGAAGGAATGATTTTTAATTGTTTTCTTGAATTAGGTCTTTTCATTAAAGGACTGACGTACAGAGCAGGGACCTTCATTGCATTGTTTGTTGAGAGGAAACTGAATGAGCTGTGAGGGAGTGCTTGAGATGTCACTCGGCGTGCAGAGAGATATTTAGGACCAGCCTGTGTGACCAAAAGGACACAAAGTGAATGAAAAATTCTAGGGAAAGGTTATTCAAAATGAGACAGACCCATTTTTAAGCTAGGGACGAGAGATTTAAATATCCTTTTTAAGATCATTTTAACTGAACCTTAAATAGGAACTTATTGACAATATTAAATTGGTAAAATTAAAAGAACTTAGAGTAAGAAGTACATAGTAAGTCTGTGTCTTGTAACCATGAGATAACCGCAAACCGTACTGGCAAGTTTAGCGGTGAAACGCTATCGGGGCTGCTTATAGTAAAGGTTCGAAATCTGTAACCAATTTATAGCAAAGATCGTGAAACATCTTAAGATTTCTTTGCTCAAAGAAAAGAAAAATCTTCATTTTCGCGTTCTCTATATAATAAGTTCCAGGACTGTGACTGAGTTGTTAGTGGTGTGTCTGCCTCGAAAGCCCTAGGTAAGCAGCCTGCTGCATGGGTTTTGCAGCACGCAGTGCCTGGCCCTCACCCCCGGTGACCTTTGGTCTTTCTGATGACATGCACAAAGACAACCATCTGCTAACCTCGAGTCACCGCTGGCCCGCCCCCACGACATGGCAGAACAATTATTTGATCTTTGGATCATTTCTTTTGAACATTTGCTCTTCTGGAAAATGCTGGAACTCTTAAAAATCATTTTATATTCCAATGTTTTAAAATAACAATTTTATAGTAAAAATATTTTTGAAATAAAATTAAAAATTTTAAAATACGTTGCCACGTTTTCATGCTGCTTTTAGATGCTGATAATAATTTTCGGAAAGTCATAAATTTATATGAGTGTGTCAGGCTTGTGACTATACACAGACACAATGTTTTAAATATAAATGTATTGGATTCCTGTTAATCATGTGAGCCAATGTTTGCTTTTCATAATTTGACCTGATACAATTTAGCTATAACTTTATTCATATCTTGGTTCTGAGTCAGGAACTGTAAGGTAGACTTTGAGAATGTCCAAGGTCATGAATATTCTGCTACTCAAGTATTATTAAACATTTTCTGTTAAGGATTAGATAATAATATTTTTGGCTTTTGGGGCCAGAAAACAAAATTCAGAATATTATATAGGCATTCAGATAACAAAAAAATAAAAACAATGTTCACCAATGCTTTACTGATAGAATTCAGTTAATAAACGTACATACAAGTAATGTTGTAAAGACCGAGCAGACTGTGTTTATGTATTTAGGAATATATATATATATATGCATGCAATATTAAGCTTTCCAAGTTTCCCTGTGTATTTTCAGAGAAGGACATTGATTTTAAAAGGACACGAATTTGAAAAAGAGGAAGTACACGGGAGGGCTTGGAGGGAGAAAAGGGAAACAGGAGACGATGTAATTATAATTGCAAAAAATAAATAATTTAAAAGTCATTTTTGTGACTTAGCGATACAGTGGGAAGTACTACCAATCAAGAAAAAGAAATCATTGACCACAACAGAGAGCGGCAACACATGCTACAACATACAACACGTAACTACAACATACAACAGGCGACATGCAACCTTTCATGAACATCATGTGAGTGAAGGAAACCTCCACAAATCTACATATTACTTCCCTCCAGGGACAAATTCTGGAAATACAAGGTGGGTAGCAGTCACAGAAGACTTTCTGGTTGCCAGGTACTAGGAGTGGAAGGTTGCAGATGGCAAAGATATCCAAGGGACCTGCTCGCTGTTAGAAATAACCTGTATGTGGTTGTAATAGTGATTGCACACAGGCTTAATGGACTCGTTTTGTTTGCTGTTTCTGTTCACTTGCCTTTTGTCTTTTAGTTTACTGAATTTTAGAAATCCAGCTGGCAGGACTCAGGGAGCTTTCTGGGAAGATCTGTCTGGTCAGGAAGTAAAGGAGTCAGGACAGAGCCTGTGTCTTCTGCTAAGAACCAAGAGAGCGAGCTGTCTCCACAGCAAATCCTCAGGCCCAGGAAGCCTCCACATGGTTCGGCCTTGGCTGAGATTCTTGCAACTTCTTAGGACACCTGCGCTCAGGGTCACCCAGATAAGCTGTCTCTGTGTTCCTGCCCGTAGAAGCCAACTGCAATCACACCTCTTGCCCTCGATATAATGTTTTATAGTCATTGATAACCCTCTTAATCCGTACGTACATGGATGTGTGTACAGATTATAACATTAGGGACTAAGTCTGCATTACCAGCATGCACCAGTGTCCCATTAAGGGAAGAAATGAAAGTTTCCCCCTCAGAGTCATTTAGCTGAGCGTGAGTCTGGATTTTAATTCTCTATTCTATGCTCCCTATGCTGTCTGTCCTTTATCTGTTGTCTGAGTCTGCATCTGTGCCTCCCGGAAAGCCGTCTTGTGAGTCTGCTAGTCCCGTATCTGGATGTCTGTGCCTACTTGTTTCTGTCTGTTGTATGCGCTGTATATGTGAGTGGTGTCTATCTGTGAGCAGTGTGACTGTCCCTAACAAAGGCATCGTGTGTGCCACCACACCTGGAAGCATCATAAGTGTGTGCCTCCACATCTGGAAGCATTGGAAGTGTGTGCTACCACCCCTGGAAGCCTCTGGATTTTTTTTTTTTTAAACCTCTGGAGGGTTTTGATTTAGCATGCTGGAATGTGGGAAGGCTGGCAGAAGCGCTGTCTTTCTGTATCTGACAGAAGGCAGGCGCTCTGTCTGGCTTGGTATGTGCCTGTTTTCTGAATATTTTTGTGTGCTATTGACTTGTAATCGTCAAACGCGGTTTATTAGATAGCGCAACATCATCTTAAGAACACAACCTTGAGTCGTTTTACTAGTTCTTGAAGTATGTGTTGTTTGTGGCTAAATTTGAAGAAAAAAAATCATGTGGCAGAAGCATTGCACCCAGCCTGCAGTTAGATGCAGGTCTAGACACTGAGAGGCAAATGGCCCTAGGCTAGCTGCAGGCTCTCAGCGCCCACAGCTCCTCTGCCACTTAGAAGGGGAGGAACCCAGTACTTACAACGAGAGCCGGTGCATAGTGAGCATCAAAGGGTGTCGCCAGTCACCACGCCACCATGAAATGACTGCTAGTGCTTGAATCCCACGCAAACAAGCTTGGCTGATTAAAGAAATAAATTTTCAAATTTCTTGAAATTTTTTTCTTTACCTATTTCCATCATTCAAAAGTACATACTTGGTTGACGGTGGACCAATAGTCTCAATTTTATTAAAAGCGTGGGCTCCGAAGCAGTAAATTTAAATACTGAGAATTTTGCCTGGTTCTGGACAGAAGTCACTTCGCTGAGTTATGTCAGCTTGGATTATGAAACATTTATTGTAAAATAAGCATTTTTGTTTATCACGGTAAAGAACAGATGTTAGGCAGCATGTAAAAGGTACTCTATTAAAACTGACTTGATGGTCATAAGCCGGGAGAATTAAGACAGGTAAGCAGTTAGGGTAGGAACAGCTCTGCTGTGTTCTGTATAACGGTATACTGGCAGTTAATGGGGGAACCCGCTAGGCCGCAGTTACTGTCGGTGCTGGCTAAATCTTGTCACAGGTTCTGAAATGACAGGCTTTGATTTCGCCATAGGTAAGGGGCATGGGCTCTATAAAAAAAAAAAATCTCATTTTCTTTCGCACGAAATGTTTTAGGACGGACATCTGCGACAGATTGTCATTATTTCCCGCTGGCTGGCCTGCTACTGGCTTTCCAGAGATTCCCCTGCCTCTGCCTCCCACGTGCTGAAACCCAAGATGTGCGCCCCCATGCCAAGCACACTGAAGCTTTAACTCCAAACCTAAACAAAAATTTACCACTTCAGAGCTGTGTAGTGGTTTTTCTGCTTAAAATAAAACAATATCAGCAACTCGCTTGGAGATTTGTGAGTACTAAATGAGCTAATTAATGGAAACCACCTAAAGAGCACCTAGGACATAACAAATGCTTGATTCTGATTAGCGTAACCACAGTGAGAGATCACAATGTCTCCTCCTCCTCATAGTGAAGCCTCTGCTGATTGGCTGGCTGGTCTCACTGTCTCCTCCTCCTCCTCCTCCGCCGCCTCCTCCTCCTCCTCCTCCTCCTCCTCCTCCTCCTCCTCCTCACAGTGAAGCCTCTGCTGATTGGCTGGCTGATCTCTCCCTCACAGTGAAGCCCCTGCTGATTGGCTGGCTGTCCCTGTACCATACTAAACTCTGTCAGCCCTGCTCACCTAGGTTCCTACAGTCTCTCCTCTTCAAGGGGTGAACGTGTGGGGTCACTGAGGAACTTCGCTGGGTCTTTCTGCAGTTTCTTGTAAAATATCGAAGCTGAAGGGAAAGGGGCGTCTGCAGTCACTTCTGTCATCTTTTACTTGGTCAGTCTTCGGTTGCTCTCTTGACTTCAGTACAGAACACCTGAGTTTCATCGTCCGACTGTCGTTTTTCGGTATCTCCATGGCGCCATCGTCCCCTCTTCATTTTTTTTTTTTGTAAATAAATTCTTTAAGTATTTTGAAAGCAAATCTAAGGGGGAAATGGATATATCGTCAACCCAATACCTGTAACCTAAAACCTTTATTTCACTTTCCCCAAACTAGTCCCTAAATACTCCTAAAAAGAATAAAAGTCTAAAGACCTTCATTCTTCCTATTTTAGTCTTGGATCTATAAAAACAAACAAAATAAACTTTATCTTCGATTCTAACTCCCCATGTATTTCCTAACGTTATTTCATAACTTACTGTCTCTGGTCTAAGTCCTTTCTCTTGTCACATTTCCCCAAAGGATCGTTCTTTGTTTCAAAATACAAACTATTTAAAGACACACAAGTCTTTTAAGATGTAATTGTTATTCACGTATGGGATACTGTTACTCTTTGGCAAAATAAATTAAAAACCCACCAAACCAAAAAAAAAATCAATAAGTTTGTTCATTCTTGTGTAGAAGTGGTCTTGCAGACATCTCCTACATTTAATCTGTGAGTTTGTATTCTTGTACATCATCCATGGAGTTTGAAAGCCATATGCTTAATTTCCCCCATTAAACATGAAGTCTCTGATAAAAATAAAAACCAATAAAAACCAATCAAAACACAGAGAAGTCTAAACAGTTTGTTGAAGTTTTCCTTTTTTCTTATAAGGTCCCCTTATAATATGAAAATATTAAATAAAACCTGTGTGTTTCTCTACTGTACTTATATTTACTTTCTGACTTAGCCACAAAATCCAATAGAGTAAAAGAAAGGTCTTCCAACTTGCCCAAGGAAAGGGGTTTAAAGGGGTTCATTTCTTCCCTCACTGGAAGATACTCAGTGGGATCTTGGGGAGCTGGGGCTTCACATCCTTGAAAGGAGACCCTTTCAGAATTTAAAAACATCATTATTGTTGTTCCCTTAAGTGAGTGCCTAGAATCTAGGGATCAATGCCATTTTGTGAAATCTCATTCTTTATTCTAGGCCCCTCCCACCTGAGATAAACCATAAATAGAGAAGACTCATCCAAAGAACATTAATAATGAGGCGTAAGAAAGATCAGCCTTCCGTGTCTACAGATGTCCTCTTACAGTTTGGTGTCTTTCTGAAGAGGGTACACCGCTGACTCAGGGGGTTGGGCCTTAAGCTAACCACACCTAAACTTACTTCAAAGAGCTCTCTCTCCTTTCTTTGAGACATACTCTTTGTAATTTGCACGTCTCCTCTGGTAAAGGAAAAGCACCGAATCTGCTGTCAATTGCTGACTCAAATGTAACACAACTCTCTTTCACAAGCGTCTCCTCTAGTGTTTTACAACAGCTAGGTGAGCAATATAGAGAAGCTTTTAGACAGATGTGCCTCTGTGGCTCCCGATTGGTCGTCCACCAAGTTATCAGCTACCATGGAAACCATCATTAAGTAGCTGTTCGCCTCAGTCATAATTTCTTCAGACGTCATTAAGTAAAAAGACGTGCTGTTCTGATCTATGGTAGAACCACATTCCCCCACTCTATAAAGGAGAAGATTTTAGTCCTTATAGCAAGACTTATATTTGATGTTAACAGCTATGAAAAATAGATTTTGAATAAGAAAAAAGTTAACTAGGGTACATTGAGGCTAATGGCATTTATCTATCCAAAGACATAAAAAAAAAAAGATTAAAAGACAAGTCATTGTGAAGAGATACTTTTAATATATCACAAGCAAAAGATTAGTGTCCCCAATGTCTAAAGAGTGTTTACTGGTGAAGAAGAAGACAACACAGGAAAACTTAAACAATCCACTAGTACTAGAGGTACTAGCAAAAACTGGAAGTACACTAAATACTCACCAACAGAATGGATGAATACACTCTAATGTTTTTCCATGATAGAAAGTTATGTATCACAATTAAAACCCACAAATTAGAGCTGCACATAAGAACTTGAGGTGTCTTAGCACATCGCCATATTGGAGAAAGTAAGAGCGAGAGAAAACCTATAGTATTCTTGTCTCAATAGCAACTGCAAAATACTCAGAAGTGGCAACAAGCTGATGACGGGCATGATTTTCTATGGTATGAATGCAACGGAAAATCAAGAAAACAAAATTTTAAAAAAAATTGAGAAAAGGAAAAGGGGTAAGGAAGTATTTAGGCTCCCACAATCAAGTTATTTTTTTTCCCTTAAATGGAGTGGCATTGTATGAATGTCCCCGTCATTATACTTCACATGATATAGAAACATAATTTCAAACATAATTATAGAAAAGAAAATTTGACATCACAATTTAACTTATATAATCTTAAGACCTAAAATGAGCTTATAAATTATGGGGTTTTTCCTCTGAAGTGCTATTTTCTTTCCCTCTAGATCATAGAGAACAAGCCGGATAGGCAACCCTCGTTACATAAGCACATGGTTGCTTCCAGAATTAAAAAGAAAAACCAAAAACTAGACATTTATTTAACAGATCGATTTTTCTTTCACAGAATTCTTTAATGTACTTTGACTAACTGATATCTTTGAAAACATATCAGCATTTATAATACATTTTTGTATTAGAAATCATTAGTGTGCTTTACATGACTTTTAAGAGGATATTTGGAAACTGCTTTTACTGAATGCTGGTTTTTGAGAAAGAGTGCTGTTATCGACGCAATCTTAGACCTGCTGGGTAAAGCTGCCCTGCTCCTGAGCGTCTTGGCCACCTGCAGCTGTTTGTCATTTGCTTGGTTTGGGAACACCAGTAGTAATTGTAAACTTCGGAATGTGTGACAAGCTCACAGCCAGCTGTGTGCAGCGTGACTCTCTCCAGGTGTTAAAATAAATAGGACCATTTGGGTTCCTTCCAACTCCACAAAGTGTTTCAGGATTCATTAGCTTAAAACCCATTTATGTTTTTGGATCAGATAAGGTTACATCCAGTAAAAATGAAAAACTATATACCCAGAAATACATATGTTATTGTTACTTGACATATTAAACAGTCTTTTCATAAAACACAAAGAATTGTATAAACACTGTAGATTTTTTAACAATCTTTTTTTTTTGTAGAAAAATACGTTTCCCTTTTCTGCTTACACACCAAAGGGTTGGTTTTTTTTTTAAAATAATGACTGAAAATACTTTTTATTCAGAGTTAAACTTGCCTAAGGAGAACTGAGTTCCAAACTAATTTTACATTCTCTTGGTACTGTCTTTGAATCATGTCATATGTTGATATACTGTGCTAGTAATACGTTTTGCTGAATTCCTGTTGTTAAATGTTAGCACAGATAACTAAATCTTGCCTTGAACAAACTACCAATTCTTTTAATGTTCCTTGGGTAGAGGAAGTATGTGTTCCATAACTCTAAGTGTAAAGTCAAAATCTATTATGTTACGTTGTTACTGAATCTCTAAATACAGAGAAACACAATGGAATAAGCATCATAAACAGCCTTTTCTTCCCCAAATTAAGTCATTTCAGAAGAGTGGGTCTGGGAGAGGGAGCTGGCAGAAAATGCTAGTAGGTCCCCTTGCCCCATCCTACAAATCCGAGTCAGAAACCCACAGTGCATAGGATTCAGTGGTAAAATAAAGCAGCAGAATGAAATAGAAGACAGACTCACTCCTGCTTTTCCCAGTAAAGAGGGCGAAATATCAGAAAGGAGCAGACTCCCGACATCAGCTGAACCACGTTAACCTGAGCTGTTTTTTTGAAAAAAGGCACTGATGTGTCCGGCGCTCTTCTTGCAGAAGGCGTGTCCTACGGGAAGCCAGAGGGTTGAGAGTCAGTGATCACGCTTGTTCCTTATTGTATATGACTGCCATTTATGCTGCAATACCAGGCAGGACTACACTACCTTTCTGAAGTCAAATTTAAGGGTCTATTGGTTAATATCCAACTCCAGACTGGATAAGACAGTTCTCAGCCATTTTCCCCTCGAGCTCAAATTTTCCACTTGAAATAAAGAGCAGCTTCTGCTCCAGACTGCAGAAAGTTGATGCTACTAGGGATTGTACTCTTCAACTAATATTCAGAAACGCTCAGATGCTGCCTTCGGAGGGCCATTTAGCATGTAAAATATACGGGCTATGCAGAGTACATTCTTCCTGCTCCTTCCTACCCACACGTCCTCCCAAATTCCAGCTTGATAGCATGGAGGTCGTAGTCTCTACTCAGCGCATAACAGCATACAGGTATACCTACCATACGGAATCAGGTTAACAGCAGCCTTCATGACCGCGGAAAGCACAAGCGCCTCTTTTTGGTGGTTCAGCGAGTCCAGTTTGGAGTAGTCGAAGGGCTGAGGTTGATTCATGGAAGGTATCGGCCAGCTAAGCGGAAATCGACCTAGATAGATACAGCTCGGGGACCAAAGGTAAAGTTAAGGGGCTAAGGAGGATCTTTATCTTGAAGTTTCGCGGCTTGTCGCTGGGGGCGGGCATGAGGACAAAGAGAGCTTCCCCCAATAATCACTAATTAAGAAAATGCCCTCTGGCCCAATCTTTTTCTTTATTGAGTTTCCTCCTCTCTTGTGACTTTAGCTTGTTTTAAGTTGACACGTAGCTACCCAGCACATCCGGGCATCATAAGCTCCATTTTTCACATACTCACCCCTCAGCCCCTCACAGCCGGCTGAAACAGTTCTCCTTTCCTTTCTAGAAACTCCCAGTCATCTTAATCTTAAACGTTACCTTGCCTTTCCATTTGTAAGCATCCAATCATTTTAATCTTTATTACAACTTTCTCACTGAGCGTTGTCTCTGAGAAACCAAGTCCGCTTAAATCAGCATTGGAGCGTAAAGGAATAGCCAAAGGCAATTTCTACGTCAGTTTGTTGTTTGTTTGTTTAGTTATTTATTGTAGTTTTGAGTTTGCTTTCTTACTAAATCCTGTTTGTGAGTTTACCTGTCACTGACAGAAGCCTATGAGCCCTGGGAGGAAGCAAGACCCGACTTTTATGCTTGGAACCAACTTAGCTGTCAGGTAACCGACTCACAGTTTTGAAGCTCTTTTTATTTAAGAGGCTCGGGTAATTGAAGCTTTTTTAAAAAATGCTCTCTAACTTGTATCACCAGAAAGCAGCATATCCATCTCTTGCACCCACCGTTGTTGTGAAGTCAGGATCTTTTTAATGGGAAAACAGACTTTCTAGCTGTTTGGCCAGGCGGTTGTAGCCTATGAGGAAGATTTGAGTGATGTTGTTGCCCTAGCAACAGGAAGCATGGCTCCTAAATTGTCCTTGATGCTAGGGCCTCAGAATAGGTAGAAGTTAGGCTTGGAGAAGCCAAGAGAAGAGCAGAGGAAGGAGGGTGAGTTTGCTAGCTGGCCTCTTTGGCAGTCCTGTGGTCACAAGCATTTCCCAAAGCTATTAGGACCTGTTGGTTATGAGGCAGACTCTGTAACTGGGTCAGAGGAAACTATGGAAGATCCTGCTTGCCGGGCACGGGTGAAGCTGAGAGAAGGGTTTCCATCTCTGAACCAAGTATAGGCAGGGCATGGCAGAGGGAACGTAGAAAGTTGTGGATTCTTGTAAGTAAGGGTTTTAAGTGATCGTAGGCAGGAATGGATGTGGGTAGGGTAATGGCCTTGGGAAGGAGTAAAGCAGGGTGAAGGGGGGGTAGGAAACAAATGAGATACTGGAAGTTTCTAGGAAGGTGACGTGAAAAAGTTGAAGCTCAGAGGGGACACAGGAGAGAGGCTCTTGTGTGCTAGGTGCAGTCGTTTGAATACGAATGGGCTCAGTGGGCTCATGTATTTGAATGCCTAGTCACCAGGGAATGGAGCCAGTTGAAAGGATTAGAAGGATTAGGAAGTGTAGCCTTGTTGGAGTAGGTGTGGCCTTGGAAGAAGTGTGTCACTGGGGGTGGGCTTTGAGGTTTCAAAAGGCCACACCAGCTCCACCTCTCTCTCTCTCTCTCTCTCTCTCTCTCTCTCTCTCTCTCTCCAGATCAGGATGTAGCCCCCCATCTACTGTTCCAGCACCCACACACATGCCACCTTGCTCCCTACCATGATGATAATTGACTAAATCACTGAAACGATAAACAAGTCTCCGGTTAAATGTTTTCTTTTATCAGAGTTGCTTGGGTCATGGTGTCTTGTCTCAGCAAAAGAACATTGAGTAAGACAGACGGTCCTTGAGCTTTTGTGGAGAGACAACAGAGAGAGGGTGACCAAAGGTGTGCTTAGAAGCCCCCCCCTGCCAAAAGAGAGATTAATGTTAGCATCCATATGCAACATCAAAATCTTACATCTAGCATTTGAATAGACAGGCAACAGGGGCAAAGGCAAAGCAGGCAGGGCCAAGCCCTCCTCAAGCCCTCAGAATAAAGTCTTTCATACGAAAGTATTATCAGGTTGGGGGGGGTTTCTATCCAAATTTTTTAAAGATTCTGATCTGGGAGTCCTCTCTGTGTGCTGTGATTACCACTAATGAATAAAGAAACTGCCTTGGCCTGTTGATAGGGCAGAACGTAGGTAGGCAGGGAGGACTGGACTGAATGCTGGGAGGAAGAAGGCGGAGTCAGAGGGGCGCCATGGCTCTGCCCCGGGAAGTAGATGTGCTGAAACTTTGCTGGCAGGCCATGACCTCGTGGTGATGTGCAGATGAATGGAGATGGGTTAAATTAAGATGTAGGAGTTAGCCAATAAGAAGCTAGAGCTAATGGGCCCAGCAGTGTTTTAATTAATACAGCTTCTGTGTGGTTATTTTGGTCCTGCGTGGCAGGGATGAACATGCCACTCTCCTCCTACAACATTCAGTTAGTTAGGAAAGGTCAGTTGAGTTTTTCTGATGTCAATGTGTTTAAGGAAGTTTATTATTTATGCTACACAGTTCCCCTGAGGTTCGACGAGTATGA
This sequence comes from Arvicola amphibius, assembly GCF_903992535.2. NCBI lineage: Eukaryota > Metazoa > Chordata > Mammalia > Rodentia > Cricetidae > Arvicola > Arvicola amphibius. The sequence goes on from NC_052064.1 coordinate 23,782,735, forward strand.
ATGTCTTTAAAGCTTTTGAGATCAGCTGCACAGATACCACACATAAGTGCACATGCAATTCTATCACAAAAGCATCCTGATTTGTATTTTCACTTTCTCGCTCACCCTCTCCCATGAGCTCACTGTTTGCACATCTTCCAAATTCATGCATTGAAACTTAACCCCCGTGAGGTCGTCTTCAAAGGTCAGGCTTTGGGAGACACTGGGTGTTGAGAGTGGAACCTCATGATTAGGATTAGCGTCCCTAATAAAAGAGGTCCCAGAGTGCTGCCTTGCCCTTCTGCCATGTGATGGCAGATGGGTACAGCCATGAAAGAAGCAGTCCCTCACCAACACGTCGCCTGCTGGCACCCTGGTCTTAGACTTCCCGGTCTCCGGAGCTGTGAGAAATTCACTTCTAGTCAGTAGAAGCTCTCCAGTCTACAGCGTTCTATGAGAGCAATCTGAACAGCCTCCTGCCCCTTTTATCTTCCTCTTCTTCCTTCCTTTCTCCTCATGATCTACCTTCCTCCCTCTTCCAGATACAAACATTTCAATCCAGACTTCCCAGAGGAGCGAAGACATGCATTATTGGGTTTGTGAGCCTGGCTTATTTCATGTGACACGATGCTTTCCAGCCCCACCCATCTTCCTGCAAATGACACCATTTTATTCGTCTTCACTCTCTGGTGCGTGGGTACCACATTTTCTTTATCCATCCATACGCTGATGGACTTCCAGGCTGGTCACAGAACTCAGCTGTTGTGAGTAGTGCCACAATAAATATGGATTGCAGGTCATTTCTATGATTGGCTGACTTCCCTTTCTTCAGGCATTACCTGGAACTGATATGGCTGTGTCATGTAGGAGTTCTATTAAAACCAAAATATTAAAAATAATAATGAAATACTTATTTCTACGGAAGCTGCACTAGTTTACATTCCCACCAAATCTCACCAGCATTTCTTGTCATTTGTTTTCTTGATGATGGCCATTCTGACTCGGGCAAAGTGGGATATCCACTCACTTTTAATTTGCACTCCCGTGGTGCAAGGGTGGTGTGCACTTTTTCATACATTTAATGGCCATTTGTATTTCTCCCTTTGAGACATGTCTATTCAACTTCTTTGCTCATTTATTGACTGAATTACATGGGGTCTTTTGGCAAAACTGTGTGATTTTTCTGTATTATATCCCCCCAGTGTCTTCTATCCCTTCAGAACTGCTAAGAAATTGTTCATTCGTGGTATTTATGTGCTATTTAAACTTAGTTATCTGTTCTTTCGGTGATAGCCACTCAAATTACCCTGAATTTGGCATTTTAGATAATAATGTTATGAGTATTTCCCACCTATATGTTTGTGAAACAGGGAACGTTGTTCTGGGTTTGATGGATGGAAATAGTAGCCTTAAAACAGCATCCTTTCATAGGCTATTGTTAAGAACCCTTCTGCACATGGGTGGCAGCTCCTGCCATCAGCCCACAACAGGTAACTTCTTCACACCTGTAGCACCCCTTGCTAATACAAGAGGTTCACATCTTTGTCACGATGGCGAGTATAAAGTGATATGCCTCAGACTTAAGATCGCATTTTCTTTTCTTTTTTTTTTAAACTTATTATGTGTACAGCATTCCTTCCATGCCAGGTCTCATTATAGATGGTTGTGAGCCACCATGTGGTTGCTGGGAATTGAACTCAGAACCTCTGGAAGAGCAGTCAGTGCTCTTAACCACTGAGCCATCTCTCCAGCCCCAAGATCACATTTTCGTGATGACTTCTGGCGCTAATTGCCTTCTCATGGCACTTCTTGGTCATCTGACTTCCTTCCCTGATTAATTGCCTTTCACTTCACATTTAATGTTGCAGCCACAGTCCTGAAAACGGATGCGCGTTTGTTCATTTAATGATCCGTATTTATCACGTGTTTTCTTTATGGCAGTCTTTGCACTGGATGATGGAAATGTGACTGAATGCATTCCTTTAGACAAACTCAGTTTGATAACTGTCAACATGCATTCAGATATCTACCTCGGCTTCAGATATTGAGAGGGATTTCAAAGGCATTTCAAACTGAAGGCACTGATTTACCTCATGTGGTTGAAGAGGGGAAGTCAAAGACAGTCTCTAATATCAAAAGCCAATGGCATAGAACTGGAAAGTGGCCTCTAAGAGCCGAGAGAGCAGTGCAAACGGTAAGCAGCAAGGAAAGAGATCCCCAGTCGCACACCTTCAAGGAGCAGTATTGCTCCAACAAGAGAGTGGTCTGGCAAGCAGACACTTCCCCAGGCCTCCCGAGAAGAACTCAATATGGATGACGACTCCACTTCAGACTGTGAGCTGGGAACCCCTGAGTGTCATGATCAACTTCTGGCTCAGGGAACTCTGAGCTAAGGAGTGAAAGTTGTTTCAAGCTGCTCAACTTGTCATCATCTGTCATAAAGCAAGAGAAGAACGATACAATACAAAACTCCAACAACAGACATGCATATACTGCGAAATATGTGCATGAAATGAACTAGCAATTATTGACTCTGAAGTATTTTCAATAAGGCAAGAGGATGACACTGTATTTCTGTCTTACCTGATCCACAGTGACCATGACCAAGAAAACAAGAGAAGGTCCTAAGGAAACAGAGAAAAACAGAATCTTTATGCACTGGGGGACACCAACTGATGAGGCCACTATGGAACTCAGTGCGAAAATTCCTAAAAAATACAAAAACTAAGGAATAGTCCATGTACACCACTCCTTGGTATATAACAAGGGATTCCAGCACCATTCCCAATAGCCAAGTTAGCCTGCACATCAACCAACAGACAAATGAATACGGAGAATGTAGCCCATATACATGATGCAGTTTAATTCCGTCATAAATTCAGTTACAAGAAAATGGGTAGAACATTTTATGGGTATGCTAAATGAAGTAAGATGAATTCAGAGAAACATGACACAAAAGTAGAAGAAGAATATTTGGTAAGAGATAAGGGGTCAGTGCAGGCAGAAGAACCAAGAGATGATATTGGTGTGTATGTGCTCATACATACATGCATGAAAGCGTCATAATAAACCTCGCCATTTTTACAATTGATGCATAGAAGATTAATATATAATTGTACGATTCATATATGGAAGAGAGAAAAAGTAAAATTCTAAGGTAGAAGACCAAAGTGGAGCAGAAAATTTACTATATGATAACATTCTTTCTTATATTTAGAGACCAGAGGTTTGTCTTTGAATATTAGCTTCTTTCCTTGAATAGATGCTACCCAGAGACTCCATGGTCCCATGTGACTCGGGGTGTCCATTTGTACAGGACGCCTTTCCTGGACTTATTTCCTTTCCTGGTGTTAGGAAAGTGGGTGACATCACCACATTCGACCCTACAAATGCAGCGCCTAGGAAATGACGGAGGGATAAGAATGTGTCCCCGAATGACTAAGTGGATGACAGCCATGTGCCTGACTGCATAGTTAGGAGTGTTGCAAGAGTTAGAAATTCATGTTATTTAACCCTTTGTATTTTTAGCTCTCGTCTTTAGAGTATTAGCCCTAACCTTAACTAAATCAGTCCCTGAAACTGGAGCACCACAACGGCAGACACTGAAATACAGAGCATTTGGCTTAGCAGAATTTGGGACTTAATTTAGGTCTTTAGTGGTGAGGCAGTGGATCCTGTGTTGTTTGGGGTGCAGAGCAGTTGGCTTTTCCAGGCCTCGAAGCTCAAATTTCTGCATCCTCTACCCCCTTCCTTCTCTGCTTGCAAATTGGCATATTTTTGCCTTAGCTCATCTTCTTCTAATACCTTGCTGAAAGCAGGAAGAGCAGCCAACACATACTCGATGTTGCTTTTAGTAATGTACGATAAGAAGTAACACAAGATAAGACTATGTCTTAAAGTTTTTCCCCAACGCCTTCTGAAAGGAAGTCAGTTCTTCGGAAAAGATCTAATAAAACATGTTTTATTCAGACCTAAACCTGTTGTTTGAGGGAAACTTGAAGTACTGATCATTAAAATAAGAAAGAAGGAAGCCAAGACACTGAGAAAAAGACAAGCAGAGGAACTGTCGAGCCAAGAAGTTCCCTGTCATTACTAATAGTCAGGGAATAAATACAATAAGCACCTACTAAGGCGCTTTGGGAATTACACTGCAAGCAAACCTGTAAGCAAGCTATTAAAATATTCTACTTCCCTTTTGTCAGTTTTTGTGACCCAAGTTCTATTGAAAATCAGATATGGTTGCCGGGCGGTGGTGGCGCGCGCCTTTAATCCCAGCACGCGGGAGGCAGAGGCAGGCGGATCTCTGTGAGTTCGAGACCAGCCTGGTCTACAAGAGCTAGTTCCAGGACAGGCTCTAAAAAAGCTGCAGAGAAACCCTGTCTCGAAAAACCAAAAAAAAGAAAATCAGATATGGTCACATAAGATTATGGGGAAGGAACAAAATCTACAGTAATAATAACAATACTAACAATTATAATAAAAACTTCATGAGTGAAAAGGGAATTTTTCTAAGATTTTAGACCATGGTGTAACCAAGGCACCCTGTCTATTACCAGGTCAATGGACAATGGATTCTTGGTAATCTTTTCCAGCGTGACTTTTGACACATCCGTGGATGTGTGACTAGTCTATATTTCCCATTCTTCATTTATGAAAAACGTTTTCCATTATTGTTAATGAAGGGTCAAGCCATAGTTATCAGTATATTGTTCAAGGAGCTGAGTTGAGTCTCGTGTGGAACCGAATGGTGCACACCTTGCACCCTCTGTATTTCCATGTTTAGGGCTAAAGGAAATCTTTAGTTGTACTCCATAGAGAAGGCAGAGCCCTTTCTTTGTGTGTGACGAAAGTGTGCATAGAGATTTGGGCAATCAATTTCTAGTTACACCAAAGGATCTGTCTTCTTCTCCCCAGTGGTACCAGCAAATGGCGGCGTTTCCTATGGTCAGAACAGACTACCGTCACGTGACTAACTTTTTTCTCCTGAATAGAAATTCTGTGTACAAATCCTACCTCATTGGTTTAGAAGAAAAGAAATTTGTTGCGTTTTCTTTCCTTTTGCTTCCTGTGGAATTACAGACATGGTGGGCGTCTACTTCTGATAACACGGATGGAAATCTTTGAATTCGAGTCAGTTGAAGACTGTAGTGTTTCTTGGCTTAAATTTGTGCTTTGTTTTAAAGGGGATTTCAGCATTACATTCTCACTTATTTCCTGCCCTTTGACCCCTTCATCTAGGCCAACTTCCATTGCTATTATAATATTATTAGTGATAATAACTTTTTAGTTTGAATTTTTTCCGATTTCAGACTGTGTAAATTTTCTTTTTCTTTTTTTTTTTTGGGGGGGGTCTGTTAGTAAGTTCTCTGTTTGTTTGTTTCTTTGAATACACCAGTAATCCCTCACAGCAAATTTTAGTTTTACTCTGACATTCAAGAATTTCTATTTGGTTCTCTGCTCCTTTGGAGCATCTCTTTTCGTTAACTCTTTACTATACTTCAGTTCTTTACAGGGGAACTTTCTCTAGTTCTTTAAAATGTTTATAGGCAGCTGATTTAAAGCCTTCGGGTCTTAGTTCTTCTCTTGTTGCACTGACAAAATAACAGAGCCACTAAAGAAAGAAAGGGGTTGTTTTTCGCTCACAGATCAGATACAGTCCCCAGGGGCCAGAAGTCAAAGCAGCAAGAACCGGAACTAGTCGGTCCCATCACAGCCACAGACAGGAAGCCAAGCAGGACCAGTGTATTTGTTACACTGTAACATGGGTCTGAGCCTGTGAGGCTGGGGGAGGAAGACTGTGGCTTAAAAGTAAAGTGTTCAGATGTCAAGTTGACAAGGAAGAGAACTATGATGGTTAGCAGAACCGAGAATCCAGAACCAGAGCGAGAGACGGGCTTCCGGCAAGCCCGCGGGGTTGTCTTGATTGTCTTAATTGAGATGGGGAGGCGCACTACCGTGGGTGGAACCGTTCCCGAGATGGGATCCTGGACTGCATTACGGCAAAATGAGACTTGAGCAGCAGGTGGGTACTTTGATTTGCTCTCTGCCTCTTCGCTGCAGGTGCAATATGACCTGCAGCTCCTGCAGCCTTGGTTTTCCCGCAGTGACTGAGCACTGTGGACCAGAGCAAGCCCTTCCTCCCTTCAGTTACCTGAGATACCTTGTTAATCACATCTCGAGTGCCTGCAGCTGCTCAGAACCAGCTACCATCAATTGCATTAATTTTTCCCCTTTGTAAGTTCCTGTCTTGTGATTTTAGGGAATGAAATTATCATTTCGGTGGAAAGCTAGACCTTTGGGGTAATGGACCGGTTTGGAGTGTATCTTCTCCCGGGTTTGGAGTGTATCTTCTCCCCCACCATAGGCTGTCGCTTGAGGTGTTTGTGTCTTCGTTTAGTAACTAGTCTGTTTTTTTTTTTCTGTGGACTCTCTCTCCCTTGTAGGGTATTAGCATTAATATCTCTCTTATTAAAGCTTAAAGTTGACTTTCTAGGAACTGTCGCTCACCTGCGTCACTTACCAATGTGGCATTAATAGACAGAAGCTATGTATGTTTAAATGCTCTGAGCCAATGAGACTTGTGTCATCTACAGATTGGTTTGTGTTAATGAGAATACATTAATAATTAATAATAATTAATGAGAATACATTATATAATAATATATAATATCTATAATAATATATAATAATTAATGAGAATACATAATAATTAATGAGAATACATTAATCAGTTTTTTTTAAAAAAACAACAATTTATTTATTATGTACACAATATTCTTTCTGTATGTATACCTGAAGGCCAGAAGAGGGCACCAGATCTTATTACAGATGGTTGTGAACGACCATGTGGTTGCTGGGAATTGAACTCAGGACCTTTGGAAGAGCAGGCAATGATCTTAACCACTGAGCCATCTCTCCAGCACAGTAATTAGTTTTAACATCCGGTCAAATCCCCTTTCCACAGAGCCCTCCTGCCTCCCATGTGCACGAGATGATTTTTATCCCAGGAGCGAGTAACTTGCATCTTTTGCTTCTCCATCATACAAGAACAGGATTGTCCGTCTCAGAGCAGCAACCTCAGGTAAGTCAAGTAGCCATCGGGTTTCTTTGTCCAACTGGTCTTGGGGGAGTTGCTACCCCAGCAGCACCTCTGCCACAAGCAATGCTTGCCACTAGGAATGAGTAAACCTTTCCTGAATACAGCTGAGAAGTTTTATGTCTATACCAGCTGTCCACCTGGAAGAACCCTGGCATATAACATATAGCAAGAACAGCCCCAGGCCTACGGCCAAACATTCCCAAGGCTCTGGCATCTATCAGGGTCACAAGCATATGTAATTTTCCAAATGCCACATGCCTTTATGTGGTTTTCTGATGCTGGAATTGTTCTTTCATTCATATGCCTGCATTTACAGACACTCTTGAGAGAAGACTTGTTTCGTTCGTCTCTCAGCCTTGACCACAGACCTGGTCCTGGCCAGTTAAACCCATTTGTTTTTGAGGACCGGCCTGCGTGTGGGCCCCTTTGCCCAGCTCAGTCTGTCATGGCACTGGGCTGGAACATGCTTCTTCCTCAGAGCACTTGGTGACTCAGTTTTTTTTTTTAAGATTTATTTATTTATTATGTATACAACATTTTGCCTCCATGTATGTCCGCATGCTAGAAGAGGGCACCAGATCTCATTACAGATGGTTGTAAGCCACCATGTGGTTGCTGGGAATTAAACTCAGGACCTCTGGAAGAGCAGTCAGTGCTCTTAATCACTGAGCCATCTCTCCAGCCCCGGTGACTCAGTTTTTAATTCCTGGGTTCTCTCCAGTTCCAGTCTCTGCAGCCCCTCTGGGGGGGGAGGGCTTTCACTTCCCTGGAGTTTGGATTCAGCATTTACAGTTCTCAAATGGACCGTCTGTTCTTTGTTGTTAATTTGGATGAGTTGGATAACTTAGATTTTCCTCTGTCTCCGCTTTTACAAAACATGGACAAATTCTTGCGGCTTTTGCGATAAAGAATGACTTGGGTCTTGCTTGTCAGGTTCGGGGTTGGCAGAGCAATTTACTGCCATTTTTCATAGACTTTGATTCCCTCAATTTAGTTGTTCAATCTTTACGAACTCGGAAGTGTGTGTGCATATAAAACAACCGTGTTTCGGCCAGCCTGGTCCACAAGAGCTAGTTCCAGGACAAGCTCCAAAGCTACAGAGAAACCCTGTCTCAAAAAAACCAAAACCAAAGCCAAACAAACAAAAAACAAAAGGCCAACCATGTCACTGCAGCTCCGCTAACTTTACCGTCCTCAGTGATGTTCTTTATGTAGCTAACAGAAGTTTCCTAGTTTTTTTTTTCCTTAAAGAGATTCCATGCTTCATAGGTAGCTTGATTACTAGGTATTTGGCAGTTTTTATTTTTAAAAAACCTTTTTTTCTTCATACACAAAACACTTTAGGATTCTGCATGTTTTTCTTCTATATGGATTTATTGACTTCATTCAATTTAAATTTTTAAATTTATGCTGTATATTCCAGAAGACTGCTTATGACATGTATGTGGTATAGAAATAAATCTAATGGCTCATGTTCAAAGGTGCCTTGATAGAGCTTAGACCCAGGTATCAACAGAAAACACCACACCCCGATTAGTATCTCTGGTCTATCTGTTACCCCAACCCAAGCTTCGCTAAGCTGTGTTCTACCCAGACTAGATGTTCCAAATAAAAAAAAAAATTGTTCATAGCCAAGCTTGCCTGCAATATCATGGGCAGGATAAGCTGTGAAATTAGCAGGTTATAAGGCTTAGAGATAAACCCAGGTACAGCTTCTGTTGAGAAAAAGACCGTGAGCGGAAGATAAACCCTTGGTAATGAGAAGCATTGTCTTCCTTATCACTTGGTAATGCAGAGAGGGAAGGCGGGAGCTCTTAAGCGTCCAGATGCTTCTCTGCTCACTCTGTGCCCTTGCCCTGAGCTGATACCTGATATTACAGAGTTGTGAATTGGAGGGTTTGTTTGCTCCTCCAAGTCTTCAGTGCGCTTATCACGTGGTGAGATTTTTGTTTCTTGAATATAGGCAATGACTCCTTGTTTTGTGGGTTTATTTTTATTATCGTTAGTTGTGTGCAGGTGTGTGTGCCTTTGTGCAGGTATGCGTGCTTGAGTTCAGGTACCCACAAAGGACAGAGGCTTCAGTTCTCTCTGGAACTGGAGGTACAGGTGAATTCCTGTCATGGGCAAGAGCAGCATGCACACTTAACCTCTGAGTTGGCTCTCTATCCCTTCTTCTATCTTTCCTTCTGGAACTAGAGTAAATAGTCAGGACTTGAAGAGCTGGTGTGGGAGGTCCTTGTGCCTATGTGTTGATTTTATTGGTTAATGAATAAAGAAAACTGGCTTGGCCTACAGCACGGGAGGAGGAAGGCAGTGTTAGAGAGAAGCCAAGAATACGCGGCCTGAGACAGACACTGGGAACTTTAGCTGGTAAGCCACAGCCACATGGCAATACGGATTAATGGAGATGGGTTAAATTAAGATGTAAGAGTTAGCCAATAAGAAGTTAGAGCTAATGGGCCAAGCAGTATTTTAATTAATATGGTTTCTGTTTGATTATTTCGGGGCTAAGCGGCCGGGAACTAACTAGTGGCATCCTTCAACAAAGAACAAGCACTTTTTTATTCATATTTGTTATTGTGATACTTTTATAACTTACATAAACATCTGCTTTTTTATATTTAAGTGATTTTCAAAGTAGACTTTACTAGGACAAGTAATCTATATACTTAAAATTATTCTGCATGTTCTTCTACCAATAAATTATAGTTGACTTCACCATGCTTACTCCAAAGCTTAATGTTCTAATAGACCTAAAATATTACATACTAAAAATAGACTTTTTTATAAGAGTAGAAAAGAACCAGGTCAAATCAATGATAATCAGGAAGACTGATTAAACTCTGGAAATAATAATGTATGGCATGAAAGTGAATGGGCACACACACGTGGAGGTCAGAGGACAGCTTGAGTCCTTTCTATCTGCCATGCGGGTCCTGGGGATTGAACGCAAGTCATAGGCTCCATGGTATCATCTTGCCTACCCCAATTTTTATTGTGAAACCATCAGGACATCTCTGCCTCGACTGTGTCTCATTCCCTCTAATACATATTTTACCTTAAGCTTTAAGAGAAGAGTGACCTTTCCACCTCACGTGCTAAGAAATGAGAAGGAGCTCACGTGATAAGAAGGGAGAGCGAAGAACATTTCATTGTAAACTTTTGAGATGTAGGGTCTAGATGGAGGAAGCAGGACTCCCTTGCCACTAGCTTTTCTCTGTTTCTGTATCTTCTTTCTGGCAGCCATATTGTCGTAATCAGCTCTCTTCTGCCACATGCTCCTACAACCATGATGTTCTACCTGAAGCAGTAGAACCAAGTGCCCATGGCTCTCTGGAGATGACGATAGTACCATTTTGGAGATTATTATTCTGAACCTTACTTCTGCTGCAGACCTAAACAAACGTTGGCACGACAGAGATGCTGTTGTCTTTGATCAAACAAGTATATTTTTCAAACTTTAAAGTCATAAATATTTAAGGACCTTTAAGAGTCTCTTATTTCATTCTTGACAATTATTATTATCTTTTATTCACTGAGTCATACCCACTACAATTTTCACCTGGAAGCAAGTTTGTTTTGGATCAGGGGGATTGGGGAGATTCCTCCACGGGTAAAATGCTGCTTGTACAAGCATGAAGACCTGTGTGGCTTCCCAGGACAGACACAAAAACCCAGGTAGAGAAGCACATTCCGTGACCCCAACACTGGGGCAGGGAGCAGAGACGAGGGGGAGCCTGGGGACTCACTGGCCAGGAAATCTACGTCTACTGGAATATAACGATAAATTCTTACTGATTATTATGAAATCTCTCTCCCCGTACAAGTCTAGGAGTTTATGAACCAGTGAACCGATTCATATCCCAGCATTTTCTGTGTATTTTAATGCTACGTATACATTTACATGAGCGTGTATGAACTTATGCATGTATGTATTTGCTTGGTGCATGTGTATACGGAGAGCACACCTGCCACAGCACACAAGCTTAGAGGAGAACTTTCAGGAGGCAAGTCTCTCCTGCCGTGTGAGCCCATGGGACAGAGCTCGGGTCAGGAATGGCAGCAAGCGCCTTGACTCCCTGAGCCATTTTGCTGGCCCTAATTAATTTCTTAGCTGATTCATATTACTCTCCCCGTTCTCCCGCAGAAATAACTATTTCTCGCATTGAATAATGCACTTTAGCATTTTGGCAAACAAAAGGCGAAGTAGTTAGTATTTTATTATTTTAAAAAATAATATTTATTTTATTTTATTTATATTAATTTTATTAAATAAAATTATTTATTAAATAAATTATTTAAAAAAATAATAAAATACGGATCCCTCCATTTGCTGCTAGGCAACCCCTAGCTGGTTATGAAAGCCTCCTGTTATGTGCACAGGGTACAGAACGGCCATTATCCGCATCTGTCTGCAGACAGAAGGGCCGAGACAGTGGCCAGCAACCAGCAAGCCTCAAATCCTAGACGGTTACTATCTGGGTCTTAAGTGGAGCTGCTTGAGTTCTGCCGTATACCTGCTCCTTTGTGTCTTGCCTGGAGCTGGTTCCTTTACTCTGCTGCTTCATTAAGGGAGGAAGGAATGAACCAGGCTGAAGGGGCCGGTTGAGGGCGAGGGCTGAAGCCTAGCCCGGGAATGCCGGAGCAGCACCGGGCTTCTCTTTGGCGAGCATCACAAGGGACAAAAGGTTCCAACATGGCTTCATGGAGATTGACATTTGAGCAGCCGCTCAATTGTATTTATGTATCTATAATTTACATAGATGCTCATTGTAATGCTATGTCTACTACTATCTTGTGGAAAATGGTAATTTACCTTTAAAATTGACTCTGGGCTTCTTAACTAGTCTATCCCATGATAAAAGAATAGCTCTGGTCAGGTAGCTCGGCGCAGCCAAAGGAGTGAGCACAGGGGCCTTCCAGAGTCTCAGTCACCTAGAATAGTATATGCCATGGAAAAACTTTGACTAAAACAAAGGAAATGAGATCACAGAGTAGAGGAGTTAAGTCTGCATGCTGTAAGAATACAAAGTTTTGACATATATATATATTATATATATATTTATATTTATACATGTATTATAAATATATATATATAAAGTTGTATATCTTTATAGTAATACTGTGGGTTTAATTATTCTGAGGAAAAGTCTTGGTTTTTATTCCAACTTTCTTTTTGTTATAAGTCAAAAATTTAAATGGTTTATTTTTTTTAATAGAACAATCATTTTTGTTTTAGTGGAATATCGTAAGGGAAGGATGGCTCCTTAGAGATCTTTTGGGCAACATCAGACTCCTCTATGATGTATTTATATCCCGAATGTTATTTCTCCATCTATTTTTAAATAGTGTGTGTGTAACAACAATATGAAGCTAGTCAGTTAGCTTACAACATTTTCTAATCAGATCACAACTACATCTTTTATATGCTTTTCTGAAAACCACCACGCTGTCTGCGAATCTTAATCCTGGAGCCATATATTATTTAATACTGGAAAAGTTTCAAAATCTGAGTTAGTGGCCTAGGAACTTCAGAATCTGGCTGTAGCTATCTTTAGATCCTTAGTTCTTTACGGTCTCCATCTCCCTCCAACTACGCCATATTTCCTCAATAAGCAAATAATTTTTTAGAGAAAAAGTCTGAAGTCTCCTACTTTGGTTGCCTAGGAAGTGGTTGTATCATGGCAGTGTAGTTCAAGGTGACAACAGAATCCCAGTCATGGCGCCTGGAGATTTGAGTATACAGAAGAAACATTGTTAGAACGCTAGAGAGTGGGAGAAGCTCACAGAAAGGTGTGCTAGTCACAGCCCTGGAGGGCACACCATTGACCTCGACAGAACTAGCAGGCCCCTCTTCTCCTTTGTGGCTGTCAGAATATACAAAAGGCCGGCCCCAATCTTCTTCCTGCCTTCTAGTCTCCCGCAGCTGCGGGCAATCAGCAGAAGCTAACCAGAATCTGCTGCTAACAGAGTCTGAGAAATCTCTTTTCTTTTTCTTTTTTTTTTTTTTTTTACGCTCCAGAGCCCCGGATAGAAATGGGATGTGGGGAAAGTCAATAATCTCAACCTTTGGGAGGGAGAGGCAGACAATCGATGGGTTGAGTGTAACACGGTGAGCTCTGGGCCAGCCTGGGCTCCTTGTAAGAACTTGCATCAGGAAAAGGCAAACAAAGAACAGGAAGCAAATGTGAGTGTATAGGAACTGAACGTTGACGGGCGGCATCTCAAAGAGCAGTGTAGAAACGTGTACGGGGCAGTGGTGGTGCACACCTTTAATCCCAGCACTCAAGAGGCAGAGGCAGGTTGATCGTTGTGAGTTCGAGGCCAGCATTTCTAAGACAGGCTCCAAAGCTTAAGAGAAACCCTGTCTCGAAAAACCGAGATGCATCTGGCATTCGGCATATAATTGCTGGGTGAAGGCTGTTGGATTGAATCTAGCGAACATTCTGGAACCCTTTGCGCACTAGGACCTTGCAGACTCCCTTGCCTCTAGCCGGTTCCTCTCCTTAGGCGAGAAACTGAAGTGCAATTTCCTGACCAGTCTCAGGCCACGTGGTTTTTACTAATAATGTTAAACTGCAGGCGTTTTTAAGACTAGGATGGATTTATTATTTCACATTCATTTACATAACAGACATCTTTTTTTACAGAACAAACACCTTTTTGCATAACAAATGCCTCAATTTTATATTTCAATCTAACCAGGGTCCAACATTCCGTGTAGAATTTAAGAGCAGTTTCACTGTTTGTCCTAAAATACAGATACTTAACTTGATCCTTGAGAAGATAATGTGCATTAGCATTAACTTTATACTCCATGCCATTTGTCGAGAGGTAATTAATATTTCTTACCCCCTGACCCTTGCCCTTCACCCCACATACCACATTATGTTCCAAATCCAAGCGCGGGACACGCATGAGCAAGGCTGCAGTCTTGATGGAGTCAGAGGCAACCCCACGGTGGCTTTGTCTTAGCACGCTACTTAATGGGGATACCCAGCTGATGGGTTTCTCTCTCGCGTTTCACGGGCTGTGTGCTCCCAGTCATCTCCTGTAGGTGACGCTTCCATTATTAACATCCTAAGTCAGTTTTTAGTTTTCATTTACGCGGGGGGAATTTTTAGAACAATTTTAAGTGACCCCCCCCCCCTTACTTTTAAATTAAGTGACATGCATACGTCTGCCGCAATTAACACCCAGAATTCGGTGTGACCTTCATGGCAGCTGGTGATATTCTAATATTTCTGGCTAGTGTACGAGAGGTGAAAGGGTATATCGCCTTTCAGTGTGCATATGTAATTGCAGTAAGTATTAATAGGCGGGCATACTTGCGGATAATGCTGGAATGTTTATCTATATTTATAATTAGGAACAGTCATGTGAATTTGATATAAATGTCTGTCATCATGGGTGCTTGATTTTCAATTTCCCTGCTACATTTTGCAGGAACTGTGGGTGTGTGGTGGCCTACTATATTTGGTTTTATGGCAAGCTGTGGCAATGTGTCTAACATGGCTCTGAATTCCTTCATGTATAATACTATTTATTCAGAAATTACAAATATGAAAGTATTTTTAAATTTCATTTTCTCTTATAAAAAGGGACCCGGCATTGTAGAATCTCAAAATATAATTTCATATGTGAAACTCGGTTCTGAACTGTTGGTTTCGATTGTTCTGATCAAGCTCTCATGTAGTCTACGCTAGCCTTAAACTCACCATCCTCCTGTCTCAACCTACCAGCTCCTGGAACCATGGGTGTGTGCCGGCATGTCTAGGCACTGTCTACTTTTATGACCCTGAAAGAAACTCCCGGAGCAAAGGTGGCATTTCTTATGGTCAGCTCTCTGCATAGATTTCCCTTGCTTTCTGCTCTTTACTTAGTGTTTGATGTCCTCATGCCGTGTGCTTTAGACATGAAATACTTAAGGGAAAGGGGAAGCTAAACACGAGGGGATTCGTGTGGGAGATTTTAACACACACACACACACACACACACACACACACACACGTGCACGCTCCTAAATACATGAAGGCAGCCTCCCAAGTGTCCAGACTGTAGGCATGCGGTACCATACCTACTGCATACTTGTTTCCCTGATAATCTGTTTGCATTAGGTTTTTATATCTCTACCCCCGTTATATTATATACACAACTGCCAAATATACACATATAATATGCTGTTTATATAGAAAATTCTACTCTCTGTATTTTGTAAATTTATCAAAAAATATCCAAATAAATGTGGATCTACATTTCTTTCTCAACCTCCCCGTTTTCATGACTGCCAGCTCTCTGGTCTTACCCCTCACTACAGCTGTCCACCAAGAGTTCTTCCTTGCTTTTGTCAACTACGTCATCTCCCGTCACACACTAGTGGGTACGGATTCAGCGAGGATTCACCTGGGCATTCACTGAAGTGGACAACAGATAGCCGATTTCCTTCGGAGAATTTATTTAATTTCCCGCCCGTTTGGAACCCGTTATTCATAGCCACTCTCAGGTTCTATGTAGATTTCCCATTTCTATCTAACTAGTCTCATATATGCACCAAATGTGTAGGGTGTGGCACAATACGCATATTTATTCAAGCAGCTTTCGAGTTCTCCTTGGAAAAGGCTTCTGGGGGCCCTTCTGTATATGTAGTCGAATAGGGAGAACGAGAAAAGCAGAGAAGTAGTCATACTTTCATTATATAGGCAAGACACGGTGGTCCCCTGGGGGACTAACTTGTAGCGTTACAGAGTAACGGAGTAGAGAGATGCATTCTGGGGTTTAGAGAAAACAAAAGAACAACATTCAGTAATGGATGAGACTTGGAGAAGCGATGGGCAGAGCGCATCAAAGATAACACAATCCTCTTGAAGTGGAAGGCTGTCATCGTCTGTTGAGGGACGGAAAGGAGAGGGCAGAGGTGGAGGACGGACTTTGCCTCAGTGAGGGAAGAGGGACCATTGCCAAAATCTCAGAGCTGTGGAAGTAGTCGATATTTTATGGAAACGGTGACTATGCTCACACAGAGTGTGCAGTAGGAAAGGGAGCTAGCGGGATGGACAGGCAAGGGAGACCCTGAATGGTAGAGAACCTCAATGCTTCCCTAATTTCTTTCATGGAGTTTTGTAACTCAGCTGTCACCCGACAGTATTCACAGAAGCGGTAAAAATGTTACTGCTCTCCGATACGCCAATGTAGCATTGCCTGCTTTTATTTCACAGAACGTTAAAGGGATACAACAATCCATTACCTTACTTAAAATGTCAGAGATCTCTTGAAGCACTTTATCTTTGCGCTTAAATTTGGTGCAAAATAAACTCTAGGCTCGGCGTTGAAGTTCTCCGTTAGAACTCTGCTCTTTAATTAACGAAGAGTTACGGAAAATCCGTAAGCACTAAACGCCCACTCGAATGGAGGATCTCAGGAGTTTGCTCGCTTAACTTCAACGCCTTAGACAGTCACAAATCACCAGTCAAGTGGAAAGCTTGACCAGCAGGAACGGCATTGCTGAGCCTCAGCAGGCTTGCCAAAGCGCTGCTCTTCCTGTGTCCTGGAGAGAATAATGATTTATGTTTAGTAAATAGGACAAATGCGGGCTCTGCTTCTTTTAGTTGGTATTTTCTGAAGACGTGCTGGGGAAGAATTGAGGACTTGGCGTGTGAGTTCTTGAGTTATACGATATATAATTTATGATGCTCATCTCTTAAAATTAGCCGCCTTTGCTGTGTATTGTTGAACGGATTAAAAATGCTTTATTCGTGTGTGTTTTAAAATATCCATCAGTACTCTGCAGTTAAATATAAGATGGAATGTAATAATGTACTAATTTCCCAAATATTCTCTCACTTTTTCTGCAACATTAGCTGCCATCTTCCCTTTATATTTTATTGTTTACCGTTTTCTCTTAAGGAAATTGAGAAAATGGAATGGTAGGTATTTCCCCACTTATAGGAACTGAACACTTACAGGAATTTTAAGAATTGTACCAGCACTGACCTAACTCTAAATTATATTAAAGGAAACTAAAGAACATATAAATCATGCCAAAAATACTTAGGATTGGGAAGGGCGAGATGCCTCAGGGAATTGGTAATTTGACCCGGAGCCTGTCACCTGTTAAAATTTATCCCGAGTCAGAGGTGACTGAAAGCATCAGCCTTTGACAGGTGTTCAGGATCGTGTGTAAACTGAAGTGGTGGCCTCAGGACCGTCCCTGCGTGACACGTGTGTGCACGGCTGAACCCTCCCCCCCCACACACATTAATTGATAACTACGCTGGCCATCTCGACCGAGGTGCCAAGGACTGCCTGGCCTGAACTCTCTTCACCCTTCTAATGTGCCTTTTAAAATAGGTTCGCGTGTGCTGTGCCAGAGGAAACTGTGTGTGCCCGTTCTCTTAACTAGGTTACCCTTAAACCTGCACACCCCTGACTTTGCACAGTGGGATCCCTCATGGGAACACCTGAGATTTCCCCTGGAGTACTCCTTTGTCCGCGGAGTGAATTATCAAGTAACCAGAAGCTTAAGTAGGGACTACTTATGCGTAGGGATATGTGGCCCAGTCTCTTAAAGCATTCTTTCCTTGGAATTCAATTGACAAGTATCAGTGTGTTCTTAAATATATAAGAGCATCATTTCTAATGCAAAAAAAATGCTGAGTTATTTTTTTATCCTTGTTGATATTTCTTACTTAAAAAGGAAAGGGCCATGTTGCTTTCTATACCAGAGAGTCAGCAAGGAAGTTGAAGCCATCTTCTCTTGTTGGTATAGGGTAACAAGGAGAAAGAAAAGAATCTGTTCCCACTGGGGTCCTGTAGTGAAGAACGCATCATTTTTTAAAAAAAAAAATCATTAAAGGATCATGATAGTGTTTGTCTGTAAACATGAATTTATCCCCTCCATGCCAGCAATGTGGTTTCTGACATGTCACAGAAGGTGTGCCATAATCAGCAGTACTGAGTGCGCCCTCGCCTCTACTCCATAAATGGAATGTCATCGTGCTGCTTCCAAGACGATTTAGTGTGTTCATTGATTAGTAAGTGTGTGGTCTTCTCAAGCCAGTAATCACTCTCTGTTTCTCAAGTTCCTTCCAGAAGGTTAGGAAGAGCCGGAAAGAGCTTAAATGTGTCTATAAAATAAGTAAAACTAATTATGGCCTCAAGTGCAAACTGAGGAAGGTCGGTAGATGTGCAGAGCTTTGCCTTGTGGGTAACTGAGACATTTGCCAATATTGGCTGAGAGTTATGGGTCTAACTTGTAAGGATGTCTCATTTATCTGTTGGCAGGATTCATTCACAAGTTCACTAGCAAGACGTATTTGTAAACGAAACACTCAGACTGAATAACACAGATCTGTCGGTTAGAAATGAACTACCCCGTTTTCCTTTGGGGCTTTGCGCAATCACGCTAGACATGTCTGTACTCTACCACGTGCAGAGTTAGCTCCATGGGTCCTTCATTCTCTCCTTTCTGTTGGTGGACCAACTCTGAATCAACTTTCTAGCCCTGGGGTATCTGCATATCCTTGCCATGTCTCCCCACCCGCGTCCAGTCTCTATTCTAGACTGTGTTGTTTGCGTTACTCATGCCACTGCTGTGGTTGCTGGATCTGTCCTCACCAGCTCCTTAGCAGAGGAGTTGGGGTGTGTTCAACATGTTATAGAGATTTGAAGATGCTTAATGACGAAAAGAATTATTACAGCTTCCTTCTTTTCATGTTCATTGTGCTTAAATAAAGATTGCGTGCCTAATAAGTTCTTAAAATCCTAGACAAACATCTATAGACCTTTCTAAATACATGTTGCTTCTAACGAACTTGGTTTTTATAAGTCCTGAGCATTTGTTATCAATTTCCATTTTTATCGGGATTTATTAATTATACGTCATAATTGACATTTCCATACATGCTTATACTAGTTCCTCCTGTCTGCCTGTCTTCCTAGTGGCCCATAAGCTTCACTGGGATTGCTTAAAAAAGCCTGAGGGAGGGGTTTATACACAGGGCCATCAAAACCTGGTTGTCACTGGTTATGCCTCTGAAGAAGACATTTCTTCCTCTCCCAGAAACCATTCCTGCCTCCCTTCTACATGACACAGTTTCGAGCAGCCAAAATTTATGCAGTGCTTGTACACGTACTGTGAGTTCAACTGTGTAATGGGCACGCGGTGCCCAGAAAACAGTTTTCTATCTCTTCCCCGGGCTTTCAAGTTCTTTCCAGCCCCTTCCTGGACTATTCTCTGAGCCTTGGCTGTGGGGGCCACAGATGACGTCCTGTTTACAGCTGCACATTCAACAGCTATCCATTCTCCCCGCTTTGATCCGCTATGAACTTCTGCAGCTTCTGCTGCTCTCTCTGACCAAAGCCGACAACAGGGCTCGTCTGTGGGCACAAACAACAAACATGAACAAAGTCACTCTATGGGACACGTAACGTCCACTTAGCAAAATGATAGTCGTAGCTTCCCTATGCGAGCCTACGGCCTCTCCAGCCATAGACTTCCGAGCAGGTTTGCAGTGGCCGTGCATGATCTCCCCGCTGCAGAGCAAGCCTCAAATCCAATGCGGAAGCAATTCTTTTTTATGAAATTTACATAAAGTTTATATCTCAATCCAGGGAAAAGGCGCACAGTGCAGGATGGAGGAGGAGCTGTGAATGGCTTGTGCCTTCAAGTGACCGTGCAAAGAGCGTTTCAACTGAATCAGCTTTAAACATTAAAGAGGATACAGGAGCGGTTCAGGGACTCTCCGACATCCAGGTTTAGCCACGGTCACCCATGGCCAGCTTCGCTCCGTCTGCTCCCTAGCCCATTATGCCTGAGCCACACTATTTCTGAGGCAGACTTTATACAAAGTACGGCATGCCCTTTCTAATTGTAGAGATGAAATCGGAACAACTCACTGAAATATTCGATCTCTACGAAATTTTTTCTCACAATGGGCTGGGGGTGTAGCTCAGCGGGAGAGCTCTGCCTAGCATGCGCGACACCACGAGTTCA
Source organism: Arvicola amphibius (assembly GCF_903992535.2). Taxonomy (NCBI): domain Eukaryota; kingdom Metazoa; phylum Chordata; class Mammalia; order Rodentia; family Cricetidae; genus Arvicola; species Arvicola amphibius. Next base: position 23,802,804 of record NC_052064.1, read on the forward strand.
AACTCCAGCACCACCAAAGTTGTTCTCATCAAACCACTTTAAGTTTCTCACCAACCCACTCCCACCCCACCCCCACCTACACACCCCGAGAGCCACCAACTTACTTTATTTTTTTGCTGTAATATTTTTTATTACAGCCCTGTGTTGCATGATTAATAAAAGCCCAGAGTCAACCCGAAAAGCAAAGCAGCCAAGACACCGGATTAGTCTTCCCTCCACCAAGGCTGGGCAACCACATACTAAGCCCACTGAAACAGACTAAACCTCTCTCTCCTCCCATTTTATATGCCCTCTAGTGCTGGGATTAAAGGCGTGTGACTCCCTAGGACTGGGATGAAAGGTGTGAGCCACCACCACCTGGATTTGTTTCTGCACTGGTCTTGTGTAGCCCAGGGTGACCTTAAACTCATAGAACTCTATCTGCCTCTCTCTCCCAAATCCTGGGATTAAAGGTGTATGTCACCACCGCCTGACCTCTAGTGGCTTAGCTTTGCCCTTCTGATCTTTAGGCAAGCTTTGTTTACTAAACATAAAGTATCACTATAGCCTTTGAGAACTTTGTACATATAAACAATGTATTTTGATCAGACCTACCCCAACTCCCCTCCAGTTCCTCCTGAATGTTCCCCCGATATAACCCTTTTCTACCTTCATGCTTTTTCTTTTCCTTCTTTTTTTTCTTTCGCTTTTCAAGGCAGGATTTCTCTGTGTTGCCTTGGAACCAGTCCTGGAACTAGCTCCTGTAGACCAGGCTGGCCTCGAAATCACTCCTTTTTCTTAATAACTGAGCCCAGTTGATATTGCCCATTTGGCCATGGGTGTGGCACTGTCCATAAAAGCACAGGCACCCTTCCTGTGGCCACAACCCCAAAGAGAAACGACTCCCCTGGATCAGCTAGCTGCCCTCAGCTCCTTACCCAAGCGCAGGGCCTGCTGGAATTTTAACTGGCTTCTGGGCTTTCATGAGTGCCATGGTCATGTTATTTCCAGAAGACCGTATCTCACCGCACTCCTATGCCCGCCTGAGCTCTTGTATCCTTTCCGCTCCGCCTCCCATGATGCTCCCGGTGAGTCATGGGGTAGGAGGTTATGGATCTCATAAGGGCTGGCCGTTCACAGCCACTTCTCAGCTCTCAGTTTTGAGTCTCTATATTAACTGTTGCCCAGGACAAAAAGAAGTTTCTCCAACGAAGGCTGAGAGAGGTGCAAAGCTATGAGCACACACATAAATACGTTCGGATTGCATGATTATTCTGCAAGACAATAACGACCGCAGCCAAGGGCCATTGGCCAGTTTTACCATAGCAGGTACAAATTCCTTTCTGTGGAGCAGTCCTCAAATCTAATAAGAAGGCAGTTGCTTATCTCCAGAGTGTCATGCCCCTGTTGCAGCACTAGGTAGATCCGGCACTGCGGGAGGAAGCCAGCATGGAGGAAGTTCCTCTGTCCACTGATTTGCTTCCATTCCTCAAGTTCTGAAGCTTCCGGAATGTTGTTGAATAAGCGAGTTCAAACAGCATATATCCCTTTTTGTATGAGTTCTACTTTGCAAAAGTTTTCTGAGAATTATGCACGGTATTCTGTTGTGTTACTAATTCATTCCTTTCAAAACTGTTAAGTTGTGTTGGGTTTAGTAGGTGCCTCACGAATTCATCCATTCAACATGTGCTAGGCCTTTAGAGAGTGTTTCCATTATTTCCTGTCGGTAATACTTTAAATGAAACTATTCTGAAGATAGAAAACATTTATTTTAAAATGCATGTGCTTGCTTTTCTTGGGTATAAATGCTTAGACATGAATTTGCTAGGTCCTAGGGATGAATGTGTTTATTTATTTTTACAATAAATGGTCAAACTCTATTCCAAAACTATACACTATTTCAGTAAAAAAATTTAGTACATTCTAGGTGAAGCTTTGTACTAAGAAAAATTATCTTCAATACTTTTACATTTCTGCTACTAATAAATCTTTGTTCTAGAGTCCTTGGTTATTTTTATTACTCAAAGCCATAAGACTCACTGAGGCAACTATCAAGACATCTTGCTACTGCTTGCTGGCAAGCTCCTGGCCGGCGTTCTCTTGGACAGACGGTGAGGCAGCCTTGCCAACGATGTGCTCCCAAAATCACAATGTGGCCTCGGGCCACGGCACAGTACAGCTGACTCAATCTTTGCAGCGTGTTTGGATTCAGGAAAGTCAAGACTAAGTCAGCCTGTGCCTGACAAGGTTGCAGGTCCCAGAAGATTCTTTTTTTTTTCCCAGTTAAATTAAACTCTTTATATAGAGACTTGAAATCCACTGAAAGAAAAAACAGAAAGTTGAGTGGGTAGGGATGTGGGGGTATTGGGGAGCTGCTGGGGGAGGGGAAAACATGATCAAAATATACCGTATGAAAAAATGTAAACAAAAAGAAAATAAATAAAAAAGTACTATGGCTATTAAATATTCTAGAACAAAAGTATTAAAAGTGGTATCTAATATCTAACGTATTATTTTAATACGTTAAAATAATATGATTACATAAAAGAATTACAAAGCTTTGACAATCTCTTTATACTCAGAATTTTGAGAGGTCTTGATTTTAATTCTGTGGTGTGTTTTCGATTCTACTAGAAAACTTTCTTTAGCTGTTCTTCTGTGATGTACATATGTATCCTGTAATGAACAATTCCCTTTCCGCTACCATGACTGGGTGCCACAGTGGGGTCCTTTCTGGATATTCCATGTGTCCCTTAGGCACACCAGACGAGACTGAGTGTGCTGGGACAGCAGATCAAGTGGGAGAAAACCACGGACGCAACCTCCTTCAAGAACGCTGCAAGCGCTGTTTGAATGTGTGGTGTAAATGAATAAAAAAAAAATTACTCCGTGTGCTAGGAAGCAAATCTGACAAGTTATAAAAGAAAACCCGAGTCATAACCATATCTGAAATTTATACAACAACCCAATAAACTATAAATTAGGAAATCTGAAGTCTCATTTCATCATAAAAATCAGCCAAGCCGGGCGGCGGCGGCACACACCTTTAATCCCAGCACTCGGGAGGCAGAGGCAGGCGGATCTCTGTGAGTTCGAGACCAGCCTGGTCTACAAGAGCTAGCTCCAGGACAGGCTCTAAAAAAGCTGCAGAGAAACCCTGTCTCGAAAAACCAAAAAAAAATAAATAAATAAATAAATAAAATTAAAAAAAAAAGAAAAGAAAAGAAAAGAAAAATCAGCCAAATGGTTACTTGATAGTGATGACATTGGTTTCTTGACCCTGAGGGAAGTCACAAGGACATCCCTGATGTCTCCCTCTGGGACCTGGTTTCTTTCGGCTGCATACAACCTGAACTGATCTTTGTTACAGCTAAGCAGTCTAAGAGGTGGATGCAATCCCCTGAAAAATACTCATTTGTATCAAACGCCATACCCGTTCTGGACCGATTTAAGAAGATTGACTGTTAACATCCAGCCCCCATCTGCATTGCGGACTGGAGAGCCAAGCCCTCCTGGGCCGGGGACTTGAGAGAAAAATGGCATACAGAGCACAAAGGACAGAACTGTTTACTGAGTTTTCAAGGATTGGAGCTTTCAGACGAGAACTCACAAACAACTCAGATTCTAAAGGCAGTGACCGGGCATGTATGTCGAGAACAGCCCCACAGCCGGGATAGAAAGATTACCTCTAACCTGTAAGGTGAAAGTCAAGAACAGTTGATGGGGGCTGTGAAGCCATAGCTGGCCTTGCAAGAAAGACAGCTCAATTCTCGTCTGCTTCGCCAGGAGCCTGAGCTAATGGCCCACGGTGCTACCCCACTGCTACCGGGGATGAGCTGGAATCCCAAACTAGCTGATGAAATATAGCTTTCTCGGCTTTCTTTAAATAGATCCCTTCTTATTTTTAAAATTCTTCCTCTTGTGAGCTTGCTGATGGAAACGATCCATCCTGACAGTTGAAAACCACGGGTGGGAGAGTTCTAGAGACTTGCGACACCGTGGCAGGAAGGCAGCTAACACTGCAGCTGCACACATTTTACACCGTTGAGATGGCAAGTGTTGTCACTTCCCTTTACAATTAGAAATAAATGAGACGTCTTAAGGGTTTTGGCTGGATTCTTCCAGAAGCCCCCTGACTCTTCTCTCAGCTGCTTTCTAGATGAACCTGGGGCAGAGGAGGATGACTGACTCTTGCAGCCTTCCAGACAGTTCTCCAGCCTGCCTGGTTTTGCTTGCGATCCAGGTCACGTGCTTCACTCAGCCGGTTCCATGTGTCTGTGCATGGGTTCGTTTGCTTTGCTTTCCTTTATTCCAATTCCACCCTCTCCCACATCCTCCTGAGGAGGATAAGAAACAGAAACGAGTCAGGTGCATTTTAGGGACAGAAACCCCCTGACATGCTATGTTCCATCCTTGACCTTGGGCCAGAATCGGGGGGGTGGGTGGGTATTTTTGGTTCTGTCCTGGCTGGATACCAAGAATGCCACAATGGTGCTTTCCTATATGAACACAATTGCCTGGAGGCCGTGTCAGGCTGGGCTAAAAACTCCAGTCCTGGCACAAAGCCCTTTTGAAGAGCAGCTTTGGAGCTGGATCTCTGGATTTCCATAATGTGATGGGTTCTATCTCTGCTCTAATTGTAGCCCAGTTTCTAAGCTATTTTAGGGTCTCTACTCCTGAGGTAAGAATGTCACAGTAGCCTTAAAGGCCATTGAGAATGGACGCCCTGTCTCTAAACCTTAGACCTCCTCCTCTCATTTTTCTGCTAACACTAGAAAGGTTAACACCAGCTTTGCCATTCCTGAAGGCCTGGTCAAAAGAACAGGGTGCCTCTGGCCCTGCCTGGAGACATAGCATTTTTATCTGCTCCAAAGACTGGAGTGTTACATACTATCTTCTTAAGAATTCATCTAGGCCGGTCTGTCCATCATTTGCGCAAGAAACCAACCCTCAGAAAGATTGGTTCACTGAGTGCCTGCAGAAGGAGATGGGAAGAATAATTATCCCCTTAAAAAGGGGATGCATGTTTCCTTCTCAGAACCTCTGCCCCCGACGCTGTTACTGGAACATCTACTGCCACGTGGCCCACCCTGCTGTCTAAGTTACTCCGAAAGCCGAAAACTTTTTTCTTTCCTTTCAATATTAGCATATCTGAAGCCTAGGCTCCTATTTCCTGACTCTGGGCTTTCTCCTTCTTTCTCTGAAGTTCTTCCTTCCTTTTCTGCTGTGTCCCTGTTTGCTGGAGCCCCTTCTGAGCTTGAGTGCCCTCTTGGTTATGAAGACAGTGGTCTCTTCTTCTTCATCCGCCTCCTATGGGCAGTTTCTAAGATTTACAGCTTGCGCATTCAGTTGTTTGGCCTCTAGACTCTCAGCATATTGTTCTCCAACTTTCTGCTGAGTCTTATTTTTAAATTCATTTGTTAAGGAGACTAGGAACCCTAGGAAAAGACCCTGCATTCTTCCCCACCACCACATGAACCTCCTGTGGGACTCCTCTGGTCGCCCTCTCTGCCCCTTTTGTTCATCTCCCTCCTCCTCCCAAGTGGTAAGCTCTGCTCTCATGCCATGTGTATTTTACTGCCGGACACCACCTCTCTTCCTCCCGTAAGGTCTCTTTCTCCCTCTCATGGTCCCATTTACAGTCTCATGCCCCCCCCCACACCTAAAATAGGTCTCACGTATTAGAAACAACACAGTTTCTTTTTTTCCTTCTTGACTCTGGATCACTTCATGCAATCTAAAGAGTTCCAATTCCATCCAATTTGGCTTCTGCTTTTGATGAAACTACCACCTGCATCTGTGTTATCTTCACATGCCACCATTCACGGCTAAGCCCAGTAGACAGTAGAGCCACCCACTCAACCGTCCACCCTTTCGAGGATCTCCTCCAAGACCTTCTTGGAAGCCGTTGAGCACTCAGGATCCACTGTGATTCCTTCAACCTCTTCATCTACTCCTTACATGGCTACCCAGCCACCCTGGAACATACTAGACATAGACTCTGAGTCATGGGTAAATAAAAATTCAGTTGTGGGTCCTGCATGTCCATGCAAGAGCAATTTCTTGCTCAAATGGCTAGTCTTTTCACTTTGAAGTCAAATTCCATAATGAGTTTCTTCAATGCCCATCATCTTTTGGAAGTAATTGGTCCTGCCAGAAGCAGATATGTCTCACTACTGAGAAAAGTCTAAGTTCTTAAAACCTTTTAAATGCCATATTCTGTAGGTCTTTGGAGTACTGAGGATTATCGACCTAACTGAAATATATCTAGAAAACCTAACTAAACATAATTAAAAGTTTGGTTATTATAGATGACTATCTATTAATCTGTATTTCTCAATTATACATTACATCTTTAAATGAGCTGCACAAACACAATACCTTAAACAAGAGCAGAAATACATATACACAGTGTAACAAAACTGACTCTAAATCTTTATCAATAGACCAAGATCCATACCAATGTAAATCCCTATAGCATATCCCCCTTTAAATGAAAAAAAAAATTATAAACAATCATTTTGGAAATTTGGGCATAGTTTTCTCCCGTTTCCTGCTGTTTGTTGGGCAAAGTATTTTTAGGGTTCACAGATACCTTTTAGGGGGTCTTGTTTCATCAAACCACATTAACCTGGAAGGAATCCACAGGTTCTCATCTTCTGTGGACACAAAAACAGAAACTCTTTTTTTAAAGTAACATATCCTTAGACTAATTCTGATGTCAAGATACCTTTAAATACATATGTTGGTTTAGCTTAGCAGCCTGTACAATGAAATGTCTCTCTGTAGTTAGCTCATTGACAGTAAAAAAAAAATTTAAAGAAAACACAATGATATACTTATTATGCAAAATCTAGACTCTGTGTATATTTCATCTTTATGTGGCTTTTTTTATTACTTTTACCTCTTTAATCTACTGTACTCTTTTATATTACTTTTACTGTCTCTTTAAAGACTTTGTTTCATTTTCTTAGACCATTTACTTCTTTTTATAACTCTCTATATACTCTTTTTCCTCTCTCCCTAGCCTATCTACATTTTTAAAAACACACTGTACCTTATTGTGTATCTATAATCCTTTTCTGACATGGAGCACTTTTTTAAAAAAAATGCTAAGTGGGCATGGCTAGAACCAACTCCATGGCCCTGCCTGTTGGTTTTGCCCTGTCCAACATGGTAGAGATATGTTCACCGCCAGCTCTGAGAGTCATGTTCACTGCCTCAGCTCCAGGGATGCAGCAGGTCTATGTGGCCATTAAGCAATTTGTAACACACTGCTCACAAATCCTATTTAACTGCTCTGTAGAAGAAACTTTCGAAAGAGCCAGAGCTGTGTGCTGCCAACACAAACAGCACAGTTTTTGCTGCTAATGCTGAGTACAGGAAGTCTTCTCTTAAAGGAGTCATGCTTGTGCTCGCCACAAGGTTTTTCAGAACCTATCTGAAAAAAAAATGTGGCTACCAAAAAGCTGCACTTGGCTCCCATGTTTTGTGGGTCTAGAAGTCCTTTCTTTTTCAGGCTTTCTTAGGCTTTATGTGGAAATTTTGCCCCACGTTGGTGCCATTTGTAATTGGAGACTACTTTTTGTCTCCCAGACACCCAGATCAGAATAATTACACAGAGATTATATTAATTGCAATACTATTTGGCCTATTAGCTCAGGCTTCTTATTAACTAGCTCTTGCATCTTAAATTAGCCCATTTCTATGAATCTGTGTATCACCACGAGGCTGTCGCTTACCAGAAAGGTTCCAGCTTTGTCATTCTCCTGTGGCAGCCACATGACATCATCTTCATGACTCTGCCTACTCTCTCTCTATATATTTGCCAGCCTGGATATATTCTGCCCTGCCACAGGCCAAAGCAAATTCTGTATTAACCAATGGTAATAAAACATATTCACAACATACATAGGACAATCCCAAACCAATTCACACCATTAACTACAAAATATATTCTTGAATTAGGCTTTTAGTTCTTAACATCCTAAATTAAGGTTCAGTTTCAATTACATAAGGACACTAGAATTAACCCCAGGCAAAGTCTTGCTTAACTTAGCGTTCCAAATTGGAAGCACCTGTCTATTCTGGTCCTTTCTACAGACAGTGCATAGAGGTTTTTAATCTCTATCATCTTTAGAAATAGCACTAGATACTAACATTAAATTCAATGCATCTGTTAACAAAATATTATTTTCACTCTCATTATTAGTGAAAATTAACATCAATTGTTAGACTATTTTTCCAATGAGTGCTTGTCCAATCAAAATCACAAAGAAAATATATCATGTGCTTAGCTTTTAACTCTAGGCTTAGTTACCAAATATAAAGAGGTGATAAGTAGATTGAATCAGAAAGTGGCTCACTGACATCTTTTTGTGTAAAGATCCCATGAGCTGATCATGACTGAGAATTTGTTGGGGAGAACAATGCTTCAGATATCAGTAGGAATTTTTTTATGCTCAACACAAACATAGGCTGATCTGGATTTAAGAGAGGACAGACATGCTATACCTCTTTTTTAAATTGGGGTATTTGAGAAGAGACGGCTGGTTTCTAGGATCTTGGAAGATACACATCATTCAAGTATTTCCCATGGTGCCATGTTCATAAAGCAAAATTGCTAATACAACATAAGAAAGCTTGAGGTTCAAAACTAAAATCAGTTTTGAAACAACGTTTTAATCTTTTTCTACATCTGAGTTAATGTTTGCAAAATTGTACCACTGTAGCTGTGTTTGCCTTTCTCCTACCATGTCTATAACTCCTGACTTGGTCACCATCACCTTCCGGTCAGGAATCTTGAACTTGAAGCTCCTCGTTTTGAAAGCAGAGATAATATGTGTTTTTCTTACAATCACACCTTCCCATGTCTTGCCCAAGCCCCTGTGGGGAGTTTATTTCTGTCCGGTTGAACAAATGCATGAGGCCCAGGCACACTAATGAGGTATTAGACCGGACAAGGCAGTGTCAGTACATATGGTCACATTCCAGTCCCTCCTGGAAGTTATCCTGTCTTGTTTTGTTTGGACAGAACCGGGACTTTTGGTCAAATGTCTGATCAAGCTGGGAAGGGCTGGCTGTCGGGTGCACACATCTTTGTAGTGGAGGCAGCTTTGCTGGCTCTTCCGTGGTGGAGCTGTTGCTCCATTAATCTCCCACTAAGTGCAGTTTGCTTTGATGATAGAAACACGCCCCAGCCTATGAGTGGGTGGCTCATAATGTAACAATGTAACAAGCTGCCCTGCGCAGCTTATCTTGAATTCTGACCCTGGGACTCTATAGCCTTCTTCACGCCTGGTCGCAGCTCCTGGTACATTCTAGACTTGGAAACAGTTTCACTGGTGCTCATACAAAGCTGCAGGCAGGAGGTTGGCTGCTGTCCTTGTCTGTCATCTTGTGTAGGCTATGACACTTGGCCAGGTTCAAGGCCCAGATAGGCCGGGATTCCCCCCCCCCCCCCATCACCCTTCACGTAAGGAGCAGGGAGTCGCACGCCTCACTCCAAGACTTGAAATACTGCAGAAGTATGTAGCTTCTCAAGAAAATATTCTTGGGGCATGAAGCCAGACAGTTGCCTCAGTAACCTTCCAAATGTTTCCACTAACAATGCAGATTTTTTGATCCCCAAACCTGTTTAGCTTACTTAGAAAACCAGTGATTTCTGTTTGTGTCCTGCCTTTCCAATTCGGTGACAGTGTTGTTAGGGTCCGATGACATCATGCGGTCACATTTTCCTGTGTTGATACATTGTTTTGGCTGGTTGAAGGTAATGCCTAAAGCCAGAGTTCCCTTGGATCATAGCCAAGAAACATTCGGCTACTTAGCCAGAGTTAGTGTCTGTGGGAGCAGCTCTGGGAAAGGCTGTGATGCCTCTGTGACCAAAACCACATAATCAAATTGTCTTGTGAATAAAGGCCTTTCACATTAGGAAAAACACAACATAATACTTGTAGTGAAAGCTTTAACAAATAACCTTAATCCATTACGAAAACAAAGGGACAAATTTGAAAGGTAACTTTTAAAAAATATTTGGTTTATAGTTACTTTAAAAATTAATCAAATCATGTATTGCTTTTCATAGAACTTCCATCAAATCTCTTTAACATACAAATTTGAGTCTACTTGGTATGCATTATTTATAATGAGTGCCATTTTGCCTGTCCTTGAGTAATTAGATTTAATAAAATGTACTGAGATCAGTCCTTAAGGAAGGTACAGATATGATGTGTGCTCAATTAAAAAGTCGCCCCATTACAAATGAGATTATACTGCTAAAGCTGTTCTTATTGCAGCAATGCACAGCTGGGAGCAGAAAAGCAAGGAGTGTGTGCCTGCTCCATTGCAAGTTGTGCATTTCCACAGCAAGAACACTTGGTGTAGTGGAAAGGCGGTCATTGTCATTGTTACGCATACATTTCATGTCTGTCGTGTAAACCGGGCAGCCCCGGAGGTAAAAGTACTCCAATCAAAAACATCCTGTGCTTCCCAGAGGATGGGATGTTCATTGAACTCTTTTGATGTGTAATGCATAGCAAAATCCTATTTCAATGTTCTACCTAATGAGAGGTTTAAGTGGCACCAAAGATAAGTTTGATACAAGCCATCCATTATAACACACTTTCCCCAGAGACTCTGCAAGATTCCTAGACACAAAGAAACTAAATTCGGTACCATTTTGGCCGCTTGACACCCCACTCAAGGATGAACAGAACTGGTGGCATTTCCTTTTATGTTTTGCGGTGTGTATCCTAGAACTCAATAGCCATGACAATGGGTTTTCAGCATTATCTCACATTCCAGGCAAACCTCAGGTCGTCTGTCGTCATCAAAGCTTGATTTCCTAGCTATCAGATTGGCAGCCATCATGTCTTATGTTTGGAAAACACGTCTTTGGTTATTTTAATAACTGCTGTTAGGACGAGTGAACGTGGAAATATAATGTGTTGGGAGTTAGATTTCCATTTCTTATGCCATCATATGCGAGTAGAAATTATTAAAGTTGTATTTGTGTTCATCATGACGTATTCACTCAGAAATGATAGCGTAAATAGAATTTTAGGCACCTCACCATTAAACCAAGTCAGTGCATTATGGGCAAATCCCTAAACTGATAACGCAGAGGAAAGGGATTGCTTCAGATGTTCTCCTGGACTGGGGTACATAGCAATCTCTAGGGAATTTGAAATCACTTTGTTATTAAATTTGAAAATCAGGGCCTCCAGTGCTCAGGAAAACGTGCCAGCGGCATGAATTGTTAGGGAAGAACTCTGGTTTCCCTGGTACCTGCCACTTCCGGAGAACTTTAACCCTAGGACTGTATACCACTGCCAACTACAGTGCATTTGAGATTGAATTGACAAAATAAATAGATTTTGGTCAAGATAGAGAGAAATAAAACAGAAGACACTATTCTGCTTTTGTATGTATAAAATAAATTCATTGGGAATTTCACTCAGAACTAAAGAAATATGTCTTAAGTTCCTAAATCAAACTTTTGTGCTAAGTCATTAAACCTCTATAATAAAGTAAAAAAATTCAAAAATCCACAATTAATCATTACAACACAAAACCATGATGCCTTTCAAAAATGTGAAAACACTTTAATACACTTTATAGTCTCTACACATTTTATGAATAATTTCATTTAGCTTTAAGTACATTTGATCAACGAAATTCCAATTTACAAAATTTAAGTAAATAAATGCGGAAATATATTCATTGTCAAACTATAAAATAAGAGTAGCTGTTCTTATTGAGACACCATTTTTGTTTTTCTTTAGATACTGGAGTTAATCATTTTGGTATGTTAAATAATGTATATCATATTTAAAATAGTGGAGCATTGAGATTTGAATACAATGATTTGAATACAATGACAGGAATCCACTGAAATTTCACATTCATAGGTGAAATAGCCACCATGAACCCATAAGTGAATGTTGATATTGTAAAAAAATATAAAATGATTGTAATATAACCATCTAACCTTAGCATACGGACTTTTGAGACCACTATTGAATCTGCTAATTCTCTTTGAAATAGAAACCGCCACTTTTCTGTGATATGTGACATCTCTTTGTCCCTTAATAATTTGAAATTTCATTAGTGTAAAAATATACCAAAGTAAATAAAAAAAGGAGACGCTTATTTACAAAACAATGTTGTATACATATTATATAAATGCAATTGTTTCAGAGTCTTTTATACAATATTGATAGAAATCAGTCATTTCCATGATTTTACCACAAAACTTCGATGTGACGAAGGCAGACCGGGATTCTGGGATTCTGAATGCTTGTTAGAAATGAACACGAGGCTGCCTTTTAAGACAAAGTTTCTCCCACTGTGCTAGAGAGTTGAAAGTTGACCTCTTAAAAAAAAAATGCATCTCCACTCAGAGCAGCATAGCAGTGCGCCTGATATGGGAGAGCCGTATCTTAACAGAGTGTGCTCTGTTTGAGGAACCTGGTAGGAGCCATTCCGCCCGTGGCTTTAGTGCCACTGTATTGGGTTAGTAATACCACGTCCAATTAGAATAGGAACGGGGCGTGTGGAGAGGCCGCCATTCCAGTTCTGTGGAATCCTAGCATACCAAGGGTACGATACAAATAAACAACGTACATAACAACAATCCTGCGCTTCCCAAAGGCTATATAAAGATTTTTCCCGTGGATATTAAGTGAAACTGTTGAGAAATAAGACTTTACCTTTAAAGCATACCCCTTTAATTCGGCAGACTGCAAGAAGTGCTATGTTCTTGCCTGCCTAGATTGTGGTTGCAAGATCTATATATATGAACATAAATGCAATTTGATCTCCTCCTAGCTCAGAACCTCCGGAAATCATAAAATGTCCTATTATATGGATTATTGGGATGGTTAAATGGCTACCATTGCAAACATTCTCTCTCCTAGTTCCTCCACTGTTGCTTGTGCTTATGTTACTATCGCATACTCAAGGCCTAGAGCCTGTGGTACATAATTTCACAGTTTCAAAATTGAGGGGAAGACCTTCCATGACTTAGGAAGCCCTGGGCATACCGCGAAGCTCACGAGCACCCACATCGATCTACGACCATGGCTGGAATTTTCCCGTATATGATTTGTTCTTTGCCATTAAAATATAGCATATTAATGGGAGACATTTTTGTGGGTGTGCAGCAAGGGCCCGCTGAGCCCCTGGGGTTTGCTTGGTGCACAAGGTGAGTATGGGGATATTTTTGTAAAAACACAAATTCACACTCTCCGGAGCAGTAATTGGCTTTATATCTCTTGGGCGCAATGATCCAGTCCCATCCGAATGCTTCAAAATCCACCGTGAGCGGGTAGCGGCAGCAGCGGGACTCGGTGGAGTGCTCGTCGCAATCAAGACCGAAGTCTCGTCGGGACCTTTTGGGTGTGTCCGTTACTTTGACCTCTAAGAAGGGATTCTGTGTGGAAAGGAAAAGAGCAATCGTGTTAACAGAGCCGGGGATCCTTCCCGCCTTAGAAGCCTTCGTTAGAAGGAGCGTCATTCTCGTGCTGCCCTTGTAAGAAGGCAGTGCTGAGGGATTCTGGTCACGCTGGCCTTCACGTTTCCTCTCATGGCCCCAAAGAATAGGACAACAGCCGACACTTTCCCTGTGGTCAGTTCACGCTACGTCTGTTAAACCTTTCCTTCTTTTCGTATTATTATCAGACACAAGAGCCTATAATAGCATAAGAGAGGCTTTGAAATGTGTGCACGATGCAAGAGAAAGGCGGGAGGGATGGACGCCTCCTCCGGCACTGTTGATTACTATCAGCTGCATGTATCTGACGATTCTTGGAGGGACGCGTACCCACCTGGTCTCTCAAAGAAATGGGCCTATTAAAGTCAGAGCAAAATAGCTACCTCTGAGCGTTATATGATGGGATGCCGTTAGGATGGCAACAGGAGCTGTGTGTCTATCGTGTTGAAAGAAACTCCCTAAAGGAGCAAAGAGGACATCCATAAGAAGTGATGACCTGGGTATGAATTTGGCTTGGTGGAATGGAAGAGGGTTCACCTCTCGTGTGCAAGGTCCTGGGTTCAATCCCATAGCAGAAGGCAGCAGAGGAGGAAGGGGAGAAGACTTCTTGCTCTGTGACAGCCTCAATCTTGTACTGTGTTTGAGACCATTTCCCTTGAGAGGGAGAACACTAAGAAATAGCGTGTTAGCCACCTTTTAAATAATTAAGGCCTAACCCATTAGCAGCCTTGACGATTAAAATATTATCTTTGAAAGTGAACATACTTAAACAGTTGATAGCAGTTTCATCTTACATCACGAAACTAGGCCTGAGTGTTGTCAAAGAGGGTCTCATTTGAGGAATGTAGCGTTTCAGAAGCACGTACAAAGAAAATAGATCCTCCAGGAAACTGCAATACTTCAAACAATGTGCTTCACTCCCAACAGACCTGGTTTCTGCACCACACATTCCCAAGCTCAATCAAGGGATTAAAAAGATGAGTATTGCTTTGAAGTGTAACATTCTGATGTAAATTCTGACAATGGATGAAAATCAAAATATGTTCGCGTCAAGGTTTTGAATGCAGAAGTAAATAAAAGCCCCAGTAAGACATAAAAATAACTTGGGTTTAAGAGGGTATTGAATAAATGAATAAATGCTTTTATTCATTTTCATAGTGTATGAGGCATTCTCATACCACCGGCTTGCTACTTAGTTAATTAATTTACACAGGCAATCCCTGTGTAAATGACTGTACAAGGATGCTAAAGTAGTTCGGAAATCAACTAGGAGGCAAAGGCTACCTGGGTTGGAAACCAGTGTTACTGGCAGCTTTCCACACAGGATCCACACACAGACCATGGCTTCAACATTCTGTAAGCACTGAACATATTTGTGAGGGGATGTTGAGCAGAATATATTTAATCAAGTATGTCTATACTTATAAAGGTATTGTAATTAGAATTTTAATATTTTCTACTTTATACAAAAAGCCAGCATTTTTCAATGGATCGAGAAGCAAAAAAAAAAAAAAAAAATGGAAAAGGGATAAAGTTTTAATTTGCTGACTAATTCTAGATTCTGCAGAGTTATGTTGTGATGTCATAAGTTTATGCATATGGTATGTATCCCACAGTGAAAAGGGCATTACATCCCATTCCCAATAAGGAATTCATGAAATTATAAACCACGAGGCAACCGTTTTTCAGCCTTCACGGGAGAACTTCACAGGACATGTGACTGGCACCTACTGCCTTGGGCACAGACCTAGTTGGTGTAAGATAATTGTGTCTGCCTTACGAGCAGAGAAAACTGTGGCTCTCATTCATTTCTCTCGTTCATACAAGGAATACAAGAACAGCACGCTGTCCGAGCATCGTTCTCCGTTATCACTCACCAGCCCGTCTTCCCCTGGTCCTGGGAAGGTTACAGCCAGGTCATGCCCATTCTCATCCAAAGCTTTGAGCTCAATGCCTAAGTTGGATTCAGGCTGTTTGAGCCAATTTTGCAACACTGTCTTGACATCAATACTCTGCCAGATGCCAGTGCCTGGGCTCATGTCGAGTTTCAGAGATCGGATCCCAGTGTGCCGTGTACCGTCTTTCATGGGCTTGATGAGCCGCAGGATCTGCACAAACACTGTCGTGGGGGTCTCCACGGGTCTCAGGTGGATCCACAGCTGGGCTTTCACTACTTTGTTGTACTGGATTTTAGAGCTAAATTTAAAAAAGCAACATTTGGGTTTTCCATCCACTTGCATTAGAAAATCAGCTACAAATGAACAAGAAAAGAATGGTTGACATTAGGTCCCATGAAAACATCAATAAAAAAAAAAATCACTCCTGAACAATAGATGTTGGGGTAATGTGTACAGATGTGGCCTTTCAAGTAAAATACTAGGTGGAACTTCATTCATGACTCCTAAGAACTGTCAGGGAAAATAGCTCTAGCTCCTCGATTTTTTTCTTATATAGCTTATACTATCATGAATATACTCTCTTCCATAGAACTATGGGCTGAGGAATATTTTATGAAAGAACGAACAGCAGATGATGATTCAGAGAACAAGAGACAGCGTGGAGGAACTCCACTTAGAATTCCTTGGGAATCTGAGCAGTTCTGCTCACTGAGCAGCTGTACCAGTCACCCTGGAGGAAGGAACCCTTCCCCCGGGCCTCAATTACCTGGGGACGAGACACAGGGAGCAATTTAACTGAGCCTCAGAAATGACAGACAATATCGTACATCTGCGACACTCGGGCTCTGGAATAGCCTTTCAAAGGAACAACACTGAGCCAGCAATTAGCACAAAAACTCAGAAGTCAAGCTCACGCTATCTCCAAAGTCAGAAGGCAGTGGCCTTGGAGCCAGACTCTCACTGCAAGCGAAAGTTCAGCGCTAGCCATTCCTTCCCTTCTGGGTTTTCCAGACAGTGTGCAAATAAGGGAGGCCTTCTCCTGAACAGTTGGACCCACGAGTCATAAATGAAGGTTGTTTGTTAGATCATAACCCGAGTACTTAGTGAAGGGCTGGTCTGAGAGCATGTCGTGTCTGATTGTGAGTGTTTAAAGCACGGCATTAAAGCCAGATCTCAGACACATGGCACGGCACTCTGGCGTGTCCTCCAGCTCCCTCAAGCCACCTGTCTTCATTTTGAGAGAAGGGAGAAGGGGACTGCCTGAAACGGGCCAGCTCCCAGGAGCAGAGCTGTTCTTATAGGTAATAGTCCTCCCCCTCCTAAAGAATAAAACGTTTTAGAAGGCTATCAGCCACTGCTCCTGTGGAAGTACCTAGCCCAGGCGCTCTCAGCCCAGGGCTGTGTGGACACAGCACAAACAGGCATTTATAGCATAACCTCCCGATTACATCGCTCATTTTCTGAGCAGTTTCTGATACTCGGTCTTGAGTATGATTTCGCCCTGTCTGCTTCATTGTTGCTCTTGCTAACGCATTGGATGTTTGCCTTCCTTAACTCTTCGCTGGAAAAGCTCTCCCCATTAAATATTCTAATTTGCAGAGCCCCAAAGCTCCTGGCTGACAGTTTCAAGTCCCAGAAGTGTGGAACAGGGTTCAAAGAAACACCCAGCAAATTTCTTTCTGTAGTGTTAGTGGGGGAAGAAAACTACTGTTACGTTTTAGCCAAAGAGATGCAATTGTAAATTCCATGTAAGTTTTAACATTGCTTACAGTAAGTATCTCACAGTCCTTGCCTTACGAGTGCTAGGCACTGAACACATAAGCACTCCACATTTTCCACATAAAATTCCACACTATTAAAGCTGGGCCGGCACATTAACTTTGAGATATTTGGCACCGGGAGGAAACAAGCAAGGCAGATTTCATTGTCAATATGTTTCTCAGGAAATCTTGAAGGGGTGGGGGGAGAGAAAAATCTCTTTTCTCTCCTACTTACATACAAGCCAACAGCTTGCTAAACGCCTGAAAATAGATCTGCTTCTCATAAACACTAGAGCAGCCGTCAGCGGAACCGTTGGTATACTCTCTCACAGAGCTACTTACACTCTGTAGGCATAGTAATGATTGTCTCCGTCGTCGCGTGGTAATCGTCGTCTTCCAAAGCCCCATCGCTGCTGCCGTCCCTCTGAACGTCGTACTGATCGATTAGCTCCCGGAGCGGAGGGGCTCGGGGCAGAAGTTGTCTAATAGCATCTTTGCTGATGTTAGGAGCCGTTTCCAGGCGGAGTTTACTGAGGATCTGGATTTTGATGGCTTCTATTCTGGAGTCCCTCGTGTTTTGTCTCCACACGCACGCATTGCACAGCCCCTCCCGCTCCACACTCTCCTCTCGCTCACCGCCCTCATTGAGATCCACTGGGCCAGCAGCAATCAACATGAAAAGGTAAATATATACATACATCTGCAGTTTTTGCATCATTTTAAAAGCAGCGCGGTCTTTTTTTTTTCTTCCCCTTGCTCTGATTTCTTCCTTCTGCTTTTGAGTAATGCCAAGCAAGATCTTAGTGCCTGTCCACTGTGAGAGACAACCTCACGCCAGTGAGTCCTGGATACTGTATTCCAAGTGGCTTTTTATATTCCTACTTAGATGAGACAAGTGTCGTCAGGATCTATGATTGGCTCCTGCTCCACAATGAATCTCGCTGTCAGAGGTTAAAACCCTGTCTGTCACAAGTCACCGAGCAGTATTTTGTTACAGTCGAGGGGAAGCTGATTCATTTGACTGCTTCATAAATGAAATAAATCCCCATATCGTGAAAGATATATGTGACATTTGATGAATTAAAGTTTGTGTAATAGTATAAACTGTAGTGAAAGCTTATTCATCTTTGTGAAACTCTTGCTGTCACTTGAATTACTAAATCTGAATTTACACTTCAGGTTTAAAATGCAAAACGTCAGTCTTTTGAGAGCTGGCATGCTATTTGTTAGTAAAACAAATATTTGAGATAAAATTGTATCAAGGGCTGAGCAATTAGAGAAGGAAAAATTAGGAAGAGCTGACTGAATTGAAGAAAAGCTAAGGGTTGTGAACCTGGTAGAAGAGTTACATGGGTAATTTGAGAAGTTTGTTTTCATGGCTTATCTGTTAGTACATATTAAAATCAGTCTCACTACGCTACAGGGCACATGAACTTATTTTGGTAGCTTAACGTCTTTTACTACCATGAAAGCTGTGCTTGATTTCAGCTAGTTAGTATTGCTATTGTCTATCAAAAAAGACACAGGGCAAATCATAAGTGTCTCTTTGTTGCTTATTACCAGAGGGGGATAATGTTAGCTGGGAGGCTGCGCTTCGCGTAAGCAAAGAATGGATTTTTGTCAGTGGCCCTCGAGCGTGATTACACTTTTTGACTCAGACCTCTAGGGCAGAAAGCAGAAGCGCAGCCTGTTCTCGATGAATTATGTCAGCTCCTGCGCGCACACAAAGAGAAAGTGGTGTGTAGAGGGTGCCCTTTGTTGTGTCCCCCACGCAGTCATAGGTTAGCACCCCTTTTGCCGGAGGCTCATTTTGACCAGAGGGCAGACACCTGGCAGGGATCTGGGGCAGAGAATGGTGCTTTTTGTTCTCCGCATTTAAGTGGCCTCTATAGGGATCAAACTCTCACCCTTGGCTTTAGGAGCCACGAGATCTAACGGGGTGAACTATTAAAGAGCTGAACAAACCGAACAGCAGGAACAGAGAACATTTCCAGGCCACAGCTTTCCTCCTCCTTGGGGGAAGCCGGGAGCAGTCTTTCGTGCTTTAACCCATTACTCCCCCCCACCCCGAGAGAATACAGTGGCTCGTATCAAATATTTATTTTTAGGTCACCACCATTCTTGTGCAGCGCACACCCATTTACTGCCTCGGTGCACTAACATGCAACTCAGTAGCTCGAAAAGTTAATGCGTTTCCCTCTCGCGCTTAAGAGGCATCTCATCTCTTGAGAAAAAAAAAGTGACCTTCCACAAGGCACTGGATTTGCCCATCATTAAAGATTAAGGAAAACCAGACAACGCCCTGGGGTGTTCAGGTCCTCTTTGTGCAAGACAATATTAGGGCAGGCCTATAAAGTTGAGTTCGCCTGGAGAAGTCGTTTCCAATGTAGAATTCCTCGTGGCGTTTTAATGATCACAACACAGGCTGCTGTAGACCCCGAGTAAATCAGTCCCGCTTAATAACCTGCTTCAAACTGCAGTGCGCTTGCGAGCTCGGGCTGTGGAGTCAAACACACAAGTTGGAATCTCAATTTTGCAGCTTATAACTCGGTGACAAAGGTGGGGTGGCCAGTACTTAATTTCTTGTACGCTTCGTTTCCTCGTAGGGATTCGAGGCGTATAATCTAGCAATACGTTGCTAAGTGTAAGCCCCTTCCTACGGGAACGGACACCTGGAGCTCTTGCTCCTTGTTCCTGCCCTTTGCTGCAAACTCTCCTCAACTGCGCCTCCTCAAGGCCAGGGATTGCGGTCTCACGTGCTATCTCGTTAGGCCCAGGAAGCAAGCCCAGGTACACGATTCAGCTTTTTTGTTGTTGTTGTTGTTTTTACTACCTGGAATAAAGCAAACAAAGGTTGTCATTTGCCACTTAGTTGATTCTCATGATTTGTGGGTTCCATTTTTTTTTTTTTTTTTTTTTTTTTTTTTTTTGCAATTTGCCTACTCACTGACTTTATTTCTAAAACTCGAGGCTACTGGCATTTTCCACATCATTCTCTGCCATCCACTGAGCAGCAAAACGCTAAGAGCAACGAGAGAGGGTTCTGCCAGCCACATAGATTCCCAGCAGAGGCTGCGCGGGGCAGGCCCTGCGTCCTTCCTTCCACTCTACCAAGTATCTGACTTTTTAAGCCCCTTTATAACCACGTTGTCTACTTTCTTGGGCTTTTAGCTGTCCTTGCTGTCTGCTGCTTGTTGAACACAGCATTGAAGGGGTGCTGAAACCCTGGGGCCGCATCCTTGAGCACAGGAGGCTGAGGGGGGAAAGGGGAATGGAGGTCGCCAGGGGTCAGGCGTGAGTGGTCACTGCTAAGAGTTAGAGCCTTGCATTTTCAAAGAGGAGAACGTTCGAATAGATGGAATTGTCCAGGCTGAGCCTCATTCTGAGTACACAGAACTCCACTCAACTTAGGACTTTTCCATCTATAATTTACAACCATTTTTTTTAGAATGTTGTGATGTGTCTCGTGTAAAGAACACGTTCCTTTTGAGAAAACAGACAAGTTAGAGAAATCCCAGGCCCGAGTTTGCTGCTTCTGAGTGGGACTTCAATGGTGATGGGTGAATAGATACAGTCTTTTGAGTGTGATGCCCGTCCACAGGTGCACACACGCAAGGCAATACATTCATCAGATCATAAACAGTCAGGACCCTGGGGTTCACCGCACCATGCGTGTTCTCTGGGAATGGCCACAAGCATTCGTGAATTCAGGGTTGGCCATGCCCTTCTAGAACATTAACAATTGATCGAACTTCCTGATGCTTCTTCCCGCACTCTCTAGTGCACGGGTTAAGAAGTATTCAGTTAGTTTCAAGAATGTCTGCTCCTTCTCTTGTGGTGATGACCAGCAACTTCCCAAGGCCCGTGACATGGGAGCAAGGGCGGGGGTGAGGGGGGGTGTCTCCTTCCTGTGGCCCCAGAGTGGAGGCTGTTCTCATAATGGGGACAGGGTAGTGTAACATTGGGATTAGTAAAGAGAGGGGAATTTCTTCAACCTGCCCAGGAGAACTTGGTCTTCCAGCTTGCTGGCCCTGGTTTAGTTACCACCTTTGAAAGCAGCTGGTCACACTCTCGGGTCAGAAATGTAGGAGGCAAGGTGAGTTTCACGGGTCTTCTGTTAGTCTTTGTCTTGATGGGCTCTGTGGGCCCCTTATTTTCTGAGTGCATCAGCAAAGGAGCAAGCATAGTTCTCTGACCTCTATTTACACTGGAGAAGAGTATAAAATAGTTACAAAAAACCAAAAGCAACAACAACAAAAAAAACAACAACATGATTTTACCCTATCCAGATTCTGGGAACTACTGACCTGCAAGAACTTTCCAAAAATAAAGGAAGAGACAGGTAGGAATTTGGATGAGAATAGTTACCAAAATAGTCGACTATTTTGGGAAAATGCACAAGAAGTTATAGTTTATCTGGTGGCTCACTATCTCCTTCAGAGAACGTTGCAAAGCTCTCAAACTTGCCACATTGTGACAAAGTGGGACTCCCCATGAAGGACATCTGGTTGTCGATGCTTCTCATAGGTTACAAGACAAAAGTTAGCCCCAAGCACTGTAGAACTCAGCCGTTCAAAGTACAGGAATAGAAGACAGGAAACCGTAACGAGGCTTTGGGTTTGCAACTGGTGCTTTAGATAGCCTCAAAGAAGTCAGTTAACAGAGCCTTCATTTGTGGATATATCTATGGATGCATGAATCTGTCATTTTATGAACTATTTGAAAACCCTCTCTGAGCTTAGTGCTGATGTTTGATTATAAAGATAAAACACTGGACCAAATACAATCACTTTTCATGAACCCTGTGATCTAGTTTCTTCATATAAAATGTGAGTAGGTGTGCGTGCCGTTTCAAATGAGATCTGCCCCTAAGGTAGTGATCCTTAACCTTCTCATCCTCGGTGTCTTTACAATCCTAAAATGACTAAAGTTCTCACAGATCTTTTGTGTGTCCAGGTCATATTGGTCAATATCTAATGCAATTCAAAACTGGAAAATCTTAGTGTAGAGGCATAAGCAGACATACACTGAATTTGATGATTTTTTTTCTGATATCCATTTATAATTATTTTATGTATATATGTTTGTGCATATGTGTATGTGTGTGAGAGAGATGGAGAAGAGGGATAGAGAGGGAGAGAGGAGGAAGGGAGGAGGGGGGAGAGAAGGAGAGGGAGAAGAAGGAGGGAGTTTATGTGTATCAGAGGCATGCAAGGACACACTGAGACAGAGCCAGGTCCCCTGGAACTGGAGTTGTGAGCTGCCCGAGGTGGGTGTTGGGAACTGAACCTAGGTCTTTTGCCAGAGCCATAACCACTGCTCCATCTGCGTAGCCCCCCCCCCCCCGAGTTTTGTTCTTACTGTTATGTATTAGTTGGACAACATCAGTTGTATTGGGTTTCATGACAATTTCCTGTATCCATGAACTTTGATCATATTTAACCCTCTATAACTCTTTCCTGACTTATTTCCTCCTCTTCTGCCACGCTTCTGAAGTTCCTTTCCCACCAAATGAACAGCATAACGTTGAGACGCAGATCCTCTGGAGAACTCCATTGTACACAGAAGAAGTGACATCAGAGAAAAAGGAAGTAATTTCAGAATTGATGTGAATATGGTCTTTCACTTCACAGGATCTTTGAAAATGATTTCGTAACCACCCTAGCGTTCTTTAGACTACCCTAGAGCACAGGACCCTAAAGTAGTCAGTTTATGCTACTGCCATTGAAGGCTTCCTGCTAACCACCAGCTCCTCCCAACAGCGTTGGCTTTCTATTTATTATCAACCATAGCTCTTTTTAGACGTCGTATCTATTTAATAGTACGTAATTGGTTTCAACAGCTGAAACATAAATGCTGTGGTGTTTAGTGCCAACTACGGATGTGTGGCAATCTAGTGGACTCTGGCAGAAAGAGCGTAATTTTAAGGGATTAAAATTACGTAGAGGAACTGTGGGTCACGCTTCCTGTGAGACGGTTTATACTGTGAGAGTGGAAAGGGGGACTTCAGAGCTGTTCAGGAGGATAAGCGATTCGAATGAAGGCCAGAGAGGGTGTGTGTGTGTGTGTGTGTGTGTGTGTGTGTGTGTGTGTGTGTGAAATTGCTGAACTGAAACCCATTACTTTGTACAACCAATATACACGAGTAAGGAAAGAACCGTACTGGGCAGCGCTTCATGACAGAGAACAAATGTATCCCTTTCATCACTGGCCTCGTCCCTAATGCCTCTTTTTGGTGTTCTAAGACAGGGTTTCTCTGTGTAGCTTTGGCGCCTGTCCTGGAACTAGCTCTTGTAGACCAGGCTGCCCTCGAACTCCCAGAGATCCACCTGCCTCTGCCTCCTGAGTGCTGGGATTAAAGGCGTGTACCACCACCGCCCGGCCCTCAAATTCAGATCTTAAAGTATATTCTGGGTTAGTTGCACCTAACCACTGACACTCCAGCTTCTAATTTCTACAGTGTCTATAAATTCAATGCTCACACTTGAGGTTTTGAGGGTCCTCAAGATGGCATCCGGTGTCATCTGATGCCAGAGAGGGTGACTTTTACACCGTGTTCACGGTTCCCACCTTAAAAGGAACATCTGCCTTCCTCAAGCAAAAGGAGGATTCAAGGAATATTCCTCATTTTAAGACAGGGTCTCATTTTCAGGTCAAATTGGTCTAGAACTCACCAGGTAACCCGGACTAGACTGGATCACTTTCCACCTTCATTTCCCCGTTGCTTGGATCACAGACACGTGACATCACAACCAGCTTCTAAAGAATGTTTTAATTCCGTCAAAACCCACAAAAGTCCTTTGCCCAAAGGCTGGGACTTGAGTATGGCTAAAGCCTACGACGCATTGATTTAGCTCTTTTTACTGGACTTAATACTTATTTTTATTGATGTTACAGGAGTGAGATAGCATGCAAGAATATTGAGGTTGCCTTCTAGGCACACCACCGGGCTTCGTTGTCCCCACGCATTCATGGGTCCACTGTTGCCCTTAGTCTCCGTATGACTATCCTGTTCCTCCCTTCCCGGAATTAAGAAAGCATACATTTCTGCCAGGAGTTGTAAATTTTCTACCCGGAGCTGAAGGAAGCTAAGCTTCAAAAGTCTCCGGATGAAAACTCAGTGTGCTCAGTTGGTGTTCATTATAGTCGATGCCCAGTTTCCTTTGTCATGCCCTGGTTTGCCTTAGAGCAAGCGCCTGGCTGCTGGGCGGAGGATAAAGGTGAAATTGGCAAAGACAAGCTTCAGTTTCCCTCTCTTGGCCCTGACCATTCTTAAGGGTTAGCTCTTCATAATGCTTCCAAGTTTTGTCCTTAGAAAGTTTGGGTCCTATTGGCCTCATAACAGAATACATTTCTGCAAAGAAATGTTTTTAAGTGTAATAAAATAAAATGTTGAAACAAAATATTTTTATTTTGGAAATTAAAACGTAATTATGTTATCTTCCTCCCTCCATCCACTCCCGTGTGCCCTCCCTTCCACCCTCGCTCTCAAACTCATGCCAAGTGCTTGATTGTGCCGATGCTTGTCTCCCAGGTTAGTCACAGGACACCACGTGTTTCTAGACCCAGGTCACTGCTCTGACTTGACCATTGAAGACCCAGTGGCTTGCTGTGGCAACCAGGAAAGGGCTGTAGTATCTACTGACCCAAAGTGCTTTGGAAGTCCATTTGTTCATCTACTGAGGGGGTGGGGGAAACAGTCAGCCTTGTGTTATAGCATCACCGTTAGCTCATTTTTCAATTTCCCAAATTATATGTATTACATTCTTTAAATTTAAAATTAGCGACCCTGTCCTTTCAGCAATTTTAACATGAAAGGGTTCTTTTCAATTTTCTAACTTGTTTTTAAAATGGATAGAATCCCGAATTAAGGTTAAACTCTTTACTGTAGTATAATTAGATTTCACATGGACACTCTGCCCTCTGCTGGGAAGCCTGAGAACTGCGCAGGCGTTCCGCCTAAAGGCACATTCATTAAATGAAATCTGTATAACCAGTCACCGCAGTAGCTAGCTCTAAACTTAAAGTAAATCTCGACATTTGTACATGATACATGAACTTAAATTTACAGTACTATAAAAATTTATCCTTCAAAGGTTTTACGTATGCATACATCTATTTTTTCATTTAATTTCAGAAACCAGTGTGAGAAACAGGTAACATTCCAATACTTGATAAAGTATGGCATGGCAAAGACTTTGTAGAATTTAATATCACCGAATACTTATTAACTCTCACTGTTTGGTGTGGGTAATCCCTGGATGTATTTATATAAAATATTGCCCTAATCTCAGAATAGGCCAGAAACCTGCTCTAAAAGAACATTTGACAAGTCAGAACTTGGAGGGTGGTGTTTGAATCGCCCTAGAACAGGCTAAGTTTCTTAGCTGTGGTTGATAAGTTTCGGGAAGACAGAGAGACTGGAAACTGGATCATAAAACTTTCCAACTTGAAACCCGTGACTAAAATCAAGACGTTTGTCCAGAGAGCCTCAAAAGCTCTCGGTACAAAGCGATCAACCTTTAGTTTCGTATCTGCAAAATGGAAATCATCGCATGGCTATCAGGGCTAAAAGGTGACAATGCCATATCTGGTGTAGAGTAGGACCCTCATAAACATTAAATATCACAGTTTCAATATACAATAATAAATAATAGTACCAGTAGCTATTAGCTCCCCGTTGCTAGTATTCATTCGTATTATAAATCTTTACAACACTGAAGATCTTATAAGGTGAATTTCTGTAGAGTGATTGGCATAATGTACGGAAGGGCATAATGTTAAAGAAGACGGCCAGACAAGGAGAAAGAAAAGTGGAAAAGTCATGTCAGGTAAATTGTAACAGAAAAAGCCTGGGATCCTGGCATTAGCCACAGACAAAACTGAATTAGAAACGAACAGCACAAGGCAAGATGGAGAAAGGAACTATCTCAGTAATAAGAGGAACATTAGCCACGTCAAAATAAAACAATGAAAAACTGAGACACTACAAATAAAAATTATAGCAAACAAAATGCTAACCACAGAGGAGTTCTCTTCAGACGCTAGCAAGGATGAAGCGTGTTTGATCAATGACGTCAGTGAGGCTGACCAATGATGTCAGTGAGGTTGATGGACAGACAGGGTAAGCGTTGCGCTCGATACCCTTGTTATGAAAAAGAAATCCCATTGTTGGAGGCCCAACAAAGCTGGCCCAATATTGACCTACAAAAGCCCATTGGTGGATCCACAGATTAGGAGGATTGAGACCACAGCCTCCAAATACAGAGGGGTGGAGCAAGAGTGAATGGCCAAAATAGAACCCGCTACGTCTACTACTTCCAAACACAAGACCTTTGTTACGGGGGGGGGGGGCAAACAAAGCTAATCCTACAGAATGGGAAAGAATAGTTCGTTACACACTGAAATCCACAGAACAAATGCCATCGTGTTTGGCAAATAGCTGAGTCTCCCATGCGCATCCAGAGGAGGCAGTGTGAAAGACAGCTAGCATTTAGCTAAAAATGTTAGGAAATGAACGGTGGGACAGATCACAAACTGAACTTAACACAGCAGAGAGACGCAATGATCAAGTAAGTCTGACACGGAGAAGGGATGGACTTCGAAAGGACATCTGTGCTGTTCCACAGAAGAAAATTCCTTTCTCCCTGACAAAGAAGGGAAAAGATTCTCAACTAGGAAAGAGAAACTATTCAGACACTGAAAACATAAAAAATTTAGGCAAATAAAAATAAAAGATAAAAGAAATAAAAGATTGAAGGCAAAGGTATGCAAATAAATTTGAAGAGCTGTCTGAAATTAATATATGTAGATTTTTCTAGAAAATACACACTAAAGGAAAAGTAGAATATCCCCTGCAGACTGCCTTTTCATGCGGATTGTCCCAAATCCCCCTAGGACAGACAATGGAGAGCAGTGTTTGGGCGCGGTATGGTGGCACACATTGTCCTCCCAGCGTTTAGAAGATGGAGGTGGGAGGATCCCGAGTTCAGGTCCATCCTCTGCTGTAGGAAGGTGGAGGCGAACCTGGGCTACATGTACCTCTGTCTTGATGAGAACAGAGTGTGTCAGGGAGGCACACATTCAGTGTAAAGACAAATACAATGTGAGATTTTTACATCAGTGCCCGCTGGAAGCTGTGTTTCTTTCCGGGGGCACAATGAAAAATACCCAGAAGCCACTATTTCAGAGAAAAAGAGAAATTAAAAGAGGTTCAGTTGTCCAGCATGGGTTTTGTGTGGCAGAATGCAGATTAAAACAACCCTTATTTATGTTAAAAAAACGTTCCACTGATATGCCTTCGTCTTCTGGATTACTGGTGTTATTTCTTGACGCTGGTCATTTGGGCATCATGAGTCTGGAAACTTATTTTTTTTTCCTAAAGGAGAAGGCCACCAACCCCTTCATGCTTAGCTCCAGAACTAGCTTAATCCTTGCTACCTCAAGCTTCTGTGAATGCTGCTGTTACTACCTTGATGCCAGTTAAAGAATTAAAAGGAGAAAAACCTCTAGGACTGTAGTTAACAGCTGAGAAATCATGAACCCGGCAAACAAGTAGGTCTTTATTAGGGGAGAGGAAACACACACACAAAGTAGACACACACACAGCAGACACACACACACAGACACACATGTTACACACACACAAGCAGCAGACACACACACACAGTAGACACACACACGGCAGACACACAGACACACATGATACACACACACAAGCAGCAGACACACACACAGTAGACACACACACGGCACACACACAGTAAACACACACACACACACGGCAGACACACACACAGAGACACACATGATACACACAAGCAGCAGACACACACACAGTAGACACACACAGCACACACACAGTAGACACACACACGGCAGACACACACAGCAGACACACACAATATACATACACACAAGCAGCAGACACACACAATAAACACACACACACGAGCAACAGACACACACACACACACACACACACACAGCAGACACACACAGAAACACACAGAAAAGGCCCTCCACAACACTTGGGGGTTTGGGAAACTGAGGCCCAGCGCCTCCTCAAGGTCTGGGTCTCTGAAGGGTCTTTTGCCCCTAATTTAGAGTTAGCCAGTTTGAAGAAAGTCAGGCTGGCTGATTGGCCCACAGCTGTGTGCAAATGCGTCCTGATTGGCCTTGAACTTTTTGAGCCACAGAGAAAGATCCCAGGAAGCCTTTGTTTTAGGTCGCCAGGTTTTTGTCTCACGTCAGGAGGGTGAGGAAGAAGTCAGCCATCTTGGAGGTTTGCACCTTTGCTAACCGGCCATGGCGCCTGTCCAGATCCATCCGTCTGTTTAACAGGGAGTCTAACTTCAGTCCGTGTCTACTATGCACTAGACTCTGATTCCCACTCAGGCTGCTCACTACTGCTAGGGCCTGCTTCCTGTTGTGAAATTGCAAACAACTCAAATACGAAGAGCAAGAAACTTTGATGCAGTAAAAGTCTAACAGAGTCTAGAAGCCAAGACTTAAAACATATTCTTGTTGTGGTGTTGGGCATCAAAGAGGTAGGAAAAATCCTATTACTCAGAACTGTGATTTCCCATGAGAGCGCTGCACAAAAGTCTTAGCTTCCTAAAGAAGACGGCCCTTGGAGACGCTGCACAAGACGCCGCGCCTCGCGCAAGCCCTTAATCCTCTCCGACTTTAACCCACTCGGGAGTCTCCCGTGAATTTTAAACTTCACACACTCTCAGTTCACCTATTTGGTTTATCAACACTCCGCTCTCTGAGCGGACACTATACTATACTATAGTATACTATACTATAAGACACTAGAAGAGCTAGTGGATTATAAATCAAATGAAAACCAGATTAAAGAACAAACATGAAGATAGAAAATTTATACCAAAGCTAGCTACTCTAGCTTAAAATCTGGTGTTCAGAGCAGATAGGAATGTCACTTTCAATTTTTAGATTTTAACAACTATGTCTCTGCAGCATTTAAAGAGTTACATAATTAATACGATTACTCATCTCAGTTATACAAGTGTGATTCAGAATCAAAATCTATTAATATCTTATATTAAGAACTGAAAGGGAAGGAGAAACATTAATGAATCCTTAGTGAATTTCTGTGATACATTTGGCACAATTTAGACACGAGTCCTCTCATTAGCGCTGTCTGTTACTGCCCCAAAGCCTTTCGCGAACAGGAGTAAACGTGGTATACCGCCATTGTGTTTAATGGTGTACCATCGCGCGGAAATCGCAGGCTAAGAATGTCCTCGGTAAAAACTACTGGTTATTTCTATGGAAGTATTAGGAAGAGCCATAAATAGTGAAATAAGAGGCAGGAATATAGGAAAAGAAAAGGAAAATTACTGGTTGTGCCGATGGTGTCGCAGAAAGAATCGGCTGGGAAAGGGCGGGAAGCAAAGCGAGGTGCGGGCTGTGGCAAATTCAGTGCGCTCTGAAATAATGGACTCTATTTTTGCTAAGTGTGATTAGCTAGGAAATATAATGGAGGAAGAAACAATCAAAACTAAATGAAACCCTAACCGACCTTCCAAACAGCTCATCTAAGAAGTTCCGAACCTGCCTGGTTACGTTCGCAATAATCACACGGTTACCTTTTGCTCCCCCGAGCCCAGGGGCATCCATGCCTACGGCCAGGACACCTGTGTCTTTGTAATCCTATGGGATCATGGCTCAACAGGGTAAAGAACTATTTCTCCATGTAAAGAGAAATTTGTTTTGTTTAATTTTGTTTTGACACAGGCTGACCTTTAATTCATGACCTTCCTCACGCCTCCTCCAACCCCATGCTAGAAATAAAGGCATGTGCCGGATTTGAAGAAAATATGAAAATTCAAACTCTGGATGGAAAGACAATTTTCTTGAAAGGAAGATTCAATATTGTAGAAAGCCATTCTCTTTATTCTATAAATGCAAAGTAATCTTCAACTAAAATAGTAATAGCTTTAAAATTTTTTAACAGTAGATCTTTTAAAGATAATATATATTTCAAAATAAGTAAAATTTAATAAGTAAAGTAGGTTAGTATTATGAATATAATTTTTTATGATATTATAATTTAAAATAGTATAGTACTGGCAGAAAAGCGAAGAGGTAGAGAGAGAGACCCAAGCATGTAATACACAAATAATAGACGTGTCATTTAAAGTTAATTCATTAACAAGAAACGGAACAAGAACAGAGAAATATTAGAGTTTTGGCCTTTAAGCTATCAGCTTGACATGATTTCATATTTCCCCGAGATCTAAACTGGGCTAAGTGACCCACGCGTGTAATCCTGCACACGGAGGCAAAAGCAGCAGCATCCGGAGTTTGTCGCCAGCTTGGGTCACATGAAATCCTGTCTCAAAAAAGGAAAAAAAAACCCAAACAGCTTTAATCTTGAAAATGAAACCGCAATGGGAGAAACTGTGAACAGTTCTTGTGTGTAGTGATGGAGGTTTGGGAGTGTCAGACAATGTGGGCGTGGGCATGTTCATAATCTGACATTTTCTTTGCCCCGATGTCAACGACTATGGTGTGTGTAGCTTAGTTACTGGTTCAGGAGCCCTTGAAGATCTGTTGTACCCCATGGCTGGCTTTACCTTACAAGGCCATAGACGTCAGCTAGTTGAAGGGCTCCGATCTACTGCTTACTTTCTATCTATTCAACCTGTTCGTTCGTACAAGAGGGGCATTGAAGTTCCCGGTTATAGTAATGAATTTAACCGCTTTCCTCTCCAGTTCTGACGGATTGTACCCTCTGTAGATACACTTTGATGCTCCACAGCTAGAGGCTTGCACACTCGTGAAGGCTTTCACGACTACGGGTTTCACCAATACTTCCGATCAGACAACTCACTGAGAAGAATTCTTTAGTTGGCCTTGCGGTTTTTAGGGAGAACACGGGTAGTTCACCTCTTAACGGGCGGGTAGCAAAGAGATGGGATTCATGGAGGAGCTAGGCCGAGAGAGAGAGATAGCCCCGGTGTCACAACCCCAATGGCTCACTCCCTCCAGCTAAGCCCACATCCTGCCTTTCACTGCCTTGAAATAGTGCCAAGATGTTATGAGTCCACCAAAGGATGGATGCACTCGTCAGCTCCAAGCCTGCACGATCTTATTATCTCTGGAAATGCTATCGTAAGCCACTCCGAGAAATACGTGTCTCCGCCTAATCAAGTTGAAAAGAGCATCTTTTACGCATTTTATGATTTACGCATCTACCACAGCGTAAATCGAATTAACTCTCCAGCATGGTGAAATAGCCCTCTTGGTCTCTCTATTGGAAATCTGCCTCGTCTGGCATTTAAAATTTGATTCTGTGTGTATAGGCCTCTATGCCTATCTGCAGAGCACCCGTGCAGGCCATAAGAGAGTACTGGATTCTCCCAGAACTGTGGATGCTGGGAATCCAATACAGGACTCCCCCAAGAGCAGCCAGGGTCTTAACCCCTGACCATCTCTCCCCACACACACCTCAATGGATACCAATATACCCTCGCCAGCTTCCTTCAGATTTATGTTTGTATATTCTTCTTCACCTATTACATACAGCCTGTCTATGTCTTTAAGTTAGGTTCCTTGAAAATTACAGTAAGTTGGAGCCTGCATTTTACTAAGCCTGTGCATTCTGCCTTTTAACTGTTTAAAGTGTTTAGACTATTAAATATAATGTTTTTTAGACTATTAACTATGCCGTGATTATTAATACACCTTGTTTTAAATCGAAGGCATTAATATTTGTTATGCACTTGTTCCATTTATTCTTTGTTCATTTTTCTTTTATTTTTGGGGGGTTAAACATATTTCATTTTATATCTACTATTGTATTATGCATGACCATTTTTATTTATGTGGCTATTGTTGTAAAGTTTATAATACGAACTTTGCATGGTCTTCATTGTCTTACCTAATCAGTATCTCTGAACCTCAGCACTGAGGGCAGGAGAGAGGGCTCAGTGCTGAAAACCGCGTCCTGTTCCCAGCAGTGGTGACGCACGCCTTTCACCCCAGAGTTGGGAAAGCAGAGGCAGGTAGATCTGAGTTCTGGTTTACAGAGCGAGTTCCAGGACAGCCGGGGCTGTGACACAAAAGTGTATCCTGCTCCTCTAGAAGATGAAAGGTGGCTTCCCGGCACCCAGGCTGACGAGTTT
The DNA here is from genome assembly GCF_903992535.2 of Arvicola amphibius. NCBI lineage: Eukaryota > Metazoa > Chordata > Mammalia > Rodentia > Cricetidae > Arvicola > Arvicola amphibius. Next base: position 23,835,088 of record NC_052064.1, read on the forward strand.
ACAACCACCTGTAACTCCAGATCCATGGACACTGCATTCACATCCAGTCCCACACACAGACACACATACACCGTTGCTAGCTAAGCAAAAGTCACGACAAACGTCTTCAGATATTAGAAAATATTCTCTAGGATGTAAACTGTCCCTAGTTGAGAATAGCAGTCCCTTCGGCCTGAAAGCCATCCTTTATCCCTTCTTTTACCTTAGGTCACCACCGCCACCACCTCCTCCTCTTCCTTCCTCCAGCTCCAAGGATTGTTAAAGGTCTCATAAATACTGAGCAAACACTTTTCCATAGTTTTCAGATTTTTGTTATGACATGCTCTGGTACTGATGCTTTTGTGTTTGGGGATTTACTGAGCCTTCTAGATTTAGAGGTATATAATTTGCATCAAATTTAGAAGAAAAAAGTATCTATTTTCTACGTATCTTCTCTCTCCATCTCTCCTAGGATTGTGATCTAAATGTCTCAACGATATCACATAAGTCACGGGCTTTATCCTTGTTACTTTTCAGCCCTTTCTTCCTTGTTGGCTTTGATAGTGTCCAGCCTTCTGCCTTTTGGAACACTAATTTTGCCTGTAACGTATCTCACTGATCTTAGCATGGTTCAAATATGTCCTCCACAGACTCCCGTGCTTGAACACTGGGCCCCCACAGCTGGCCCTGTTTGGGGGGCTCTTAGAGACTTGGAACAAATGGTGTGACTGAAGCTGGGCCACCATTAGGTTGTTAATAAGCCTCAGGCCCGGCCAAGCTTTCTCCTTCCTGATTCTTCAAGATGTGAAGAAGCTGCACCACAAACTGCCTCAGCCACAGCCAGGCTCCCGCCAACTACCCCAGCTACTGTTTCTTCTCTTCCACGACAGACTCGCTAGCCCTGAACCCAAACTACAGCAAGTCCTTCCTCCCTCTCTTCCTGCCAGCTCAGTTGTCGTGGAAATAAGAAAGTAACCCGAATCTCATCAAGTGGATTTTTATTTCATCTCTTATATTTTTATTCCTCTAAAATCTCCATTTGATGTGTTTTTTTTTTCCTTGTCATGTTCACATTTTCTGGTAAAGTAATAAACATTTTTATAACAGTATGGTGTTTGCTAAGGCCCACGTCTGAAAATTTTACCACTTATGATTCGTGTCACCTGTCACTTGCTGTCAGCTGTGTTCCCTGACTACGAGCTGAGTGTCCTTGATTTGTCTGAGCCGTGAAGGTTCACGCTGCACTTCATGTATGACCTGCTTCAGACTTTAGGCACCCTGCGGAGTCCCAGGCATTTTGCACATGGCTCCCTTGCTCAGTATGTGGTTCTCTGAGCCTCCACGGGTGTTGGCATCTCTTTCCTTGGTTTATAGCAAGATGTATGCAGCTGCCTGAGTTCTTCCTCTTTGTATCATGGTCCAAAATGTGCCTCTAGGACAACTTTGACACCACAACACCTTCCTGTTGGCTTTCCATCTCTCAGGTATAACGGTTATATGCTCTGGTGGCTAATTTCTTAAAATAGCCATCGTTTATAGCATATTCTGCTCTAATGGTTTACAACAGCAAGGCACGTACAGTACCATCCAACCAAGCACAACCCCCAAACAGAAGCCCCTGAACATCCAGACACAACAAGGGATAGGGAGGACAATGGGGGGGAAAAGACCAGATTTCTTCTTGTCCGTAAGTCAGTCTTGAAATTAATAGTCAACCCAATAAAAAAAGATGAAAAGAAATATATACCTGTAATAAAGCTATGAAAAACATGTTCAACCTCACAACCCAATAAGAGCAAGACAAAATTATCAGGAAAACAAGTTTCTCCCTGACCCCTTAGGGTGGGCGTAGAAAAACAGAGTCTTCCCCCCTGGCGGGTGCTGTGGTTGGAACACGCATTTCCACGTGGTGTGTTGTCTCGTCACGTGCTCAAAGCAATGGGCCTCCTGACCGTGGATCGAAACCTCTAGAAATGTGAGCTAAATATAGCTTTTCCCTTTTAAGTTAGTTGTCTCATGTATTTCATTATCCTGATAGAAAAATGAGCAGGACAGGGGGAATGTAAATTTCCCGTCTTACCTCTGTGTGTATGTAAGTCCCGTAGGTGTGTGGAAATGTGAAGGTCAGAGGTCAGCCCTTGGTGCCAGCTGTCTTCCTCCATCACTCCCTGTCATTTGGTGTTTGTTTGTTTGGTTACTACGGATCTCCCACCCAAACAGGAGCTTACCGTGTCAGCTAGACAACCGGCCAGAGCAGCCTTTGGCCCTGTCTGTGTCTACCCTCTAGCGGGGAGGTTTAGACAGCTTGGCTTTACAGGGGTGCTGGGGACTGAACACAGGTCCTCGTGCAGAACAGGGGCTCCACTCCCTGAGCCGTCTTTCCAGCTCTTGGTATTTTAGGTTTTAAACATTCCATGGCCTTCAACACAGAAAGATCTGTTTTTCAAGAAGGGGGGCATTTAACCCTTAGATCAAAGATCGAAAACTCTCAAAGATCTACACAAACCTTATGATGGAGAAAGTTGAAAATGATCCCACAATTGGGATCAATTAAAGGATTGATGATGTCTCTAGGCTAATCTATATGCGCTAATAGTTGATGATGTCTCTAGGCTAATCTATATGTGCTAATAGTTGATGATGTCGCTAGGCTAATCTATAGGTGCTAACGTAAAATGAAAAACGCCAGCGAATTAAACATGGCAGCAGAAAGGCAAACTTTAGGATAAAATGATAGAATTCTAAGGGGAGGGGAGGGGAGGGAGATGGGAGAAGGGGAGGAGGACGCCTGTAACACCTTCAGGAGCACGTTCCCACAGTCCCGCTCCTGACTGCACCACAGGCTGTAAGCCCTTAGCACATTTAAGACAGACTCGGCCACAGGCCAGCAATGTGCAGTGTGGTGGTCTCGCAGCGCTAGGCAACAAATGACAGGCCAGTCACACAAGCACAGACGTAAGCAGAAACTCTCCACAGGTTTCTGTGGCTGAGATAGGTCTTTCAGTAGGCTGCATGTATTATGTGTGCTTTTGATTTGTTACTTTTAATTCATGGCAGATTTATCAGGATGTCACCTTGACGGAAGGTGAGCAGCATCTGTATTTAGTTGAATTTGGGGGTGATGACACTTTGAGGAAATTGTGTGTGTGTGTGTGTGTGTGTGTGTGTGTGTGTGTGTACGAATCTACTCAACAGTTGCTTTGCTCCAGTCTCTTGGACTGGTCAGATAAAATAGATATCCTGACCATGAGCTTGGTAGCACAATAAACACTAGTGTATGCATGCTAGGCACCTCCTATAAGCTGCTAGGTGGCGAAGTTGGCCTGTAAGAACAGAGAATTCATTCTCTCTCAGTTACATAAAAATGTCCCTTCCTTGTTTATAGGAAGATATCAGCTGACTTCAATGCCTGTAAGGATAGAGTTCTCAAAAGAAGTGAATTAAATGGGATTTGGTCGTTGGTCAGCAAAACGGCAAGAGTGTTTTAAGACTAGCTTCACTGGTTCCAAGTTAAGTCTCACTAACCAAAAAAATAAATTAATAAAGGCAAGATGACCTCACATTCCGGTGTGGGAGACTGGTAAGCGGATATGCCCGAGTTGAGTGTGGGGAGGCTTCTTCTGACTGTTGAGCAAAGAGCTGTCAGTGAAGAGGCACAGGGGACTTTGCTGGAGACGGTCAAGACGCTTTAACAGAACAGGCGACATTTGAGCTGGATCTTGAAGGATGGACAGGAGTTTGCCAGGCGGATGAGGTGATCTCTATATACGGTGCCCAGGACGGGGCCAGGCACTTGGTGAGACCCAATACATGTTAACATCCAGTTCCAGTCAAGGAAGGGTTCCTGGAAAAGGACACCGGTCCGTGCAGCTCAAGGAACGCTTGTTGAGTATCTTGTGTATGTCAGGCGCCGGTCCAGGCTCTTCAATCCTACGTGCCAGGCACAGCCTGTGAAGACAGATAATTATACAAGGGGCTGGTGTGAGCCATGCTCAGATCGCCTATTTATAGTGTTAGTCCTCCAGATGGAACAGGGATGTTTGCTTTAACACTGCTGACGCATTAGCTCTTGGTTGCAAACCCCCCTCCTCCAGGCCTGGCAGCCCCGAGAAGCAGGTAGCCCACGGCCCTTCCAGGCTCGATTTCACAAAGGCATTGGCGACAGCCTACCCTGCCTAGTCTCATCCCTGTGCTCTGGGATACCTTGGCCCACACGTGGGGTCAGGTCCAGGCAGCGGCTCTCCGTAAACAGAGTGGAAGGTGCTTGATGTTGTGTCTGCCTTAGGCTCATTGACTTTAGTCATTTCAACGCTCCTTTGAACCCGCCTGTCCACAAAAACGTGACGCTTAACCATATGCTGTCATACAGTAGAATACAGAAGAGTGTAGACATCAAGATAAGCTGTATTATTGTGGTCGCAGAGCCTATACATTCTATACCTACCATAGAATGTTTATACATACAAGGACTACCCTATGGCTGCTTTCGTAGCAGTTCTACTGGCCAACCTGGGTCACAGTCAATAAAGAAATGAGCCAGGTTCGGTGCAGTTTTTGTTCAATGCTCACGAGTCACTAAGATGAGAATTAATCTAACAATTGTACTAAGAAGCAGAAGCGCGGAACATTCGGTTTACCAAAGATTGAAGATGCCATTTATTAAGATCGAAAGACAGATATCAAGGATTGCTCTGCCCACTCTCTCCCTCGACGAACGCAGTCTGGATCAAGGCTGACATTTATTATTTCTGTATCGTATGCCAGGCACAACAAAAGATATTCACATATACTGTCTTGCCTCATAAATTTTTGTAATATAATTTTGAAATTTATGCATTAATTAATAGGTTAAAGTATATATGGTAGACAAAATGAGGTTTCAAAATATTATACATTGTCTAGCAACCAAATCATGGTAGTTAACATCTGTATTACTCACACAACTATGAATGTTGTGAGAACATGTACAGTCAACCACACGTGCACAGGCGGCGTGTCGTTCATCCCGACTTCAGGCCCAGGGTTGATACTCCGATGCCCATTTTTGTTTATCCATATATCACACCGATCACAAGTGTGCAATAGAACAAAATGGGAAATTTGAAGAAGAGTTTTACCCTCCGAGAGCCTAATGCAATTGTCCAGGGGAACCCACACGACTTTAAAGCTTCCGGGTGACTTTAGCCGGCTGTCCGGATTAAGTCCACTGCTCTCTAAAGCTAAAACCGGTAGGGAGGATTTTTGCTCATGAGGATAAATTGCTGGGAGTGTCACTTATGAGCTCTTTTTCAGTTGGCTATAGCAGGCTGGAGAGCAGTGCGGAGGGTAGGGGCCGTTGGTTCTCTTGCAGAGGACTGGGTCCAGTTCCTAGCACCCACATGGTGACTCACAACCATCTGTAACCCCAGCTCCCGGGGGCTCCTTCACCCTCTTCTGACCCCTGGGCACCAGGTGCACAGGCAGTACACAGACATACATGCCGTAAAATACTCATGCTTATAAAATAATAAAATTAATACGTGTAAAAAAAATGGAAGTGGTTTTTGACTCCTAGTCAGGTATGGTAGTGTGTAACTGTTATCTAGTTCTCAGGAGACAGAAACGGGAGGGTAGAAACAAGTTCAAGGCTAACCTATTAAGACAATGAGTTCTAAGCCAGCCTAGGCTACACAGCAAGACCCTCCATCAAAAACGAAAACGACGGTCCCTTTCTAAACACTGAAGCTGTAAGAAATACTGGGCGTTGGACTCCGGCTTTGACGCCCTCTTGCTGAGCGTCTTTGGAATTGAATAAATACTATGAAAGAAATAAGAGGTGTTCCTCAAAAGACGTTCTACTTTCTTTTTTCTTTTTCTTTTTTTTTTTTTTTTTTTTTTTTGGTTTTTCGAGACGGGGTTTCTCTGCAGCTTTAGAACCTGTCCTGGAGCTCGCTCTTGTAGACCAGGCTGGTCTCAAACTCACAGAGATCCGCCTGCCTCTGCCTCCCAAGTGCTGGGATTAAAGGCTTGCACCACCATCGCCTGGTAACATTTTACTTTCTTACAGAGGGAGCAAGCGGATGCAGCTTGACCTCTTTCTTGTTGGGGTCACAACAAGGTACCATACGATGCCTTGAAAAGGCTTTAGAAAAGAAAGAACCTCTCTCATTTTCCTAATCACCCTGATATAAAGCCCATCTGCTGCCTCCGTCTCCTATTGCCGGACGTTCTCCTAACCACAGACAGAATTTCTCCTGACAGTTGCTCCTGGCTGACGCTCCAGCTGAGTGGCATCGCGGATGTATCTTCTTAGTCACCCTTACTCTGATTGGCTGCCTTTCATCCCCCAACAGCCCTTACAATGGGTCCAGGATGCTAGAGGCGCCAATAGAACTCCTTGACTTCTAGACGAGGCCTCCTTCCCCCCTGCTCTCCAGTGCCAAGCCTTCCCCACCTTATCATCAGGATCCGTTGCTGACTGCCATTTCTGTTGCACGGAGAGCACACGGTGAAGGGACAGCCTGGAATTTTCTCCTGTTTTTTTTTTTTTTTAAAAGAATTACTCTTCACTTGAATATATGTGCACTGCATCGTGGGATTGGAAATGAGAGCCTGTGGATAAAACAGTAAGAAGAAAACAAAGGAACCACAGCAACGCCGACATGTTGTTTCTTAGCTAAGTACTTCAGCTGTGGGGGGAAAAAAAAACCTCTGTATGAGTGGATGATACACAGAATCTGTTATAACTGAGGACAGCTTCACAGTCCCATGTAACAGCATAAATAAATGATAATTCATTCTACCATGTATCTTTCTGTAGTAACAAGACAGTCCCTAGAGATTATTCTTAAAGGAGGCATCCTTCAAAGAGATTCCACAGTTAGAGGGGCTGTCACTGCAGAGATGGCAGTACCAAAAGGCACATTACAGGGAAAGAAGGCAAGTTGTCTCGGATATTTTTTTTTTCTCTCTGTGGTGATAGAATTCTAGTGCAATCCATCTGTCACTGGGTATCAGGTAAGGCCTGGGAGTGATGTCACCGTAGGGACTTAGTGTTGGTCTCTGTTGTTAGTGATGGGAACGCTCCCCAGTGGCAGCGACCCGACTAGCCTTGGTGAAGGGCAGGCAGTCTAGCTTCTAAAGCCATACGTAACAAGTGCCACAGATTTATAAATCAAATGTGTAACCCCAGGGTAGTTATGGAGAAGAGCGGGCACCTACAGGAGAGGCCATGTCAAGTGGCCCACGTGATTCGTGAAAGTCTCATTCACAGTTGATCTAGCAGCGATATTCACCCGAGACAGGACTCCCCTGACTCTGCCCACGAGGCTCACCCTGAAACATGTCTTCAGACCTCCTTTATTCAGTTTCTGAGAGGGCCTCCAAGTTCCTCACTGGTTTGCCGATCAAGTGGTCGCCCACAGATTAATACAGAGAACTCTACCCGCAATAATCGGTCTTCTGGGTAAAAAGAGAAGCCAGGTGAAGCCGCCCTCCCTGTGGCTTGTCACCTTCCTCAGTGGCAGCCTCAGGTGTGCTTGACAGTATTGACCTTGGATAAACCTCTGTAACCCCTCCTTTCCAGTCTGAGCATGCAAACGGATCGACTTCTATCATGTCCTCTTTACTAAGCCTTCACCCACTCTCTGCAAGATGAGAACACTATCCTTTCCATAAAATAGAGATTTTAAAACCTGTGAACACCTGTGTTCTGCCAGGCCTCCTTAGCCTTGCTCCCCAGGGAAAGCTGAGTGTGCCATCTGCCCATTCCACAGCCCCACAAAGCAGGACAATTAGACACGATAGGGAGTCACGTCAAAGCAGGAACTCATTTTATTGCTGTGAGCGTCAGTTTATGTAGGTTAAATGACATTGTGTGATGTGGGGGTACCTCCAGCCAATGAGAGGCAGCCAAGCCCTCCCTCTGGCTGGAGGGGCGTCTACCTAGATTTTGCTGTTTCATCCACACTCCGTAGCTTTGAGACTGTCTTTCAAACTTGAGACAGGCTCTTCTCTGTCCTACAGGCCTCGAGGTACAGGCCCTGAGATAATTTTGGCCCAACAGTATTCCCTGCACGCACACACACACACACACACACACACACACAGAGAGAGAGAGACAGAGACAGAGACAAAGACAGAGAGACAGACACACAGAGAGAGACAGAGAGAGAGGGAGAGGGAGAAAGTGAGAGAGGAAGGTCAAAAGAAAAAGAAGCTAGGCACATAATTACATACTTCAAGAGGGAAAATGGTGTGGAAGTCCTCAGTGCCATGTTGCAAAGTAAGCACAAATGTCAGTATTATCCCACGTTGTAGAAAGTGCAAAGGAGAAGGCATGTGTGCTTCGTGAAACCCTCACCTTCTGGTGCTGCAACAGAGGGACAAAATGCACACCCATGCCCACGATGCGCAGGGGGAACTCAGGTGCATGAGTAGAAAGGGAGAAAAGCTGATTGACGGAAAGACACTGGAGAAACCCTGAGGGGTGGGTGAGCCCAGGGCACTGAGCCCAGGGCAGGCGTCAGAGCTACACATGCCAGAACACTTCAGGAGAGGGGCTAGTCTCGTCATTTCCTTTTTAACTTTTTTTTGTAGTGCATTAACAGTGAGGTTTAGGAGTAGAGAAAAGGAAGACACTTAAAAGCACACCTGCACCCAAAGAAACATTTCAAAGACATGAATATAGTGGAGGAGAGGAAACAGGGGACCTACCTGAGGATGAATAACATTGCGTGGAATATGAAAGTACCATGCTAATGGTGACCAGCCAGATAAAGGGAGTCTTGGGGGACATTTAATCTCTCTGTTTTATTATTTGGCATTATTAAAATTTTGAGCTTCTGTAACTCATTTTTGTCTAAATGTTGAATATAACTGATTTGTATTTCGTTTCTACTTTTACTGATTCTTTGCGGATTTCACATCATGCATCCTGATCTTCCCACCCCCTCACATCTGCCCTCTGCCCTTGTAGCCTCCCCCTAAAAAGCAAAGCCAAATCTGAAAGAAAAACTAGGAAAAAAAATCCAAAGAAGCAAAACCAAGCCAAAACAAACTAACTAACAAAAAAGGAGAAGACTCTTGTCATGGAAGCTGAGTGTGGCCCGTTGAGTCACACCGTGTGCCCTTTAGTCTGTTTGTCTTTACCTGCGAGTGTTCATTGCCATGAGTCATTGGTCTGGCTCAGGGCCTCTGGTTTCTGCCACACTACCAACAATGGACTCTCAAGGCTTCCGTTAGTTATCTCATTGCTGTCCTGTGTCACAAAGATCCTGTGGTGGGGTGGGGTATTCTTTGTACACTGTGAAGATGTGTCTTTGCCAAGGCATCTTCTGATTAGTTTAATAAAGAGTTGAATGGCCAATACCTAGGCAGGAAAGAATAGGCAGAACTGGGGAGAGAAAGGAACTGTAGATGAATATAGGAAGACATGGAAGGCATGGGAGAGAGACACCAGCAAGACACAGAGAGAGTCAGACAAACAGAATGAAGGAAAGTTTTAAAAAAGCCACTGGCAGAACATAGGTTAATAGAAACAAGTTAATTTAAGTTACAGGTGCTAATGGGACAAGCCTAAGCTAAGGCTAAGCTTTTATAATTACTAATCAGTCTCCATGTCATTATTTGGGGACTTGCAGTCCCAACAAGAAAATACTACTATATTTGGTGGCCAAGGTGGGGCATATAAATCTACATAGGGCCTGAGAAAGCTGAAAAAATTCCCCAAAGAGGGTCAGAGGTGGCTTAGGTGACCTTGATCTCTCAAGCAGGCCTGGTACATGAGGAGTACAGAGTCATGGCTCCATTAATACAGTCGAACACTTGAGCAACCAGTGGGACCAGAGACCACTGGTTCTTCCCAGCAGCTTCTTCCCAGCACTGGGGTAGTTAGTAGGTCCTGCCACTGCCTGTGGACCTGAACGGGATAGAACTAGTCACAGGAAAAAAGAAAAATGGTTATAGATGGTGATAAAAAAGCAAATAGTTTAAAAATAATAAAGTCTTTAAAGAAAGAGTAAAGTAATCTAAAAAGAATAAGCCATGTAAGGATGGGAAATACACAGGGTGTCTGGTTCCCGTATGGTACTTTGTCAACTTTCAATTTTTTGGATGCTGATGAGTCAGCAACAGCTGTTGAAAGACATGGAACTCTTTTTTAAATCTTTTTTGTATTTTTAGAATTTATTATTGGGCTATACATTTTTCTCCACTCCCCTCTCTTCCTCCCTTCTCCTCTTCTACCCTCTCCCATGACCACCATGCTCCCAATTTACTCAGAAGATATTTTCTTTTCCACCTTCCTATGTAGATCTATGTATGTCTTTCTTAGGGTTTTCTTTGGTATCTAGTTTCTCTGGGGCTATGGCCTTGTAGGTTGGTTTTTCTTTGCTTTATGTCTAAAAATCACATATGAGTGAATGCATACTATATTTGGGTTTGGGTTGCCTCATACAAAATATCTTTTTCTAGATCCATCTATTTGCCTACAAATTTCAAGATGTTATTTTTTTTACTCCATTGTGTAAATGTACTGCATTTTTTAAATCCATTCTTTAGTTGAGGGACATCTAAAATTAGGAAACAATCTATTTCAAGACTCAGAAATACCACTGTTGGGTATATACCCAAAAGATAATCATACCACAAGGTCATGTGCTCAATTATGTTCATGGCAACATTATTTCTAATATCCATAACCTGAAGACATGGAATTCTAAAATGAAATGCTGAATCAAACCAACCTAGATACTTTAGGGATGTCTTAACTTTAAAATGGAATTCAGAAAATGTATCGCATAGAGGAAGAGTTTATTCTTTGTTTCTACTGGAAACAAGGATTTCTTCAAAATTAATGAAGATCAGATTTTTTTTTTTTTTTTTTTTTTTTTTTTTTTTTTTTTTTTGGTTTTTCGAGACAGGGTTTCTCTGTGGCTTTGGAGCCTGTCCTGAAACTAGCTCTTGTAGACCAGGCTGGTCTCGAACTCACAGAGATCCGCCTGCCTCTGCCTCCCGAGTGCTGGGATTAAAGGCGTGCGCCACCACCGCCCGGCTGAAGATCAGATTTGACTGTGGGAGATGTCCTGAAAATCTTGGCAACAAGCATTAAAAAAAAAAGAAAAACTGCAAGGCAGGTGACATGTATGTTGATCCCTCTTGTATGGGAACAGCTCTGAAATTGGATGATACATGACAAATCTTGTTGGTTACAGAGTTCTTACAACAATTTGATTATATAGTTCAAACATAGTTATATAGATGAGAGATGTCTTTTACCTGCTAAAACATAAAGCAGAGAATCATCTTTAGCTGACTTGTACATACCGTACATTCCATATTTATGTTAATGCAGAGATGTATGTTACTTTTAAAAGCTGTGTGTTTTCAAAAAAGGGGGGAACAGAATCTCATGAAGACAAGAAGTCCAGGTGATTCATCCTCTCAAAATGCCTTTATTGAAGTTTTTTCAACATTCAACATGCAGAACAACTTCAAAATAGCTAGCTGAGGTGGTTCAGCCTCACAGACTACCCTAGCCAGGACTTCAGATAAGCCCTGAACTTCTCCACCACATAGAGACTAAACAAAAAAATAATACAGCTAGCTGTCCCAGGACTTGACCATTACCTCACTTTTCTCAGGGTCCTCTAAAGATACTGTTACCCCCAGACAACAGGAAGTAATTTTAAGAACATGATGCCCACATTCCTAAGAGGTGGGGTGGATGGTTTTTGGTTGTTTGATGAGTTATGGATGTTTGTCATCATTTAGTGTGAGGCTTGGTTATAAGTTATTATTAGCTATGGTCAGGGAAGAAACTAAGCAAAAAATATTAGATTCAGGGATCTCATTCTGAAAAGAAAAAAAAAAGGGAATATAGGAATGGTAGGATCAAAGAGTAGATTACTGAACCTATTTTTAAGCTCAAAACAGAACTACTAGCCTTAAATATCTAACATTAGTATGGATTTTTTATACTGACACAAATTTAAGGTTATTTTGTTATACTGTATATGTTTCTACTCTTGTTTAAGGTATTTTTGTATATTGATACAAATTTAAGGTTATTTTTGTTAAACTGAATGTATGTTTCTTGTTTAAGGTATTGCATGTAAGAAGCACATTTAAAAATGTATTGTAAATTTATAGTCCTTGAAAGTCATTACAAACTATTCAGAATAAATAGGAAATTCATTGTAATTAATCTAACAATCAAAATTGTTAAGCCATGTGAGGTATGTTTTCAATGTTAAACAGATATATTTTAGATAGAGATGGTCTCCGAACACTTAGAGGCCAAAAGAATATGTTACTTAAAATGTTTTAATAACATAAGATTTTTCATGACAGTGAGACACATCTGCATCTGGCAGCACCAATTTACTTCAAAATATGGACAGTGGGCATTGAAGAACGCGCATAGTTTGCTTTAATTTATGACAAAGATAGTCACTGTGCAAAGAAGCTGCTGTTGCCTTGACTGCTGACAGTATGCCTGTCCAAATTGTACAAATGGGACACAAAAGAAGGCAACTGCTAAACCTTACCAAGACACGGTAGGACAGTCTTTCAAAATTCCTACTTTGCAGAAAAGTTTGTCAGATATTCTGGCCGGTAGGCCAAAGATAGATGCCCCAATATTGAAGTGGAACCTTAAGTGACTGTCCAGGCAGTCAGCTGTCTCTGCCATTTCTGTAGTTTGAGAAGTTGCTTGCTCTACACCTCCTATTTATCCATAAACTACCTGTTTATATCCTTCTCGGGTCTTTACTGGGGTTGAAGACAAGATAGTTATAGTTATAGTTTTCTTGTTACCAAATTCAAAGAAGAAAATTGTGTAAGAGATGCAAAGTTTATAAGGTTGAGAAACATAAAAGTTTAAGTTTTTTTTTTTATCTGAGAAGATGTTTTTGCAGCTAAAATATATTTTTAGGATGGTAATACAACTTGTAATCAAAACTGGCTTAGGTACAAAACTTTAAATTCATCAAGACAGGATATATAATAGAGTATTTTCTCTGAATATGCCAAAATCAAATGGACTGGACATTGTGAGTGTAATTCTTCCCTAATAATTCCCTATATTCTTATTGCATGTAGTTTTACTATGCTAGAGGTTTTTTTTTTTTTTTTTTAAAAAAAATACTCTCCTTTTTATTTAGATAAAAGGGGGAAATGCTGTGGGATATTTGCACACTGTGAAAAGGGGAAATGTTGTGGGATATTTGTATACTATGTGAAGATGTGTTGCTGTGCGTGGTTTAGTAAAAAGCTGAATGACCAATAGCTAGACAGGAAAGGCTATGCAGGGTTTCCAGGGAGAAAAAGGAAGAGAAAAATGAATCTAGTCATACAGAAGACACCAGGGAGGCACTATATGGTCAGACATACAGTACAGAGTAGAGGTAACGAAGCCACTCGTCACAGTTTAGATTAAGAAAAGCTGATTAATTCAAGTTACAAGAGCTAGTGGGACAAGCCTAAGCTAAGGCCAAGCTTTCATAATTAACAGTAAGTCACGGGTTAATATTTGTGGGCTGGTGGTCCAAAGGTAGTCCGACAGAAAAGCTTGCTACCCAGGCCACTCAGAATGGCACATGACCCAGAGGAGTGCTTTAAATCTCTGTAAAATCCAGAGATCTTGCTTGACCACCACAGTCTTTATTTTACAGATATTTTTACAGAGACAGAAAATTCTTCTGGGACAAACATCCCCAAGGATTGAACAACGGTCATTATAGTCTCACAAATGCAACTGTGTGGTCTAAAGCAAGCCACAGACCCTGTCTATGAAATGTGCAATGCTAAATGTGTTCTGAACTTAATTTCAACTTTCAAGTTCAGATGTTCTCTGAGGGTGTATCTGGCGGCATTGTCTAGGATCAAAATACATGGTATCATATTCTGGAAGAATTAAACATCAGGTATTAAGAAGCTTTAATCATATAAATGAGCCCTCATTTAACTTCTAGTGTTGAAATTAAGATCGGCTCCAGCAGGGGTCACTATCGTCGCACTGGTTCCCAAATCTGGAGCCCTCCCTGTGTAGGGGCTGTGTCTATATGACAGGTCTGTTCTTTATTTACCTTGATGGACTCTAAGGAGTTGCTCTCCGTTCCCATATTAATCCAGATCCCTCTTTGAAGGAGCTTGGGAAAACCCATCCTGGCTGTCTTGCTCTAATGTCCCCTGACCTTGTTTATTTACTAACTCTCTCAGCCTGACATCAGAGAATATTTACTTCCACTGATGTTGGTGCTTTGAGAGAATTTATTCCACTTGACAAGCAATGCTCTCTTTTTTTGTTATTATTTTTGAAGAAGTATGATAAAGATATTTCTTTTACATATAAGAAATACTTTTTAAAGATACGAAGTTCAATTCTATCTTGACTTACTTTTATTTCTTCCTAACCTGCCCCAAAATATATTCACTTCCTTTGGGACCCAGAAAACGTTATATTATCCCTGAGGAATCTATTATTCTGCAGTCTTGCTGATGGCTTATACCCCCATAGTAAACCTGCTACATATATGATGCTAGAAATGGACCAGGTTGAATTTGCAACAGAAGGATGTGGATTCTGTAACAGTTCTAATTTCAACATTCTATTTGGGCTCTAAAAATAGAGAGACTAAAGCACTACATAAAGTTAGCATAAAGTGTCTGTGATGCTGAAGCGGGGGGGGGGGGAATCCAGCAAGCCTAACACTCCCAGGGTATCATAGCCCTCCCTAAGTCTTGTATTAAGACACAAGCTTATATTGTAGGTCTTAGGGTCTTTAAAAGAATGGTTCAGTTTAAAACTACTCTAATAGGGATTCATTCTACCCTAAATCATTTCCCAGAACTCTGTGTGTTACTGAACACCTCACTCTGGTTCTGTTGCACCAGGAGCCAAGGAAATTAATTCCTGTACCACAAAGAGTAGCTCTCAGTCCTTTGGTAGACTTCTACATTCATTTTTGTTGAATTCTAAGAAATCTTTAATTTATTTCTTTATTTCTTCCTTGACCCAGGGGTGATTCTATTGAGCATTGTTCAATTTCCATGAGTTTTTGGGCTTTCTGCAATTAGTGGTGACCTGATGAGATACAGGGGGTTATTCCAAATTTTTTGATATCTATTGATATTTCCTTTGTGACTGGGTTTGTGGTCAATTTTAGAGAAGGTTCCATGAGGGGCTAAGAAGAACGTATATTCTTTTGTGTTTGGGTAAAATGTTGTATATATGTCTGTTAAGTCCTTTGGAGTTATGACATCTGTTAGTTCTCTTATTTCTCAGTTATGTTTCTGTCTGGTAGAACTGTCCATTGGTGAGAGTGGGGTGTTGAAGTCTCCTACTATTAGTATGTGGATGTTGATGTGTGATTTAAGCTTTAGTAATGTTTCTTTTAAATGTGTGGGTGCTCTTGTATTGGGGGCATAGATTCAGAATTGAGAGTTCATCTTGATGGATTTTTTTCTGTGATAAGTATGAAGTATCTTTCTCCATCACTTTTAATTGATTTTTAGTTTGAAGTCTATTTTGTTAGATATTAGGATAGTTAGACCCACTTGTTTCTTAGATCCATTTGATTGGAAAATCTTTTCTCAACCCTTTATCCTGAGGTAATGCCTATCTTTGAAGTTGAGGTGTGCTTTTTGAATACAGCAGAAGGTTGGATTCTGTTTTTGTATCCAGTCTGTTAGCCTATGTCTTTTTATAGGTGAGTTGAGTCTATTGATATTAAGAGCTATTAATGACCAGTTATTGTTAATTCTTGTTATTTTTTGGTGGTAGTGTTTGTGTGTTTCTCTTCTTTGGGGTTTGTTGGTGGGAGCTTATCTGTTGCCTGTGATTTTGGGGGTGTAGGTAACTTTCTTGGGTTGGAGTTTCCCTTCTAGTACTTTCTGTAGGGCTAGATTTGTGGCTAGGTATTGTTTAAATGGGTGTAATAATCTGGGCTTGCATCATGGTGTTTTGGTGTCTTCAACACAACTGTTCTTCTCTTCAATTCGAACTTTTGTAAATAGTTATTCTTGTGTCAGGCCCATTACTAAGTGTTGGGTCCATGGGGGGGGGGGGGTCACGCAAAGATGGGGACAGACCACCATATTCTGATAAACCAGAAGCAAACTTTATTCCAGAAACCAGAATCCAGAACAAAATAAAAAATAAAAATAAAAATCTCCATGGGACACAAAAAACTTATCAGCTAGCTGAGACCACAGCCAGAGATGGATTTTGTTAGACTTGTGGCAAAAGGCTGGTCTCTGAACCCACCTTTTTATAGTAAGGGCACCAAGCATTAGGTCTAGACAAAGGAATTTGTACAATCTCAAGGGAAAACTTAGATACAGATTACCTTATTTTATAATCTTCATTAACAGAGGATTTTTTTTTTAGTTAAATTAGTGTTTGCACTTAACCTATTGTCTTTCCTAGTACTTATAGGTGGTGTTTACTGAAGCCCTGTGGTCTCCCCTTTGATGCTGCCAGTTTCACATAGCAGGGAAAATGCATAACCCAGAGGTCATATATCTATCTCCTAAAAGTTGACTCAGCTCATATCCATAGGCTAGCTCTCAGTTTGCAGAGAGATGCTTTGGCCTCATAAATAGAGCTACGGGTTGTAAAGCGAAATAACCCACTGTTAATAGTTAATCCTCAAGCTGCTGAGAAAGCTGCTGACAGTCTGCTCTCATTCTCCTAGGCTTACAACTTTCTATTTCTTTATTTCTACTTCCTATTTCTGGAATCTACACTTTTATTTTCTTATTCTTGGGCTCTTCCTAATAGCAGAAGAAAAGAAAGTACTAGAATATTCTATCATAACTTTCCCCTTTTAGGAACACAATAATGTATTAATAAAAATGGTACTGCATTTCTAAAGAAACTCAGTTCCTTAAGTAGAAAGTACACGTGGTACAGATAAAAGGCATGGGGCAGTAGGTGAATGTTTATTATTTAAAAAATTAGATATTACTAAAATAGTACCTGTGATACAAACCAGAAAATGGGCACTTAGATGCCCGAGAACAGAAGCAAGGAACGAATGATTAAAGGTTGCTGACATAAAATTCATACCCTGTAATTTTTTAAGCTGTTTAGATTGCTGCCTCACATGGAAAAACATTATAGTTCATGCCATCTTGTCTTCATCCTTGTTTCCCTTCATTGCCGATCTCTGTGGGTACCTCACATTCAATCAGTCTTTGGTGGGTAGTGTCAAGGTCAGGCTTGGCTGGCCGTGAGATCATTTAATGTTTACAGATTCCAGAAGTGGCATTCAGTTGGCTGGTGCTGTTAACAGATGTCAAACCCAGCTGCCGTTGGGTTTGCTCTTTGAGAATTTCCCCGGCTTGGCAGCCTGACGGTGGGAACCTAAAGTCTAGGTGAAAGCTAGTTAGAGGCAGTCAGGAGGAAGCTGTCCACGCACTCCTTCAGGCCCACGCACCAAGGGAGCTAGCTTTCTTTGCCTCCCTGTCCTGCAACCATTCACTTGGAGCAATTGCTGGGCCAGTAGCTTTCTGGCTAGGGCCAGTGGCTTAGTTTTATGAAAAGGCCCTCTCCGCTTGCCGAGACCTCTGTGTTCTCCCAGCAACAGAGCAGAAAAGCTTTTACATTGCTTTGGTTTGTGCTCCAAAAAAGTCTAGTGTGTGTGGGGGGGAGGGCATATGCATCTGTAGGGATTCTACAGGTCATTGTCACAGTGAGTCATGGTGAGGGGGAGCATTTTTAAAAGAACTAACAAAGGGGAAGTATGTGTAATAAGACATCTCATTGGTGCTTCAGGGGATCAAAGTTTTGTTTGCTTTTTCTCATCTCTTCAGCAAATCTGTTAGGTTGATTACTGCCATTTGGAAGACAAGAAAACTGAGCCATAGAGCACTTAAGTCCTTGGCCCAAAGCCACGGGGCTAAAACCGTGATTCCAACTCAGGTCTGCTACCAAATCCTTCAGTCTTTCCATCCGGCTGAAGTTCTGCTGAAAGGGGTCAGGGAGAGTGGAATCTAAGTTCGGAAGAGTCCTTCCTGTGCTCCTGTCTGCATATGAAACATTACTTCCCTTTTTATTTTGAACCGTGTTTCTTGGCAAGCAAAAGATTTATTAGTGCAGGGTGTTTCCTGCCAGCGACGTCTACTGAGATGACTTGCAAACATTGCCTTGCCTTCTGCCGCTGTTCATATTTACTCAGGGGTGGCTGATTCCTTGTTAGTATCCTCTCCAAGCAATGAACTGCTCCTTCAAGACCTTAAGAGGATACTGAGGGGAGGTAGGGAAAGGTCATTTATAGGAGACTTTAGTTGGGAGCAACTGGTTACTACATAAGAAATACGAGTCTAGTTCCTGGTGGTTTAAGAAATAGAAGCCAAAGGTAAGCTGAGAAAATAAATGACCAGGCCAATAAACCATGAAAAACTCTAAGTTTTTCCGATCCCCAAAATCAGAAATATATTAGATAATATGGGTGTAAGAGATACATATTCATATTCACCATCTTCAAACACATATGCTGAATCCTAATTCTAATCCTCACTGAGAATGTATGTGGGATGGGACCTTTGGCTCCAACGGCTTTCTTGTTCAACAGAGCTGAGAGATCTGCGTGTCTCTTTCAGTGTGTATGCATGCTATCTCCATGTCTTGGGGATAGCAGACAGTTGTGAAGGGAGGCAGGGAAAAGAAAAGAAAATTTTAAGACGGTTAAATCAGAGAGGCATAGAGCATATATCCACTGCCCAGTATCTTATTTTATTATCTGTGTATAACAAATATATCCATCCATCCATATATATGCTAGTATGTAGAAGGGATTCATTGCATGGGTTTGCTCTTCTGTAATGTGGTCTAGTAAGCCACGGAAGCAGTCAGCGCAAGACTGAGTTATTTGCTTATCTGATCTTGGTGGCAGAAGGGAAGCCAGGGCATGAAAGACAAGCTTCCTCTAAAATCCCATCTGCCCCTGCCCCTCCTTTCCTCCTTCCCTCAGTTGGAGTTGCCATCTCCCTATCTAAGGCCAGTTCTTGTTCCTCTACCTGCAATCCTTGGAAGTACTGGCCGTCAATAAATAACCTTGAATCTCTACCATAGCTTGAGTTTGGCATCCTGTTCATCCATTGGTAATAGATCCTCAGGGAGAGAGGGGTGTCACCTTCTTCCAACGTCCCCTCCAGCTGCTTTCATTGAAGCTCTCTCAGCTGGTGGTTACTTCTCCCCAGCCATTGGCTGATGGGACTCCTCAAAGTGAGCCCAAGGTTCTTCTCTTTCTGTTCTAACTTCACTCTTTGGAAGACTCTGTTCTTCTCCTTTACAGTCTGAGGCGCTAATCCAAATAGCCTCCTGCTGTCTTCTTGTCTCCGCTTGGATGTCTCCCCAAAGCCCTAAGCTCAACATGTTCCAAACTAAAGGCAAGACATTTGTCATTAAACTTTCTCCCTCTCCCACCCCCATTCTGTCTTGTTAAATGGCCTTAGCAACTGCTCAGACAAGCCTTCCAAATACCGGAGTACAAACTCTGACTCAGCGATATCCCTTTTTCAAGTTAATTCATAGGCGGGGGGGGGGGGGGGGAGGATCATTAAATATTTCTTAAATCCATTCATTTTCCCCCATCCCCACCGGCATCACTTTGTTTCAAGCCACCAACATCACCCCTGTACCTCTGTCCACTTCTTCCCATGTCCACCCTCTTTGTGATCCAGTGTGCTCTCCGGCCTACATTTTAAAAATGGGATTTACCTTTAAAATATTTCAGAGCAGTCCTTTGCTCTGAACACAAGCCTAGATTCCCAATAGGACATGCGCAACTCTTCATACACCAGCCGTGGCACAATCTCGCTTCGCTGTCCTTTGACCCCTTGTCTGTCCTCTAAGTGTCTAGAAACCATAAGGATACTATAAATGGTGTTTTGATGAGTGGTTTTTAAATAGATGTTCATATTTATCACAATAAATCGTAAAAGTATGAGAAACAGAATAACATGATGACAACTGGAACATATAAATAACTTGAGATCGGGGAAGAGTCCCGGAAGTATCAGAACTAAGGAGGAGGTGGGTGAAAGCGGAGGGACATGTAACCAGCCCATAGGCTTGTTTCTTCCAGATGGAGGTCTCAGTACCTGAGGAGTATGCTAAACCGCCCCCTGCAAGGAGAGCCTGGGCCCTAGAAGGGGATTCCAGGCCCTAGAAGGGGAGTCCGGGCCCTGGAAGGGGAGTCCGGGCCCTGGAAGGGGAGCCCGGGTCCTGGAAGGGGAGCCCGGGTCCTGGAAGGGGAGTCCGGGCCAAGAAAGGGAAATTTGGGCCCTGGAAGGGCAGCCAGGATCCTGGACAGAAAATACTTAGGTAAATCTAGGAGTCAAAAGGGATTGTGATGACTTTGAACTGGAAACTAAGGGAATTCTGCCCATAGTCTCAGGTAAACAATAAGAAAGCTGGTTATTGTAACGGATCCTGAATGAGTAAGCTGACCTGCGGGAAACCAAAGCCAGCGTCTACACCTGCACAGAGGAGAAATCTGACAACATGAAGATGCGGAGTCAGTCTGGAAAAGGATGGGTTCTTCTTCTCAAGTTGAGACAAGAGAAAAGTACTGTGTGGGTTTCTTCCTCACGGAGAACGCTCTTTTACTGAGTAGATGACCCTCAGAATTGAAAATCATACCATAAAGCAACCGCGTGTGGAAGCCGGCAGACGAAAGCAGTGGGACCCATAGTTTGGAAGAACAGAATCGCACGAAACAGATATTTACAAATTCTGTCCAGAGTGTTCAAAGGAACGAGAGGAGGAACGCAGATCACAGATGGAAAAAAAAAAAAAAAAACCAATGGAGTGGAGATGGATGGGGGGAAGTCTAGTGAAGCATTTAGAAACCCAAGTTCTGTCCGAATCTGTCCACCTGACTCTTGCCGCTTCTGTGCACCACCCTCGCCATCCTTCCAGCCTCGACCTGATGTCATTTCCTACGCATCCCTTGGCCAGCCTCTGAAAGGACACGGGTTTCCTCTTTTAGAAATTCCCGTGGCTTCTTCTCTTCTCCCTTCTTTCCTGAAACGCTCATCACAAGTCTACTTTTTTTGCTCAGTGTGTGTCGGTGCCGAAGTGGAGGGTACCAGGTCTGCCTTGATTCCCACCTCCTTCCCAGTGCCTGGCTGAATGCTAGGCTGGGCGATACTGCCAAGGCAACTACTTCCCTTGTCGTTCTAGTTTGCTCCTGATAGCTCTGGTAATTATTAAACAGCTCTTCCACCCTTTGGCACACAATTTGAGCAATAAATTGTATCAATGCTCTCAATGCTGGCTGATAAATTTACTGAAATAAAATGCCGTATTTGCTGTCTCCCTCCAGTCTGTTTCTTTAGAGCTCACAAAGACCGTGGTTTTCTCTGATTCTTCTTTCTTCCTTCTAATTTATGCATTTCCTCCATTCCTCATTCGGCTTTATTTTCTTTCTAGCTAGTTTAGAAGAGACTATTTCTTTAAAAATACTTTATTATTCTGTTGGTATTTTTCCTTGCTGCCGCCTAGCCCCATTCATGAAATAATCCTCATGGTTTCTTAGCTTCTTTCAGTCTATTCTGTGATGTCTTTTTCCCAGCAGGACACATGTTGACACAGTTTAAAGTCATTGCTCCCTGGTTCAGACAGGCCCTCTGGGTGCCCAGTGATGCTCTGGTGCCGATCCTAACCTCATAGCCCATAGCCCAGCCCGAGCATGGACCACACAGCACCAGGGTTGTGTGCATAAATCGTTCTGCCTTGTGGGTTCTCGTTCTTCATTCCAATAGTGTTTCGCCCAAATTCACATTGTGTAACAACCTTAGTACCTGACTTTAAAAACTTTTACAAATATAGCCAGGTGGTGGTGCTGCATGTCTTTAATCCCAGCACTCAGGAGGCAGAGGCAGGAGGATCTCTGTGAGTTCAAGGCCAGCCTGCTCTATAACAGATAGTTTCCAATTTATCAATATTTCTACATATTCGTACCTAAGTGGCTTCGTGTGTCTTTATGGTACCTGTGCTGAGGAGTCACAGTGGCACATGCCTGTGATCCCACCACTCGGTAGGCGGGGGCATGAGGATCGTGTCGAAGGCCAGCATGACCTTGGTGATAGTTTTGCTACTTTAGGTTGCGAGGATACACATCCCCACCTGCGCTCTTAGCCATAGCAAGTTCGTTTTCGCTGGGTTTCTCTAACTCTGTCTTCCTTACCCACTTCACCTTCGTTTACTTCTTTCATCTTGTCGGCGAGCTCTTGGCCACTGATGCATTTAGCTCTTTCTCCTCTTAGCTAGCTGCCTAGCTGGCTCTGAATCTGGCAACCTGGGACCTCTCTTTGATGCAGGTTAATTCTTGTCTGTGTAAATCCACTCACAACCCACGGGAGGTGTTGCCCCGGAACAATAATCACCCGGGGAAGAGAAAGAAAGAGATTCCACTGAATTTGCTAAGCAGTTGTATCACTTGTCTCTGGCCCAAGAATCTGAAAGGCACTACGAAAACCTGACAGCTTCCTGAAGACTCTCTTTCTCCTTCAGTTCCAAGAGAACCGTTACCAGCGAACGAAGAAGTGCGGTGGCAATGTCAAGCGCCGACACGGCTCAGGAATGGCTTAAATTCACCCAACGGAGGAGATTCTATTCCTAGATCCTACAGTGCTGCCAACAAGAAACACAAGCTAGAGAGAAGAGTTGAAACTAGAGACTGCCAAGCAGTCTTTGGCAACCGTGTGGGCTCCATCTAGGTACACCAAAAGAGGAGCCATGTTTCTGAGCAATGGAGTCCTCCTTTTTCAACAGTCTAGGCTACACGGCTCCTGCACGTCACCAATCCATGTTTACTGCTCTGTCTAAACTGTGAGGGTCAGGTGATGCAGTCAGAGAGGCATTGGAGTGGCCAGGCTTGTGATTGACTCTGATAGCTACCAAGTTAACCTGCTTCTGCATCTTCATCTGTGAAGTAAGAACGCACGCCTCACTGAGCTAAGGTGAAGACTAACACAGCGGCAATACCCAACAGGTCATCTGATATAAAATCACCGTGGCGGAGAGCAAGTTTCGTGAAAACTGTCCTTCCGTGATGTGTTTCTTTCCTCCCTGATTTTGTCTTCCTATTTCTTGGCACATAGGTGCCAGCATTTCTAATCGGAACCGAAGAGAAACCGATTTTAAATTTTAGTTTAAAGATGCTGAGACGGCGCTGGTTTGCCAATAGAAGTAGGCGTTTCCATGCATCTATTTGATTTCAGGAAGGTATCCAGCCTCATCCGTCAGCAGCCTGAGTACCGCTTGTTCCCAAGGGTCCTGCTGGAAGAGTGGAGCCAGGCGAAGTGAGAGTGCTGCATCAGGACATCAACGCCATGACATGGCAGTGGGAGCATGCTCATCCGGGAACATACGTTCCTCTCCGGGGCAAAGAAACTAGCTCGATATGTGAGGTGGGCAGAGAGCAGATAAATAACAGAGCCCTGACTCTGCCTGGGATATGCATGCCCACAGTGTCAGCATTATAGAATATGGCCCAACATCAGACTTCTAAGGCCTTTGTTTCATGAATAAAGTCCCTCTGAGGAAGGGAGGGACTTGCTGAAGTTAGCACGGCCAGTTATTTCTACTGGGGCCCAGCGCGCTTGCCCTGAACAAGTCTAAGGACAGAATTTCTGCTTCCTGTAGCAATGCGGGGGGGGGGGGGTGAGGGGCACCTGGCCTAGGCACACAAAAGCCGTCAGTCATAAAGAATGTTAATTCTTTATTGCTAACCTTTTCTTATTTAAAAAAAAAAAAAAAAAAAACATTTGAGAAGACCACAGGTGGTGTGCAGGACTACCCTCCTAGCCAAACAGCCTCCATCTTCTGGGGAACTCTGGGAAAGAATTTTAGCAATACTTGCTATTCTCTGTAATTTGGCTTCGAATGGCAAAACCCTCCTTGTAGTATGTGTGTTAGCGAATGCTGGTCTGAATCTTGGCAGCTCATGCATAAAACCCTCAAGAGGCATAAAAGAGTAGCCTAGGAGGATCCGAAAAAGAGCAAGAAGCTGACATAGAGGGCAGTAGATATGCTCTCCAGCCCTCACATAATGACATTTCTAAAGAAATCGGAGAGGCATCTGAAGTCTTAGCCTCAGAGAGGTAGAGGCAGTAGGATCATAGGTTCAAGGCTAGCTAAGACGCTGTCACAAAAAACTAGCAAATAAGAAAAACAGAGGAGAGGGAAATATTTCCATCTAAAATTTTAAACATCATGTGAAAACTTGCAGAGGAAAATGAGGTTTAATGCTTGAAACGAAAATTTGTAATTTCAGCTGAAGAGACTCAGCTGCAAGCTCTCAAGAGTCTTACATGGAATTTCTGAGAGTTTTACTTTCTGATTGCGTCATTTTGTAAGAAATAATGAAGAGAGAAACTATATTAATAAAATGTATTTGTATAATAGCCTTACTGGGAAATGATGTTTTCCACCATTTAAGTTTCATAGATTTTTATATATGTTATCATAGGGTAAAGACATTTATACTGTGATGTACAGGAAACTGGCTATCAAGAGAATTATAGGTCAGGAAACTGTGGGTAACATGCTTGGGGAACAAGGCCTCTTGGCAGGTGCAGATGGTCTATGTGGATTATGGGAATAATGTGTATCTAT
Source organism: Arvicola amphibius (assembly GCF_903992535.2). Classification (NCBI taxonomy): domain Eukaryota; kingdom Metazoa; phylum Chordata; class Mammalia; order Rodentia; family Cricetidae; genus Arvicola; species Arvicola amphibius. The sequence continues at coordinate 23,859,677 of NC_052064.1, forward strand.
AATGTCAATATTAGCAGTGTTCTCTGTGCCAGCCTTCTGCGGTGTGGGTACTGTTTTTTTCAGGGAGTTTCTGAGATCATTGTAAGGTCTGCTAGATTCCTCTTCATCAGATCCCCGTGTCTCTACTCATGGTGACCTCAAAAGATCCTCTCTGGCCACACGCTGTCACCCTACCACAACCAGCCTCTTGGGGGTGTCCGGCTTTATATGACTACTTTATCTGCCCCATGTACAGCTTTTTCTGTGATTCCCCAAGATCTGAGTAGTCTCCAGAGAGAGACAGAAAAATAATTCTCTAGTGACTTGAAGGCACAACGTTTTCTTAAGACCCAATTGCTTCCTTCAGGCATTTTTTTTTAAGAAAATATCCATTTACTTCCAAAGAACCCTGTGGTTTCAAGAAGTGGACTTGCCCCAAATTCCCAAGGAAAACGGGGCACACATAACGAAGAAAAGTCATCCAGTACCAGAAAACCCTGGTTCACTTTGCCAGCTGGGGAGATTCACTGGTGGCAGCTGGGGAGGGTGTGGCTGGCTTGGGGCGGTGGCTTTCTGGCATTAGCCCTTAAAGCACCATAGAACCTCCACCTGACGATAGATGAAGAAAATGACAGAGCCCCACATTGGAGCACCGGACTGAGCTCCCAAGGTCCTGATGAGGAGCAGAAGGAGAGAGAACATGAGAAAGAAAATCAGGACCGTGAGGGAACCTCCATCTGGCGACAGATGGGGAAGGTGACTGAGCTCCACATTAGAGCACTGGACTGAGCTCCCAAGGTCCTGATGAGGAGCAGAAGGAGCGAGAACATGAGGGAGAAAGTCAGGAACGAGAGGGGTGCGTTCACTCATGGAGACGGTGGGACAGAACTAATGGGAGATCACCAACTCCAGTTGGAATGGGACTGATGGATCATGCGACCAGACCTGTCTCTCTGAATGTGGCCAACAGCGGGGGCTGACTGAGAAGCAAAGGACAATGGCTCTGGGCTCTGATTCTTCTGCATGGACGGGCTCTGTGGGAGCCTTCTCAGCTTGGTCGATCACCTTCCTGGACCTGGGGGCAGTTGGGAGGACCTTGGTCTTAGCATAGAGTGGGGAACCCTGATGGCTCCTTGGCCTTGAGAGGGAGGGAGGGGAGGTATGGGTGGAGGGGAGGGGAGGGAAGGGGGAGAAGGAGGGGAGGGAAGGGGGAAGAGGAGGGGAGGGAGGGGGGAGGAGGAGGGAAGGAGATGGAAATTTTTAAATATAAAAAAAATAAACCATGAGGAAAAAAAAAGTATTAAAAAGGAACCATGCTGGGCCCCCTTTCAGAGAATCTAGCGAGGTAGTTTGGGTTAGGAGAGTAAAAGCATGCCGTTTTTAAGGGACACCAGGCAATTCTGGTCTGCTAGACCAAGGACCACACTGAGGAGTGTTGAGACCTAGAGAAAACACTAGAGAAGTCCAGCACCTGACCCCACAGGCGCCACAGGGTGAGGGCATACCGGGCCAGGAAAGGAATGCTGCCCTGCAGTAAATGGAAAATTGCTTTCGTCTTAAAAATCTAGCAGTCTTTCGGATAAAGTATCACGGTATGAAATGATGCTCAATTTGCCAAGAATCCCCACGGCGTCGACTGAATTCAGATTTTTTTTCACAGAGAATAAAGAGCTTAGTCTGCCAGACCCCTCTTAAAAGAGAGGCCTTTGCATCTGCTTTTCATTGCAGCTGCTCTTGGGACAGCAGGGATGTATCGAGCTTTTTCCTTTGATGCCCTCCTCTGCTGGCTAGCTCTGTATTTAGTTCAGGTTCTACTAAGATGAAGCAATGAGAGCTACACAAAGATAATAGGCAGGAACAATGTAGAAAAAGCTGAATGACCATAGCAGGTAAAAGATCAGGAAAGAAAATTATCAAAACAAACACCTCCCTCCCTTGATAGAACCATTACTACATGTAGACTGTATCACAATCACCAAAACTCTGCTCCCCCAAATTATGAAGTTGTAAACCATGGTCTGTAGGAAGATGACATTTGGAGCCCCTCACCCAATTGCTGGCAGTGGGTGCTGGCCCTTTCTGCTGCCCTGAAAGACAAGCCTACAAGAAAGAGTTCAAGCCTCATTCCAGAAGGCAGAGAATTGTTAGTGTGTCCCATTTACTCCCACGGCTCTTCACCATGTACGGGCAGGTGCGAGCTCATACAATTTCTTCATGGTTAAAGTCTTTAATTGTATAATTTTTGCTTGTCTGTTTACTTCTTTACACGTGTGTGCCGGTGTGTATGCTGGTGCTGTGTGTGTGTGTGTGTGTGTGTGTGCTCCTATAGAGGCCAATGTTGACACTGGCTGTCTTCCTTTATCTCCACCTAATTTTTTGAGACAGTCTCTCCCGGAGCCTGAAGCTCAGCAATTTGACTGAACTGGTTGGCCAGCAAGGCCCTGGGAAACTCCGGTCTCTGCCCTCAGCCCTGGAATAACGGGTGCCCTCCACCATGACCAGATTTTCACATGGGCTCTTGGGATTAGAACTCAGGTCCTCACATTTGCACAGCAAATGCTCTCCCATGAAGCCATGTCTTCAGCCCTTCTACACCTTTCTAAGGTGCATTGGTAGACATCAGTGCGAAGAACACCACAGAAGCCTCTAGAAAAGCAAAGAGCTACTCAGGGAACAAAGGCAGTTCTGGTTATATATAGGCACATGACAGTTGGTAAGGCCAAGGAGTTTATAAAGAGACACATGGTTCCTGCCCTGTGAGTCCGATATCTCATGGAAAGGCCCGTTTTCAAATCAAAACTTGAGGTTGAGTTTATCTATTGCCTTTCTGTTTTCCACTTCAGAAATGAAACCAGATTCTTCCTCATAGTTGAGTCTCAATACTCGTCATCAAATTACTGAATAGTACATCATCTCATACACAGGACTGAGCCTCAGAGTTCCCAGTGTTCATTACCCACCAAGTGATACTGTATGAATAAACTCAACAGAGGTATGATATTACGCCGTAGATGCATCTGAAGGAGCGGTGTTATCGTGCCACTTAGCCAATGTGCCAGCATCCTCTCCTTTAACTCTAGGTAAACTGAGCTAAGTATTTACACATGAAGCTTTTCAGGATCCCCTAGGTTACTATGTAAGGCACTTGTGAAGTTAGTAATAAGCCTCCCTAGGCCTTTAATGTTTGTATTTAAAAATGAAACAGATAAATAGGTAATAGAGAAACCGTGTCCATGTATGCGTACAAACAAACATAAACTCCAACAGCACTGTAATTCTTGGGTTTATTTATACATATTCTACATAAAACCACTTTTGCTTAATCAGCTGTTTAAAGTTTTCTTCTTTTTGCTCTATTTATGATAATCATTTCCTTCCCACTTCAGCTTATTAAGACATAGCATATTCCTTGACGCCTTCCGAAAGCTGTAGTAGGATTTTACATTTTTCTTGCATATTCATCTAGGAAGGAGGTTATTACTACCCAGAGCTGAGTATAAAGAAAAGGGGTTTATCTAGTTCCCAGTTTAGGAGGTTCAAGAGCTTGGTACCAATATCTAGTCAGCCCAAGTGCTGGTCATTTTGGCTACATCACAAGGTAGACTTCACCAAACATGCAAGAGGGAAGGATCACACTTTAAAACACGAACCCAGAGAGACTGGGAGGGTCTTAAACTTTGCAACAATTGTCTCTTGAAAACTCACCAAGGTCTCATAAAGCTAATTATTTCTTTCTGAGCCATCATCCTGCCTCCCCCCCATCCATGGCACCCCGGTGATCTAACAATCTCCCAGGTAGTCCTGTCCCTTAAAGCTTCCATAGATGTTTGTGGGGCTCTCACGCTTACTTCTCAGACCCAGGAAGACAAGCAAGGCATGTACTATAAGATTAATAGATAGTCATCTATAATAACCAAACTTTTAATTATGTTTAGTTAGGTTTTCTAGATATATAGAGATATACTTCAGCTAGATAAATAATCTTCAATACTTCAAAGACCTACAGAATATGGCATTTAAAAGGTTTTAAGAACTTAGACTTTTTCAACAATGAGATATGTCTGCTTCAGGTGACACCAATCTACTTCAAGAGGTTGATGGGCATTGGAGTAACTTGTTATGGAATTTGACTTCAATTTGACAAGGCTAGCCATTTGGGCAAGAAATTGCTCTTGCCTGGACTGCTTGATGGTATGCTGTATAAACTGGACATGCAGGACCCACAGAAAAGTGACTGCTGAACTTTCCAAAAGAGAGGATGGTCCTTCAGGGTTCCTGCTTCACAGAAGAAACTTCCAGACATTGTGCAAGACATGAAAGAAAGTGGTTGATAAACTGCCAATATAGCCAAAACAGTCTTTCAAACTTCCTGCATCATGGAAAAGTCTGCTAGATACTATGGGTCTGTAGGCTGAAGATGGATAAAGCAATGCAGCTGATGTCACTTGTAAATCTGGCTAATTTTGTAAGCTTGGATCAGTATCACTTTTGTTTAGCTTTTAACTTCTCCTTCTCGGGCCCCTCCTCCCCTCACCATAGCCCTGGAAGGCTGGAAACAGGGCTTTCTAATGGTGCTCACACTGCCAACAGCAAAGGGGATGGCATCGTGTGACACTTAGAGCTTTGTTTAATAGCCAATTACGTAAGTGAATTAGAAACGAAGTAAAAGGCATGAATCTGATAACCCACGGATGTAAAACTATATGCACATACCTGACAGAGCAAATACATTTAAGAAAACAGGAAAGAATGGTAGAAGTAAGATTCTAAGTGGAGATGTGAACATTGTACTCAGTCTCACGTGCAAACTGCTGTTTGCTCTCACAAAACCATCCTGCTTCTGGGCGTGGATAAGCAGTCACATCTTCTTACAGTCTGGATCTTAATTGTATACTAAAGACTAGGCTTCTGGAGAGGAGCTAGAGGAAAGTTGTGGGGACTTAAAAGATCGGGCCTCGTGATGCATCTCTGGGAGGGAGATGGGACCCTAGCATCCTCCCCTGGCTTGCTTCTTTTTCATACTTTACTTGCTAAGGATTGCAGGAACCCCAAACAAGGTTCTCTAAAACTCCCATGCAAATTGGCATTCCACTTCTCTTCTGAAAGAGGCATCAGCCCCATTGGAGGAGAAAGCCGCAGCTCTCTCTGACAAATTGCCTGGGATAATCGACTTATAACGAAATGGATTTGCTTAGCTTACAGCCCTGGAGGGTTTAGACCATGATTGATTGGCCTTGGCAGGGCCATCCACTGAGAGGCCAAGAAAGAACCAATTAGTCTACAAAGCATAACACGCTTAGAATTTACAGAAAATATTTTTACAGTGAAATCAAACATGCTACTAGCCAAAGCCGTTAGTTAGTTATAGATGAATTAATGATAAGTCTATTCCCAAGCAATAGACTCTGCCCAACTTCTGCCCAGCTGACCTACTCTCAAGAGGGGAATGAGGAGCTAAGATGGGGAGGGTGTCATTAAGTGGCCTGAGTTCCCCTGTGCTGCTTCTGCCAAGATTGGCCATGTGACCTAGCAACCTGTGTGAGTTAGGATGCTTCAACTGCATGAGAAATACATGCTTAAGATTACATATGTAATCATGCATTACATATGTAATATGTCTTCAGAATACCTCAGGTGTTCTGCTGTCCCTACCACAGATTTCTGCTTGTCATATAGTTTGTTTACATATGTGCTATGGGTATATACATATGTGTGTGTGTGTGTGTGTGTGTGTGTATACACATATACGCACACACGTGAATATACCATGCACATAGCTTTGGATACCAACACTGCAGAAGAAGCCAGACAACCCAAAACCTCAGTAGAAACTCACACAGCAAAGAAAGTTTCCTAAAAACATAACCCCTGACGTGTAGCAAGCCCTCTCTAAGACTGTCCGTGTCTTTGCAAGATTTACGCTCACATCTCGTGGGGACGCCGTCACGTAGATGTCGCGGCCTGTGTGTGGCACCTCCTGGAGCTGTGCAGAAAACATCTGGCGAGTATGCAGTTCTGATTCTGAATGTGAGCGTTCATCTTTGAACCTGAGGACACAAGGACATTGGTGTCCTTCTTCCCAGCTGCAGTCAGGGGTCACATAGCATTCTGCAGCTGGCCTGTGTTACCTTTTCTCTCCATAGCTTAACCAGCACGGGTTTTGCTTCCGTAGAAGTCAGTGTGCATCTGCCTCGCTCTGTGAGAGCTACGAAGCACCTGTCTTACACATCTTTTAATTTAATTATCCCTTACTAACAGATTTCTAAATTACTACTAACTTTCTGTAGAGTGTGTGGTGGCCCAGTGAAAAGCTATAGTTTCCTTCTTTTATGCTAAAAGATTCTCATGAGAAATTGGATCCATAAATGATTTTTGTAATTAAAATATGTGGACAAAATAAAAATTATTCTTCGACTACCTTTATAAGGTGTTTGACAGACACACTCACATCCAGGCCTCAATGTGTGTCTTTAGAAGCCAGTAAAGACTCGCCATCTGCCGGGATTATGTTGTATCCTCTGAGAGTCTGTTTCAGAAGGTTAGACCTTCTTCTTTGTTTCAGAAGGTTAGACCTTCTTCTTTAAAGCAACCGGTCAAAACTGGCTCTCAGTATGAAAGGCAAAAGGCTGTTCTGAGGTGACGAGAAAAGAAGTCATTTGTATATGCAGTTATTCTAATTTTAGGACTTGGTAGGATGCAACATCTGTGTGAAAACAGGGCCACCTTGTCAGCAAGAAACCAAAGCTGACCTAGTAAACAAGGAGGCTGGGAGACATGTGTTGTGCATGTCCCTTTTTCCAATAGAGCCCGGAGGCTACCAAGGTTGTGAGAGCACCTCCACAAATAGACTAGTAGACCAGGCTCACCCCTGAAGATAGGACTGGTACCCTGGGGCTGGGGACCTGGGGTCTCGTCCTCTCCCTCTTCCTCACTGCCCTGCATATCAGCAGAATGCCTTCCCGTCCAGCTTGGGAGATGCATTCTCTCTGGCCCTCAGTGTCCTTCCTGGGACTCTCTTCTACTCTTTCACTCATGTTTGGTTTTTAAGACCCAGTTGGGGTTTGGGAACTTAGACTATCGTAAGTTAAACCCAAAGCAATTTCTTGGACTGATTCTTAGCCCATCTGAAACCAAGGGAAAGTAAATGACTGATCCCGGGACACACAGATTCTGCCACCCATTGTGTAGCTAGTATCTTATTTTGCTTCTCAGCTATCTCCTTAATAACACAGCAGAGTGACAGACAGCTGGGGAGCTGATTCCTGCCGGGAACAGAAGACTCTTGTGTCTCTTGAGAGGCTTGACTTTCGAGCGGGGGGGGGGATAAAATGCTCTGGCTTGAGAGTTTTCTAATACTGGAATTTAGACGCCTGTGACATGAACACTGTGTGTGAGAACCACCAGGTCCTTGTGCTTTCTTCTTCAGCACGGTCGTTCTCAAATACGTCTTGGTTGGATCAAAGATTCGAATGGGTTTCTAGCATCGTAGCTTATGATCGTGGAAGCTATGATGGAGAAGGGAGAAATAGGTTGGAGGTGTCCCCACCACATACACCTTTGCAGGTATCTTTGCTTGAATCTTGATGACACTCTTAGTATACGGTGGGCCGTGTGGCTGTCACACAGTCTCTGACAGCAAGCCATTAGATGGAAGACTTACTTAGCCCTGCGGCCTAACCAGAGTATGTAAAGGGTGGGCGCAAGGGTTTTCATTAATTAATTTATCTGATCTAATGTATCGGGACCTCCTAGCACGGGAGGCCAGCGGACAGCTTGCTTCAGATCTGACTTAACAGCCCTAACTTACAGAGAAAGCCCAGACAATCTAGTGATATCACACCAAAGAGAAGAATCTACCTCCTGGAGCAAGCCGCGAGTAAACCAGACTCCACAGAGCTCACTGCCTCTCTCTGTGGCCTCCGTCTGCTTCTGTGACAGAGGCCACGCCCATGATCGAATGATTGACCGGCATTAAAACACGGTGTGGAGAAGAAATGAGGACCTTTCCCTTTCTTGGATGGAAGTTACAAGGGAAGAAGTTACTTTACTGAACCTGCCGATGTAGCATTGCACTCAAAACCACAAACATGTTATCAATGCATTGCCACACATTGCTTTACGGTATTTACAGTGGATGATCGATTGCAATGCTGCTCTCAGCTCCCTGGATGCTTTCAGTGAAATACGCTAGACTCAGTTATCACAGTCCTTCCCCCACCACGGCGTTCTGGGCCAGGGGCACGGGCAATGCTCACAGTTTAAGATTAAAGCTGTGCATTCGGCTTAGCTTGTAGAAGCTGATCACCTGGGGAGTCCAGAGCCCAGTCAGTCAGGCTTGTTGTGGACTGTTATTTTAACTAGGCAAAGATGTGGCACATTTGCTTATGCTGTGGAATGTTACTTTAACCATGTAACGGTGGCTTACATTTACTTATTCTGCATTTTGTTTAACGATGTGAGGACGTGTGTTTAATTAGGTAAAGGTGTGATGGAGGTGGGTCTTCTATCTATCTGTGGCTTTCATTGGTTAATTAATAAAGAAAACTGCTTGGCCTGATAGGTCAGAACATAGGTAGGCGGGGAAGACAGAACAGAATGCTGGGAGGAAGAAGGCAGTGAGAGAGTCTCCATGAAGCCAGCCACCAGGTCAGACATGCTAAATCTTTCCCGGTAAGTCACTACCTTTTGGTGCTACACTGATTATTAGAAATGGGTTAAGCAAGATGTGACAGTTAGCCAGTAAGAGGCTAGAGCTAATTGGCCAAGCAGTGTTTAAATGAATACAATTTGTGTGTTGTTATTTTGGGGCATAAGCTAGCCAGGCAGCCGGGAGCCGGACGGGAATGCAGCCCGCTGCTCCTCACTACAAAGATGTGTTGCGTCTGTTTCACCTTGCCTGCTTAGGCCAGCTGATTGGTGTAATGAGAAAGAGCTGAATGACTAGGAATGGCTAGCTGAAAGCTAGGAAGGAGGATAGGTGGGCGGGGCTGGCGTGCAGAGAGAATAAATAGGAGAATTCTAGGCTAAAAAAAAGAATGGGAGGAGGGGAGGAAAAGGGGAGAGGAGGGGAGGAGATGGAAATTTTTAAATATAAAAAAATAAACCATGAAAAAAAAACAAAAACAAAAAAAAAGAAAAATTAAAAAAAAAATGAAGAAAAAAAAAGAATGGGAGAAGAAGAGAACAGAACGGGGAGAAAGAGGGGTCAGGCTAGGGCCAGAAGTCAGGGTCTCGGGCCAGAAGTCAGGCAGCCACCAGATAGACAGACATGGGAAGCAGTCAAAGTAAAATTTACAGGCAGAAAGAAAAGCAAAAAGCCCCAAGGCAAAAGGGAGCTAAAGAGCTAGCCAGAAACAAGCCTAAACTAGGCTGAGTATTCAAAGCTAATGTCTCCATGTCATGGTTTGGGGGCTGGTTTTGCCCCAGAGCAGAAGCCTGGCACATAGATTGGTTCCAGTTGTCTTAAAGCCAGCTTGAGTTTACACAAGCTGAGCACACAGCGGGGAAACAGATGGAGCCCATTGTTTTCCATGAATTCAAAGCACGTGACTAAGTTGTTGCAAGGTTGAGCAAAAGTTCAGTTTCTGTGGGGCAGAGGATTTTCCAGAAAAGGTAATTACCACAGGAATGTTTGGTGGAGCCTCAGTATGTTCCCTGAAGATTTGGTGTCTTTAAATGCACTAATTCTGTGTACCATCTGACCCCCCTACCCCAAACATTCATCAAACAGGCGTGATTCTGTTTCTTTCTGTTGGTTTGGTAATGGTCTAATTGTGGCTCCGAAAGGTTCATGTATTTGAAGCTTAATCTGAGGATGGCGCTATTAGGGGTAGTGGGAGCCTAAGGGGTGGAACCTGGTGGGCTGTTCCTAGGTCAGACAGTACGTGCCCTTAAGGTATGAGAGCCCAGACTCTCTCCACTTCCTGGTACTTAAAAGGCTCCCACGCACGTACCCACACATTGCCACCCAACATTTGCTCAAGGTATGTGGGTAAATACAAGGGGGTGGATGGGACAGATGTCATCTGGTAACGACTCTAGATCTTAGCTGGTAAGAAGGAACGCCACAGTGTGGGAGTGTCTATGTAGATCCACAGCTGAAAGGCCTGGGAGAGCTTATTCAATGATAAATTATTTCCACGCTTGTAGGAATGTTGAGGCTCTCAGGATCAAGAGTTACCACTGGATGTTAAAGTCATCAGTGCTCATATTGTCTTAACCATAGATATACCTAAGCCATTTAAGTGTATAGATTTTCAAATGTCACGTGTTTTACTACTATAAATAGAATAAATTTGAGCTGGGCGGTGGTGGCCCACGCCTTTAATCCCAGCACTCGGGAGGCAGAGGCAGGCGGATCTCTGAGTTCGAGGCCAGCCTGGTCTACAAGAGCTAGTTCAGGACAGGCTCTAGAAACTACAGGGAAACCCTGTCTCGAAAAACCAAAAAAAAAAAAAAAAAAAAAAAATAGAATAAATTTGTATCTCAATCTTTCAAAGCCATGTGCCCTTAAGCTTTTGGTATGAGTTATTTACCCAATATTTTTTCTTAAGTCCAGTTTTTTTTCTTAGTGGTTTATATCCGGTTGATTTAATCGAAAAGTTATAAACCAGAAAAAAAGGGAAGCCATTGCTTTTGCTCTCTTATTTAAGATGTGAATGTCTTTGCCCTATTTTTATGAAGCTGTGTTCTTACTGGGGCGATGATTTAGCCTTACCTCAGAGAAAAAAGAAGTTTGTGATTTGGTATCTCAGAATATAAAAGCATAAACTTTAGAAATAAAGAAAATATATTTTATAGAATGATCGAAATTTCCCCCCGGATATGGTCTATCAAATTGCTGAAGTTGCCAGATACACTCAGCAGCATTGTTCATATTTCTATCGCCAGATACACTCAGCATCGTTCATGTTTCTATTTTTCTTCAGGCATTTCTATTAAATGGACCTCTACTATTCTGCATAAATGTTTGACACCATTGGCTTCTATTTTCAGACATGGCTCTTTGCTTTGTGTTTCCCCAGAATTCCTGAGCTCAATGTTCACCTTTGTTCTTTTACAATAGCTTAGCTCTTCCGCCTGACAATTGAGGGGTTTTTCCCAGTTATGTTTTAGACCTAGAATTCACCATTTGTTTTAGCTTTATATAAGTTTAGTGTCTTCTCTTACTATTCTAGAATAATGCACTTTAAAAATGAGGTCTTGTTGCCAGGACCAAAACTGTGTTTTCTTCCGCCTTGTGACTTTCATTTTGCGGCAGCGAGTTCTCTGTAGTCATTCCTAAAATGACGTCATCTCAATAACCGTCAATAACACAGTTGCCATTGGCTTTGTGTCCCCGCCCATGGGTGGGCTGGGGAGCCCTGGGTTTGCCCGTGAGAGAGGTGGTAAAATGTGCCTCTTAGCTGCACATTACGGCTTGGCTCCCCCCATTCATCCAGAACACGGCCAGGTACCTATGTCAACTGTCACCTCTTCCAGGGTCCTGACCACCTGAAGAAACAGTTATTACAGCCGGTTAACTCTAAAGCAACTTTGACGTGACTGCTGCTATTGTCTTTTTGCTAGTAGATTCTGAAAGGCCTTTGCTCTGTCCCAGACAACATCCACAACCACCCTTTATCAGGGTCCACTACGGATTTCTCCCCAGTCCTTTGCTCACCAGGGTATCTTTTTCGGTATGAGAGTATACATCATCTGCCTTGTTAAGAACACTCAATCCATCAATCCATCACAAACTTCATTTGAAAAGTTAAAAAAAAAGTATGAAACATTCCCCCCCCCCAGCTGTACCATATGATAGGGCACAAAATGTCTCTACAAACTTAAGAAGGTTGAAATCATATTAAATATGTTTCACAACCACAGAACTCTGAGATCAGAAAGCAGTTAGAGGGCAGTGGGAATATATTTCAGGGGTAAGGCGCTTGCCTAGCATATGGAATACTCTGAGAAACACTTACCCTCTCCCCGACAGAGAAGAGAGACGATAACAGAACAAAAGAAAGAGAGGATGGGAGGGAGAAAAGGAAAGATGGGACAGTAAATGAGTACATTTTCAGAAGTGACTTATTCCCCAACAGCCAGGGGCTCAGAAACTCAAAAAGGAAATTAAAAGGTATCTCGAGAGAAATGGCAATCGAAATAGGAGGATATCAAGACTCTGGCAGTTCCAAGGAGGGATTGGACAACTAGGAATGCTCTCATCAAAAAGAAACGCTCCCTTGTATGGCACAAGCTTCAGACTGTCACTGCTGTCTAGTGTTGCTCAGAGTCCATGTAAATGAAATGAAGTTTTTTGTTTTGTTTTTTTTCCCTCCTCTGTAAATCAACAGAGATCTTAAAGGAGTCTATCTCCATTCCATTATTCCAGTCTGGTCCCTGGGCAACGTTTACATTCAGTCTGAAAAACAGGGAAGAGTGGATGACGCATGGAGCTTTCCTTTGATAAAGTACTTCAGAACCTAAATAATGGAGATTTTCATCTTTTTGTCCAGGAAACAGCCTAGCGCAAGGCAGCTTCCGTGGGACTGTGAATCACGCTGGGCAGTCTTTTCCCAGTGCCTTTTAAAGAAATGGGAACAGAAAGAGAGATTGAGGAGCGGCCTGCGCGCTATCATAATACTGCTCACTGGGTGAAAAGTGCATTTGTGAGCAAATCTGGCCCTGCCTAGCAACTGTCTCCAGGCAGAAAGGGCTGGGACCCAGATGGCTGCTGCCTTCCAGGAGCCAACAGCCTGTCTGAGCACACTGACAGGATATCTGGTTTGGGTAGCCGGAATTCCAGTGTTAAGGTACAGTTCTCAGCAACCCTTAATTCTAAATATTTTGTTATTGACCAACACGTTGAGCCTGTATTACTACATTCTATCCATCTCTGCATAAATATTCATATTTTTGAAATATAATGGAATATAATATCTGAAAGTAAGGTCATAGTATTCTTTTAAAAACAAGGTAATTGCTTTCCAGCCTAAAAGTCTGTCACTTTCTTAAGCAGTCCAGGACCCTACTCCCATTCCCACATCCTTCTGCCAGAATAGAGTGTGATGTTAAACATGACACAGGAACTTTTCACGTAGCTCCCAAGTAACTGACCCCTGGCCTTCCTGCGTGACCACAACTTCCACTCTTGGGGGTGACCTTCCCTTCTGCTTTACCCTTGCTTCAGGACAGAGCAAAGCTGACAGTGGGGGGTGCAGAAGTTAAAACGTCGAGGGTTGTATGAGGAATAGGGAAACTCTGGGGAGAACAGGACTTCGAAATTTTGGAGGAATGTGGCCGATACTGTGGCCTTCAACTGGTTGTGTACATGGCAGCAGCCGGCCTCTCTGGTGCTTTCAAAACATTGCTTTATTCTTTGAGCCTTTCGTAAACGTGGTCAGTGTGTGTCTGTTGTGTCGAGCTCCCGTCCCCTGACAGCTCCTCTCAGACTCTCTCCCTCCATATCTCCTTCCCAACTTTATGTTCTCGCTCTCTCCCCTCCCTCACCCGCTCTTAAGAAGCCACTTTTAAGTAAACTCCAACACACCTGTGTGCTCATGAGTGTAGGGCAGGGACAACCTACCAGGGTTGTCCCTGAAGAACCCAACTCTGCATGCATTCCCAGCTGTCATCAATCACCAAGAGCTACTCAGCTGGGGGTGGAGCCATGGGCGGAGCCAGGGTGGAGCCAGGCAAGCCCCTCCTCTACTCACACTGGAGTTTTGACTGGCTCCAACTTATGCAGATCTTGAACCACACTTATTTGCTTAGTAAATTAAGCTATAGTTCATGTGACCTTGCGCTTCAGTATTTGAATACGCGACGCCCAATTCACACTCCTCTACCCCCAACTCTTGCCACCACCCTTTGATGAGCTCAGCCAATGCTCCAAGGCCAGACTTCTCTGTCGTGATATCCCTGATTCCAGAACCTACTCTTTTTAGTTCCTCTTGACTGGCTCCAAGATTTCCTCTCTGTTCATCCTTTTTAAAACCTTCACTAAACTCTGTCTCCTCGGCTTGTACACAGCATGTTTGATGGCATAAGTTGTGTCGCGTACGTAAAAACTAAAACCCTTCCTATGCTCTACTGGCCCAAACAGCGTCACATGGCTAAGTCTGTATACAAACAGAGGATTCGCGTATTTCTTAGGAGAAACTTCAGACTACTCTGTCCATTGAACGGGTGTAACTAGTCTTTCCCTGTCCTGACAGCTCCCAAATAATGACATGGAGACTTCTTATTAATTATGAAAACTTGGCCTATAGCTGTTTAGGCTTGTTTCTAACTAGCTCTTAGAACTTAAATTTACCCATTATATTAATCTATGTTCTGCCTCACTGTGAGCAACTCATGGCTGTTATCTCTCCTCCTGCGTATGTTGCTTGCTCTGCTCTCCTGGTGTCTTCATTATCTTTCTTCTTCTCCAGCCCTCTCTGTCACCGGAAGTCCCGCCTATACCTCTTCCTGCCTAGCTATTGGCCATCCAGATCTTTAGAAAACCAATCAGAAGGCACCCTTGGAAAGACACCTCTTCACAGAGGGCACAAATATCCCACAACAGGTGAGACAGAATCTACTCCAAACACAAGACTCCCTGCCTGTGTAAGATCTAAAGAAACAAGTCTGAAAAAAAATCATCCTGAGCGAAGTAACCCAGACCCAGAAAGACAAATATAATGTGTACTCACTCATAAACAGATATTAGACATAAAGCAAAGGATAGCCAGACTACAGTCCACAACTTCAGAGAAACTAGATAGCAAAGAGGACCCTGAGAGACACACATGGGTCCACCTAGGAAGAAGAAAAAATACAAGATCTCCTGAGTAAATAGGGAGCATGGGGAGCAAGGGGGAGGGTGGAAGGGGACAGTGCTGTTCATGTTTCAGGTGACTCTTCCCACTTCTGTTAACTCAGTCTGGGAATTCCTTCACAGACAGGCCTAGAGGTTTGTCCTATAGATGATTTTAGAACCTATCAAGGTAACAGTATTTGTCATGGCAAGTCACAACCACAATGTCTGCACCTGTGACCATCAAAAGGAAATAACAAGTTACAGACATTTAACATGAAATGACAGAGAATGAACACCCCCCATTCCAAAAGCAAAGAATAGGGGTACAAGGAATGATAGGACCAGCCAAGGAAAGACCAGAACCCAACAGGGCAGATATTCAAGGCCTGTAGTCTAGCCTCTGGGGCTCCTTATGGAAACTATACTGGCTCCAAAAGCCTTGGGCTGCCCCACCCAAAGGCAAACAAAGGAATAAATTTGTCCCATACAAAAAGTGAACAAATGTCTTTTTTTGTACTCAAAAAAAGTTATAGAAAGACATTAAGAATTATCAGAAAAAATACTGTTACAAAAGGCAATTAAGAAATAGGTTTTTAGATAAATATAATGGAATAAAATATAAATTATTTCTAAAGTGAGCCAATATACAGCCATGTAATTTAAATTTGCAGTTTGAGAGAAGTTGAACAAAGTTATTTCTAAAGTGATGCAGAATGGCTTCCATGAGAGGAGTAGCCTCCTCTTTAGACTGGAACATACCATGACCTCCTTACTGGCTTTGATTTAGGCTTAGCAAAAAAAAAAAAAAAAAAATCAAAGCAAGAACAGCAAATTCAGGAATAGATCCTAGTGCACGTGGGAATTTGATATATAACAATATGGTATTTTAGTAAAAAGGACATGATGGGTCATTTAAAAAATGTTACCGATCCAATGATCTAATCATCTGGATAGACTACATGTTAAAATAAGTCCTGCATTGATTAAAGACCAAGAATTTGCTTGTGAATACACAAAGATTCCTCAACATGACTAAGCAAGATAGCACAAGGAAGCTGTTAAGGGGAAAATAAAAAAGACAATTTCAAATCCTGTATAACCAAGGATCAAGTGTAAAAACGAAACGAATGTGTGAACAGAAACTGCACTTTAAAAGGGAAATGATAAATGGGATGAACACTTCCAATCAAAAGGGCAGTGTAGGAAACTCATGATAGAGAAAAGCCCAGCTACACAAAGGTCCTTACAGGGGGTGAACCAGACAGAACCAAGGCGACCAAGGCGCAAGTAAGGGTCGAAGAAGGAAAAGCATCCCAGTGGCTGGCAAATCTGAGCATGCGCTCAATTTATGGGCAAGAATCCAGCGGCAGCGCAACATTTCACTGTTCTGTTCGGTTAGGAAAAGCTTAACGGGAAACTCCTATCTCTGAAGAGCTGGGGTTGGGGGCGCGGAGGATTCTCTCACGCATGCGGAAATGTTTCAGCCTTTTAAAAAAACGTTATCTGGGCTGAGGTCTCAGGCTGTTGAGTTTGAAACCAGCGTGGGCTACAAAATGAGACCCTGCCTCGGTAATCCAAGTAAGACAAAACGCAAGCCGGCACTGTCCTTGGAGATAAACACATTTGCCTACCCCACTCCTCGGAGTCCATCCTGACTGGGGCAGGGCACACAATGTTTATTGTGGCGTCTGCACTAGGGAGAGACTACGGAAGGTGAACGTACTCGGCAGGACAGGGCCTCTCTCAGGGTGTGAGGGCACACCCACAGTGTGTATCAGTCATTCAAAGAAAGCATCCTTGCAATAGTATCCATACATCCACGCCTATGAGAGGCTTCCCCAATGAGTGATACCTGGTTGATGCTGGTCTCATCTTTCCTTAAGGAAGTCCCAGGGCAGCATCCTGATTCCCACTGAAGAGCTGTCCTTAAGGTTCATCAATACTGATCACGAGTCAAATGAAGTCTTCAAGGGTATCTCAAGATCTTTTTGAAGGTTTCCATAGTTAAGGTGCTGGGCACATGTGAACAGTCTTTCTAGAGACATGTTAACAAAATAAGTGCTTGCTTAGGAAGTGCATTTATAACAGTAAATGTATATTTGTCTAGATATTTGAGAATTTAATTTTTATATCCCACTTGAAGTGAAGGGTTAAACGTTCTAATCAAAGTGAAGATGGGGCTAGAGAGAGGGCTCATGGACTTTGAGGACCCAGGTTCAGTTCCCAGCACCCACATGGCAGCTCACAACCATCTGTCACTCCAGACTCAGGGGACCCGCAATGCCTTCTTCTGAGCTCAAGAGGAGCTAGGCACACGCAAGTGGTACCCAGACACGTAAACAGGCAAACACATATAAAGTACATACATAAGAAATTTTAAAAAAAAATTTAAAATCAAATGTGGCCAAAAAGCATGCCAAAGAGTTAATGGCGAATATAATATGGTTAGCCTGTCCCAACAGTGGCCCCAGAAGATCACGTTGAGTCGCTCAGTGGGCGTGGCTTGGTTTTTACTGTAGAAAGTCAATATTGATTTCCACCCATTGTCTATCAATTTGCATTTTGTTCTGAGGTTTCCTTGTAGCCCGGAGTTCACGGTTCTCCCTTATGAGTGAACAACTTCCTCCAGTGTGTGCATGGACGCACATGCAGGAGTGTGGAGAGGGGGCGCCAACCTCGACTGTGATCCTCGGGAACTCTATGCAGCCCCTTTGATACAGGGTCTTTCTCTCACGTGGAACGCATCACATAGACTAGACTGGCTGGCCTGCAACAGCCCCCGATTCCACCTGGTTTTGCCTCCCCGGTGCTGGGTGTGCCCGTGTGCCCAATATACCCAGCGTTTTGAAATGGGTGCTGGGGATCTAGCATTCCTCATGGTTGAAAGGCACATGCCTCATCTACAGAGTGATTCCCCAGCTATTTTCTCTACTAACATGTATCTTGAGTTTCCACTGAGTATCGTGCCGTTATCTAGGAATTTAGAACACCTAATGACGTCATTCTTCCGTTAGAGTGAGGGGACATAAATACAAAATATTCATTACGATATGTATTATGGGCACATATATGAAATTTAAAGAAGAAATGAGAACAAATCTCCTAAATCAACCAGTTAGAGCATAAGATCTTTGGGCAACAACTGAATGACTCATTTCTGCATGTTTTTTTTTCAGAAAGAATTTTCAAGATTAAAATAACAATTTGCATAAATTCAGTAATAACATTACATTTTGTGATTCTATAACTTTTATGCTGGTACATTTTAGGATTAGCATTGCAGCTATTAAATCCTTTGCCAAATATTTTAATATATTTTAATTAAAATACAGTTCTATCAATTCCTCCTTCTTTTTCTTATCTTCAGCCTCCCTTATGCCCCCACTCAAACCCTCTGAAGCTGATGGCCTCTTTTTCACATATATGTGACCTTCTGAGTCCAGTTTTGTTGTTCATGTGTCTCTCGTCTCAGGGCTGAGCACTTGTGCTGGATAACCATTTAAGGGCCTTATCCCTAGTAGAGGCTAATTCTCCCTCCTTCAGCAGTCATTAATTGCCTGTAGCTCTTTGTCTAGGTGTGGACCCCCCACTGAGATATTTTTCCAATCCCCATTAGCATGACTCTTGATATTGACATTGTTTAGGTCTTGTCTTAGCAGCTATTTTTAGCAGACAATCTCACAGCTGATTTTCTGGTCCATCTTCCCATCAATCTTACAGTGGACTTTCTGGTCCTCCGGCTCTTCCCATCTTCCCATCTCCTCATCCATGATGTTCTGGAAACTTCCATGCAGGGGATGTGTTAGAGATGTATCTTCTGAGGCTGGGCTCCCCATGGCTTGTTGATCTCTGCATTGTGTCCAGTGGTGGAGCAGTCATGAGGTCATTCAGAAGAAAGCATGGGCACTGCTGATGTCCACGCAGGACCTTATGCCTGCTCTGCCTTCCCTGAGGAGGCTGGTGGTAATGCTTCAAGTTGTTTTCTGTTACAGTGTAGAAATGTGTTACTTGCTGATGTGTAGGGCATTCACTCATATCATTGATATTAAACATATATCCATTTGAGACATTTAGTGTCTCAATTCAGTAGGAATCTATATACATTTAAACTAAAAAGTCTAATTTCTGTTGTCTTAAAATATTGGTAGTTAAGTAAAACATTTTAATCATGGACTCTAGCATGAATTTTTAACAATGGTTGAAGTAAAAGTCATTATTATTCATTATTTTAAGACAGGGTCTCATTATACACCCAACCTGGCCAGGCACTCATAAGAGCCCCTGGCTTTTTAACCCTTCCAGGTTAGCCCCCCAAGAGCTCTATCATACCTAGATTATTTAGAGATTTTAAAATACATGTAATTACATATCACTGAGAGGATGCTATTGGTACTTGATGGGTAAATTCAGAGTCTAAAAAAGATAAGACTTTTGCTTAGGCAACAAAAGCTAGTTAAAAGAAGCCCTTGCCTCCACGAGGGCACAGTGTGTGCAAGCTGTGCTCCTAACCCCATGAGTGAGCATTTCCAGGTGTGAAATGCTCACATGCAATGATGCTATGAATAGTCTCATCTCTTTGTAAACATGTGCATCCAATTTTGTTGACTATACATGTTGAACAGACAAAACGGAAGACTCTAAACTCCAAAATGACCCCCACGACAAAACTTTTTGACTTGATACTATAATTTGAAAATTCCATATTTGACCTTCTAGGACAAGGCATGGCTGAAATATGGAGGATACCGTATAAAATTCCTTCCAAATTGTAGGTATACGTGAAACACAAGAGAGATTCCTGTTTAGATGTGGGCTCTCTCATCATACATCTGCAAACATCCCCAGAGGTGAAAGAATGAAATTGAAATCACCTGTGTTCCCACCCGTACCCAATCTGTACACCTAGGGACGACCAATCATGCCCTACAATTATGTTTAGCACTACTTACTTTAAGCATAGTCCAAGGCCTCCTCCCGTTTGTAGCACAGGAGAGGGCGAGCATCTCCTGGTTCTGATGCTTGGCGTGGGATTTGATGTTGATCTTTACTTGAGTTTCTGGTGCAGAAGGAAAGACTGCTAAGTTGAGCCCATTGTCTCGTACCTATTGGACATTGGCATAGACTGTTGGATAAAGTCTTATTAAAGCTTTGTGCGTGCAGGAAGGTCCTTTCTAAGGACGGGAATGGTATGCAGGAGAGAGCCAGGTGCAGCAGCCGGAAATGAGGAGGCCGGAAAGGCGTGCAGGCTTTGGAGTGGAGCTAGTGGGAGGGGCTAGCTGTCAAACTGAGACTGGAAAAATGGCCCTGGTGACAGTGAGTGTCATGCAGTGGGAAGAACTCACACAGAAACAGGAGACTCCGAAAGCGACTCTGGAGTTCCTCACTTTTGCCACTGGCTGCCGTTGGAACTGGAGCAATTGGGGGCAGGAGCGTGGCTGCAACTGATCACCCACAGCTCTAGGTTTTGGTGGGTGTGGTGGGATTTGCCCACAGTCCCAACTCCTCAGGAGGCTAAGGTACAAATCTGTGCCTGTGACTCAAGGCCAGTCAAAGAATTTGTCTAAAGAAAAAAAAAGCGTAAGTTTGGTAGTTATTGACATAAAGGTGATCTGAAAGCAACGTGAACAGAGAAGCTCACCCGAGAATCTGAAAAAAAATATATAAATTGAAAGAGACATGACCTCAGAACTGGTGGGCTTAGCACAGAGAGGCCAGAAGCCTCCACGTTCACATGAGCCAAGGCGGAAGCAGCTGAAGAAGACCCAAGAAATTAAGCGCAGACTGGGTAGTGGCGGATGAAGACACGCCAGTGGCTCTGCCAACACAGAAAGCGCTGGTAGCGTCAATAATGATAAGCAAGCTACCATGGTGGGCTTGAGACCAGAGGGGTGCCAGAAACCAAAAGGGGGTCCATAGGGTTTGCAAAATATGGAGTGAACTGACAGATACTCCAGCACTCTAAATACCCAAGGAAGATGAATTTAGATGATTTTTTTTATAGCGACCTCATGTGAAACAAGCAAACATGGGTTCTCTGCCTATTCCCCAGGACCCATTTCTGCTTTGGGGCGAGGCTGAAACCAGACTGGAGGGAGAACTAACTACGGAAATACAGTTGTCAGTTTGGTTGTGGCTTTTGGTTGTCTTTCGGTGTTCCTCAAAGAGATGCCTGTCCATCCACGTCTAAAAGATACAGAGGTGAGAACCAGACTACGGATCATATTACCTCAAATAGAACATGTGAGACCACATGTAATCTAACTCATTTCATGGAACACACCAGAGCCTTGGTTAAATACAGAACTGATTTAAAACTGTAGGCCAATAGATACCACTCATAAACATAATGGAAAGGAAGAAAGGAAGAAAGAAGGGAAGAAGAAGAAGAAGAAGAAGAAGAAGAAGAAGAAGAAGAAGAAGAAGAAGAAGAAGGAGAAGAGGAGGAGGAGGAGGAGGAGGAGGAGGAGGAGGAAGGAAGGAAGGAGGAAGGAAGGAAGGAAGGAAGGAAGGAAGGAAGGAAGGAAGGAAAATATTATACTAAAACAAAACCAATCCCTTTCACATCAGGAAGAACAAGAATGTCCCTATTGCTTTGCTAAAGCCAAGAAGAGACAGCAGATACCAAGCCATGGATAAGTCATATGCTCTCTCAAGCCCTTGCCATGTAGATAAGGCAGTTTGAGTGTGAGGGGCTGTCTTACTAGAAACACAGAACATTCTAGCAATGGTGCAGATCAGGGTCCAACCTCACTTTCACCCAGAACAGAGTAACTAATTAACACTTGCTGGGATTTATAGCTCAGGGAAAGTTTGAACCACAGAGACACAGAAAGTTAGCCTCCAGTCAGCAGTTAGTAGAACATCTAACTTGGATAACTTCCATTAGCTGTCCTTCCCTTGATGAGAGCACATAAGTGTACGGAATGTGGTCTGCTACTCCTTCTGTGAGGTAATAGCCATTGCCTCTTGGGGCTGCTGTTAACATGACGACCCCCCGCAACGCTAGTGACACCTGAGCTTGTTTGAGCCAAGACACAATACTAACTGGATGCGAGGGGAAAGAGGACAGTCTTTCTCCTCCTCTGTGGTAGGCTGTTATAACATGAGGCTCTATGGAAGAAACAGTGACAGCCTTAACATTGTGTCCTTCGCTTTGAGCTAAACCAAGGTTGTCATGATACAACGTTTCTTTGAAGATGAGAATACAAGGCAGGAACTATAAGGGAATCCCAAAAGTAAGTCTTTGTCTTAGCTAAGGGGACTGTAGCAACAAACATAAGATGCCATAGAATCATGAATTAAATCACAAAGTGATTCCTTTCCCTTCTGGAGGTGTCTGATATTAGGATGGCAGTGTGTCAGGCTCTGGCGGGGATACTTTTTTGAGTTGTGGGTTGGTATCTTCTTGCATCCTCTAAAAGTAGTGGGGGAGAAAGGCTGAACAAGCTTCCTAGTGTTGTTATAAGGACACCGTCTGAACTCTGCTTCCCGTGCTGTGATAATATGCCATGACAAAACTCAGCCTGAGGGAGAGAGGGATTGTCTAGCTCCCAGTTCCAGGTGGCAGTCTGTCATGGCATGGAAGCCATGGTGGCAGGGGCTGGAAGCAACTGGTCCACTCACAGCTGGAAAAGAGTCTGCTTTCCCTGTTATATGGTCCAGGATCTCCTTAGGAATAATTTCACCCACAGCGGGCAGGCCTTCCCACCTCCACAATTAAGACAATCCCTAACAGACTGTCAAAGGAGAACTTTAAATAATCCCTCACAGGTGTGGCTAGTGGTCTGCCTCCTGGGTGTCTAACCCCTACAACTCTACCCCTGTCAACTCCAATGTCACTTTTTGTTTGTTTGTTTTTAGAGACAGCTTTCTCCATGCAACAGTGCTGGCTGTCCTGGAACTCACTCTGTAGACCAGGCTGCCTCTGCCTCCCAAATCCTGGGATTAAAGGCGTGTGCTACCACCACCCACCCAAACACATCACTTTCAGGCCAAAACCTCTTTGCCCCCATAAGCTTATGACTGCTTTATGCGGCGAGCGAGCCCTGACCAGCAGGGAAAGATCACCACCGACACAGGATTCTTCTCTGATCACACTTTAATGAAGCGCTGCTTGGTTGAGGGAGAGCTGGAAGCAGGGGGCCCCGAGCCGGGCTGGGTGGCGGCTTATATAGAGGAGGACGGGGCGTGTCTACTGATTAGGTGACGTGGCAGAAAAGGATTGGTGGAAACCTGTTGCCAGGCAGATGTGGCGCGAAAAGTTCGCGCCACATACTTGTTTACTTTAGCCCTCGGCGCCATCTTGTAATGGCGAATGTAAGTGCGGCCGCCACAGTTCCCCCCTTTTAATTTTATGAAATTTAAAAGACAGTCAAGGCTGAGGTCAGAGGACCTTACCCTGAAAATGTAGACATGTCCCGTTTTTCTCAGGGATGGGAAAAATAAGCGGGACTACCCATATGCATAAGGTCATGATCTCCTGAGTGGATCTACTCAGTGCACTCTTAGGTGCAAAACCTCCTGTCCAGGACAACACATCCCCAGATTCAGGGGAACCTCATCGATCCCTCTTTCCGAGTGCAATGGCTCAATGGCCTTCGGGTGCAAAAGCAGGGATTAGGGTCAGGAGTCCTGTAAGATGCTGATCCAAGCTTGGGGGGAGTTACCGGCCTCCAAGGCTGCGAGGGCACGTGCAATGGCCACCTTTTCCCGTTTCCTTACCCGAATCAGCCTTAGAATCAGAAACAACGCCAATATCACTCCCGAAGTTAATATTAATCCTAGCACGCCAACCCCTGCCCATTCCTTAATATATGAAAAGGTATCTACCAGCCAATCTGTAAATTCCCCCAGCGAAACCATCGTCGCCTGGGTTTGATTCAAAGCCAAAATCTTTAAACTAAAATTTGCTTGCAATTGTTCCAATTTTCTTGTCCAATTGCCATTTAGATATTGAGAAATCGCTCGGGATTCATTAAGGGTAGCAGTATAGGGGGTAACACACAAATGCTTAGTACGATCTACACAACCAAAGGTAACTATATCAAACATTTTTAACATATTTCTTTCCACCAAATCAACTCTCTTATTTAACAATAAAATACCTGACATTAATTGATGGTTAATCTTTTCTTGTATATACATAGCGTCCGAGGTTTTTTGAACCACGGAATTGATAAAAGTAACTGTCTGAACTTGATTGGCCATAGCTACTCCTGCAGTAACAGCTGCAGCAGCAGACACTGCAATAGCCGTCACAATAGTTGCTGTAATGCCAAAATCCCTTTTCCGGCGAACCAGGGTGGCTAATGGGAAGTTCTTAGGATTGGCTTTTACAGGCAAAAACACAAAGGTAGGGATGCGCATAACAATCGCACCTGAATGGTAGAAATTCCAACATTGTGACAGAGAGCAATTATCCTTCTTGCAATCAACTGCAGTATTATTTGAAATCCCTGTAGTATTAAACAAAAGCCAGACAAAGGGAGGATCCAGGCAAACTCTGGTTTGCCGTAGAGTAGTATTATGTTTTTTCTCTACACTAGTTATATTAATTTCTTTAGAAGTGTGATTCATAATCCCTGTATAATTATTTAACATAATTATTCCAGAGCGAACAAATGTAGCAAATGGAGACAACTCAGTTATAGCTCCTCTGGAATTCATAAGTATCCACGGTGTAAAGGGTGATCCAACCTTTATCATAAGTTTTCTTTTAACCTTAAAATGGTTAAGATTCCTAAGAACCCATCCAGAATTATTGTAAAACTTATCATATCGTCCTCTGCAATCCACAAATTCAGGGGGATAGCTCAAATCATTACCAGAGCATCTAGGGACAGACCAAGAAAAAATATTATTACTAGTATGATTACTATTGCCAACCTGTGAATCACTATTATTAACCTTGCTAACCTGTACCCAATTGGGCGTTGTAAGGTTGCAACTGATCCCATAAGTGGTAACATTAACAGTATCATTGGAACCGAAATAGGAGCCAGATCCAGATTTAGCTCCAGATCTGACCTGAGGCAGGGCTACGCTAATGGCCTTTCTCAAAAAATTAGGGGTATCTTCTAAAAATGGATCTCTAGCTACAGTAAGATTCATAGCATCTAGCAAGATGCAGTCTGAGATAGAAGTGCTCTGATTTGTGGTAAAACATAAAGTTCCTGCTAGGGGCACTACAGTTTGATTAAATTTTTGTTCCTGAGCATCCACCTTTTTGCAAACTAAGTTCAATTGGCAACTATCAACAAAAAATTGTGGCAATATTGTGGACTCATTGTGAACAGGAATTGGAATGGGCCATGTACGGGCCACAGCCCAGAAATAAGATTCTTCAGATTCAACTGGAACCGGCAGGTTCACCAACAGGATCAGGAGCAGCAACATCTCCTTGCTCTTCGTCAGGCTGTTCCAGTGTTGTCACGATCCTTGTCAGTCTGGTAGGGATCCACACCGGATCTGGCCGATTCTGAGGAAAGACACAAACAGCTCCCCTTCGGGGAATCGAACCCCGGTCTCCCGCGATTAAAGCAGGTACCTGATCTTCCCTGCCCCCTGGAGACTGCTAGCATAGCAGCCGCTAGACCAGCATTAGTTAGAGGGCCGCCTATCTCTCGGCAGGCCTTAAGCCAAGCATCCAGTCCTTTATTTTTCCACGGCATGATGGCTCTCTTACATTCTTTAGTAGCCTGTTCAAACACTAACTGCTGAACCAAAGGCATAGCTTCTTCCGCCTCACCGAAAACTTTTCCTGCAGCTTCCATCATGCGAGCCACAAACTCCGAAAAAGGTTCAGTAGGGCCTTGAATAATTTTAGTAAGGTTGCCCGTCACTTCACCTCTTTTTGGTATCATTTTCCATGCTCTTGTGTAAATTTCATTAATTTGTTGATATACCTCCACTGGATAGGCTGTTTGATTAGCCGTCCATTGCCCTTGCCCTAATAACATGTCTGCATTCCAGGGAGCTCGATTTGGCGTTTGCGCATTTACTCGAGCCTGAGTGTGAGCAGCTTCTACCACTATAGATCTATAATCTAGATATTGACCTGTAGAAAGGCATGCTCTAGCAATTTCCCACCAATCTGTTGGTGTCATAGCTCTGGTGGTCAACCGAGTCAGTAATGTGCGGGTATACTGCGCATTAGCTCCATAAGTCTTTGCCGCTTCCACTAAATCTTTTAACTCTTTATAAGGGACTGGCTCATGATATCTTTGTTGATTTTGATCCTCAAAAACAGGAAATACCACCACTGAAGGTGGATAATGCACAGCTAACTGCGCAAGAGTGCCCCTGTCGATGAAATGGCAGCTACTCCTGGGCTGCACGTAAGGAGGGGGAAACTCTCTAGTAGGCACTTTTAGAGCTGGCCCATATCTCTCCTCCTCATAACGTGCATCTTCCTCCTCTAAGCTCTCCTCCTCTGCCTCTACCAGCTCCTCTTCAGCCAGCCGCAAGGCTGCGAATTCATCCAGCACCGGATACAGGGGAGGTGCTGAAGGTTTATTTATCTTAGGATCCTCTTTTTCTTTTATATCTTTCTTTTCTCCTTTTTTGTTCCTTATTACCGTGCACTTTTCTTCTGTATCCTCCTCTGTCTTTGAACCTGCTTCTGAAAGGCTGTCCTGGTGTCTTGCCAACATTTTCCTTCCTTCTCTTAACTCCTCTACATTTTTTCCGTCTTTTAAACAGGAGTGTACTAATCTCCAAAAAGGATAAGTCCCCTTCTTTAATTGCCCCTGTTCCTTTGCTGCCTCCAAATCTTTGCCTAGCTTTCTCCAGCAATGCAGATTTAGATCCCCAGACACCGCAAACCACGGAGCCGAGCGATCAATATCCCCGACAATCACCTTTATGGTGGATTTCGAGATTTTCAATCCTCTCTCCTGGAGTAACCGCTGTATGGGATCTACAAAATCGCATACACTGGAGACAGACTGATCGTTTCCCATCTTTGCTTACTTTTCTACAAGAGGCTTACAAAAGGGCAGAAAAATCGCCTTATCTGCCATGGACTTACTTTCGCTTTAGATGTTGCAGCAGAGACACTCCTCTCCTGGTCTATGACAACGGATAAAAATGCAAAAGGCATAAACCACTACAGCAAAAACAACCACTGCTAGTGCAAACCACAAAGGACTAATTCCTCCAAGAAGCATACCTGAGGATACTTACCGGCGCCGACCGCTTCGTGTGTAGAGTTCTGAATCCTCTTCGACCCCCCCGCGTGTGTCCGCCGAAGTTCCCGGGTTTCGGCACCAGCTGCGGCGAGCGAGCCCTGACCAGCAGGGAAAGATCACCACCGACACAGGATTCTTCTCTGATCACACTTTAATGAAGCGCTGCTTGGTTGAGGGAGAGCTGGAAGCAGGGGGCCCCCGAGCCGGGCTGGGTGGCGGCTTATATAGAGGAGGACGGGGCGTGTCTACTGATTAGGTGACGTGGCAGAAAAGGATTGGTGGAAACCTGTTGCCAGGCAGATGTGGCGCGAAAAGTTCGCGCCACATACTTGTTTACTTTAGCCCTCGGCGCCATCTTGTAATGGCGAATGTAAGTGCGGCCGCCACAGCTTTATACTTTACAAACACACTCATGACAACCTGAAAATTTCCATAGCCTGACTTTCAATATTCCCATAGTCATCAATAGTTCCAAAATCATTAAAAGTCCAACGTCTCTTAACTGTGAATGAACAAGTTGTGTACTTCCACACAGTAAGCATTCCTATTCCAAAACAGAAGGCTCAGCGCATAAACAGAATTAAAAAAAAAAAAAACTCCAAAGCAAAACTAAACTCCAACAGGCCAACGTGCAAGCCTGCAGCTCTTTGCCCAACATCTGCCAGCTTGTGATGGTACCAGCTGGATTCCAAGAGGAAGTGGTAGCCTCCCTCTTGCAGCCTGGCCACCCCCGGCACATGTAGCTTCTGTCTTAGGTTTTGGTCTACTCGGTTTCAAACTTGCAGTGCTCCTTGGCAGATGTGCAATGGACCTCACGTCTCCAATATTTTGGCGTCTCCAATATTTTGGCGTCTCCATGGCTGCTTAGGCTTCATCTTCACACAGCAGCACCTCGGGGCCTCTCCTCAGGGTTTGTAAGTCTGCCACACAGTGCCTGGCCTCAGCTGGCCTCCATGACTCCCTAAATTTTTGGATCTTTCATGCCTTCAAAACCAACACCACATGGTGACAGTGCCAGTTTCTGCTGCCAGCTTGAAATCAGCCCAGCCCGTTAGGTGGCAGCTGCATTGGCCGCTGTGTTCTCCCCGGGGAAATGCTTTCTTATTGTCCCAGGGCCATGCACCAGGAGCCTCTCGAAACTCTTTAAGGTTATAGATGTGTCTAGATTCTTTGGTTTTTGCACTCTCCTTGTCTAAAACTTTAACCTTTCCCACACACCTTTTCCCCACCAAATACATTGGTTCATCATCTTTAAGTTTAACTTCATTTACGTTCTTGGGACACGAACAGAATGAAGATAGATTCCTGACCAAAATGTCACACAAACAGGCCACTAGCCAAGTCATGTTTGAGTCCCTGGTTACCCTTTTGAAGCTTCATGAGACAGATTTCCACTGCCCACATTTCTCTGGGCACTGCTGTCTTCCTAGATGCTACAAGAACATCCCATTGAACCCTGTTTACAATATTCAGTGGTTTTCTAGCTCAGAATTCCAAACTCTTCTACATTGTTCCCCAAAACAGTCATGAAGATCTAAAAGCCACATGGTCAGGTGTATCACACCAGCAACCCATTTTCACTACCAGTTCCTTCCTGTCTCAGCTTCTTCTCCTGTTTCTTGGATAAAAGACCCTGTCGGAACCAACTTACAAGAGAGAGGATGTGTTTTTCTCATGGTTTCAGGTCACATTGACATTCCACCATGACATGGAAGTCATGTGTGGAAGGAGCTTGAAGTAGCCGTTCACATTACATATGCCATCACAGGAGAGTAACGAATACGTGTCTGCATGCTTAGCTGGTTTCTCCATTAGTACAGTGCAGAATCCTGCGCTTAGGGAATGGTCCCACCCATGGTGGGCAGTCTTCCCTACTCAACATGATAAAGACAATCCTTTGTAGACACCCTCAGCAATGAGCCTTAGTTAGATAATCCCTCACAGATATGCTGAGAGATTTGCCAAGTTAACAATATTAACCCTCACTCTAATTCTAACAGTGAGGGCTCATTTTCATGACCTAATTTACTCTACGAAGTTATTGTGTCATACGCTGTAAGCTATTTCAAAGTATGGGCTTGTAGGGTGGGTACAATCATTTAGGGCACACTGGTGGTCCTATGAAGCTGAATCCTAGCTGAGTAATTTATTAGGATCACATTTCATGACTTTTCCTCCACAATTATGCACCTGCCAAGAACTCTGGAACTAACAAAGACATACATAGACCCTGTTCTCCAGGGTGTGTGTGTGTGTGTGTGTGTATGCATGCACACATGCACGTGTGTATATGATGCCAATAATGTTTCCATTCCTTTCTGTTCTCTCTGCTGCCTTCCAGAATACATAATTGGGCATACTGGTGGGTTTCATTTTTCTCTTAGAATAGGTAATTAATATTGACTGTAGGACAGATCCATGTGCATTTTATAGAAGCACAATTAGTTCCTCTGCCTAGCATGGCAGTAGGGTGGTGAGGTCACCATGGAGATGTTCCAGTGAACCTTATCTAATGAGTCACTGCTTCCTGATGGCTGAACTTAAATTAGATGTCTGATAGCCAGTCTCAATCCAGAGATCAGGCTGGGTAGGAACCTGATACGTCGATAAGAAACTAAAGTGAATTTCTTGTTCACAAAAGCATGGCGGTCCCACATCAGATAGAGCTGAAATTTGCTGGTCACCGAACTCTCTTTGGAATTAAGCCATTTTCTAGGGACACAATTTTAATCTAAATATCCATGCTTATCTGTAGCTTTCCTTAATTTGGAAGCTAGTCCCTAAATTGAGATGATGATTTAGTTCAAAACTGGAAATGTTTCACAAAGCTCTTAGGACCTCAGGTTCTTAAGGGAGCTTCCAGGCAGCCAGACCACAGAGGTGACATGTTGGGTCCCCTTGTTTAACACACAGATCATGCGTGCCGCCTCGTACAGCAATCCGTCCAGTTTCAAATAAAATTTAAAAGGATAAAAGAATAGAAAAACCGGATGAGGAGAGCAAAGGAAGATGAAAAGCAGCAGCAGGGGAAACTCCCTTCCAAACCTTTCTTAGCATGGCCCTGGTCTCTCAGGGGCAGTCAAAGGAAAAACATCTCTATTTTATTCTGATTAAAAGTAAAACCAATGGCCATTGTAACAAGTTTTTATTTTGATTAGTGTGCATGTGTGCTGTATGTCTATGTGTGAAAATACATGGGTGCACGAATGTGTCCTTGTGGGTATGGAGGCTGGAGGTCACATGCGGTATCTTCTTTATTTTTTGATTTTTTTAAGCGTTCTCCACCTTATGTTTTGAGGCAGGATCTCTCACTGAATGAGGAGATCACAATTTTGCAAGACCAGTTGGCTAGGGAGGTCCCCAGCTCTGGGGTTACAGACGTGAGCTCGAACCAAACTCAGATCAGGTCAGTGGGGCACTCTCCTGACTGAGCCAGGGCCCTGGCTCCAGTGTAGAAAGGTTTCCAGCTCCTAGAATGTGCAGCTTCCTCCTGCGTTTCCACTTTCTTCTTCCTCCGTTCCCTGACTTCACTCAACAGACAAGGGGTTCCTTTCTCTTTTGTCTTCAGCTCCATTATACACATTGATAATTAGGGCGTGTGTGTGTGTGTGTTTCTTTTTCTCTCTCATTTTTTTCTTCATTGAATTATGAGAACTCAAACTCAATAAACAATGTTGAACTAAACCTAAGGATCTTGGAAGACTGAGGTAAAAACCACCCCAGACGAGTGAGTTATGCAGGGAACCGCTTGTGAGGGACGGGAAGCATCCCCGTGCATCTTCTCCCAGGCCACTGTCTTTCGGGTGGTATTTCCACAACATGATTGAAACCACTAACCATACACTCATGCTCAGCATGGCACTATGAATTGTAAATCCGTGGATTCAAGAACAACTTTTATTACACCGTTTTGTAATCGAGGGTCTTTCTGAGAGTGTCTGTTATTTATCTTCACAAATCATCTGTTATGGTGCTCATGGGCCCCATGCCTTGTAACTTAGATTCATCTTCCTCCTGTTTCGACGTGGTTCCTTCTCATGCCCCGCCCCTTCTCATGCCCCGCCCCTTCTCATGCCCCTCCACTTCTCTTTCGAACAGGCTAGCCACACTTATTCCCTTCTTCAACAACTGAGATATTTGTTCCATGGTTTGATCAGCAGTTTCTCACTTCTCACTGGGCATGCGTGATTGTTGTTATCCCCGTTAGACATTTGACCATTAATTTTGGACAGCTAGTCTTTAGTATCTCATAACTGTGTCATAGTTCAGAGTTTGGCTCCACATCACTGCTTATGTTATTTCAAATAGAAGACCCATAGACTAAGGCCTTGCTTGGAAATACAGAAAACTACCAGAAGCTTTCTGTTATGTTCTCTCCTGTTTGGTTGAGACAGGGCTTCAATATCGATGGGACTCACTCCTGATCTTCCTCCCTCAGTCTCCCAAGTCCTGGGTTTGTAGGTATGTGCTATTGCACCTGACTTAGAATTCTTTATTGAATTGTGCAGACCAACTATTCAGCCACTAGAGATTCCACAGCTTTGGGGGCAGTTTATCTTCTTTTCAGATCCTGGTAAACTGGCCAGGAGCTATTGCCCATGTGAGCAGAGGAAGCAGGAGCTGGATGGGAGAGATTGCTGCTTGGAACCAAGGCTAGATTTAACAGGCTGCCAATAAAGGACGGCCGAGGCCTTGGAAAGCGGCACAAAGCAACCAGAGATTAAAAGCATTGGCTTTGTTAATCCCAAAGATGGGAGGAGAAAGACCACCAACACAAATCATCACGGCCAAATTAATGAAAGCAAGCTTTTTTGTGTGATTCTTGTATATGGGCTGCCTCCCCTAAGGAGGTATTCAACAGGTCCGCATTGGATGTGAGGAAGACAAGGCTTTTACAGCTCAGGGGTAGAAGTCCAGATGGGGGATTTGATGGGAAAATAGACAGCGTTACAGGAGCAGAAGATAAGCACATAACAAAGTAGCCCCCCGGAAACAAAGACATCGCCGCAAGGTAGGCATAGCAAAGTAGTCATGAGAACAGGTAGTTATAAAAAGGTTGTCATAGGTGGTCATATAACCTTCTGAAACCGAGGTAGGGTTACAAGGTAGTTATAAATTATAAACACCTTTTTGAAATAAAGACATAATTACTGTTCCTGGATCATGCAACACAGAACCATTTGCAGTTAAGGTTACAAGTGGGACAAAGCCTAATTCTTGAGAAGCAGAGGTCTAATCCTAAATGGAGTAAACTTTGTTTTTCCTGGTGGCTTTTAAGTCTAGGATGGAGGCAGGCTGGTTCTTCAGCTTTGGACTCAGGCCTGGATTCATCTTTAAGTTCGACCACACGCCAGAAGTGACCTTCTATTCCCCATTCTCTCCTATTTGAAAGTGAAGTGATACACACTTCACAGGAGTATAATAAGGGGGCTGGGATGGATGCCAGGGGCTGGGGTTACGCTTCCAACTTAACAGAGATAGCCTGGAGAAGGCCATTGTGGTTCCCAATTCATAGCTGACCAATGACTAGGAACTATCATCAGCAACAAACTGTAAAGAATGATCTCTGATAGTCTTGCCTAGTTACTGTCATCATCACCTCTGTTAAAGTGGCTCGTTGTCCATCAAGTGTTCGCAGCTGCATGGCACATCCTAAACCATACAACGTTTCTAGGCAGGCAAACTGTTTCTTACGCTGAATTATCTGAAATCCGAGGACCAATTTATTAAGTATTTGGCAGTTGATTCGATTTCTGAGGAGAAATCTTGAATAGAATTAAAAGTGTTTTCTTAGACTCGCCCTGGGCAAGGGCACAGACAAGAGAATAGAATGCCAAGGAGAGACTCAATTATTTTGATAACATCAGGCAAATCGTTTTTGAACACTGCAAGAAATTAGATAGTGGAAATTGAAGCACATATGCCACAAGAACAACACAAAACGCGTCTCACAATGACATCTAGAGAATATATTTGGCAGCAATGACCATTTTAATATTTCTTTGGCGTTAGCAATGTCTCATATCCATAGCACGCATGCTTGCGTGCATGCGCACACACACACACACAACCTGGGCCCTTGTGAAGTATCAGGTCAAGTGATGTTTTGGCCTTTTCTGTGAACATGTTAGACAAGACTCTCTCATCCGTGTGACTCAGGTTGACCTTGAGATTTGAAGCCTCTTTGGGCACAGGGTCAACGGCGAGGGGGAAAAAGAGTTAAAGTCTGCAGGAAGGAAGGACGGATGGCCTTTTTACACTCAGTTTCTTAGGCTGCAGAAAACATTGAAGAGTCCACCCATGCAGCTGGAGAGGAGGTTCGGCCACTGAGCGCACAGGCTGCTGTTCCAGAGATTCAGGCTCCATGGCAGCTCAGAACCGTCTGGAACTCCCGTCTCAGGAGATCTGACATCCTCTTCTAAGTGCTAGGCATAGTTGGGATGCACAGACACACATGCAGGCAAAAAAATCCATAAAAAATCCATTAAAAAATAAATATTCATAAAGGATCAACACACCATTTCTCCTCTTGAATTGTAAAGCTTTGCATCACAGAACCCTAGCCTAGTGCTGGACAAAGTGTGTCTGTCACCCAGTCACAGAGATATCTGGGGATCTCCTCTAAATCTGAATAAAATCGTGGCAAGGAAAGTTCACAGCCGAAGAGCCTAAAACCTCAGCAGCAGAGGGCGCCACGTTCTCTGCAGCCACTTTTACCTGGATCTTCCACTCATCCTGTTGACCAAAACCAAACTAGTCCCCAGACAGGAGTATGCTTCTTCTGTCAGGACCGCCTTGGAACTGGGCTCCTGGATGTGAAGGAGGCAGAAAAAGAAGCGGGCAGTGCCAAGAGGCCTGGTTGTGTTGAACCCTGGGGAGCCTCAGGACTGGCTCCCAGGCCTTGGCACAGGCTCAAAGACAAACTCTTGGCCATCCCTACTAGACCTAAAGTTCTTGTCAGCTTGAAGTAGAGGGGAGGGAGGGTCTTGTCTGACCTCGCAGTCACAGTGTGGCGACCTTGCTCCTCCACGGTCGGTCGGCCTCACTCATAGGCAGCAGGTTAAGCGTGGATAACTCTTAGTAAAGACCGTCCCTGTGGTCTTGAACAGAGCCAAGGCTAATAACATGCATGTGGGACTGGTAACACGCCCATGGGTGAAGCGTTCCTGTGTGAACATGCATCCCGATTTGGGACCCTGCGCACCCATGTAAAAACCCAGCGTGCTTTTAACTTCCCACACTGAGAGAGGGGAGAAGGGCTGAAGAGAGGAGGAGCCCCGGGCTTGCTGACAAGTCAGTTTAACCAAATCCGCCAGCCCCAGATTCAGGGAAAGACCCTGGGCTGAAACAGAAGGTGGAGAGGAGCAGACCTTTGTTACACTGTTACACGCAGCCATAGGCACACACCTCCACACAGGTGCGCGCACACACGCACACACACACGCACTCCAACTTTGTACACACACATAGACAAAGAAAGCCTTATGATAGAGTGACCTTCTGATAGAGGCCGGAGACATCCTTACCCACTTTCTTCTTCTGCCCTAGTAACTAGGATGCGCAACCACAGTTTTCTTTCTCTTCTCTCAAGGACCGACACCCATCACTCAGGGTGTGGACTAGCGATATCTTAGAATCATAGCAACACTGACTGACTGAACTTTAAAGCTGAGAAAGGCAAGGGCAAGCAAATAGCACAGGAATTGAGCCTCAAGGTAGAGCCTTGCATTTGATCATAATTATTCAGCGGAAATGTATGTGGATACATGCACCACCCAGACAATCAATTTTGTATATAAAAATAATTGCTTACCAAACAAATCAATTTAATGATGTTCACACTCTGATGCCATTAGTCACACTAAATGACAAAATTTACGTGTTTGAGCTGCAGTATTTTTCAGGTAAAAGTTACCTTAGCTGATTTACACAGAACAGAAACTAAAGGCGCCCGACTTTCTTAAGGCTGACCTAGGTCTGATGGCTTTCCAACCCCTCTGTTCTCAGGGTTGAGTCTTTACTGAACTGAACCTTCAGAGAGCCTGCTGGTGCAAGTCTATAGGCTTCAGGGTTTCCTGTGTGTGTGTGTGTGTGTGTGTGTGTGTGTGTGTGTGTAGGAGGTGCATGCAGGTGCATGGGGGTGCAAGAGTGTGCATGCAGGTGCATGGGATGTGGGGTGTGTGCATGCAGGTGCGTGGGATGTGGGAGTGTGTGCTTGCAGGTGTGTGTGGGAGTGTGTGCATGCAATTGTGTGGGGCTGCAGGAGTATGCACGCAGATGTGGGGGAGTGTTGAATTCAGGTGTGGGATGCAAGAGTGTGTGCATACAGGTGTGTGTGTGGTGGGGAGTGTGTGATTGCAGGTATGTGGGGGTGTGAGTGTGTGCATGCAGATGGGGGTTGCGCGGGTGTGGGAGTGTGTGCATGCAGGTGTGTGTGGAGGGAAATATGTGCATGCAGATTGGAAGTGTGTGGGAGTGTGTGCATGCAGGTGTGTGTGGAGGTGTGGGAGTGTGTGCATGCAGGTGTGTGTGGAGGTGTGGGAGTGTGTGCATGCAAGTGTGTGTGTGGGAGTGTGTGCATGCAGGTGTGGGGGTGTGTGGGAATGTGTGCATGCAGATGGGGGTGTGCAGGAGTGTGCGGGAGTGTGTGCATGCAGGTGTGTAGGGAGTGTGTGCATGCAGGTGTGGGGGGGTGCAGGAGTGTGCTCATGCAGAGGCCAGAGGAGGCCCTCAGGTGGTGTCTTCAACTACTCTTGTGACCTTATTCCCTTGAGACAGTCCCTTGTGGGACCTGAAGACCACCCTTTGGGTTGGCTGGCTTGTGGACTCCCAGGAATCCACTTAGTTCTGTGTCCCCCACATTCCTAAGGCAGGTCTCAGCCTCAGCATGTTCATCTGTAATGAGAAGGAGCCCAAAGAGTTGTCAGTGAGGTCCCTCGAGGCATGAATTTTGCATTGACAATCCATTGTGGAACGGGCTAAAATAATGGTTCTTTTGTCATTCTCTTGGGGCTGTTGCTCTCTCTGGGAATCTGGAGACAGATGCAGGCATCACATGAAACGAGCGACAGCAAGGTCTAGCTGAATAATGGCCATGTTTGGAGGTCCCTGCTTCGTTAAAGAGTAAGAGAATGGTCTTTTAGGATATTTTGTTTTGAGAAAAAAAAAAAAAAGCGTGTCGATCGTTGTGGATGGAAGGATAGAAAGTGCAAGACGGGATGCATTTTTCAAATCTGTAAATACTCCGGAGCACTTTTGCTTCGCTTGCTCACGGTGCCGAGTCCTTGGTCGGGCGAAGTCTGCAGGGTAGAGCTGCGAGGTGTGACTCTTGGGGTCAAAACAGTTTGCCTGCTAAGCCGGCACCAGGGCGGCTGAGGCTTCCCGGGGAGGGCCAGGGCCGGGGCCAGGCTGCAGGAGGTCACCTGCGGAGCCGGCGCCAAGCTGCAGCACCCGGCTTGCCGCGCCTGCTCCCACGCGGACGGAGATCAGGTGATGTCTTAGCCCAGGTGGCTCCGGGGAGGTGGGGCTGGAGAGTGAAGCGGCCAGCTCACTTAGCTTTCGTACTCGGTGATGGTGATCTAGATCCCGCTGGGGAGGTGGCGCCGCGTGGATAGCGTGCAGGGGACCGGCGTGCGAGCGGTGGCCCAGCCCTTTGGATCTTTCTGGCTGTGCCTGGGACTCAGCGCTGGGTGGAGTAGCCCCTGGCGGTGCCAACGAGGAGGGCGTGCTCTGTAGCCGCCGCTTCCCTTGGCTCCACCTGCAGGATACCACCCGGTGAGGGCCGCGAACTCGCGAGTAGAGCGGGGAGGGCGGGCTTCAGGAGGAGGAGCCGGGGGCACGGCCGCAGGACGTCCGCCCTCCGGGAGCGGCCACTAACTTGACCCCAGCTGGCTTTCACGAGACGGCGGAGTCGCTGTCCCTGCAGCCCCGCCACGCTGCGCCCTTTCAGGCTGCGGCTCCCACCCTGACGCCAGCGCCTTCCCCGGAGCAGCTCCTGACCCGGGAGCCCCGGCTGCGGCCAGGGGCATGAGGCTCGCCGAGCACCCACGCCGAGGCCGTGCAGACCCGCGATGGCTGCACAGCTACGCCGCCTCTGTGTAGGTAAGTGAACATCCGGGAGGTGGAGGTGGGTGCCCTGTTTGGTTGCTGTGACCTTTTCCCATTCCAAGCCAGGAAAGCTGGAGTTGCGGGAGTTAATTGTAGGGAACATCTCACAGCTGTCCCGGATACAGCCTCACGACCCAGGTCCTTAATTGAGCCGCTAGCTCCGCCCTCCCGATCTTGTTCCCAGCCCTCAAATTCAAGGATTTCATTGTGAGATGCAGATTCCCTTCCCACCTGAAGAGTGAATGAAGGGTTTCAGGTAAAGGCCGCTACATGCGCACGCCAACCTGTCAGGCTTGTGTTGAGTGGCACATGACGAGCCGAGTATTGATGACGCCTGTACTCTTGGAAGCCGTGGGAGGCTGAATCTTGAGGGGAAATCATGCAAATGAGAAAGAAGTGAAAGAGTAGACTGTTGGGATCCTCAGCTGCCGGAGAAGGCTCCGAGAAGCAGGGAGTTTCTGTCTCCGGTCTGACCCCTCCCCGTCCTTTATTGGCGGTAATATCACATTGTAAACTAGTGAATAGCCACAAAAACGGCTGCATCTATATATATGAGATGGAGATTTGGGGGTAAAATTTCAGGGAATTAAAAGAGTCTACTTCTACTGTGGCAACACCAGCAGGCAGATAATCTGGTTTTCCTTCGAATGAGGTTGTTTATGGTTCCTGAGATAGCTCTCGTACCCTTATAGATGCGGACTAACGTTATTTAAGCAGAATGGTTCTGGACAAAGTGTACCTTCAGATTTTACCCTTTTCTTCTTTCTAATAACTTTAGTACTTTCGTCTAGTGGTCGGCCCTCCCTGTCCGTTTCAGCAGACTGTCCACACCTCACTTCTGGCAGAAGCCAGGTTTTGATTGACCACTTCCATGTCAGAAAACTCCCTGTGTTTGGAGGTAACTTCCTGTTTGTGTCGGCAAGGCCACGCTGACAAAGAGCTTCTTGGGACCTGTGTCTCCTCAGTCCCGCCCTAGCCAAGAACCTTCCGACTTTTGAAATTACATGCAAGAATTCTTCTTTTTGCAAAGGAAATCTAAAACTTCCATCTGCAGTCCATCCCACTTACCCCCCCCCAAAAAAAATACAGAAAGAAAGGGAGAAAAGAGAAAGGCTTGAAGCGACAGTTGTGTCTGTTTGGCTGGCTGTGTGAGGAGGGAATCGTTAACTCACGAGGTACATATAGGTGCTCAGAAGCCATGGCAAGCTTGTCTTTAATGAATAAACCAAAATTGATTAAACAGCAGTTTTATTGTGAACAGTCAGAATACGACTTTCTACCATAAAGTAAATACTCCGACTTGACCAAAACACCACAGATGTCCTTTATTTGATGCCAGGTAGACTTTATTAATCTTTAAATCGCGCATCGTCGTGCTTCGTAAGTGGACCGCTTTCTCTTTTGGTTTCTATCTCTTTAAGCCTCTAATTTCCACTTTAACAGATACATTTAAACTTTGATTCTGATAGTCATTGTGTTAATTCTCCACATCGGAGAACGCCCAGCACGGGTCCTTTTGTGCTGAAGGTTGCACAGTTAGGAGCCCAAGGCATGGTAGAATTGCTGCACAGTGAGGAGCCTGGGCCACGCTAGAAATGGCTCTGGAGGTTTGAACTTTGAAGCCTGGTACTTACTCTTTTACAGATTGTAAAATGAGGTTAATGTCATCCACATTCTGGGCAGTTGCTGAACTTCAAAGAACTGAGAAAGTCAGAACAGTGGCTGCCAATCTAGTTGGTCCCTATAGATAGTAGTGAGTCTAGTCTGTCGGTCTTTAAGGATTTCAGGAAAGGAAAGTTTAATCAGGTGCCTTGTGCGGGGGGGGGGGTATAGCCCCCGGGGTTTGACTCTGAGGGAACCAGTCAGCTTCCGACTGGTAGAAATACAGACCTCTGCCCCACCCCAGTCTTGCCTGCTCATGCCTTTAATTTCAGTGGAGATTTATGTCAAACTAGTCTATAGGGCTTGAGAATTCTCATTTGTTTTCTCCCGTATTTAGCATTAGACACTAACATTGGGACCAAGTTGTGCGAGTGGTTTCTTGAAACCTTCTCACAGGTTTTCGGGAGATTCCCAGGCGTCCATGTGTTCACGACTCCGGGTTCTCTTGGCTGTTAGAGTCTGAGAGATCAGAACGGGGAGGCATGGGATGTTCTCACTGCTTCAGCTTGTCCAATAGTTCTCCCCATCCTTGCCAGCTTGATGCTCAGAAGGCAGAAGACAGCCGCTTTCCTTCTCTAATTAATTAATGCACCATCTGCCTTGGGATTCTAGGATTCTGCTAACTAGGGCCCATGTTCCATAGCAAACGCACAATGAAGAATATGCACCAGATTGGAGGTATCAGAATGTTGCTGAGTTCCAAGTTTTGGAAATAGTAAATAACTCCAGATAGCTTGTGGTATGGAAAACACTATATTTTAAGAATTCATTTCTTAAAATGAAGAGTAGAGAAATCACACATTTTTCACAAGGGACTGAAGGTAAACAGAGCCAAGAATCTAGATGGCAGAAACATAGGGATGCCACAGAGTCCTGTGGAGTAGAGTTGTGTCTTCTGTGGGGGCATCATCATCAGAACATTGTAAATATTAACCCGGGTCCACTTCTCTAACTCTGCAGAAGCTTTTGTATATGAACAGTCTGAATAAAGCGAATAGCATCAAATCCACTGCTTATGCCCAACATCTAGCACACTGAAGACACACAGGTTTCTGGAGAGCTGACATACTTTAGAAACATCCTTCCTCATGTGCTTTGACACAGGGAAACATTCTGTGTCAAAGAAAAGAAAGGGAAAGGAAAAAAATGACTGCTCCCTGTGAGGAATGTTCTCACCAGGAGAGAGTACTTATAAGCTCAATCGTCTAGACACCTGGACATGAGAATTTTAGAGGCTCAGGGGAATTCTGGAGTCTGTAGAGAGGAGATGGGGCTTCCCCATCCTTGAAGACAGTCTTTGGTGTAAGTAGGGAAGTGGGGAGAGGGTGTGGGGTGCAGATAAGGAGGAGTGGGGGTGTTTCAAGTTAAGGAGGGCCAGAAGCCAGAGATAGACATGGATGCTGAAAACAGCCCAGCATTGAGGAGGAGGAGGTGCCCTTGCGTGAGTGCGAAGTCCGGAGCTTTTAAATGTGTTTCCGTGAGCCCGCCCACCCCCGGACTACTGTCCCATCAGCCACAGGCAGCAGATGTGATAACTCCTTAGCAAAGATGTACAGAATACGGCATCATGAAAGAATCCGTAGGCTTGAAATCGCCAACTTTTCCGAGTTCTTGTCTTGGTCCTAGACTCCAAGTGCATTTGAACTCCGAGTTCTCTCGCGTCTCCGCGCAAGAGCCATGCTACTTCTCAATGCTCCAAATTAGATACACTGCTGCCTGGAGGTTAATTTAGTGCTCAGCACTTAATTCCCTCCTGCTGTTTGCACTCCCTGCTCGTTCTGATGGAGCGGAATTGGTTTCACTGTGTAACACAATGCTTACATTGAATAGGAAGAAACTCTTTCGCTGTCCTATGTCAGGGGCTAGTGCTTGAGAGTCCAGCTGCTAAAAGGCACGGTGGCTTGACATGAACTTAATCACGTGAACACGCAACACTTGACACCACATGCCTTGAGAATTGGGTCTGAGGTTCTAGATCATTCTTTCTTAACTAATTGGCGAGAGGCTACGGCTCACTTTGCTTCAGGACGTATTTATAGTACTGGAGGAACTAAGACAGGCTCAGAGTTCAGTATCTGCCCTCATCAGGGAGCGGCCAGGGAAAGTCTGCGAGGGCCACGGGAGACAATCGGCTTGGACGACACCACACGCGAGAGAGGCTTTCACAGCCAAAGAAAGGCGCACGTCACAGTTCTAACTTCCGGCTCCCGCATGACGGCTGACAACCTCGTATTATACGTCTTTTCATAACTACAGTCTTAAGACATAAGTCACTTAAAATAATCTGATATTCCTAGGTTTAGGAGACACTCCAGAGAAAAAGGGAAGGAGAGCAGCACAGAGCAGCTCTGGTCCCAGGCGGTTAAGGATCCCCACCTGGTTTTTTACCATGTCCGTGGTGGAGCCTTGTTTGTTGGCACGTAAACCCAAACCACCTGGTTTCCAAGGACCTGGCTTGCGGAATCTCAAACATCATCCTTGCACTTAGCCATGCTATTTTCTCTACCTCGCACTGAGAACCCGGCCCCAGGCATGAACGCATGGGAGCTGTCTCTGTCTCACTGAGACAGCTCTTGGTGGGCAGCCACACGCTGTATGTGTCCCTTGAGCCAGATGTTCTGTTGGTGACCTTCAGATACGTCAGGATCGTATTTATGCACTTTCTAGCTTTTGCTTTTTGGCGAAGAGGAACATTAAGTGGAGTCTGTTTGTTTGGCCATGTCATTGAATCCTCCTGTAAATTTATATTCCAAGTGAGTGATTCTCAATGTTCCCAGAACAAAGACCCCCAATTTTTAGACTCCGTTTTCATGGATCCTTACCAAAAAAAAAAAAAAAAAAAAAAAAAAAATCACGGAATTGTTGGATGAATTATTAGAGGACAAATAATGACAAATATGCTGTTACAAACTCAGTGACATATTTTAAAAATATAACTTAGGTATTTTGCATGCCTCTGTGGGGAGTGTAGTGTGTTTGTGCACACGTGTGTGTAACTGTGCCAGAGAAAGACACTGCTTCTCCAGTTACTTCCCATCTTATTTTTTGAGACATGTCCTTACTGAGTCTGGAGCTCACAGGTTCATCTAGACTGGCCACGAGTCCTAGGATTTATCCTGTCTCTGCACCCCCAGTTCTAGGATTCTGGATGCATCTTCATGTCTCCTCTCTCCTCTGTTAAGTACATGGTACTGGGAGCTGAACTCAGGTCCTTGTGTTTGCATGGCAGGCTCTTTACTGAGCCATCTCCATGGTTCCTTCAAGTATGTTTTTTTTTAATGAATTAGCATTTTTATTAGGTATATTTACATTGAAATGGATACTGCATAAATATACATACATGTTTAAGATGTGTGTGTGCATGCATGCATGCATGTGTGGTGTGTAGGCTTGCATTAATTCAAGGCAAAGCCCATTTAAAAGCCACAAGGTGAAGCAGATAGCTTCACAGAACCCTGTGAAAGGTTTAGAATGTGACATAAAATGAGCCAACCATTACCCAATCTAGAGTTTAAAGCGAGCTTTTAGCTGTTCTCTGCCTATTCATCTATCTGACAGATTTGAGTTGTGGTTTTGGTTGGTTGGTTTTTGTTTTTTTATTTTTTGAGACAGAGTTTCTTGGTGCAACTGTCCTCACTGTTCTGGAACTTGCTTTGTAGACCAGGCTGGTCTCGAACTCAGAGATTCGGCTAACTCTATCCACCCAGGTACTGGGGTTAAAGGCGTGCATCACCACTTCCCCCGGCTGAGTTTTCTTAATTATTAGGTTTTAGATTAACTTTTCCTTGCGTGTAGTCTATGACAGCTTCAAACTCTGGACTCTGCTTTGTCTCCTGAGCCGTGGACTTTTAGGCACCCATCACTCTGCTCGGTTTTATTAGGCTACTTTTAACAGACAGCACTGGTTGCTTTGGTTTATTGATTTATGCTCTTTTCTGTATCATTTATGTCCGTCTTACCTGGGATTAATTTTTCCTTTTTAGTTTAAGGTGAAATCGGGTGACCAGTTCAAGCTTTGTTTTTGCTACAAGGATTTGAGCCTATATAATTTATTTTACATTTAAAGATTCATTTCAGGATTTTAATATATTGTAGTGTTTATTGAGCTGGAAATAGATTTAATTCCTTTTCAATCTCCTCTCCACCCCATGGGTGACTTAACAATGATTCGTTTCCAAATACGTGGGACTTTCCCCACAATTTTATTTTTTTTAACAACTTTATTATTTAAAAAAAAATGTAATACCAGGGCAACTGGGATATATATTCTGTAGAATTTCAAGCCTCGACATCTGTTTGACTCTCCTCTACTCAGTCTGCCCTGGTGAATGTCCCATAAGCACATGACAGGAATGCCCTCATTTCTGAGTCTCTGTTCAGTGGACCATGCTTAAATTGTAGATTCATTTTGTCTCTGGATAATCCATTCCTGCTAAGCAATATAAATCTCCCAGCTGTGTTGTGGCTTATTTCTCCTTCTACTTCTGCCAAGTTATGGTTCTTCATGTATTTTCAAACTATCAGTCACATACATATTTATATTTAAACTGCGCCTCTTACAGACAGAATATAGTTAGTATTTCCAAAAGACATTTCGGGATGAGTTCTGGGTTCACAGCATAATTGAGCGGGAGCTACAGAGTCCTCAGACATCGTGACTGCATTCCCTCGGCTTCCCAGACTGCCAGCACCCCATGGAATGACACCCGTGTCTCACAAGATGGAATTGTTTTGCTACGCCATGACCACCTAAGGTCCACACTTTATATTAGGGTTCCCTCTTGGTTTTATATAATTCATGGGTTTTGACGAGTTTAATACCCAGAATTCTGGCAACATGAAACACTTTCACTGCCTCCAGGACCGTCTGTTCCCTGTCCCTTCTACCTGCCTCCAGCAATCATCCTGTACCCGTCTTCTACTGCCCATAGCTTTGCCTTCTCTAAACTGTCAGAGTCAGAGTGACATAGCACGCAGTCCTTTCAGATGGGCTGGATACCTCATTTCCGTCCAGTGCTGAACACTGTCCCGTTATCTAGATGTGCCA
Source organism: Arvicola amphibius (assembly GCF_903992535.2). Lineage (NCBI taxonomy): Eukaryota > Metazoa > Chordata > Mammalia > Rodentia > Cricetidae > Arvicola > Arvicola amphibius. Next base: position 23,903,442 of record NC_052064.1, read on the forward strand.
CGGTGTATCCACTCAGCACCTGAGAGCTGACTGGTTGTTCCCAAGTCTTAGCAGTTGCGAGAAAGTCGCTGGAGTGTAGACTTCTGTGTGGGCCTTCATTTTCGCTTGGGTGGCTGCCAGCCAGTGACACTGTTGGATCGTGGAGCAGAGTGTGTTCAGTGGGCAAGAAGATGCTAATCTGTCTCCACCGTGACCACACCACCCGTGTGCTCCACACTCCGCTCTGTCTGGGAGTTTGGGTTGTCCACTACTCTATTGGGTTATGCTGTATCTGAGCACCGGTCTAACCTGTAATTCCCTAATGCCATATGATGACTTTCTTAACTGCTTAGTCACCTTCCGAGTCTTCCACAGTGAGGGGAAAGTCTGCACGTTTTGATCAGATCCTTCAGTTTTATTATTCCTGCTTAGAAAACTTATACCATGTCTTTAAAAGGTCATATAAAAATAAAAGGCCTGGGGGTACCACTCTGGGCTAGCCTTGACTAATGTATGAGCAGATCAACTCCAGAGAGTTTTTGGAGTTCTTTGTACATTTAGATTTTAGGGTTTTTTTTTCTTTTTATTTATTTATATTTTAGGTATGAGTTCCCTGTATGTACACCTGCATTCCAGCAGAGGGCACCAGATCCTATTATAGATGGTTGTGAGCCACTATATAGGTGCTGGGAATTGAACTCAGGACCTTTGGAGAACAGCCAGTGCTCTTAACTGCTGAGCCATCCCTCCAGGCCATGGATTATAGCTCTTATCAAAGCCATTAAAGTGTTTTCTCCACACCTGGTCTTCTCATTTTATTTAAGTATCTCATAAAGAGCAGAGCTTTTAATTCTAGTCAGAACAAGTAGTCTTTTACTGATCATGCCTTTGGTGTTGGACCTAAAAAGGTTACCACCAAACCTGAAGTCATATATAGGCTTTTTTTTGGTGGTGGTTTGTTTGGTGTGTGTGTGTGTTTGTGTGTGCTGTGCTATAGACATGTTAGCATTTAAGTCCACAGACTATTGTGAGTTCATCTTATTTTCTTTGCGAGTGTGCAGTCACTTTTCAGACCACTTGCTGAAGACTGCTCTCTCCACTTCTCTGCCTGGACCCCAAATCACTTGGCAATATTTGCTTAATTTGTATTTCATTTGGCTACTATTTTTTTTTATCTATCTACCTATTTTTATTTATTTGGAGAGCACCAATTTCTCATCTGTGAATGGTTATCAGTTGGAGATAGCGTCGGGGTTGGGGCAGAGGCTTGTGTCCACTTCTCTCAGCGCTGGGATCCTGTCTGCTACAGACCTGTGCAGGCCCTGTGTCTGCTGCCATAGTCTCTGTGAGTTCATCCGTGTGTCAGTCAGTCACGCTGTATTCAGAAGGTCTTGGGTTTTATTTTGTGACTAACTTAATAATTTATTTGTAATTGGGAGTTTTAGCCTATTTTCTTCTGAGTGGTTTTTACATGGAAGGTGGGCATCTGTCTTCTCTTTGTGTTTTGACTGTCCTTTTGGGTTTGTGCTTCTGGGGATTAAACTGCTCACATCACACGTTAGTCAAGGCCACCCTGGAGCCGTACCCCCAGGCCTTTTATTTTTATATGACCTTTTAAAGACGTGGTATAAGTTTCCTAAGCAGGATGAAAACTCAGCACCATCTTGCCCCTGTCTCCTGAGTAGCTGAGAGGACAAGAATCACCAGGCCCGGCCACATTCATTTGTAGCATTCTTTTTTCTTTTCTTTCTTTTTTTTTGGTTTTTTTTTTGTTTTGTTTTGTTTTTGGTTTTTTGTTTGTTTGTTTTTCGAGACAGGATTCCTTTGTAGCTTTTGGAGCCTATCCTGGAACTAGGTCTTGTAGACCAGGCTGGCCTCAAACTCACAGAGATCCACCTGCCTTTTTTTTTTTTTTTAAATCTTTTTCTTCTACGCTTTCCCTTTCCCGCCTTCTAAGTTTGAGGCATACAATTCTTCACAGCTTGGATACTGAATGATATTGAATTATCTTCTTCGTGGCTGCTTTGTTTTGATTTTTAAATAGTTCCCTCTCATTTTCAATGGATCGCTTATTTCAGATAATATACTTCTTTTTCTTGCATTTGTATTTTCTTTTAATTGTGCAATGTCAATTTTGCCAATGAGATTCTGATTAATTTTCATGATCATATTTCTCCTTCATGTCCTTGGACATATTTATCTGAAAGTTTGAGTAAGTTCTATTAAACTCTGTTAACTATTGAACACTGGGTAACATGGGGGTCTAGCAGTATGCTGGCTAGTTTTACATCAACTTGACACAAGCTAAAGACATCTTCGAGGAAGGAACCTCAGTTGAGAAAATGCCTCCATAAGATATGGTTGTAGGTAATTCCATAGGGCATTTTCTTAATTAGTGATCCACGGAGGAGGGCCCAGTCATTGTGGGTGGAACCATCCCTGGGCTGGTGGTCCTGGGTCTATAAGAAAGCAGACTGAGCAAGCCATGAGGAACAGGCCAGTAAGCAGCACCCCTTGGTGGCCTCTTCATCAGTGCCTGCCTCCGGTATATATACATTTGTTTTTGTGCTAGTACCACACTGTTTTTATTACTATAGCTCTATAATATATCTTGAAATCTGGAATAACTCTCTCGACTACTGTTAGTTTTTGTCAGAATTGCTTTGGCTGTCTTGAGTCTCCTCTGTGTATGAATTTTTGGATGCTGTTTATTTCTGTAAAGCCTGATATATGTATTTTGACTGGGATTGCAATGAATCTATATCACTTTTGGCGGGATGGCCATTTTCACAATATTAATTCTAACAACCCGCGAATGTGAGAGGTCTTTGTATTTCTTAATGTCTTCAGAGATTTGGAGTCTTTATTGTAAAGCTCCTTTACCTCCTTGGTTTGGTTTATTCCAAGGTATTTTATTGTCTGAGTAATTTATTGTAAGTAGGAGTGTTCCCATGATCTCTTTCTCAATAGTATTTGTTGGAGATGTAAAAATAAAGATGCTGCAGGGTTTTGTAAGTTGATTTTGCATCCATCACTTTGCTGAAATTGTTGTTTCTAGAAGTTCTCCAGAAGACTATATAGGGCCTCTTTTGCATAATATATCATCTGAAAATAGGGATAATTTGACCCCTTTTCCTATTTGTATCCCTTGCTGTACTGTCCCAGTTAGTACTTTAAGCACTAGATTGAGGAGGAATGGACAACCATGTTTTCTTGATTTTACTGGGATTAAGTATTCCTTTATTTATGATAATATTGGCTGTGAGTTTGCCGTATGTATCTTTTATTGTGCTGAGGTATATTTCCTCCAGTCCTCTTCTCTCTAGGATTTTTAATCATGAAAGTATATTGTTTTTCCTGTGTCTATTGAGATTATATGATGTTAAGCCCACTTGCATAATTTATTATATTTATTGATTTATGTACATTCAACCATTCCTGCATCTCTGGGATAAAGTCAACTTGCTCCTGCATGGTAGATGAATTATTTGTATTCCATTCACAATTGTTTTATTGAGAATTTTTTTTAAATCTGTGCCCATCAGAGACATAGACCTACAGTTTTCTTTTTCATGTGTTTGTGTGTTCCTGTTTTGTTACCTGTATTTGAGTAATACTGGTTTCATAGACAGTGTCTTGGAGTGTTCCTTATGTTTTTCTTTTTTTTTTTTTCCTTAAAATTTAAGTATTGGTTGAAGATATTTGAAAGTCAAAGTTGAATAGATATATGCTTTTAATTCATTTGGGCTGGGCTTTTTTTGGTCAGAGGTTTATTATGTTTATTATTACTGTTTCAGTCAATTCAATTGTTATGTTCAGGTTGTTGACCTCTCTTGGTATAACTTTGGTGTTTCTATGTACCTAGAATTCACGTTTCTTTTAGATTTTCCAACTTGATGGAGTCCTTGTTTTCTAATTATTCCCTTATAATATTCTGAATGTTTTTAGTGTCTGCTGTAAATGTCTTACCATTCTTTTCCATTAATTTGGAGCCTCTTTTGGTTAGTTGAGCCAAGAATATGTTAATCTTGTTTATTGTTTCAAAGATCCAGCTCTTTAGACTCATTGATCTGTTATATTAATCTTTTATTTCATTAATTTCTACTTTAGCTTTTATTTCTTGCTATCTACTGGATTTGGGCTTGACTTCTGTTTTTCTAAGTTCTTGAGCTGCATCATTAAATCATTTATTTGTGCTCCTTCTGGTTTTTTTTGAATATAGGCATATGGAGCTTATTATAACGGGTACTTGAACTTTTTAAAAAAAAAAGTCTCAAAGGTATTATTGTGTTTTCATTTTCATTTAGTTCCCTAAAATTTTAAAAATTTATTTTGACTTCTATTTTGGCCAGTTCATTGTCTACTAATGAGTCGTTTAATCTCCATGAGTTTTACACTTAATAGAAATTCGTTTGAAATCATTTTTAAGTTTTATTGCATCGTGGCTGAAAAGGGCACTTGGAATTATGTTTTTCTGAATTTAAGTGGTTTTTTTTTTTTTTGCATCCTAGGATGCGGTCTGTTTTAGAGATGCTTCCATAGGCTGCTGAATAGAATGTATATTCTTTGGTGTTTAGGTGGAATATTCTGCTATTAAGCCCATTTGATGTAAAATGTCTAAGGTTTCCTCTATCCTTTTTCCAGATGAGTTATCTACTGGAGAAAGTGCATTACTGAAATTATCTACTAGGTTAATAGCAGCCCAGTACTATCTTTAATTTCAGCACTATGCTTGTTTTTGTGAAATCGGGCACCCCAGAGTTGCTCCATGTGTGTTTAGTATTGTAATATTATCTTGGCTAATTGTTGCCTTGATCAGGAATGAAGTGCCCTCCTTTTTCTCCTGTGTAGCTTTAGTTTGAAGTTGAATTTTGTCAGCCATGTGGACGGTAACTGCTGCTTCCTTTGGTCCTATCTGCTTGGAGCGCTCTCTCCATCCTTTCAATTGAAAGTGGTGCCTACAGCCAAGTCTCTATCGATAACAGGAAGATGATTTTGTTTTAGTCCACTGACCTAGCCTTTGTCTTTTGATTGGAGAATTGAGTCCATACATTTTTAAAGTTATTATTCAAAAGTGTGTATACTGCAGTAATTTTGTTGACTTTTTTGCTGTTTTAGCTGTGCTTTGAATTTCACTAATTATAGCTTAATTTTTTTAAGAGTCTCTTGGACATGTATATTCCTCTCTTCAGTCTGAACTACTGCTTCCAATATTCTATAGGATCATTTTGGTAGACATGAAGTTTTTAGGCTGTTTATATCAGGAGAATTTTTTTGCTCCTACTATTTTTTGTTAGTTTTCGTAGATATAGTGGTTAAGGCTGCCCATCATGTCTTTTAGAACTTTAGAAAGCCTTCCTTACAAAGTTTCCACTGAGAAATAGGCTGTTACTTTGGTGAATTTGCCTTTATATATGTGACATGATTTTTCTCTTGCAGATTTCAACACTCTTTCTCTATGCCTAATTAGAGTTTTAAGTGTGGTCGCTCATAAGTAGCTTCTTTTCTGGTCTTGTCTCTGGTGTTCTGTATGCTTCTTGTATCTATAAGGGTTGTCTTTCCTTAGTTTGAGTAGGTCTATTTTTATATTCTTAAGATCTGGTATATGCCATTGACTTGGGATTCTTCTCATCGTTGTCTTTAATTAAAAGATGCGGTCTTATCTTGGCATCCCACAGTTCCTGCATGTTCTTTCCCTGTGTTTAATTTTTTCATATTCTTTGCTTGTGTGGTCTAGGTTTTTCATCTTCAATATTCTATCTTCCACGTGTATAACCTTCCTTTGTGTTTTTCTAACTGCATTTTCCAATTCTATCTTCATTTCAGTTTGACTCTCTCTCTTCAATGTTTCTGTCTCTTTATCGAATTTGCTTTTCAAATTCTCGATTGCCTTTTTCATTTCATTCAGTCTTATTTTTGTGGGGTTTTGGGGGGGGAGCATCACACAATTTTTCTCTTTATGTTCTAAGTTCACTGAGCTGTTTTGTCATAAGCTCCTTGAACTCTTTGATGAAGTCTATGACTGTTCTTTTAAGATCTGTGCCCTGAGCCTCAACAAGGTGATTCTTACTGGAGAACATTTCTAAGTGACTGCTTTTAGAGGAGACGGTGTTGTTCTTTTGTATTCTGTTTTCCGGTGAGGTTTGTGGATGTGGATATTTTTCTTGTTGGTTGTATGTTTGATGCGGACACTGCAGATGGGGAAGCACACTGGCTGTGTGTTCTGTCCCGTCTGGAGGTTGGAAGGGTATGGGAAGGGCCCCTCAGTCAGAGCTGGAGCACTGGATGTGGGACTGGGCTCTAGCCACAGATTGAGGTGAATGCAGGCAGTTTGTGGAGTCACTAGGCTAGACTAGAACCCAGAGTCTGCTGGCCAGGCTAGACCTGGAAGGTAGCTTTAGGGATAGGATAAGGTGTAGATGATAGAGGTTGCTGAGCAGGTGCATCCTGGTCCAAACCTGGAGCTTGGGAGATGCAGATGGGGTTCCTCAGAAAGGGCCACAGCATTGGGTACGGGCCCAGAGGGGTGGTGTTGAGTGCAGGAGGCATAGAGATGAGAGAGCTGGCTTACCAGGCAAGGTCAGAGGGCAAGGTGCTTTGCCGTGGCTGGAACTGGAAGACTGGTAGAGAATGGGGCCACCAGATAAACCTATTTCTGCTCCTTTATTTATGACAGAGTGCTCTAACCGTTTCCATGTTAATTCTGTCCAGTTACAATATCACTTCTCAGTCCAAAATAGATTCTGTGGTAACTGCATGCTCTGTGTTAGAGATCAGTAGCCAAGGTAGACCCGGTTTCAATGAGCTCAGCAGAGCAAACAAGACACTCAACACATTCTATACCCCCTTTGAAAAAGCTAAAATCTGGAACATGAAGCATGACATACAAAACAAATTTGAAAGCCAAAGCCTGGAATTCCTCTTTGTCCCCCTTTTCTTTTTTAAAATTATTTTTATTGAATTACATATCCTCCCCTCCCCCCCCGCTTTTTATCCTTACTTAGTGGTAGGGATTGTGAGTATATTAAGAGTAAAACTATATATTTAAAGAAAAATGTAAAGCAGTAAGTTCCAAAGGGTTAATTTTTCTAGGCTTTGAGTACAAACTATTAAAAGTGAGTTGAAATTTTAGTGTTCCTTTTAAAGTCTAATCAGGTACTGTGGCCAGGAATTGTTGGCTTCATCTGGGCTCTCCGGTGGCTGCATGTCCCTAATGTAGCCACCTATATAGAACCCTAAAGCCCCATCTTAAGACAATCCATTCCATGACAACACCCACTTAAGACACAAAGGCGTGTCACAAGTGTAGCCTGCTCACTGTTTAAACACCGACAGGAGTAGGATGAGGGTACTCTGGTATAAGAAACCTTTATTTTAAAAAAACTTCATAGGATGTATTTCATTCAGAGGGGAAAAAAAACCCCAGGTGGCTCCTGGATGTCTGTGTTGTGCAGTGCACACACAGATGTGAGGACCCATTATCCTCCTCTCAACCTTAAGTTGTAACACTCTGGCCAGGGGACAAAGTCAGACCTGAATGGCAGCCTCAGACGCGTGAGCTCACGGGGCTGGTGGCAGGAGTACCTAATAGTCAGGATCGGAGATCAGCAAACACTTCCTGCCAAGGACCTGTGGGGACCGTCTGTCCTAACTATCCCGTGTCACCATGGTTAGCAAGACCCAACCATACACCAGACATAAACAAAGGAGCCAAGTCCTGGTGAACTTTCTTTGTAGACAATGTTTGGTTTTGGAAGCAGCAGTGGCTGCCACGGCCTGCACAGCTGTGGGTCTGCGGCCACGGGGGATGAAGAAATGGCAGACACACACAGAAAAGCTGGAGACTTTCAGTGCACACTGCTAACATCCATACTCCAACCAGGGGAAGAAGGCTTTGCTGTTTCCCTGAACCTGGAGCACTGGGATCCTAGAGAGCAATGTTCATGACATGAACTACATTCCTACAGGGAGACATCTGCTGCCAAAGGGGGCACCGTCAAATTAGACTCTGAATAAAAGGGCATAGCTTTCAAATGGTTATTTTAAAGGATGACTTTAAAACTGCCTAATTACATGCTGTGGGACACCCCCACCCATGGGGGCAGCAGAGGGAGGGTGGGAAGAAGAGACAAACGACAGAAAACACAAAAGGAGGGTGACTTGGGAGATTGGTGGTTTGATGGTGTGACTAAGGAGTAAGAGGGTCGTAGGGAGACTATGCTCAAAGTACATTATATATGTGTGAAAGAATAAAAAAGAAAACCAAAAAAAATGTGGGTGGAATTCAGTCCAAGAACAATCACTTGTTCGTGTAAAATTTTACTCCAATTACTTTTATATGATTTTCAAGAGCCCATAAAAATGTCTGGTGAGTGTCGTGTCATTCCCACTGAGTGACTTCTCCAGCTTTGGCTCCTGGGGTTGTTTGCTGAGAACCCTGCTTTTCTCTCAAGGAACTAAGGACTTCCAGGTCAACACATCGTGCAGAACCTTACGGTGACAACTCCCTTCTCTCGGCAGGTGAACACAAGACCCGAGGAGTGCTAAAAGGGACCGGTGGTTGTCAGAGTGGCCCGAGAGGAAGCCTGGTCACCACTGTGTCCACAACCCTGCACTGTTTCCCAAAGATGCTGTTGATGTCGTCTTAATTAACACCGCTCGCCTTCGGTCTGCCAAAGCTCTTCATCATGGGCTGCATGAAGTCAAAGCAAGCATTCCCCTTTCCGACCACATTAGACATCCACAAGCTACACGAGAGTGAAGAAGCGTTCATGCCCGATGACAGCTGTCAAACCAGGACCCCTTCTCCAGTTAGACCCCAGGTCCAAGAGGAAGTGAAGACACTCCCGGAGCCCAGTCCTGTGGTCCTCGAGTTTGCAGAGCGTCTGGCTAAGGAGATCGTGCAGGACGCCCTGCAGCAGTGGGCGTGTGAGAACATCAAGTACTACAACATCCCCTACATCGAGAGCGAGGGCTCTGACACCGCCATCGCCACTGACACCGCCATCGCCATCGGGTGATGGCGCTCCGCTAGGCTCTGGATGTAGTTGGTGCTAGTTTAAATATACAAAAGAAGTTTCAAAACCCCTCCTGGATGTGCAGCCATGTCTATGATATTAGTGTAGAGATGCTTACGATGACGTACGATTTTAGGCAGTTCTATGTTAACATCGATGTATACCTGCTCCATCTTGAATTTGGGTCACAGAAAGGATGGGCAGAGGTCTTGTGGCTCCCAGCAACCAGCTGAGCTGTCTGGCCAAGCATGTTCTTCCCGAGGCAGTGATGGCATCACCAAAGAAAACACTGAATAAAAAGTGCCCAAATTTCAAATGGTTATTTTAAGGGATCGACTTTAAAATGACTATTTCTGTTAATATATACCAAAAAAAAGCCCAGATCATGAAAAGGGGTTTCCTTAAATGCCTTGACAAGGAACTGAACTCCAGCCATAGTGGCCCACAGCCTGTCTACTTCCTGACACCAGTAACCCACAGAGAGCCAGCAGGAAAGGGGCTGCCTCGGGTGCTCTCACTAGGAAGTTCTTTATAGGTGAGAAGGATAGCTGCCGCCCTGGGCCTCAGGGTCCTGCCACAGCTTTGACTGGATGACTTAAACTTTGCACATTACAGCCATCGTTAAAGGATAATTTATAGAAGCCATGACATTAGTTTACGGTACTGAATTAAGAAGCTCTTTGACACCTTTATCCAATATGTCTTAATGACAGAAGCCTGGTCTGCGAGGTGAAAAGCCAAGCCCAATGTCATGGCTAAGCGTGCATTAAAGCCTCCCTGCAGTGCTGGTGCGGGGATGTAGAGCCAACATACAGGGGGTTGTAATTCTCCTCCACTAGACAGCAGAATAGAGCACTCCTCTCAAAGGGAGCACCTGTGTGGGATTTAGCAGTCACTCGCGCTCAAGGGGCGTCTTAGCCACATATTCTCCTCCTGAATGGAGTGCCTGTGTGGGATTTAGCAGTCACAGGGCACCCTTAGCCATAGATTATAGAAATGTTATAAATTAAGCATTTATAGTATATACATTAGTATATACTGTTTTATTTATTTAAAGGACTCAACTATATAAAGCTCAATAGTAACAGAAGGCATAGGGCAAAGTCAGTGGAAGAACAGAGCTGACTGTCCAGGATTGTCACCAAGCTGTGCTAGACACCAGGTCTAACTAGAGAGAGAATAGGCCCACCCACAACAGCCCTTCAGCGATATGCTTTATCAGCATCCTTGAAATCCAAAACCACCGGAGAAAGGCTTTTTTTGGTATCGCTGAGATAAATAGGCACTTGGCTTTGCCAATAACAAGAAACGTTGCCTCTAGTTGTAATAATGTGCTGAAATCCAAGCCAAATAGAGTGAATTCTCCAAGTTTTAGGAGCAAAGAGGCCGTTAAAATGAGCTGTTTTTCAGTTTGCTTTCAGATACCTGGCCATTCCGCTAATTTTACTAAGCCCTGGGAAGCATAGTACCGCGCTATACCTGCAATCCAGTAGCTCACAGAACTAAAGCAACCTCTCCTGTTCCCGGATCTGCACAGACGTCCCTCCCAGTGCGGAGCCCTTTCCCGAAGTACAGTCTCTAGTACGTGGAGCAGCTGTTTCCAGCGTCTATGCTGATGACTCAGGTCATGAATTCCTCACTCATCTGGTTTCTCATGAGATCACCTGTTGCAAGGTTTCCTGTTATTCAAAATATATAATTAAGTATATAAAATATGTATGCTTGTCATAACAAGAAGACATCATCTACACAGAGATAATGCAAGTGGGTTTGGGTTACACGTGAGTATTTCAACTTCGGGTTTCTTCTTTGTTGACTCCCCCAGGGTGGAGCAGTGGTGTCTGCTCCCCGCTGTCTCCCCCTTTCAGCAACTATGACCGGTTTTATCGTGAAGCAAGCACTGTGCCCTCACCTAGTCAGGCTTTAATGATACAGTATCTTTTAAGAGACCTGTCTTTGGAGTATATGAGAATTGTACATCAGCCCATGAACAAGGCTTATGTAGTAGGTGGATAAACCATGTGTGACGAAACTTTCTACCACACTGGATAGTTGTCAGGACAGAGTTTGCACACTTAGCGAGACACCTTTGATAAGAAATCAGCCTTTCATGCCTTCGCATTAAACATCTGATCCTCATTTGAAGTCTTTAAGGAGATGATGAGAAGGGGGCCCCATAAGCAGAAAGATGGCGGACTTATTTGCTACTGGACGGGGCATGTGGAGCATCTGCGTATGGGCAGAGGGATGCTATTAGCACACGGTCTCCCAGAGGCAACCGTGGAGGCAGCTCGGTGGGGGAAATAAACGTGCCAATCCTTACTTACTAAGACCCTAAAGGCCGCAGTGCGCTTCGCTGTTGTATCTTGGTAACGGGCCTTCGATTTAGAACTCTCCCATCTCAGTTGCCTTATTATCAGTTCTTTGCAAACCCCCTGTACCTACTATCACTTAAAGCACAATTTTCAAGGGGACACACAGGATTGTCTTAAGCCCAAAGGACTTTGTATCAAATGTCCCCTAGGCATTAAAATAAATGCACAGAAACGGCAAGCTATGCACGTCCTGCTCGGTCCCCACTGGCACTGGTGGGAGGGGACAGAGTACACGTCTACACTTTATTTTAGAAACCAGAAGCTATACGTGGACACATGATGTCAAGAAACAGTAATGTGTATGTCAGTCTATACACATAGTATCTGCGTGAAGTGACGCAGCCAGCCATGTGTTTCCCCGCGGAGCTGGAAGCGCTAGCTCTAACAAATTCGCTGTCACTTTATCTACGAAACTCATTTTGTTAGCAAAGTCCCTTCTGTAGGAGTTAACTCGGAAGTGATATATTTTCCAAAAAAAAATTTTGTGAAATTTTTTTTGTAAGTATAATAAAAGTCCAATTAAATGAGTTATCAGTACTTACTTATTTAATTGAAGCAAATACTTGTGGTGTGGTCCACTGGTGTCTCACATAAAGACTTCTAGTATGTCTTGTTAACATGGGCACAGACAAGCCCTCGGGTTATTAAGGTCTCATTTCGGAGCTTTAAGAATATAGATGTAACACGTGGTCAATATCGTGATATTATTTCTGAACTGTCTGGAGGAAAAGGCCATCATGGTAAAAATTAAGAGCTGAGGAAATGTAGCCTCCACCTGTGTGGGAGGTACAGGCATGAGCCCAATATTCCTTTCAGTTCTGTTGGTTTTGCTCTTACCTCAGTTCTCTTAGTTTTCCAGGAGCCTGGGATGAAGGAGAAATTATACCAAGTTACAAAACAAATGATTAGCTGAGTCTAATATAAAATTATTCTGACTTAAATCTGCCAGGGGCTGGGGAGATGGCTCAATTTAGAGCACTGGCTGCTCTTCCAGAGGACCCAGGTTTAATTTCCAGTGCCCACATGGTTACTCATAATCATCCTTAACCCCAGATCCAGGGATCTAATGCCCTCTTAGGGCTCTGCAGACAAAATATTGCATACACATAAAATATTTAAAAACTGTCAACCTCCAATTACTAAAGACATTTCTATTTTAAATTGCTTTTGACTTTTCCTACAAAAGTTTGATATAACTTATAAAAAGCAAGGGTGTGTCTGTCTTAGAGGCTGGAGTTTCTTAATTCCTCATTTTTTTTTAAGCTTAACAAATAACTGCAAATAATAGGCATTAAGCTTTCATTTCTACCGGGAAGGTATGTTCCGATGACCCGGAAGAGCTGAGGCAGAGACAGCACTCTGGAGATGGAGCTTCTTTTCCAGTGAGACTCTTCTTCCTGTTTACAGAGTAACTCTTCTGATATGTGTTGTTCCAAATTCTTTCACGTTTTCTTAAATGAACATTTGTTAACATACCCCCTCCAAATTTCAGGGTCTTTATTTTTGATAATCTATACATACTTTGATTAATTAACATATAAACTACCATTGGAAGCCAAAGTTACCATTTTAATGAGAGAATGTAACTGAAGACTCTCTGAAGTACTTGAGAGTTTCCCATCTTTTAAACCAGGGCCCAGCAAGTCATTTCTGATGAAGATCACAGGAGACACTTGAGACGTTGAGGGCCATACAGTATATGTCATGGCGTCTTAGGGTTTTTATCGTTGTGAAGAGACACCATGACCATGGCAACTCTTAAAAGGAAAACATTTAATTGGGGCTGGCTTACAGTTCAGAGGTTGAGTCCATTATCATCATGGAGACAAGGCAGACATGGTGCTGGAGAAGGATCTGAGAGTTCCATATCCTTCACCCATAGTCAGCAGATGCAAATGTGTCATTGGGTGTAGCATGAGCACAGGAGACCTCAGAGTCCACAGTGACACACTTCCTCCAACAAGGCCACACCTCCTTATAGTGCCACTCCCTATGGGGACCATTTTCTTTCAAACCACCACACAATGACCACTTCCAGTAGCCTAGATACAAGGATGGTTTTGCTGCAGTAAAGTTCTAGAAACATTGGCCTTTGACATCAGCTAACTGTTGTATCATGAATGACTATAAACACTGGTGCTTCAACTTCAGGTGACCACCATATCATGGAACATTAGTCTTTTCATTTCCCAACAATTTAAAAGTGAGGAAACCATTTTCAGTTTGCAGGCTGGAAACGGGCAAGCTGAGAGACCTAGCCAGCCTCTGTGATATGTTTACTGACCCTTGCTCCAAAATAAACTTTAGGAGGTCTGGCCACCTCAGAATTTCAGATCACTGCTTCCCAGAGATTTAAAATAGCTATTCAAGTCTTCATTGGTAACTTCCTTTAAACTGGCTGGGTTCCATTTGGGACTCTGGTCTTTGTCAATGAGAACTGTCAAAAGAAGGTAGAGACATTAGCACAGCTTGTTCTGCTACTATCAGATTTAACCACTGAACTGATAACTCTGCCTTACTAGGCATTCTCTTCTATAGCACATTTTTCTGTAACGTTTATGCTTTCAATAAAACCCAGTGAACTAATCTGGCAGTTTAAATATTCCTCTTCCAGCCTCAGACAGAACTATAAATGAAATCTCTGTATTGCAGACAGCTAAATCACGTATTGGTGCAAGAGGGAGAGAAGGCAATAGAGGTCAGAGGGCTCAGGCTTCTAACCAGGCTTTGAGAGGAAAATTAATTACTTGATGTAAAGAAAAGGAGATTGTATACATAATTAAATGTAGATGTTACCATTTTACCAAATCCTCTAGTATTAAAAAAAATCAGACCACCATCAGGTAATCACAAAATCTTCTATTCCTATTTCATTACAGATACATTATATCCCCATAGGATTCTAAGTGTAAACACTTAAGAAAATAAAAAGAGAATCCTGCTTTCTGGGGTTAGTGCACTTGGGTACACACAAGCTATTCAGGATGTGTGGAGGGAGGGGATTCGGGAGCTCAATCTATAATTACAAACAGTTAAAAAAAAGCGTGATACGGTAGCAAATCTCAGACATGCCTAACACACATAACTTTAATAAAGAGTGGAAGTGTGTGTGTGTGTGTGTGTGTGTGTGCGTGTGTGTGCGTGTGTGTGCGTGTGTGTATGTGTTTCCATGTCTGCTTTGTTGCTGCTTGCTTGTGACAGCACAGGAACTGAACCTTACACCTCTTGCACCCTGGGCGAGCATTCTGTCATTATTCTCTATTCCCAGTCTTAATATACAGGCTCTATAGATACTCAGAAGAAACAAGTACAGTTGGAGCAGCAGTCTGGGAACCAGGGAACAAGGATGCAGCTTGTATACAGCTTTCCGCACAATCAAATGCAGATACTGGAGAGGTACGTGTGTTTAGTTTGTTCTGAGATGAAGTCTCAGGTACGCAACCAGCTTTATACTGGACTGAACGCTTCTATTTCCTAGCCAGTGTCAACAGAAGACTGGTCCTGGGCCTGCTTCCCACACGACTTTCCCCCTTCAGTTATGGCTGACACCAGCTACCTCCTTGGGGTTCTACCAAAGGGCACAGGAGTGAGCCCTGAGCACATCTGTGCAAGACAGAAAATGCTGCCCATGCAGGAAGCTCGGCCCACAGGAGGGAGAGCTTCTGGCCCTCTGCTCTGCTGGCAGGGTTCACTTTGCTCTTCCGTAACCAGCAAGGAGCTCATCCTCGATGTCAACATTAGATGTGCTGACACAGCGTTACGGTTGTAAACCACAGCAGGGCTACTAGACAGTCTTCCCCAGCAGATGCTGCTGTCTGTGCTGAGCCAGGAGGCAGCAGTGTTGTCTCACTGTGAGCCAGGCCTGGTGGCGCACACCTCATCCCGGCACTCAGCAAGCTGAGGCAGCGAGACAGGTTTTGGACCAGCCTGGCCCACACAGTAAACCTTGTCTCATAATAAAAGACCTTTTTTTTTCTTTTCAATTTTAGAAACAAAAGTAGCTTGACAAGCAATTACTTTGGGTTTTTGGTTATTACTGGTGGTGGGTTTTGTTTTTGAGCCATGGGCTCTCATGTGGCTCTGGCTGGCCTGGGCTGCACAGAGATCCGCCTGTCTCTGCCTCTGCGCTGTGCCACAGCGGCCAAGCACTTGCTGTGTGAGTCACCAAGTTATTCATGTCACACTGCAAATTAAAACAATTTTACAACAGCAGAGATTTACCAAATCTCAGGGTGTAGAAAACACAGCTTTTTACTCAGAAAAATATTTCTGGGGTTGTAGAGTATAGGCCGGTGGTAGAGCAGTAGGCTTTTCCCCCCCCCCCCCAACACACACACACACACACACACACGAACAGTGCCTGTACTCTATTAAAATGATTAATAAAACCAAGAAAACTGGCCAGTTATGGTATGTTTGGGAGGCAGAGGCAGGAAGGGACATGCAAAATTTATGCAGAAGAAAACAACTCATTTTATATATGGAAAACAGCTCTTCATGAACACAAGAACTATACAGAAAAGGAATGGCTACAAGTTTGCTAGAGAAAAACAATGTAAGCTTTTTCTGAATGTGCTGCCTTGAGAAAGGCAGAAGCGTTACATATAACACCCTCTGTGCTCTCCCAGTGATGCCGACTACCTAAGCATGAGGAGGAGGGTGCTGGGCAGACACTGCCCAGTCATAAGAGAACAGCACAAATGAAGGAGGAACAAGGGGCAGCTGAGGGCTTCTAGGCAACAATTAATGCACCTTTCAAATGCAGCAGAGCGTGTTTACAAGTTCACAGGGCAGGTTCCATGAGTAGAGGGGCGGGCCTGACACACTCACTCATAGGAGGGGACAGGGCCTGACACACTCATGAGAGGGGACAGGGCCTGACACACTCATGAGAGGGGACAGGGCCTGACACACTCATGGAAGGGGACAGGGTCTGACACGCACAGGACATGAATGTGAAACATTAGTTTCGGAGACACCTTTCCATATGTTGTACACACACACACACCAACCATTCTAAAAGTTTAATTTCCACTAAAACAGCCACTGAAGTTAACTGAGAATGCTCACAAACTCCCTTTGTCACTTACCGGCTCGAACGCCTTCATCGAAGTCATGACCTTCCTGAAAGAGTTCGAGAGCAGAGCGAATGGAGTAATTCCGGCACCCTTGCTCCTATGCCCTTCCTCTTCCACCCGCCCCAGCCCTTCGTTCCTATGACTACAGCTGTGACCATGGCACCCGGAGCTGGCGCCCTCCAGACAGCTCCCCTCAGACCACCGCCCAACTTCACTGGCTCGGGCAAGCCCACTGAGGCACATCTCTGCTCCTCCTCAGGTTGGTGCAGCCTCCAACCTGCCCCACCATGCTGCCTTCATGTTGTTCCTTCTCCAGTCCAGGCTCTTGAAGCCACTGATATGGCCACTTCTTTATACTATTCCAGCAAATTCCCTACACTAGCTGCATCCCTGGCTTCCTAAAGAAAAACCATAGCAATGCCATTCCCTTTAAAATCTATGACGTAGAAGTAAGTCGCAAGCAGGCACAGAAGGCTGCCAGGATCCATGATCTCTCCCCAGTCTCAAGGCCATGCCTTCAACTCTGCTTCCTCAACGTCTGTCTGTCTTTCTCACTCCCAACCAAGGACTTACTGTCCCCATTAACAAAAGAGAAGCTCCCAACAGATATACGCACTGTAAATTTTACGTATTCTGCAATGATTTTCCTAACTAGAAAATAACAACACTCGGTATAAAATTCTTACCATACAGGCTTGACTTAGCCGATACTCCATGGTCAGTACCTCTGGCAAGGTCTTGGAAGAGCCCTCCATGAGCTGCCTCAGTGTGATCTTTAGGGATGTCGGAGACATTTTGTTAATCACCTTTGGGGAAAAAAAATATTCCTTGTTAGCCAACTGCCACTTTGTTGTATGTAATAAGCCAGCTAAATTCCTATGCAAGCCAGACTAACACCTGCGCTTTAGACCTTCTTCCATGGGCCAAAGACTCATAAAAACACGCCTTGGCCTCGCCCTGCCAAAGCAGGAGACACAAACGTGCCAGCCCACCACAGCAGGAACACAGAGCCTTCCACGAATGGAGCGACACAGAGCCTAGTCAAATAAAGCTTACTGGAGTGTGTGCACAGATTCCACATCATCTCAGGGGCATCCTTCAACATCTCAAGGCAGGAAAGGACAGCTGAGCAGCCAGGAGGGGAAGGAAGGAGTTGCTGACTGCTCTGTCCTGGGCTCTCAGGAAAGAGCTTAAAGAAAGTAAGCAAAGGGAGGAGCAGGGAGGTAGCAGCTGTGACCTGGACGTGTCTCAACTGAAGCGGGCTCTTCGCCTTTGAGAAACCTCGATGTAACCTGGACAGAGAAAACATGACTAACTCTCCTTTAATATTAATTAAAAAGAATGTCATACCCTATCCTTCAGCTACAATGTCATGGGACTTGTTCTGAATCTAAAGAGCCTATTACTAGTATTCCAAGCCACGCAGCTGACTGTGGCCACCTGATTGACACAAGAAAGAGGCCACCACATACCTGCATTCTCCTTTATAACTGCACAAACCGCTTTCAGATGGATTATTGATTGATGGCTCAGAGGTTTAAACTGGGTTCAAAGAACTCTCACTTTGAATTCTATATTTTTTATTTTTAAACTTTTATTTACTTTTTTAGTTTTATATGTGTATTACTTCATTATAATCTACTGCGTATCTTCTTACCCACTGAAGACATTCTTCTCTCCAACAAGCAACAAGTCCCCTTGCTACATTCGTGTCTTTCTATGTGTGTGGTCCACTGCATTTAGCTAGGGATGCCCACCTCCTCCTTCTGTACAAAGTAACAGCCATGAAAGTAAAGGGAATTCCAAGGAAGATGATGGAGAGGGATTAAACAGATGTGTCTAAAATGTAATTTTGTCAGTACAGAGAAACACAGAGGACTGTACCTTAAGAAGGCTCAAGGAGAGGCCTTTAAAGTTCTTAGCGCTTCCTACCCTGACTTCTCTTCCTCCCTGACTTGTAATGATGTCACTGGATGAGAATGCACAAATCCATGGACTCAGTCAGGCAGTGACGTCCCACTCTGGGGGAAGAATCCACTCCACTGAGAGCACGAGCAAGACAAAGCGTGGACCATGACTGGATTGGGCCTCTGCCTGGGTGCTTGGGCTCAGACACCGAAACCCTCAGGTCCTCAAACTGGTCTTGGTTGATAAAGATCTCCTCACACAGCAATAGCAACATGGGTGTTCTGAAAAGCTTCCCCCAGGACAGGAAGACAACATGAGGAGCTCTCACCATTCCCACCAAATAGTGCTGGTGGTATAAGCCAACGTAGGAAGATGGGCAGTGGGGTGTGAACGGAAAATGGGAAGGATGCAGGTGAAGAAGTTAGAAGAGAAAAAGAAGGGAAGAGAAAGTTAAATCCCCAAATATTCAAAGTAATCTATAAACTATAAATATTTCCACAATGAGTTTAGCCATTATGGATACAAGGCACAAGGTATATATACAAATTTTGGCTTCAGTTTTACTTCTATATCTTAACAAACAAAAAATTAACTTTTAAATGATACCATTTTCAAAGGTATCAAAACCATCACTATCTAGTGATAAGTCCAATGAAAAACATACCAATGCAATTCTCCATTAAGAAATTGCAACGTCACCGAGATGAACGTGGGCCTAAATGAGAGAGCACAGCACATGTGCAAAAGAAGAGGTGTGAGCATTCCTCTAAGGAGACCGGAATTCTGTTGCGCTGGGTGGAAAGAGCACGTGACCAGTCCCCAGTGACCGTCACTGAATACGGACATGTGCTGGGGAATGGGCAGACACTTGGTGACTCCACCTGGAAGTCTGGTTCTCTCCAATCTCACTCCATGTGCCTTCCCTTTGGCTTTTCTGAGTATGTGTCACTACATGCCAAGTCTTGTGAGTCCTGCCAGGAGGTCACCAAACTCACGGGAGGGCTTGGAGACTCTAAACATAAAACATAATATTGATTTTTCTCTTTGGAAGGTATTAAAGGTCCTAATGCCTTTGTATATGATATATTTTATTATCTGAAAGTTTTCAAAGGTCGCCAAATACTTTCCTTAAAAGGTCTAAAAGAACAAACAATAAAGGGGAAAGGCAAGCTGGGTTACTATGAAACCCTTTGTTCTTCGTGTGGAATCGGGAAGAGAAAGAGAAGGTAGGGGCTAAAGGAGAAAGTGTATGCAATCCAGATGCCAACTGAAGGACTCATACCCAGAACGAATAAATTTTACAAAATATGATGAATATTTAAAGGTACTCCGTGTGAAAAGACACTCATATGGTCAATAAACATATAAAATGGCATCTGACCTCATTAGTTATCATGGAAATGCACATCAAAACCACAGTACAATGTTATTTTGTGTGCTCTTGAATGACCAAAATGAAGAAATGGTAGCACATAGTGCTACGAGTGTGGAACCAACCAGGGCTCAAAAACAAGCAGAAACCACCTTATTGGAAGAGTATTTAGGATAATAAATATGTGTACATACAAGGCAGGGCTTTGTAATACTACTTGTGGCTATATATCTAACAGAAATATGAATCGTACAATAATAAGGCATATATAAAAATGTCCAGGGCCACAACAATTCTTACAGTAAAAACCTGCTAGGAACCCCAGATATATTGTGCAATGGAGTGTCTTGTCATTCTGGAAATAAATATCCAATCCACTGCTGTGCAGCACGATGTGGGCTCATCTGCAGATGAAGACAGGCTAAGACACATTTCAGGTGTGGAGAAGCAGACCTTCTTTTTCTCTGTCTAGGATTCTGAAATACTTCAGGTTTCACCCAATCCTATGACAGGCCCAAGGGTATCAAGCCCATGCATACAACACTTAGCCCAGCTGGTTTTCCGCTGCTGTTAACCAGTTTTATGTAGAAAATCCAAAGTGCTGTTAACTCTGAGGAACACTACTTAAAACTCAACGGTGACAGGAAATGGAGGCATGCCAGCTTAAACTGTATCACTTCTTTATTTAATCGCTCAGTTAAAGAAGACCATCTTTCATATTAAACATTATTTATAGGCTAAATCGCCACTGTAATGTCACCAGGTGTCTACTCTGCAGTGACACAGTCCTTCCAAAAAAATATTTGTTTGCTTCTCCCAGAAGACAAAGGGACATTTGGAAATGCAATACTGCCACTAAAGTCCTTCTCTGTTACATGCAAAGGACACAAAACCAGCTTCAGTTGGTTTCTCAATAGCCAGAAGATGGACATGACATTTGGGTACAGTCATGGTTTAGGAGAAAGGCCTTCAGAGGCTTTGTAAACAAACACCATGATGGAATACTAACAACCCCCAGGCAGGCTTCCCTGTCCCAAGATGTCCAGACTCAGCATTACCTTCAATTGTTGTATGGCAAAAGGTGAACCATCCTGCCGTAAGTTTTCAATAATCTGTTCCACAGAACTGGCTGAAAAACAACTGTAAAAAAGAAGCACAATTTCACCAGCACACAAGTAATTCCCATTTCCCAGACACCAGTGCGCCTGAGCGCTGGCTTTCCCCAAGCCCCACTTCAATATGAAGACTTCCAAGGTGTTTTGCGAGGGAAGAAATGCTCACCACTTCCCTGGTAAGAACAATTGTCATCTACCACTGCTAGTGAACCGTGAAGCTCTCCTGCCTTCTCAATTGCTTCTGTGCATTCCTGGGACTTACACTTAATACTGCCCAAACTACAAAACCCATGCTTCAACACAGAGCACAGCACTGTCTCCCAGCCACCTTCCTCCTGCTCTTCCCTTGGGCCAGCGGGCTAGTCCCAGATCACAGCACAGAGCCTCTGGCTGACTGGTTTAATAGTACCTTCTTGGAAGATGATGTTGTAAAGACAAAAGGTAAGGTAATTCAATTATTCTCTGGCCTTTCTCCCCAACTTTAAAAAGAGATATTTGTATTAAAATGAGAAAGCATGGGAGAGGCCAGTAAGAAATAACTACTCTTGGAAGAGTGGGTGAGAAGTTACTTTCAAAGGTAAATGAAAATAAAAGCAGGGTACTATCCATCTCAAAATGTGGAGCTTTCTCAAACAATGACAGTGGGAGCAGATCTGACTTGATTCAGCCTCCCAAAAATCAGCGTGATCAGTACCTTGTCTTAAGTACCTGTTTATTTTGTCCATGTGTTCCTCAAATATGACAGATTTGTCTTGATCCATCTTGGACTGTTTGAAAAGAAGAAATCTGAAGTGACTCAAATCTTTTAAAAAAAATCCTTTAAAAGTTCGTCACGTTTAATGATACACTTTGTGACAGATTATCACTTTCATTCAAATTACATTTAACACTCTCATAAATAGCTGCCACCATATGTTCAAAAATCAGAGAATCTGCAGAGCTCCAGATAAGTGTTTCAGAGTGCCAAAGGCACTTTTATTTCTTTATTTTTGTCATCTTAATGTTTCTGTGCATCTAAAGATAAGAGTCTAGGACCTAAGACCTTAGAACACCATGTCAAGTACCCATCAGAACTAGAAACCCCGCTGCCTGCCTGGCATCCCTGCAGCTCGACCTTCAGGGGGAGAGAACTACCCCGGAAGTCAACCACAAGAGCTAGGCAACTACAGTATTCAGTACTCAGCCTGTACAGGCTCTCAACCTGAGCTCTCTCCTGTTTATATTCAGTTAATCTCTCTTTTACCACCCATATCTCACACCACATACCAGGCACCTTCTTATAAACATGTGCCGCTTTACCAAGGTCATTTTTGCGGTACAGAATGCGTACTGTATCGGAAGGCGAGGCTGCATTGCAGCAATGGCCTGAGTTTTGGTGTACAAGGCAGCCCTGTTACACAGCTTTTAGACACTCAACTCCAATCAAGCTATCGCTTGAAAGCCTGTGTATCATGTATTTCTCCATTCCAGTACTTAGGAATCCAGCCCCCTGGACGGTCCTGTTTATCTTCAGTGAGTTATATGGCGTGCCCACCACAGCTGCCAACTGCATGAAGCATTCCCAGGACCAGGCAAGTACCTCCATGTGAGGAAGAGCTCCCCGAGTGCCAGTGCACGGAGGAGGACAGCAGGCTCTCTCAGTCTGCAAGCCCGCTGCTCGAAGCGGCTACAGGTCCTCTCCCTTCTGCACAGCACCCGCCCATCCCCGGCCTTGGCCGGGCTTTCTAGACTTTTGGAGATCTAACTGCACTCACTAAAACTTGTAAGACATTTTTATTTTTATTTTTTCCTGCTCCACACCGGTATCCCTGCCTCCAGGTCTCTCTGTTCTTCCTCCCCTACTCTCTCCCTTCCTCTTTGTGGCACTGAAGAATCAGCCTTACAGATGCACATGCCGAGCAAACACCCCACCACCACGCTACACCCCTGCCCACTGCGCAGGTTACGCAGGTCTTTAGAGGCTCCTGGCTCCTTAAAGGGCTCGCCACAGGACTCAGCTACTCCAGCTGGCCCCCACCCGGAAGGATGATGTCACAATCTCACTTTGAGCTAGAGCCCTCTTCTCTAATGCTGCCATTGTATTGATACATTGTTTCCACCTTTGTTTCCTCTCATTTCATTTGACTTCATCAATCTCTGCCCTTTTCTTCCTTTACTACAATTTCAGTGAAATTTTAGACGATCATGTATTTAATTGTGATTTGTAAGGATTCTTGGCTTTATGTATTTGTGTGTGCGCGAGCACACATGTGCACACACGCACGTACAAATGTATAGGGTGGGTATGTAATTGTAGAGACCAGGCATCAACCTTGTGTGTTATTCCTCTTCCAGTGTTAGTTCACTGGCACTTGGAGCTCACCTTTTAACCTAAGCTAGGCCGGCTGGTCAACAGGTCTCAGGGGACTTCTGGTCTCCACCTTCCCAGAGTTGGGGTTACAAATGTACCATATCTCAATTTATAAAAAACTCCCGTAAGTGGGCGCTGGGGATCAAATTCAAGTCCTGAGACGCTTGTGCAGCAAACACTTTACTGACTGGGTCACTACTGCCCCAGCTTCTATTTTTGGCCTTTATAAGAAAACTCAGGTGACATAAGAAATGAAACATTGTGGCATATTGTATTATTAGCGGTTCATTTCAGCAGCGCCACACATAGTCTGAACGTTGAACCTGTGTCACAGAAATGCCACAGAGCACAGCAGAAGCTCCTGCAGAAGCTCATTCCAAAGCTGAGCACTTAAGTTCAAAAGACAAGCTATGCAGTTTCACAGGAGGAGGGCAGGTATCAGATGGCTAGCCCAACCCTGAAGCTCTGGTCCTCTCACCAAGCCCTGAAATAAATGACTCTCAATTTTATTTTATTTTTTTTTTTTTTTTTTTGTCTTTTGAGACAGGGTTTCTCTGCAGCTTTGGAGCCTGTCCTGGAACTAGCTCTTGTACACCAGGCTGGCCTTGAATGCAGAGATCTGCCTGCCTCTGCCTCCTAAGTGCTGGGATTAAAGGTGTGCGCCACCACCACCCGGCTCCTCAATGCTCTTTGTATTGAAGTGAACCAGTGCTTACTGTCTGCTTGCTGTGTGAGCACGGTACATTCCTGTGATTGGGAACCACTTACCTGTGCTTGGTGGCTTTCTAAGACACCCGCAATATCTTCTGCCGAGGGTGACTTCAAGGCCAGCAACTCTTCCTCTAACTTGTGCAGCTAAAAGGAACGAAAACAAGACCCGCAACTTGACAGAGGCAGAAAGCTTTTAACCCCTTGGGGTCCATATCTTAAGATCTATGTTCCCTTCACATCAGCCCTGGAAGACATATGGACTGCAGCTCCCTGCACATGCACAGCAAATGCTGCCTCCGAAGGGAGGATGAGACAGGAAACGAAGCAGCCCTTCTGTTGTGAACAGTGGAGGAGGAGAGGGACGGTGGGGAGGATGTGGGGCTGGGCTGCAGTACTTTGTCTGAGCTCATACAGCTATAACCAATAAATTCTACTTTCACACTCATATTCCCAAAGACCCGTGATCTCAACCCAAAAAATTACCTTCTCTGAATCTACAAAATGGGTGGCGATTCCTGCTCTGTGCACATCTCTTCCTTTCAGTCTGAACCCGGTCAGTGCAAGGAAGTAACCCAGTCTGCCTTGAAGTCTTGGCAAGAAATAACCGCCGCCCACGTCAGGAAAGAGCCCTGTAAGTAAGGACAGCAAAAAGAATAATTCGAACAGAGAGTGGAGTGGGTCTCTTACATCATGCAGCCATTTCTACACAGACGGAACCTGTACTACAAATATCACATGCTATATATCGAACTCGAATCACAAACATGTTATAAGCTGTTAACGTATTTTGTACATTTTCCAAATTCTTTGAATCTCATTGCTAGAGAGGTCACTAAAGTATGTGACGTACGCAGTCAAGTATTTGACAGTACCTTGTATATTAGGAGCATGTGGTATTGGGGAACAGATGGCTCAGTGGGGACCTGCCTTTGACTCCGAGACCTTACACTTCAAAATTCAGGTGTGGCAGCATCTGATTTCAGTCCCAGAACTGGACAAGCCAAAGCCAGAGAGGTACCGGGGTCACATGACTAGCTTGACCAAGCTCCCGGAGAGAGACCCTGTCTCAAAGACAAAAGGTGGGCGGTACCTAGAGAGTGGGAGTCAGTGCAGCCAACAAAATATCTGCTTTCCAAACAGAAAGCACGGAGCTTCTTTTCCTATTAACTCGGGAGAGGGCCTTTCGGAGTAGCCCAGTGTGGACGTGGACTTGTGGTCTCTTCCCTCAGCCTGCCGCCTCCCCAGTACTGGGATTACAGGCATGGGTTACCATGCCCAGAACGTATGGTATTTTGAACATAAATTCCTCTCAGAGTCTTACTTCATGTTTCTGAAACTTTCCAGAGGCCGTGTTTTCTCTGAGAACACCCCTAACATAGCTGTAAGTGTCAACCCATGTTTCCAGTTGCATCTCTTAGACCACACGCTGGCCCAGTCTCTCGAGCATCTTCTCATCTGCCCGGCACTCACCTCCTGACCAGAATCTCAGTGACATTCTGAACACAGGAGACCCTCCTGTCCTGACACGTGCCCTTGTCCTACATGGCATGGCCCAGCCTTTGACACACAATGAGCGCTTCTTTTCCTCATGGCTGTCTCTAGTGGCTTGACCTCTGAGTGCTGCAGAGACCACACCTGCTATTAGGATACCCACCTGGGGTTAGCTGCCTTGACTCCCGTGGATTTAAGTAAAATCTATATGCTGATTACTCTCAGTTATTAACAGAATTGTTCCCCAAATCTGTATGTTGAAGCCTCAGCCCACAATGTAACTGTATTATTTAGAGGTGTAGCTTCAGGTGATATGGAATAATCCTTTTGTACACTGTAAAGATCTTAATTTAATAAACAGCTAAATGACCATTAGCTAGGCAGGAGGTGCAGGCTGACACCCAGACACAGAGGACTCTGGGAGGAGAAAGGCGGGGTCACCAGAAGATGCAGAGCGAGCAAGACAAGCTGGAGGGCAGGTAAAGCCAAAAAGCCACACAGCAATACATAGATGAATAGAAATGGATTAAGTTGTAAGAGCTAGTTAGAAACAAGCCTAAGCTATGGGCAAGCATTTATAATTAATAAGTTTCTGTGTTATTACTGGGGAGCCGGTTTTGCCCAATGAAAAGGTCCAAGACATTCAGGTATGTTGGAGTGCAAGGGAGACGCCATAAACCAACAGAACTATCTTTATGAAAGAGATACACACACGGAGGAAAGGCTACATGAAGACAGGGCAAGGAGGCGGCCATCTGAAAGTTGAAGGAGGCGGCTCAGGAGGAACTGAGCTTACTGACAGCTTGACCTTGACTCTCAGCCCCCAGAGATGTGAGAACCAATGTGCTGCTTTTAAGCCAAGCAGTCTGCGGTTCTGTAGAATAGGCCCAAGCTGATCAGCAGTCTCAAACCTAGCTGTGCCTTTTCCCTCAAACACCAAACTCGAGCGCTGTCTTCTCTGCAGTCACATAGTGAGCAAGCATCTCCACAGGCAAAACCACAGCTCTCTGGGCTCGCATCCCTTCAACTACAGTGCTCTTTCCGCCCAGAAGCACAAACCAAATGGCCTGGTGCTGTCCCTAGTTACACCTCAGGGTCACTCCATCCAGGGCTCCCCTTAGAGCTCATCAGTACAGTGTGTGAAGAAGGGACCTGAGCCTCGGGAAGGGATACAAGAACTAAGTGGAAAGGCAGAGGCCTGAACACCAAATCCACCAACTAGATGAAGACAAAGGGATTGGGTACCACACAGACACAAAGGCAGATCTTGCCTCTGTAGTCAGAAATAACCGATGGACGATTAAAGCATCATCCCCAGACTACACTAAAACAAACCCAAACCTCGAACATCTACAAGATCAAAGTATTTCCAAGCAACTTTCATTCATCTTGGAAGAAAGTCCAAGACCATTTGTAAGACTTCAAAACGTCAAAGCCCAGCTGTGGTAGCACACACTTTTAACCCCAGACACCATGAAGTATAGACAGGTAGATGTAATATAGACAGGTCTATGTAAATGCAAGCCAGTCAGGACCATTCAGAGCTACATTGTATGTGGGGATGGGATGGGGGTGATAAGCCAGGGAGGGAGTCAGGAAAAAGAAAAACAAAACAAAAAAAGTCTTCAAAAGTATTCAGCACCCAATAAAAGAAAAGTTACCTTTGGAATCTAATAAAAACTTACTAGCTGTCTTAGTCAGGGTTACTATTGCTGCGATGAAATACATGATCAAATGCGAGTTGGGAAGCAAAGGTTCATTGGGCTTACATCTCCACACCCATCCTCCATCACTGAAGGAAATTAGGATAGGAACTCTAACGGGTGGAAACCTAGAGGCAGAAGCAGGTGCAGAGGCCATGGAGGGGAGCTGCTTACTGGTTTGCTCTTCATGCTTGCTCAGCCTGCTTTCTTATAGACTTAGGACCCCTAGCCCGGGGATGACACAACCCACCATGGACTGGGCCCTCCGCATCAATGGCTAATTAGGAAAATGCCCTACAGGCTTGACTACAGCCCCACCTGATGGAAGCTCTTTCTTAATCGAGGTTTCCTCTTACAGAAGACTTTAGCGTGCATCATGTTGACATACAACTATCCAACACTAGCCACCTAGTGGTTCCATCAGTCCCAGCACTTTGGTGGCAGAGGTAGGTGGATCTGAGTTCAAGGCCAGTCTAGCTTACGAAGACCCTATCTCAAAGAGAAAAGAAAATACTAAACATCTAATACAGCAAGATAAATACAATGCACAGTGAGACTAAATGAACCAAAACTGACATAAATGCAATAACTTGCTCATATGTTCAAAAGGCAGAGACAGAAGTTTTATTTATTAGCAACTCAAATCGAGTTTCCATAGATTAAAACTGAGATAAATGCACAGGCTGAAAAATATTTACAAATGCTAGGAGCGAGCAGATTGGACTTTGCAGAGGAAGAAGTTTAAAATATAGAAATGGAAACTAAATAAAAAAAAGAGAAAAGAAAATAATTTAAAATGAACAAAGAACAGGTCTTGATATATAGGTCTGTAACTATAGTTACTGATACAGATGCAGATGACGGCCGTGCGGAAGGACCACAGGTCTAAGGACTGCGTGGGCTACGGGATGGGTGCCTGCCTGTCCTGAGTAACTAACAACACTGTCTCACAGTTCATAAAAAGAAGTAAAGGGTTGGGCCCATTCCTCAACAGTAGAGCTCTTGCCTAGCACTGTTAACTGTTAAGCCTTGAGCTCAATCCCTAGCAACACACACACACACACACACACACACATAATCACACATACATATATACACTCACATACATGCACACACACACATACACCGCAAATGCATGTACACATATACAAGCACACACTCACACCCACATACATACACACATATACACACATGCACACATTCACTCATGCATGCACATACATGCTCACAAAGCAAGATCACAGCTAACATTAAGTATAAAAGTTGTACCTGAAAGAGGAAGGAGAGAAAAATATTTAAAGAAATAGTAAAAAAAAAAAAAAAAACAAATTCCAAAGTTGAAAGAATGAATCTAAGTAATAATAAACACATACACATGAAAGATCAAGAGAACTGTGCCCAGAAATATTATAATCAAATAGCCTAAGAGAAAAGAGAAAGGCTTAAGAGAAAAGAGAAAAGAGAAAGGCTTAAGAACACCCATAGAAGTACACACATTTATTAACACTGTTGAAAGAGAGACAGGGATGAAATGAATTCTTCCATAGGGAACAACGTAAACTAGAGATGGTGTCCCGGCACCTCTAACGTGCTGGAACTCCTGGGCTCACGGTGGAGCTGCGTACTACGTCTACTGGACAACATCCGAGCCAGTTCCACCATGGAGTGGTGAACATCCGGACTCCAAAATGCATGCAGCTCACAACCCACTGAACGTCAGAAGCAGCCACACAACACACTCTCCCCAGAGCATCAGCTGAGCATTCTCCCGATCATGTGGCTGACCAGGAGCTTCACACCAGAGCATCTCACCACACAGCGGTGGCCAGGAAGAGAGGAGAATTCAAAACTTGGAGTATACAGTTTCTACCGAATGTGTACATAGATAATTTTTTTAAAAAGCCAATTAACCTACTTTTATCTGACAAGACTAGAAAAATAGAGCAGCAGATAAAAACTAAAGTAACTGAAAATAAGCAATAAACATATCAGCAAAGCCGGACAGTGGTGGCGCACGCCTTTAATCCCAGCACTCGGGAGGCAGAGGCAGGCGGATCTCTGAGTTCGGGGCCAGCCTGGTCTACAAGAGCTAGTTCCAGGACAGGCTCTAGAAACTACAGGGAAACCCTGTCACGAAAAACCAAAAAAAAAAAAAAAAAAAAAATCAGCAAAAAACAGTTACATGAAAACCAAATTCTGATTTAAGGTCAATATAATTGATAAGCTTCAAATTAGAATAATCTGAAGAAAAAAAGTAATAGACATAAAATTAATCAAGAATAAGAGGGGCAGAAAACACTACAGAGTCTACACATCTTAGAATATCATGGGCACTATTATGCTGGTACATTGTAAAGAGTCCTTCAAAGACTCAACCTACCAATGCTTGTGCAAGGAGACAGCTTGACCAGCCAGCATGTACCAGAGGCTTTGACTCTATGATTACAAACTTTCTCAAAAAGGAAACTACCAGCCTAGATGGCTTTCCTGATGTATTCTACATTTAGATGATACCAATTCTACACAAGCTGTTCCAGAAAGGAAAAAGAAATAAGCAAACAGAATTACCAATACTTATACAAAGAAAAGACATTACAAATCTCATTTCAAACTCCTCAAGCTCCTCAGAGCTACAAAAATTACAAACTTTCAACAAGTCAAACCAAACAACATAGTAAAAGGTTTACAAATATCAGAAAAAGTTGTATCAGAGGTAAATGTCTATGTGAAAGACAATAAAAATAATTTACCATTAACAAACTAAAAGAAAAAAAATAAAAGCAAATGATTATCTCAATAGGCATAGGAACAAAATTCTGACAAAATCCAATGCCCGTTCTTCACCAATGTGGAAGGAATGCTCCTCAAGCTGACAAAGATGTAGTGGATTCTCTTATTAGTAACTAAGAGCCTAAGAGCTCTAGAGCAACAAGAAGACATAATACCCCAAACAGTAGATGGAAGGAAATAAACTCAGGGCTGCCATCAATGAAATAAAAATGATAACAAAATCAATACAAAGAATCAATGAAACAGAAATGGTTCTTTGAGACTAATCAACAAGACTGACAAACACATCCCCAATCCAACTGACAGACAGACAGACAGACAGACAGACAGACAGACAGACAGACAGAAGCTCCAACTGAATAAAATCCGAGATGAAGAGGAAGACACAACAGACACCAGGGCAATTCAGAAAATCTTAAGGATAGTTTTAAAAATCTATACTTCACCAAGTGGAGAATCTAGAAGAAACAGATGATTCCTTGATATAAATGACCACCTACCAGAATTAAGTCAAGATAAGCAATGTATAATGACCCATAACCCCTCGTGAAATAAAAGCAATTAAATCTCCCAAACAACAACAAAAAAGTTCAGGGAGCCAGATGGATTCATTGCAGAATTATACCAGTCCCTCAAATAAGAATTAACACCAATATTCTTCAAATTATTCCACAAAATAGAAACTGAAGGTTCACTTTCTAGTTCCTTTTAAGCCACTAATACCTCAATACCTAAATAACACAAAAACCTAACAAACAAGTGTTTAGACAAATACCCCTTATGAATATAAATGCAAAAATTCTCAGTAAAATACTCCCAAACCAAATCCAAGCAAACATCTATCATTATCAACTTGTCTTTATCCCAGAGATACAGGATTGAGAGACTAGTGATACGTGGGCCATAGCTATTATTAATAAAAGTAACTTACAGGAAGCCCGCAGTCAACACCAACTTACATGGAGATAAGGAATAAGATGAAGTAGTACACTCTCTCCATCCCTACTCATACAGAACTCAAGGTCTTGGCTAGAGCAACCAAACAACTGAAGGAGATAAAGGAGATGCAATTTGGAGAAGAAGTCAAAGTATCTTAATTGCAGACAATATGATTGGATAGACAAATGATGCTTAAAAACTCCACCAGGAAAACTTCTGCAGCTGTTTAAACACTTAGCAAAATAGCGGGATATAAAATCAACACACACAAATGAGTAGACTTCCTATATACAAACGACAAAATACTGGGAAAGAAGAAATGCAGGAAATAGTAACTTTACAACAGCTTCAACACAAAAATATCTCAGGATAACTCTAACCGAGCAAGTGGAAGACTTGCATAAGAGAAACTCTAAGATACTGAAGAAAAAAACTGAAGAAGACATCAGGAGATAGAAAGATCTAGTGCTCATGGATCAGTAGGATCAACACAGGAAACATGGAAATCGATCTAACTCAAGATCCAGCTACCCACTCTTGGGTATATACCCAGAGGACTCTCCATCCTGTCACAGGGACCATGCTCACTGCTGCTCTACTCATAATAGCCCCAAACTGGAAATACCTAAATGTACGTCAGCTGATGAACACAGCGTGAAAATATGGTACAATTACACAATGGAGCTAGAAAAAATCTCATTCTGAGTGAGGTAACTCAGAGCAAAAAGACCAATACTGTGTGCGAATGTCAGCTTCTAAGCTTCTGATATCTGGACTGCAGTCTGAATCACCACAGAGGTTAGGTACCTAGAAAAGGGCTAGGGAGGAAGACAGTGTGCAGCGTGAGAGAGACTTTGGAGCATTCGGCCCTACACGGGATGTCTTTGTCAAACCCTCAAGGCTCAGGGGTCTGTGAGGAAGAGCAGGCAGGAAGACTGTTAAGGGCCAGAGGTGGCAGGTGAGTCCAGGGAAAGACTGTCTCACAGACACAACAGGATTGACGCTCACACGAGAGACCACATCAGCATGGAAAAGGCTGATGCAGGACCAAGCTATATGGGGTCTCAGCACTGAGGGGCAAACGGGAACCAAAAGCCATCAGCAACTGAGAGCAACAGACACCTCCACAGATAGCACAGACATCTGGTGGGGGCCGCAATGACTGAGTGAAGACACGGGGCCCTTTCAACAAACCCTGCTGGGGTGAATCACTTTTAACACAAAATAGTAATGTTGACCGATGAATGGAAATGGGAGGGTATTTTTTCATTTATTTTTTATCCTTTCCTAACATTAACTACGGGGAACAAGTATCTTCAGATAAATGGTCTTATCTGTGATATAATTACTGAGCTAATATAGAGTGTCATTTTTGTAAGTTCTTTCATTGTGGTATCTCACATGGAGTCTTCTGGCTCCATATGTATATGTATAAAATAATCTGAGAAGTAGTAAAGGAATGTGCTTCAAAAGGAATTACAAAGCTTTTTTGGTGTTTTACCTATTCCCGTTTCTGGCATTGCAAAGAGGGTCCTTTCAGTAGCCACTCGGAATCGCCCATGAACTGAAACACCAACTCCCTAGGAAAAGAAGGGGAAAAAATGCCTTAACATGTGGTAAACACTGAAAGATTAACACACAAGTATTACAAAGCAAGCAGGTTGTTATCTTAAATTCCACAGCAATCTGTTTCAGCATGTGGGCTGAAGGAAACCCCAAGCCTCACTATGAACTTTCTACACAAAACTTCACAGGCATCTGACAGGCGAGCCTGGCCTGCTCTAAATGGGCAGTTTCCAGCAGCAATCTGTATTGTGTCCTGGGTCTTCCCAGCACTACAGGATACCCGCCCTCTGTGGAAGCTCAGTACTACTTATTACTTGTATTAATAACCATAAAAGCTTGATCAACTTATAAAAATTTTTAATAATTTTGAAAAGAATATTTAACACATTTCTTAACCTATTTTTATCAAATAAAATTAGCCATATCATTATTCTAACATGCAGCGTTTAGTGAGACCAGTTATAAAACTTCTCCAAGTTGGCTACTAAAAGATTTGGTTAGCCAGAGCCCAATGGTTAGCCTTGAAAACACGCACAAAAATAACACACAGACTGAGCAGGTTGTATTTAGGGTTGCGTGTCAAGTCTCATGTCTCCTAGACTGTTCCTTAAATTTACCCCACTGCCTGCTCTCCCTCTCCGTTAATTGCCTGTACCCTCCCTCACTTCCTTTCACCTGAACCTAAAATAGCTCCCTAAATAATCTGTTCACCTTCAACCCTGCTCCCCTCCAATCTCTTCTTTTCCTCAGAGCTCTCTCTCTCCCTCTGAAATGTAAACATGTTCTAGTCAAGCCCCTGCTGAGCACTTAAGTGGCTCTCCAGATTGACACCAGGGTAAATTATTCACGCCTTTATCCTTTCTTACCTCTCTGGCTTCCGGATTTAACCCTTACCTGCATCACATTCCAAATGCTGGCCCACTGAACTCTCCTGCAGGACTCTCTGGCCCTTTTCACATACATTATTTTCTTCTCACTCACACACTGTCCTTCAGTATCGCAGCAAAGACCTATATGGTTGCACCAGACACTGCATTCTTCATCCCAACTGGCTCTTTTCAGGCAAATCTCTCCATCTCTGAATGTTGGTTCAAAAATGACTGCCTCCATATGCATCCCTACTGCGCTCCAGCACCAAACTCCCCACACACGCACACTGTAGGGGGTAAACTACCCACACATGCACACTGTAGAGGGGTAATCTACCCACCCACGCACACTATGGGGGGGTAAACTCCCCACACACGCACACTGTAGGGGGTAAACTCCCCACACACGCACACTGTAGGGGGGTAGACTCCCCACATACGCACACTGTAGAGGGGGTAACTCCCCACACATGCACACTGTAGAGGGGTTACTCTCAAACACTATCAGACTGCCCTGTGTTTGCCTGATTCAACAGAAAGCTCTGTAAGGAAAGAAAACATGTCTGCCTCGTTCACTATTTTATCCTCAGTATTATCTAACCAGTCCCTAGCACTAATAGAATCCATATATTTTGCGGCTTGGGAAATAGTCGAGAGCAATCTTGAATACGGCTACGGTTATGCTGGGGCTCTAGCTAATGTCAAACTTCCCACGATCGCATGTTCCTTAGACGGAGTTTACTTTGTAGACAGAAGGAACTATCTCCCCAACTTTGGTCTGTGAAAGTTCTAGGATTCTAAGACAAAAGGACCTTCTAGATCACAAGTCATCAAACCAACACGGTGGGGTGGGACACAGCAAGGCAAGCAGAGCCTAGAAGGACAGGTGGCTCCCACTTGGCCTTGAATCCAGGGATTCATGGTGTTTGCACAATTACAAACAGAATGAACCAAGAATCTAGCCAGTGCAACCACAGGAGACGGCCAAGGGAGAAAGAAAATAACTTCAGAGCTGAGACTCTGCAAATGTCTGACAGCTTCCAGAAACGCTCATATTCAAAGAAAACCAAAACTCTACTTCCCACTGCTAAACTTAAGTGGGGGAGGAGGGAAGGAGGAAAGCCACATTCTTGGTAAGGGAATGGAAACTTGCCCTAACTCTGGGCTTAGGTGTCCATGGGACAGTAGAGAAGGGCAAAGGACAAAGGCCAATAACAAGACAGACGGGCAATCTTGAGCAGACTACGTAAGGTAAGACATATGTGAAAAGAATATGTGTTACAGCCTGAAAATTAACATGGATATACATAATCTATGTGAAAGAACATGCATTACATTTGAAAATTAACATGGATACTATGGAATATATATGAAAGAATATGCATTACAACCTGACAGTTAACATGGATATATATAATACATGTGAAAGAACATCCTGAACATTAACTCATGCTCACTTATGAATAGTGAGGGCACAGCTCAGGAGACTACTCCAGCAGCATGCACAAGGCTCTGGGTTTGATCCCCACAAACGTGTGGGGGCAGCGGTGGGGACAGAAAGCTAGTGACCTGAAAACTTTTTAGGAGAACTTCTACAACTAAGGACAATCCTAACTTTGAGACAGAAGAAATTTTAAATAGATAGGCTCTGCAAGTGGGGACTTTATCAAGGGGAAGAAGTTATTCATCCACACGTGGATAAACAATCCAGTAGTGAGCATGGATAAAAATTGACGCAAAATGTATAGTCAGAAATTCAACAGTTCTCCTGTTCCCGCGGATGCTATTCCAGTACTCACACATACACATATAAATATCTCCATATAGGGCTGGAGAGATGGCTCAGTGGTTAAGAGCATTGCCTGCTCTTCCATAGGTCCTGAGTTCAATTCCCGGCAACCATATGGTGGCTCACAACCATCTGTAATGAAGTCTGGTGCCCTCTTCTGGCCTGCAGACATACACACAGACAGAATATTGTATACATAATAAATATTAAAAAATATCTCCATATTAATTTTCCATGTATAAAGAAAAAGACCTCATCACTCAGAGTGACATGTCCAAGACTGGGGAGCCCCATCTAGTCCTTCTCACTGGGCATCACATGGCAGAGAACATCCCAGAGAGCCAGTTCACACAAGACTATCATTTCAGTCTTTAAGACGGCTTGAGTTTTAAAACGATTGAGAAAAAAAAAACCCTCTGGTAACTTTTAAAAAATTCAGTGAGTGGGAAGAATTGTAGCAAATGAAGCAGAATCCAAATGTTTCTAAAAAAATTCTTCAATTTAGTTAATAAAATCATTTCATTTCTTCTCAGATCCTATTAAGTCGTCGGTTTCTACTAAATGATGGTAAGAAAAACTCAGTTATTATAATAAAAAAGGATTAAAAGGATTCTTCATATGTCATTTTCTCAGTTGTCGGTAACGGTAGAAAAACAGAACGCCTTCTAAGTCTGAGAAAGGCTGCTACTGCAGCTAACAGACCTTTGCACCACACCGATGGAACTTAGGACCGCCCATTACCTTTATAGCAGGGCACATCTCGTGTGACCTCAGTAGCAGACTCCCCGTGGGTGGCCCAGTTCCTGTCTTACACAGTGTCCTAGGTCACAGAGGCACTGCACATGCTCAGTATTTCTACTGCAGTTCTCCCTGCTCAGTTAATCAGAACACACTGAAGATAATTCAGTCACTGACCCAGCGAAAGCAATTCTGCTCACTCCAGCTCTATTATACACCCCACCCCACCCCATGACAGGGTTTCTCTGTGTTTCCCTGGCTATCCTGAACTCGCTAGGTAGACAAGGCTGGCCTCAAACTCACTCGCAGGGATCCGCCTGCATCTCTGGGGTTAAAGGCACGAGACACCACCACCCAGGCCTTCTTTCCTCCTGAGTTACTCTCTCCAGTTGCCTGGATTCCAAGGACAGGACAGGACAGACACAGGGGCCCAGGACTCCGAGAAATGTCGCACCAGGCCTGGCCGAGCAGAAGTTCCACGATGGGGTGGACTCCACGTAGGAGCACTTACACCATGCTGGAATCTGGGGTGCACCCAAGAACAAAGACCAGTGATTTTGTGGGAGCCAGAGTTCTCCTCAAGGGTGACAGCCATAATAACTTGCCCAGAACCCGAGAGAGCCGGGCGGTGGTGGCGCACGCCTTTAATCCCAGCACTAGGGAGGCAGAGGCAGGCGGATCTCTGTGAGTTCGAGGCCAGCCTGGTCTACAAGAGCTAGTTCCAGGACAAGCTCTAAAAAAACTGCAGAGAAACCCTGTCTCGAAAAACCAAAAAAAGAAAAAAGAAAAAAGAAAAAAAAAAAGAACCCCTGAGAGAACCAGAACTGAGCTCCTGACCTCTGGCCTCACCCAGATACCTACTACTCTGCCAGCTATACAAAACCCAACCACATGACCTCCAGCATCTATCTTTGATGCCCTCTCCTGCCCAGCGTCAACGTTCCTGTCGGCCCCTGGAAGACTGTCCTGGGGTCAGTGACCACCTTTGATCCTACTGATGTGTCACGTGACTAAACTCCCTTCCCTGCCCTTCACACACACACTGGGGCCCATACTTCTGTCCTAAAGTTCAGTAACAAAACCTTCCTGAAACAGGTCTGGAAACTTCATCTTCCACTTTTGATCAGATAGTAACCCTTCAAAGTTCTAAGTTGGGATCTCTATAACAAAGGACAGACACGAGAAAAATGTGTGTACCCAGGTAAAGTCAGAAATCTTGAAGATGTGGCTCACGTAGCCTCTTTGGCAAGCCATGGGCAGCTGACCAGAACACAGCCACAAGAGAGAAGTTTGCTTTACAGGTTAAAGTTGGCACCTTCTCCATGGTTGGATTTGGGCAACTGACTCATCCTCATCTTCCTCCTGGTATACAATAGACATCTTGCTTTTCTTAGAGGGGATGTTTCAGGGTTCCGCTGTTTCTAACAATGATCCCTGTAACAGAATGGTCCTCATGAGCAAGCACATCTGGTATCCCACAACCACACATGGCCCTCGCGAGCAAGCACATCTGGTCTCCTACAGCCACACAGCCTATCTTAAGGACACCTGGAGAAATATAGAACAACACCATATTGCACCAGTAATTTAAGCTGGCTTGAAGGAGTCAATGTTCCTATCGTCAATAAAAGAAGGCTGGGAATGTCCAGTTCAGTTGAAAAGGGAAGTAGGCATTCCTCATACACAGAACCAAACTATGAAGGATATCTCAGGAAGAAGAGGTTGAAAGGGCAGTTGTGTCAAACTGACTGGGGACACTGCCATGCTGTGTCTTACGGTACACATGGGTGGACAGCAAACATGGAGAGAATCAAGAGAGCTCAAGTCCTCAGAGACAACTCGGCGGTGGGTTGCATGGCAGCCAGAAGCACGTGGAAGTAAACCGTGAGCCCTCCAGTACTGAAACCTCCATGCAAAAGGCAGGCTGACAAGAACGACAGACAGTCCTCTCTCTGCCCTGCAGGTCCTTCCTGACCCTCATTCTGGGGGGACTAGAATTTGTGACAGTCGGCACCAAACAATTTGCCATCTGGGTCTGTAATTATTTCATGTCTCCTCCAACTTCAAAGCAAGTTTGTTCAAAGCACATCTGAGTCTTCTTCGTGATAGCACAGGCACTAAGTAATGCATGTGTCAACTGAAAGGAGCACATTTTTAAGAGCACTGGCCTGGGTCTAGTGGCATACACCTGCAACCCCAGCACCTGGGAGAAGCCAAAGGACTGAGAAACCAAGACAGGGGACGACCCTGTCTCAGAGGAGACGATTGTGAAATGTTATAGGGCAGAAACAATTCAGTGTGCCACCTCCCCACTACTGCAGGTCTAACGGAGTTGCTCTCCCAACACTACAGAAGCTCTCTGTTCATGTGTCAGTAGGAGAGTGGGCTACAGTGGTGTAGACTTGGGATGCAGAGGCAGGAACGTCTTGAGCTCGAGGTTACCATAGTCCACATGACAAGTTCGTAGTTGGCCTGGGCTATATATTAAAGCCCTGCCTCAAAAGGCAAGGGCTAAGGATGAAGTTCAGGGGTAAAACATTTGCATAGTGTGCACACAGCCCTGAGTTCACTGCATGTCCCTCATGTAAAGAGACTGGTGTGAGCAGAGCGGGGCAAAGAGCTCAGTGGGCAAAGCACTTGATGCACAGGCCTGAGAATCTGTGTGTGGATCCCCAAAACCTATATACAGCCAGGTGTCTACAGCCCAGAGCTCTTCAAAGAAGATGGGAACAAAATCAGGAGAACCGCTGTAGTTTGCAGGCCAAGCAGCCCGACATATGCAGCAGATAAATAACAAGAGGCCTGGCTCAAGGACGGTAGAAGGTGAGGCTGATAGACAAGCTGTCCTCTGACCGCCACCCATGCAGCATGGCACATGCATGCCTGCAGAGTCTCACATTTTACCCCCCTACACCACACACACACACACACATACACACACACACACACACACGTGCATGCACGCAAGTAAGTTTTTAAAAGTACAATCAGTTTCTGTGGCCTAAGAGAGTCTGATAATTACAAAGGTTAAAATAGATTATAGCATAATTAAAAACATGAAATATTCTTTTGGCTCCAATACATTTTATATCCCAAATCTTCCAGAATCTGAAACTGAAATAAACACGTTTCACTGAGCTGTATTGTATTACATTCAGTGTCTCACTTATATGAAATAATCATTACCTTATTTTAACACAGCTCATACAATGAAAATGACGAAAAGTCCACTTACCCCACCTATTGTGATGCCATCAATGAGGGCGACATATGGTTTCTGACAAGAAGCTAAATGAGAGAGAGCTTTAGTTAGAATCTCTAAACAACATCCACTTTCCAAACAGTCACATCCTGTGTACTCTAGTTTCCCTAGCAAACGCTTAAAGGAATATCAAGGAAGACTATTACGTGGTTGGTAATGTGTATTTAAATGTCAATTCATGCACACTCATGATAAAAATAACCATTGCTCCTTAACAATTGTCTTAAGTCAGAAACAAATGGATGTTTTGTATTATCTGACAACGAAGAAAAATAATCAACATCTCTATTATAATAAACCATGCTCCCAGCTGTGCTTTAAGAACATACTTGCTTTCTATACAATGAAAGCATCGGATACATGCAGAGAGGTACACCGTGCAAGAACCATCACAGAGGGGTGACGAGACCCAGATTCCAGTCTCAGCTTGATTATGAAATGAACAGCCACTGAGATAAACACATGTGTTACATATGACACATACACATGTCAGATAAGGGTACTTCATGGACATCATCTGGGAATGTGTGTCCTCATCTATAAAATAA
Source organism: Arvicola amphibius (assembly GCF_903992535.2). NCBI lineage: Eukaryota > Metazoa > Chordata > Mammalia > Rodentia > Cricetidae > Arvicola > Arvicola amphibius. The sequence goes on from NC_052064.1 coordinate 23,943,042, forward strand.
GATTTAACACACATCAGATAAGGGCGCTTCATCTGAGAATATGTGTCCTCATCTATAAAATAAGATTTAACACACATAAGACAAGGGCGCTTCATGGACATCATCTGTGAATATGTATCTTCATCTATAAAATAAGATTTAACACAGATCAGATAAGGGTGCTTCATGGACATCATCTGGGAATGTGTGTCCTCATCTATAAAATAAGATTTAACACACACCCTCAAACACTCCACCCTGCTTGAAAACCCCATTAGTCACCCACACTTTTTCTATCTCTGTTTCCCTTCTCAGGCTTTCTTCTCAGAGAGTTGACAGAGAGAGCACAGTAACATAAATTCCGGGGCTTCTGCCACAGCTTACTGTCAGCACTACCCCCGATGAAAGCCAGGATAAACCTACGTTCTGATACATCTGGGAATTCCTGAAGTATTCACAAACAAAGCACAAGTCAGACTTCACACTCACAAGCTCTCTATCTGCAGCTCCTTAGAAACTACAGAAGTTATTGATTGTGGTGGAGGTGTATACACAGACCCCACGCCAACTACTATAGAGGTGTGTTATTTCAAATATAAACTATTATTGATTGTGGTGGAGGTAAATACACAAGACCCCACGCCAACTACTATAGAGGTGTGTTGTTTCAAATATAAACTATTAGACAACAACTAATGTAGGACATGAAGCCAGAATCTGCCAAATCTTTTACTGAATAAAAATATCACTACATGCAGAAATTTTACTTTATGATTTTTTTCGATACTATTAATATACTTTACACTGCCTAAACACCTTCTATTTCCTTTTTATCTCATGAAAAAAAAAATGAGTGGTCATTATCCACATGGAATCACTTATATTAAAATTATAATTAAGCAACATTTAAAACTTAGTTTCTTGATTTCATTAGCCACATCTCACATGATCAGTGGCTCTCAAAATGGACAGCACACATGCAGCTTCACACCTGGTTAATTTCCTAAAAACCATAGACTGTTTATGGTACTATACTGTGAATCATAACTCCCTAAGCATTCACGAAGACGACTCCTATCAAAGCGCTCAGTTCTCCCAAGGCTGGGGTGGAACAAGTCACCGTCTTTTCAGGCCAAGCCTCCACAGGTCCTGACTGGCTGGACTCACTCGTGCTCTCGTAGTCAATCACTCATTCTCCCTCTCCCTCTCTCTCCCTTTCCCCCCCCTTCTCTCTCTGTCCTCTCTTCCTCCCTCCCTATGTGTGTCTGTCTCAAGGCTAGGGAATAAACCTCAGGCCTTTGGGTTACATATTCCCAGACTTCTAAAAGGATTTTTTATAACCAGACAAAACAATTATTAATTTAAAAGAGAAGACTTAAAAAAAATCCAAGAGTAGTCAAAAGAAAAGATGTGTACAAAAAGTCTCCTATTTCTGGGAAATTTCAGAAACAATGTGAAGCTCTATAGCATATCCATTCCGTATATTATTTAAAAATAAACTCAGCAGTCGGTCACTAGAGTAGCCTATAAACCATCTCTATCAGTAAAAACCAAATGACCTCGCATGTAACAATGTAGACTAGACAGTATTAGGTGTACTGACAATGCTGGGCAGTCGAGAAGTACAGGGCCAGCGACCAGCACTGAACGGTGAACTGTGGTGTTAAGCTGTGGATTTTAAGGTTGGACACACTGAATGTCTTGCAGTGCCTTCAACTTAGTTGCGGCTCATTTGGACACACTCCGATCCTAAGTCAGAGAATGTCTGCACAAGTTCAGTAAGTTGGTTTAACCACAACGTGCTGTTAATGTTCTAAAGTTCACCGAACACTTATGGTATTCCACTATAAGCTCTCACTCCACAGATTCATGGGGGAAAGACTTGTATCGAAGAGGTCAGGAGTCCCCAGGCTAGTGCAGAACAAGCCCTGTGGTCTATGAAGACGGCGAGGCTCTGGCTGAAGAAAGGAATGACACTGAAGAAAACCCCAAAAGGGCTGAACCGTAGCTTTAAGATGTGTTGTTCTTACAACATCATGCAAAATCAGAATATTGCTACTACATCTAGACTATAGATACAAATGCTGTATTAATTTATCTTTTCAAAATATGTTTGTCTAAAGTAAATTCTACTTTACTTCCACAGAAACCTAGAAGTCTGATTCTAAAGAAAATTCCCACTCCAGAGTTCCTGGAGAAACACAAAATGGTACTTCACTTTCTTTAGAAATCGAGACTACAGGTTTTCTTGTCTTCTGAGAAAGGTAGCTAAATGATCAAGAATCCATATTTTCACATTGATTTTAGACAAACACAGAATAATTTTATCAGTATGACCAAACGTGGTAATGTCTCTACGAGAGCACCTACTGGTTGCATTCTAACAAATTACAGTGCTATCCCAGTTCATGTTCAAAGCTCAGAAAAGATCATACACATACCAATGGCATTGTTCAGGGTATATTCTTCTCTGAAAAAATCTTGAGTCAAATTCTGCTTTGTTTTTTTAGCTTCTGAGAGTGCTAAAGAAGGAAGGAAAAGAGAAAAAACAAAGGAAAGAACAATTACAAATCATAAAGATGGCTTCCAGTCAATACAGCCAAAGATACTAAAGTCCTGTAATCATTAAATGCTGGAGGGAGGGGAACTTTCAGATGGCGTTAATGTTTGAAGCCACCTATGTTGGGGACACATTCATTACCTTTTGTCAGAGACCAACAGTTCAACATCAAATCTTCAAAGCAAAAATTCTTCTTTTACTTATTGTGCTGTTAACATATGCATATGTACACAAGCGTTCATGCATGCACACGTGCATACACACATAAACACACACAAACACAAATTTTCACCCACAGTTCCTGACTCCTTAAGTCCTTCAAGGTAGGTCACAGACACAAAAACTTCTCTCCCTAATGCAGGTCACAGTCTCTATTCTTTTCTGTCAGGGGCCATGAGAGTTACAGCAGGTGACAAGTAGTGTTCAGATGTCCACCCACCAGTGACTCTCTGATGGAGGTTGATCCTGTCCAGGCAAGGCCTGCAGAAACTGTTACATTTGCTGAGGGAGTTTGGTGTCTCCTCAATACCTGCACTATAGTATGTAATCTCCTGTGATGTGTATACATAGTCTCATGATTGCATCTCAATCTTATGGGCATGTATATTTGTGGGTGGTCAGGAAGATGACTTTTCATTTAGTTATATAGTTTTGATATACAGAATATATTCTTGGCCATGCTTCATAACTGGATCTATTTGTCCCACAAGGACTGAGTATACTTAAAAGCCTGTTTTATTCTTTGGCTCAGACTAACTGCACACAATTAGCTCACTTTCACCTCAAAACAAGTTCAAACTAGACCAAAGGCCTTTTGTAAACAGACCTTAAGTTTAAAACCTTACAGCTATGCACAAGGTCAGAGCTGCAGATGTCCAACTAAGGTTACTAAAGAAAAGCATGCCAATTCTTTGCTTGCCAGGTCTGTTAACAAAAGACCTATGTCTCAAAGCTCATTTCAGCGGACACTGTACCCCCTGTCCTCTGGTCACAGTCTCACTTCTGTGACCTTGGACCCTTGTGTTGCCATGGCAATGGCTCAAATCCCTATCAATTGCCCTAGGAATGTGCCTTTGACCAATAAGAGACAACTCTTGTAATTTATTACTTCAAGGCTCCTGGGAAAAAGAGTTTAGAGCAGGAAGAAGTGAGGAGAAGCAGCTAGGAGAATGTAGCAGTAATGGTCTGTCCTGTCCCTTTAAGAGACAAGCCCTACCCACCCCTTCCCCCTGCCTGCAGCATGAGCTCCCCCCCCCTCAGAGGCAGCTTCTGTCTCTCCCTTCAACCCACTTCTCCCCTCCCCACTCTCTGCTCTTCCCCTTCACTTCCATAACCCACTAAATAAATGTCCTTTGCTGAGTTAGAGCCTCAGTAAGCAACTATAAGTCACCTTCCCCCAAGCCTTCTCAGAGTTCCTTCTAATTTTATTTTAAGCTAATTTCATTTAAATCAACTAATTATATATTGTGGTGGTTTGAATGAAAATGGCCCAGGTAGGCTCATAGGGATGGCACTATCAGGAGGAGGCGTGGCCTTGTTGGAGGAAGTGTCTCACTGGGGGGCAGGCTTTGTGGGTGGAGAAGCTCAAGCCAGGCTCAGTTTCACTCTCTTCCTGCTGCCTGCAGAGCCAGCTTTCTCTCCTTCTCCAGCACCCAATCCGCCTGCACGCCATCAGTCAGTTCCAGTTAAATGTTTTCCGTATAAGAGTTGCTGTGGCCATGGTGTCTCTTCACAGCAATAGAAGCCCTAACTAAGGCATATATAAATTAAAATTAAATGATATTCACCTTTAATATTTTTCTGAGTATCTACCTACTTGTAGAATTTTCTAGAACTCACACTGTTTTGTACATATAAACTAGAATAATCCTGGAATTTAAAACTATATTTATAAACCAGAATATAAAGTTAGTTCCATGTGACATTTATATGTGAAATGTCCTCCACAGGCTCAGATACCTGAACACTTGGTCTAAGGTTCTGTTTGGAGCGACTCTGGGAGGTACAGTCTTGCTGAAGAAACTATGTCACTAGGGCAAGCTTTGAGGGGTCATGGCTTCACCCCACTTCCAGTTTATTTTCTGGGCTTTTGCTTGCCCTGCTCTGGCTGCCTCCTGCCATTCCTCCCCTGTCGTGGACTGCCCTAGAAGCATGTGCCAAAATAAACCCTTCCTCCTGTGAGCTGCCAGTGCTGCATCACAGCCGCAGAGACTCAAACTAGGACAACTCATCCATGCACTGGGCTTCCCTGTGTGGGGACGGACAGAAATGTGGCCCCACCCTAAAGAACAGGCCCACCCCAGGGGTGAGAACACCGTCTGAAAATATTCATGCTATGGTTGTTAAGGGTTAGAGCAAAGGCATGCATGAGACCCTAGGTGTGATCCCTCGTGTGCATATGTGCACGCATGGACACACACACAGTCACACAACACACAGACACAGGCACACACAGGCAAGCAAGCACACATACACAGGTACACACACACACAGGCATACAGGTACACGTACTCACACACATGGTCACACACATGGGATATCATAGACATGCAGACACAGGCATACTGGCACTCACATACATAGTCATAGGCACAAAGGCATACACACATGCATGCACACACATAGGCATGCACATGTGCATATTCAATTTATGTTGTGGGCAAAACCACAGTTCAGTTAACAAATATTTAAGCATTAAGGTTTTTATTAAATAGCAATTTTAAATTTCAGTTATTTAAAACTGAGTGGGCATCTGAACTTGGTCCTGAATCTAGACTTTTTTTCCTTCCTACTCATAATGCAATGGTTTATAGAAACTTGCAAATTTGGTGAACAAATCAACCCAAAGTTTGTTGTTTTTTAATAATAAAACAAATATGCAAAATCAGAACACGGGGGGGAAAAATCCCTGAAAAAATCCATAAGAAATGACATATAAACTATAAAAAACCTTTCTCAGCAGGGACAGCCATCAGTGATAACAATGATTTCATAATTCTCATCACAAGAACAAATACTATGTTTAATAGTTAAATACGTATGGACTAATTGACTATTAAAAGCAACTTTTTATTTATGTGTCTTTAAACACACAGCAGCATTAACAATCAGCTCTAGAGCACTTGCTCTGGACGGTGAGTGGTGGGATGGGAAGTCCTCCACATGCACTGATGGGGATGTCGTGGGGAACACGTGCCGTAAGAGGAAAACAAAGTACCTAGATTTTAGCACTGCACATGGGCAGTGAATAAAATCTCCATTCAAATGGTAACAAACTTTTAAAGAATTATTAACATACAGCAAATAATTCTAAAAAGCAAATCAAATGAGAATCTCCTGACGCATCTTCAACTCTTACTAGCTCCAGGAGGGTAAGGGCACACAGTGGACTCTTTACCTCTGATGTCTCCTCCAGCACAGAAGGCCTTTCCTCCAGCTCCCTTTATGATGATCAGGAACGTCTCAGGGTCTTGTTCCCACTTCTACACAAACATAAAAGAAGATGGTGGCTTTTGGGGGCACAGTAAATACAAGCTCATTTAAGACACATTCACATACATATGTGTGCACAAGTGACCTTTCCTAAAACACATCCAGAGGAATGGATTCTACCCACTTAATTTTCTTTCTAAGTGCAATCTGTGTTCCAGAAAGAGCTGTCAAAGCTTTAATACTAAGATGAATAAACAGGAGCCTAATGGCAGTGTGTTATATACATTTATATACATTTGTCTAGTGAACACATTCACCCAGAGTGGGGGCATGAGGTGTAGCAATATCTTTTCCCCCATAGCAAGATAGCACCGTTATACATACATACATACATACATACATACATACATAAAATAACTATTACATTCAAGATACTTACAAAGTTTTTAAATATGTGGTGGATGAGGGTTTGGTGAGGTCAGGCAATAAAATGCGCATGATGAGATTGTGGGGAGCAGGTCAGTGACAGAGTGCTCACGTTACAACCACACTATGACAGATCATAGTTCTCATTTCCTCACAGCTGAGGAAAGTGGGGTACAGAGACTAACGTGCCTAGTCTACAGAGTTTAATACTCAGAAATCCAAGTTTCACATACAAGCCTGACTTTCAGCCCTACACTTTCTAATGTCTTGATGTGGGAGGTAATATATGCTGTGACTATGTGTTATTTCCATTGGTTAATAAAGAAGCTGCTTTCAGCCAATGGTTTAACAGAATATAGCCAGGCTGTACAAGATATAGAGAGAGTAGGCAGAGTCAGGGAGATACCATGTAGCTGCCACCAGAGACAGATCCTGGAACCTTGCTACACCTTGTGGTGATGTACAAATTAATAGAGATGGGTTGATTTAAGATGTAAGAGCTAGCTAGAAATACACATAAGCTATTGGCCAAACAGTATTAGAATTAATACAGATTTCTGTGTGACTACTTTGAGAGCCTGGGCAGTCGGGAAACAAACAAGTACCCTCTCTCAACAAATTGGCACCCAGTGTGGGGCCACCAGAGGAGAAAGATGTGAGTTGCCAGCTGGAACCTTGACAGTAGGCCACAGACCTCATAGTAGCTTGGTGCTGCCAGGAACAGATGTGTCTCAATATCATGAAAAGTCCTAAGATCTTAAACATTTTAAATGTCATATTCTGTAGTCTTTGAAAGATTCTGAAATACATCTCTGTACAACTAGAAAACCTAACATGACTACAAGCTTGACTGTTATAGATGACTATTAACCTATATTTCTTAATAATACATTACATTTTTAAGTGAGCTACACAAACACAATACCTTAATCAGGACCAGAAATATACATATAACAGAACTGATCTAAAATCCAGCCATTTTGGTTATGTGGCCCTTTTTTGTCTATTCTTTAGTCTCTCATCTCTTTGCCCATGTAGTAGGGCCCCAGAGGGTGTAACAGGGAGACACCATATGGTGGGCAGACCAGAGAGCACACAAGGAATGTGCCTATGTGGCATAGCATGTCCCAGGAGCCAGAGAGGTACCCCTGCTCCCTCTCCTCACATGGCCGGATGCAGGACCATGTTCACTCTGGACTCTCTAGGATGCCCTGTCTCTGTCTCTGCTCTCTTCTATCTACGGCAAATTTTCTCCATCACGCTGTGGAGCAGTCATGTCCTTCCGTGGTACTTCCTTTTTTCATTCATCTGTTGCCAAAACCCGGGATTGGCATATATGAGTTCCCTTCCAAGGGACACAGCCTCTCCAAACTAAGCGGATTTGACTCTCCTAAGGGGTAAATAGACCATTTGTTTCTGATGGCTTCTGCCACCCACCATATTGGGCTCCAAATCCTAGAGTCTAAATTTTCAGCATGCCTTCCCTCTACATACTCTAGCCAGCATCTCCTGCCTACTCAGTAAGTATGCTCTCTCTAGATCCTAGAGCGTGTTTCACCCTATGGGATGCCCACCACATGGACATTTTCCTGCTATGCCTTCTAGAACCCCCACCACACGGGCTTTTCCTACTATGCCCTCTGGACCCCCACCACATGGACTTTTCCTGCATGCCCTCTGGGGCCCCACCACATGGGTATTTTCCTGCTACTCCCTCTGGGGCCTCACCACGTGGACAACTCTCTGCATATAAGATGCTTACTCTTCTCCCTCTATTGGAATTCTCCCTTTTCCCAAGAGCCCCTCCGCCTACCTCTTCAGCTGTATTCTCTACCTGCTCCATTCATCTCTCCTCCTCTACTAGGCTAAGTGTCACCACGGAGCTGCCTGCTTTGTGTACTTTTACTACAAAAGTCACACCAGTTTGCCAAGACACTCCTCTTACCCTATTGGGACTCTATTATGTCGAAACGGGATGCCTCTCTGTGATTTAGAACTCTGGCAAATCTCTCAGTCTGTTTGGGGACACCCTAGATTAAAATTCTTGAAACCACAACAATTAAGGCCTCTGCTTCTTCCTGGAACTTCCTCACCTCCCTAGGAGCTGTCAACTAAGTTCCATGGCTTCTTTATGCTCTCCTCCAACTGCAACCCTTTCCTTGCCTCTTCCTCCACAGAGCTACCTGCTCTGCTTCGCCTTGATTCCTCCTGGGCCTATACATTGTGAGTTTTCTTGTCTTCCCCTAGAAATGCCTGCTAAGTCCCACCACTTTCTTAAGCCCTTCTGGATTCTGCAACTGTAGTAGTTTGAACGAAAATGGCCTCCACAGGCTCATAGAGAATGACGTGATTGGAGGTGTAGCCTTATTGGAGGTGTGGCTTTGTTGGAGGAAGTGCTCCAGGGGGTGTGCTTTTAGGTCTCAAATGCTCAATCCAGGCCTAATGTGACAAATCGCTTCCAGCTGCCTGAGGATCCAGACGCAGAATCCTTAGCTCCTTCCTTAGCACCTTGTCTGCCTTCATGCCACTACGCTTCCTACCATGACAATAATAGTCTAAGGCTCTGAACGTAAGCCAGCCCCAATGAAATGTTCTCCTTTATAAGAGTTACCGAGGTCATGTGTTCCTTCACAGCCATAAAACCCTAACAAAGATGGCGCCCTTGTCCCTCTACGATGTTGGGATCATCCCTGGGGTGGACGGAATTCCTGCCTGTTCCTCCTTGTCCAGCTCTTCTGCTCTCATCCTCGGCTTCCTCTCAGAGCTGCCTGGAACCTCCCTATGGCAGAATTCCTTTTGCAACCCTTCCTCCTTTCCTTCTCAAGCTCTGAGAATCTATAAAACCTTCCTGTCTCACTGCTAATGGCTTGGCCTCAGTACAGCTCCACGGCCAAGTACAGCACACTTGAGTTCCAAAGTCTCACAAATTGTAGCAGCTTCCGCCAGCACAGGCAATGATCCCAAAGTATCTCTTCTAAGGCTTTTAAACTTTCCATTCTTAAACCTTTTATTTCTACAATTTCTCTGTGCTCTGCTCTCCAGAAACCTTTCAAGACTATTGAGTAAACAGTCTTCATCTCAGGACTTGTAACTTCAATGGGTCTGGTTAAAGAATATGCAAAATCTGTATCAAAAGTCAGCCTAAAGCTTGTAACAAAAAGTAGATAGTTAAAAAATCTATACATAGATAATCTTAATTTGATACAAAACATTTTATGTGATTCAACTCTTGTTTAGAAAAATATGATTTTTATTTAGCAACCATGTGGTTCTCTTCCATCTTAGCTGATGACCTCATCAGGATTTGAAAGTTACCACGTGACTGGCAGCCATCTTTAATAAGGGTAAAGAGCACATGACACGTAACTTCACTATCTTACAATGATCGTATGGCATAAAGCAGCAATTATAAAACTTCTTGTTCCTAATGAGCTCTCCGTTTATCATTATATCTCCTTTTTGGACTAAGGAGACAACAGCAGGTTTCGTAAGTAATTTGGATTGGTATGAATTTTTGTATGATGATAAAATATTAAGGTTATAAAGGTTTGCTCAGATTAACAAAAGCTGACTTAGAGAGTTACATCTATACTTATGTCTTTGCTAACTGTTCAACACAAGGTTTCTAGAAAATTTAAATAAGTAACAATATAAGTTTAATGAATGTTTGAGTTAAGGCTTCACCTCAGCTTCTGGCATCCATGTATCCAAAAAGTCTGGAATGTTTGAGTGGAACTTTCCATCCCAAGCCCCCTCTCTCTGGGAGTTGCCTCAGTACAGACTCCACCTCTGAGAAAGTTTGCCAAACAATGACTCCCTCCCACAAGAGGCTCAAGACCACTCCCACGGGGTATTTAAACTGTCGTTTCCTCCCCCCCCCCCCCCCCCCCCCCCCCCCCCCCCCCCGCCCCCAGAGAATGAACACAGGCTTTTCCAGTCTTCCTTCCTGTTCCCTCTCTGGGGGATGGAAGGCCACCTGGGAGCGTTGGCATCCATTAAACCTAGGCTTTTACTAATTCGGTTTGATTGGGTCTGATTTGTATTATTGCTTCAGCAGAGAGGTTTATTGGGACGTAAAAACTTTTCAATAAACAAATAGAAAAGTTCCCAGTGTTCCCATGGACTGATTTATGGTTTAAAGTTTTATTTTGATTGTTGTAATTTAGAAAAAGCAGCACACAAGAGAAAGATACCATGCAACAGAGCTCAGGTGGAGAGGTTCTTGATTTGGGGAAAGTAAATGAGAAGAGGGGAGAGGGGAGACCAGCTTCTGGGAACAGGAGTGGCAGAAGAGAAGAGAGACAGACAGACAGACAGGCAGAGACAGAGAGAGAGATGGGAGGTGGGCAGGGCCCTTTTAAAAGGGAACATAGTGAATGTGCACAGTAGGTGCTCTTAGTGGCTACAAGGTCAGGCCAGTACAAATTATAAACAATGGGAATGCTAATGTGTCTAAAATGAGTTTCCACAAACTCAAAGAATTTTTGGAGGATTCGCCTAGAACAGATCAGATCAGATGCACCCTCCCTCTTCAGAGATCTGTTGAATATGGCATTTAAAACAGTTAATGAAAAGGTTTCCCTTAAAAGACAGAAACGCCCCACTTCTAGCAGGAACCTAAGGTCTCCAAAGAACAGAGATGGGCACAGAGACACCACCTGAATATTGGCAGCACTAAACAGTTGGCAACACTGCCCAGTGTCTTGCCTGCTATGAGGGCTCTGCCCAAGCTGCGGCCCCGTGGGCTGACTGCCCTACTCTGCCTGGTCACAGTGAGGTCAGTCCCCAGAGTTTCTCCACGGGACACCTCAGACCTGGGTGTGGTAGCCCAAGGCCGAGGCTGCTCTGTGTGGCAGCACATGATTAAATGCTGTCCTGTACGACAGTCAAATACATAAAACCACTGACTGCCCCCAGTGGAGCCACTGAGACCACGGGAGCCTAGGGCAACTGTCTGGGGAGTGGGTCTCTATCACTCTAATTGACATATAAGCAATTGGGGCTATACCTCCTGTTGTAACTTACCCTTTTCAGATCTCTGATAATATTGACTGTTGCCTTAACAGCAACAAGCACCCCAGCTTCCCCCAAAACTTCAGCTGCCTTCTCATTTCTTTGGCCCTTTCAGTCCTGGCCAACATTCCAGCTTTCTTGAGTCCCCAACATGGATGCCCCAGTGTCAGGAAGTAGTCATGAAAAACATCATATTGTCCCTTACCATAATCTATTATCAGCAAAAGGGCTGGGATGTTAGGTCTCAAACCCGGGCCTATTTAACATATCAAAGTAGACCTGGCAGCAGGTTCTCCTAGCATCCCTCAGTCTCTTCTTACTAACGGGTATGGCTGGCACATCCACTCTCTACACTAAACTTCTCCAGGCCAGAAGCCAGGTCGCCCTTGCCCCAGCTTCTGTATGTAATCCAGTCATTTTGGTTACTTGGGTCTTTTCTGTCTACCCTTTACTCTCCTGGTCTCCTGGTTCTCCCCTCCCCGCGCTCCTCACATGGCCCAGCTCAGGGTCATGTCCACTCTGGACTCTCCGGGGTGTCCCTGACTCTGGCTATGCGCTCTCTTTTGTTTACAGTAACCCTTCTCCTCCACCACACCTAGGAGCTAATGCCCTGCGCACTAACACTCACTAGTCACTAACGCTCTGAGCAGTCAGCATCACTGTTTAAATGAAGAGTGGACCATGAGAAACAAGACCTACGGGAAGTAGAAAGCATGTGTCCCAAGACAGGTTCCACAGGAAGGCATCAGTGTGCTGCTGAGTCCTAGGACAAAATACCAGGAGTGTCCCCTACAGATACTTCAGAAGGATCTCCATGGGGCTTTTGGTTATTACAGACCTTCAGCTGTGGGTAGATCTGCCGGATCATGCTGAGAGACAGAGCGTTGAGGAACTTGGGTCTGTTCAGTGTTATGACTCCTGCACAGCCTCTCCTCTCCAGCAGCACTTCCGGGGCTTCTGTGTGCACGGACATCCTCTGAGTGAACAAAGAATAACGTCAGGAAGTTTTACCAGCGCCCACAGCAAAACACACGCCACGTGCACACCTTCCAAGTAATAACCAAAGAAGTAGTAACCTAGGGACACCTAGCATCCCCAGCCTACACAGACGGAGCAGTGCCAAAGCAAGCCATGCACACCTCCTGGATGTTCAGTACTGCATTTGTAAGTGGACTGCATCAACTCATCTAAAACACAGCCTCTTCCTAGAACCCCTCAGACTAGGAAGTACTCCAAAACCTTGTAGTTTGTTACTACATTTCAAATTCTACACTAGGTGCTTAGAAAATGTGGAGAGTACATGACTCTCATTATAGTAGCTGTGAGCAACTTGGAAAAGGCAGCATCTGGGCAAGGCTGTGATATCCACAAGGCAAACGGAGGTGAGAACTCCAGGTACAACAACGGCATGGACTAGCCATAAACAATGAACATCTGGGCATGCTACGATGCTAACCCCGAGTGCAAGGAGTGCAAGCATCGGCAGGGTCTCCTGCCGGACTACTTCGTCACCTCCGGTGTGACTACAGCACCGACAGGGCTGTCTCCGTCTAAAGGCTGTCCGTCAGAATCAGAGTAGACTAGCGCACCGCTTCTCTAGGCGCAGTCAGTCAGCACCGCGGCTGGAAACGGCAGTGCAACTACAAGTGGCGGGGTACAAGAAACATGGAAATAGTCATGCGAAGAGCACGAGAGAAAGAAATAAGAAGGAAAGGCCGTGATTCCTCCTAGGTATGGTGGAGGGGAAGGGCGACTGCAGATGCAGGGTGAACTTAGTCAGAGACAGCGATATCTGGGAGAGTCCAGAGTGGACGTGACCAGATTGAACTGGGCCGCGTGGGGAGACAGGAACGGGAAGAGAGAGGAGAACAAGGTACAAGAACCAGGAGACCAAAGGCTCAAAAGGGGTAGGAAACAAAAATGCCTGGATTGTATAGGGAAGAGCCTCTGGCGGAAGGACAGCTCGGGGTAGAGGGCACCACACCCTGTAACAGAGAGGGATTCAGGGTGCTGGGAGAACCCGATGACCAGGTCCACTCTGATAGGTTAAACAGGCACCTCAGCCTTTGTCCCGGGTTTGGAACTTAGCATGAAGTAGCTACAGTACCTGTCAGGTACACGAGTTTAACTACACAGCGACTTTAGAGGATTCAGACGCATGCGTACACCCAGCCTTCGGGGTTTACAGCGCCACCCTTCCTAACGCCTTCCCTTATCCACGGACAGTAACGGAAACCTCACCGGGTGTGGGGACACAGTCCGTGAATAAAGCTAGGTGACATTTCTGAGACCATGTGAGGAAACTGCACGTAAACAAGAGCCTGGTGACCTCTGCTTCTCGGGAGCATGGGTTGTTCCGGAAGGCGCTGCTGCGCCCTCCCAGGTGTAGGGACAGGAGCGGCTTCCTTTACATCACCGGTCATCTAACCCGTTACTACTCAGAAAGATGCTACCAGCGCAAGCTCTACTCACAACTGCATCCAGCTTGAACTAAAGTCAGCTTGGCTCCCACGGCCTTGCCTAACCGTCAGAAGAGAAATTGTGTAATATCCAGATAAAGTTAGCTAGTGCATGAGACCTTAGTCCACCCCATTTTCAGACTCCTCTCCCAGGTTCACTCCGCCAAACAGAGTGGGAACACGTGGGCACCGTACACAGTATACAGCCGGAAGTGAGCGGGGCAGGACAGACGGCTCAGTGGTCAGGAGCGGGTACTGTTCTTGTACCCAGCACCCACACCAGGCTGCTCACAACTATCTACCAACTCCAACCCCAGGGGAATCTGCTGCCCCTGACTTCCAAGGGCACCCGAACTCACACACACATACCCACACAGAGACACTTACACATAGACATAGTTAAAAACAGTAAAACTGAATCTTAAAATTGAAAATGGGTTTAAATTTTAAAACTGTAGCTCAGTAGTGAAATGCTTGCCTAGCATATGCAAATTCCTCAGTTCAATCCTCGGGATCACAAAATTTTAAAAACAAATTAATTTATATTTTTACCTGGAATATGCCAATTAAAACCAAAAAGCATACATATAACTAATATCTGATAAAATCCAAACAATTACATTTTGACAGCATTAAACATGTTTTCACTTTCCTGTGTAAAATTATGTTATATATTTAATTCTCATGAAAATTTATTACCACATAATAACCAAAAAATGATATGTACTTAGAAGACCTTTAGGACAATCTATTGAGGGGCTGGAGAGATGGCTCAGTGGTTAAGAACACTGGCTGCTCTTCCAGAGGTCCTGAGTTCAAATCCCAGCAACCAGCAACCATATGGTGGCTCACAGCCATCTGTATTGAGATCTGGCACCCTCTTCTGGCCTGCAGGCAGAACAACGCTGTATACATAATCTTTGGGAAAAAAGAAAGCTTATTGAAGCTGGGTGGTGGTATCGCACACCTTTAATCCCAGCACTGCAGAGATAGGCAGATCTCTGAGTCCTACGCCAGTCTGGTCCGCAAAGCAAGTTCTAGGGCAGCCAGGGCTACACTGTCCAGAGCCAAGGAGAACAACCAGGCACTTTTCTACAGGCTCTTAGCACCCACGTTCAGATCAGACTGCCACAGATCATCAGATCATTTACCACAAGCTAACAACAAAAGCTCTTTCTGCAGAGGCTGCAGTGAGGATTAGCTGAGCTAGTACATGAGCTAGCACATGGATGACGTACTTAGCTCAGCTCCTGCACATAGAACTACAGCGGTGCTCATTCCTACTAAGGCATTCATCAGATTCTACAGGAGGTACAAAACTGAATAAAAAGTATTTTTCTGTAATCTGATATTCAACAAATGTTTAGCTTCACAAGGCACAATTAGCATAACTGTAATTGCTAAGGCATTAACATTTATTATTAGCAATAACTGCTAAAGTACAAAGTTATTATTTAAACATTATATATCGTATCAGTATTCTCTAAGGTGTTTAAATTTTATTCTATGTGTATGGGTGCTTTGACAGCATGTACGTCTATGTCCCAAATGCTCACAGTGCCTACAGATGCCAGAAGAGGGCATGAGATCGCCTGGGGCTGGAGTTACATGCTGTTGATAGCCACCATGGAACTGAGTCCCAGTCCTCTGCAAGAACAGTCAGTATCTTAAGCACTGCTGAGCTATTTCTCCAGCCCGCATGCTAAGTCTTAAAATGTAGTATCTTTCTAACATTTTTGAATCACTGTATGGTAAAGACTATCCTCATTTTATACACACACACACACACACACACACACACACATAAAGGGAAGCAACAATAAACTAAGCATTTGTCTAAGATTAAGTTGCAGACTTAATATTTAAAACAGAGACAGTCAGATTTAACCATACTCATTAAAACAGCCTTACAACACAGAGTGTGCAGGAGGTGGCAAGTCTTATCACGGGAGCTTGGGGGCAGTGGTTAGGAAGCCAAGGAAACTGGCCATCTCAGGCATGTCTACTTCCTAACAGAGACACTTTTAAGTTATATCATGAACAGCAGAGCACAGTCCAAACTTACCAGATGCTGCAGAACAACCCCGGCTCTTCTGAGGGCGCTGAACCTGAAAGAGACACAGACCACAATGAGTCCAGTAACACAGGCAACTATGTCTTGATGCACAAACACCAGAAGGCCTTAACTGTGTTGGGACAGAACCTTGAAAACAGACTCAACAGCCATGAAATGATGCCCATCTCAAAGGGCTCCGGCAGCACCCTTTTCCCAGGTGTTTGGTGAACTTTCATATGTGTGTATACATACATATACACACACACACACACACACACATATCCACCTACTTACAGGACACCAAAGATAAAACCAAAGTAACTCCACTAACGTGCAACCTGGGGAACCCATAATTTTACTGGGGTTACTTACAGAGCATGTATGAGGAGGGGTGTGGGTGAATGTAGAGCAGCCGCACCACTAGACTATCCTGTCCCAACACAGATGTCAGCTAGCTCATAGCTATATGGATGGAGTCCCTGCTTCTGTTAACCTCCATGATCTACACCCTCTGACACCTTCCAAGACCATAAGGGCATGTGCAAACAGGACAGATTACATACAGAAGGCGGGGAGGTACAGTAAGGAAATCTGGAACTTCAGTGAGGGTCTACTAAGCCTCCCCAAACTTTACGGAAAACTGCCAAGCGCATCAACAAGGCTGAGCTCAGCTTGTGTGTGTGTGTGTGTGTGTGTGTGTGTGTGTGTGGTGTGTGTGTGTGTGTGTATGCGGTGTGCATGTGTGTGGTGTGTGTATGTGTGGTGTATGTATGTTGTGTGTGTATACACATGTGTGTTGCATGTGTATATGCGGTGCGCACGTGTGTGTGGTATGTGTGTATGTGTGGTGTGTGTGTCTGTGTGGCGTCTGTGTGTATGTGCGCACATGTGTCTTTTGTAAGCAGTCCCAGCTGTGATGAAGATGGCTGTTATGCTTGAGAACAGCTCTCTACAACACCATATGATCTAGCAATCCCACTCTTTGAGTTTGACTAAATGAGCCAGAAGCTTACATTCACAAGAAAACCTACAAACCTGAATGTGTATTTTATATTAGCTGCATCTACAGATGCAAAATATAGGCATAACCAAGATATCATTAAGTAAACCCAAACAGGAATGGAAACCATAAAAAGAGATGGGCTACCAACTCTAAATACCTCACACACAGAAGAATGAAATTTAAATAATGTGTGCTCCTCAGAAGTAAATCTGAGAAGAAAATACTGGGAGCTTTCAAGTTTGGGACATTTTGGAAATGGAGTTCTGGAACACATAGAACAATAAACAGCTGTCAGAGATTTGGGAGGGAAGAGAAATGAAGAGCGGAGACACGTTTAAACTAATCTGTAAACACTGCACATGCCTTTAAACTAATCTGTAAACACTGCACACGCCTTTAGAATAAACTAATCTGTAAACACTGCACACACCTTTAAACTAATCTGTAAACACTGCACACGCCTTTAGAATAAACTAATCTGTAAACACTGCACATGCCTTTAGAATAAACTAATCTGTAAACACTGCACATGCCTTTAGAATAAACTTATCTGTAAACACTGCACATGTCGTTAGATTAAACTAATCTGTAAAACACTGCACACGCCATTAGAATAAACTAATCTGTAAACACTGCACATGCCTTGATTAAAAATTTTTGAACGAAACTTCAGTTTAACTTTTTGAAAATCTCAAAACATTCCACAAACAAAAATCTGTAAAATTTTAAATTACATTTTGTTAATTGTGTGTAAAGAATGTGGAATCTGTCACGTTTTTAATTTGGTAAAGATGAAACACAATACACAGTCTGAAAGAGCCCTGGGAGAGGCCTATGTTGCTCTGGCCTCCTAAACAAGCAATCAGGATGGACAGACCTGTATCCTGCAGCAGGTTAGGGAGACAAGGGTTACCTAGCTCACAGGTCACACGTCATCCTGAGGTAACCGGAGCAGGGACCTGGAGCAGAGGTCACAGAGGAACACTCATTCTCGGCTGGCTGCTCCTGGCTTGCTCAGTTTGCTTTCTTCTACACCCCAGAACTACACGCCAGGGTGACGCTGCTCACACAGACTGGCGCTCATACATAAGCAAGAAAATGCCCCAGAGGCTTGGCTATAGGCCAGTCTAACAGAGGCGTCTCCTCAGCTGAGGCTCCCTCTTCTCAGGCGACTGTGGATTCGAGTATGTTGGCACATACATATGGTTCCTAGAAGAGGAGGCAGGAGACCACTTGAACATCTCTTGCTCTTGGGAAACTCACAAGGTAGTGACCGAACATCAGAAAAGGGTATCGCTAGAATACACTGGGGTGCATGCTTCTTCTCGAAGACATCAAACTTAAGATACAGAGAAAAAAAAAAAGCAGGAATCCGCAGGCACAGCCTTAACAAGGTCCAGGCTATCTACAGGTGCGCACGCTGTCTGATGGAGCTAAGAGCTGCCAGGGGTTAATGCTTTTCAGCGACAGAGAGCACGCAAAGCGAATAACTGAGACAGAAAAGGAAATAAAGAAACCCTAGGACCATCACTGCTACCACTTACAAATATGTTAAACGGTTGTATATGAATAATTGAAATCCAAATGACTTTGTAGAAGTTATATTATTTTCCTTTTAAATTATGCTCAAATTGACAATAAGACCAAAAGAAAGAAATCAGGTGTTTGTTTGAATAAGTCACTATTTACATTTCTGACCTAGCATATTTTGAATTTGCTTCCCTACAGCAAAGCCTTCTGTCCCCAGCCCCGTGTCCCGCCATGTGTCTGCACATGTGTCTTCTGAAGACCCCTGTAAGTCAATATCCTAAAACTCTGGTGACAACCGCCCAGTTCAATACCGGCTATGGAGGTGAGGCACAGGTGTGGGTGCTTTGTTTAACAAATGACCACAAGTTGTCCTTCAAATAAAACACTATAAAAAAAATAGCCAGAAGTGACAGATGACAGGTAATTCAGGAGGATTTTCCAGAAAGGGTTTTCATGCAGGCTTTGTGCCCAAGCTGAGGCCAGAGATCAAGGCTGAGTGTCACGGCTTCAAGGCCTGATTTCAAGTTCAAGCTTAATCTTTAGGACTGTCTCTCACTGAACCCGCTAGACCAGACTTTCCAGCAAGCCCAGGGCTCCTGTCTCCACCTCCCAGCACTGGCTTTTTGAGTGTGGCATGCTTGCACAAGTACTTCACCAACCCATCTCTCCCCCAGCCGCTCACACAGGCTCTTCAATCTGTGACGCCTGATTTAAACACCCAAACAGCCCATTTCTAAAACACAATTTAAAATCTGCTTGACTCAATTTTGTCTTTTCAGCATTGCAAAGTTTACAAGTGACAAACACGCATACTCAGAACCGTTGGCTTATTTCCCAGCACATCGAAATGGGGGCGAGAAGAGTTCTTTCTGTCAAACCTCAGAGGCTCTGAAGTCCTTAATGAGGCCAGCACCCAGCTCAAGGCTGCAGAGGGTGCCGCCAGTCTGGCAGATCTAAGTAATGGTTTACTACCTGAGCAGAAGAGGACATGAGAAACGCAGGCTCAACTTAAAGTCCCCGTTTAATCTATGAAATACAGTTCTGCCAGAATCAAGAAGCTGACCCACAGTGACCACACCCACATGCAAAGCAATGGGCAAGACACTTGCAGTCACAAAGACCCAGTACCAGTGTCAAGGAGAGTAAAGAAGAGTTAAGTGTAACTAAATTCTCCAGCATTTCTATACATTCACACTGTTTCCATTTAGGGACTCAAACTAACCTATTACTTAAAATCCAATACTGGGGCTGGAGATGTAGTTTGTGATACAGCATTTAGTTCAATCTCTAGTACTACAAAAATATAAAACATGGTACTTGAGAATTCAGTCTCCAACTTTATTCCAAACCTTTTTTCTTGGTGGTGGTGGTGGGGGGGGGGGTGTTCAACACAGGGTTTCTTTGTGTAATAGTCCTAGCTGTCCTGGAACTAGCTCTTGTAGACCATGCTGGCCTCGAATTTATAGATATTCACCTGCCTCTGCCTTAGGAGTGCTGGAATTGAAGGTGTGCACCACCACCTGGCATCCTATCTTTCTTTTTTTAATGGATCCAAGACTGCCATCTGGTGGATAGAAGGGGTACCCACATCTCTCTAGCATTGCAGCCCTGGTTCAGTTATCATCAACATCATTTAATCCTCCTGGGGGATGTGAAATGCTGGAAACCTGGCTCAAAGGGCAAAGTATTTGCTTCATCAAAGACCACAGAAATAACTGAAGGACACAGAAATCTTCCTGGCGATTACAATGATTACATATGAAGGTGGAAAAACAGCTATGGTAGCTGTGCATGGTAGCCCACGTCTTTAGGCCCAGCCCTGGGGAGGCAAAGCAGGTGGATCTCTGTGAGTTCCAGGCAAGCCTGGTGACAGAGAGTTACAGACCAGCCGTGGATACACAGTGAGACACTGTCTCAAGACAAATACATAAACAAGCAAGCAAACAACAATGGAACACCATCATCTTAGAATGATACAAGCTTCAGAAACTTTGTTGCAATTATCCAGTCAAGCAAATACAAGCTTACGAAATCACCCAACTCTACAAGAGTTTCTGCTCAAGCAAGAAAATGTGATTAAAAAGAAACTAATTGACTCAGAGACTGCACTGGCAGCTGCCAGGGTTAAGTAGGCCTGAAAGTCAAGCTAGTAACTCAGGGGTGAAGTGACAGAAAACAGGGACACGGTGTACTGAGCTGTGAGGTGACATCTGGAAAAGAGGATGGCTGCAAGCAAGAACAGGAAAGGAAATACAGGTCCTGAGACACTTACAGGGCACTAACTTCCTTACAGAATGAAATACGAATTTGGTTTTTAGGTTGCATTTGCTGTGATGGAAAGTAGAAACATTCAACAACAAATGAAGAAACGACCCTGAAGCCTACGAGAAAGGCCAGGACTGAAGACGCATCAGGGGGCGGTTCCCAGAGCAACCACAGAGGCTCTAGAACCTCCACCTGTCTGTAAGAAATAAATACAAACACTGCGCCGCACAGGGGACGCCAAGACCTCCATGCCTAGTCTGCAAGTGTGTTTTGTTATTCTGTTCCTGGTTAGTCAACAGTTATTTTAAAATCACAAACATTTTTTTAAACGTTCTTTCACCTTTTCCAGAAAATAAAACACAATTTTTAAAAGGCAGCCTGCTCATGGGAATAGCAAGCCTACACTCTGTTGACCCTATCAGTGCCAGAGGTGAGAAGCTGCCTGTGAACCCAAGAGCCTTCTCCCTCGCCCAATAGCGCACTGCTGGTCCTACTGCTGTCATTAGTGACCGAGTGCTTATGCCTGGTCTGATTAGGTTTGTGTCTCCTGGCACAGAGAAAAAAGATAATAGGACCTCAAAGACTGCACACCTTGGTCCATCTAGCAGTGAAGAAAGGAGGGGCCAGCAAACAGGAGCCAAGCGATGCAGTTAAGCAGAGGACAGCAGCAGTCTCCTGACAGTTACCCTCCTTTAGTTGAAGATGGTTTACGCTATCCCACTTTTTCTTGAAAACACTTAGCAAGGTCAGTAAATAAATACACTTTGTCTTAAGTATTTACTAAAGGACTGGTAAGAATACCTGGTCCACACCACCCACCGGATAACCAGTGCCCAGAACAATGACTCTGAGCAGCCACAAAAGACTATTTTCGTCAGAAAGTAAACTGAGATCCAAATCCTGGAGGTCCAAGCCAGTAAAGTTTTCTTTTATTTAATCCCATGTCCAGGAAGGTACTCCTGAGAGCTTCTAAGAAAGAGAGAGCTGCAAGAAGTAATAAGGTTTCGGGGGTTGGAGAATAAGATGACATTAGGAAAGGACTCTGTCCTACCAAAGAGACACCTGAACGGCACCGCTGTGTCCTTCACAAAAGCAAAAACAAAACAAACAAAAGGAACTCGCCTAGAGAGCCAGCAACAGCTCAGATAAAGGAAAATGTGGCACAGTGGCACAGGGACACAACAGAATTGTAGAGCAGGACAGAGAACAACTCCGTGACACTTGCAGGACTTGGAAGTCACTGTGTCTTAGGGTTTCTACTGCTGTGATGAAGCGCCAAGACCAAAAGCAACTTGGGGAAGGGGAGATTTATTTGGTTTACACTTCCGTAGCCCTGTTTGTCAATGAAGGACGTCGGGGTAGGAACTCAAACAGGGCAGGAATCTGATGGCAAGAGCTGATGCAGGGGCATGGAGGAGTGCTGGTGCCTTCTATGCTTGTTCCTCGTGATTTATTCAGCCTGCTTTTTTGTCACACCCAGTACCACCAGAGCAGGGCCACCAGACCAGGAATGGCACCACCCACATGGGCTGGACCCCACCCCATACATCACTAATTAAGAAAATGCCCTCCAGGACGATGGACAGCCCCATCTTATGGAGTCATTTTCTCAACTGAGGCTCCGCCCTCTTCTGGAAAGATTACAGCTAGTAGTGTCAGTTGACATAAAAACTAGCCAGCACACTGTGTCAGGCAAAGTGTCCCAGACTCAGCAAATACAGCATGTTTTCTCTCATATATGGAATATGTGTCTCTCTCTGTGTGTGTGTGTGTGTGTGTGTGAATGAGTGGGGTAACAGTGGTTATAAAACTAAAATCAGGGCCATTGGGACAGACAGGTGGCAATGAAGAACAAAATGGCATGAAAGCAGGAGAGCTGGAGGGAGTGAAGAAGGAGGGAGGCAGGCGGCAGGAGAGGAGAGCAGGGAGAGGAGCAACAAAGCAGTGTTCCGAACGGTCCTATGAATGGTCGAACGGTCCTGTGAATGGTCGAACTCATAACTCAGCCTGCTGATGCAAACAAACAAAAATATAGCGACAAAGACCCTTCAGAAATCTAGTGCACACACAATTGCATGCATGCGCAGTGCAATCGAGGCATGCAGCATAGGGCTCAGAGTGAATCAGGTTATACAATACGTTGGAGAGTTGTCTTCAAAGAAGCGATGTGGGGACAAAGAACACAGCCCAAGAGCCAAATTGGCCCTCGCGGTGGGAAAGTGGTGGCAGGAACAGTCAACAGACCACAGGAGCAAAGTGAGGCCGAAGTCCAATGGCATCGCCCAATCGCATCAACCAAACCACACAAGCCCTTTTCCTTCCAGACAGACAGGCTCTCAGAACCCCTCAGAGCCCCGAACCTAGTCAGTTAAACGTGCGTGCGTGTGCGCGTGTGTGTGTGTGCGTGTAGCAGGCAAGCTCACCTAGGTAATGACAGAATCTTTCAACTTGAAGCTAACTTTGTTAATACAGGTGTCTTTGCAACATGGTTCCCAAGCAATTTAGAATTTGCTGTCATCAAGAAAGCACCAACAATGAATATAGGCTCAGGTGTTATATATATGAATAAAGGCTCAGGTGTTATATATATATATGAATATATGAATATAGGCTCAGGTGTTATATATATATATGAATATATATGAATATAGGCTCAGGTGTTAGTATTTATCACACAAGACAGAAAAAAAAGAGAAGCAAGGCAACTCTTTGGTGTGTAACAGATACTTGAGAATCGCGTCACTGGACACAGTTTTAGGCGCTTTCCCCGAAACAGCACTAGTCTTAAGATTTATTTTTAATTACATGTATATTTGTGTGTGCCCATGTGAGAACAGGTGTCCCATGAGAAGAGACTGTCAGATTCCTTGGCGCGGGAGTTACAGGTAGTTAGGAGCCACACAGGGGACAGAACCCCAATCCTCTGAGCCTGTCCGTCAAGGGCAGGGCAGGCTCTTAAACCGCTGAGCTCTCTCTAGCGGCACCGGTAACTATTCATTTAGACCAAAGAAACATTCCCATCTCTCTGCAGGAGCGTGACTAAACATGAGGCATGAGGGACTTGCAGTGGAACAAAGGTGAGTTCCACTGTCCAGGCGCTCCGGCACAGACAGCTAACCGTAAACATCTCAGCCACCCGCCCCCCAAAAGGACTTCCGCGAAGGAGTTCACGGGGACAGTTAAACTTTTGGGTATGGTACCGGGGGCAAAGCATTGCACACGGCAGAGCGCCTAGAATGAGTGCTAACAGTTCTGCCGAGCTGAAGTTGCAGTGAGAGGCACCTTTACAAAGTTAATATTTGGCCGAGCAGTGGTGGTGCACGCCTTTAATCCGGGGGGGGGGGGGGGGGGGTCAGAGGCAGGAGATCTCTGTGAGTTCGAGTCCAGCCTGGTCTACAGAGCGAGTTCCAGGGCAGGCTTCCAAGCTACAGAGAAACCCTATCTCGGAAAACAAAACAAAACGAAAAGTTAGTGTTTGGACGTGTGCTCCGGCCAAGCGCGTTATAGGGCAACGTTATAGTTGCAGATTCCAAACACCCGCGCTGAAGCAGCAGCTGGCTGCAATGCTAATCAAGTTCCCCTGTCTATCGGAAGCCCAGGTACACAACAGTCACACCTGTGTGACACACAGTAAATAAGGTGGCACGTGCCCAAACTGCACCCGACCCCAAGAAAGAAAATAAATAGGCGTGGGCGGGGGGAGTCGTCACGACTGAATACGAGATAGAGAGCGGAAAATAAAGGTTATTTTGCAAAGAAGGAGCTAGAAAGAGCAAAGTCGGAGGACACCTGAGGCGGCGGACGGCGCGGGCCGGCGGGAAGGGCGCCCGGTCGGCGAGGCCTGCGGTGGACACCGGCGAGGCGAGCCGGCCCTCAGCCGGTGCTCGCTCGCTGACTCACCTCGACAGGAGACGCCACACATCCTGCTGCCCCATGGCCTAAAAACCCAGCGCCGAAGCAGACGGCGGCGACAGCGGACTACACGGCGGACCCGCCCACCGCCGACCGGAGCCCAGGAAAAACGCGGGCACCGACGACGAGTCCTCCGGACCGGCCAGAGCGCCCCACGGCCCGCATTTCCGCCGCGCTACGCTGATGGGCGGGGCAAAACAGGAGCGGGAGGAAATGAGGGAGCGCGAAGGGCGGGGCCGGGGCGGAGCCAGGGCGGGGCGGAGCCAGGCACCGGGTGAGGATGGGGCGGGGTCTGGCGAGGGGGCGGGGACTAGTCCTTTAAACAAGAGTAAAAACATATATACACTGTAACAAAATTAACTTTGAATTTGTACCCGTATGCCAAAATCCACGCCAATGCAAAATATCTGAGATTCATAGTTGTCTTTTATCCTATATTCCTCTAAATACAACAAACATTCATGACCCACAAAATAACCAAAAACAACCCACATTCCCTTTTCTCTTGGGAATGGATGGGGACATCGTATTCTTTAAATTGCTTCCTGCTGAATGTGGGTGAAGGCATCTTTAGGGTCCCAGAGAAAATCTGAGATAATGGCCAAGTCCTGGGAAAACCCGTTATAACCTTTGTTGACAGATATCACCTGTCAAGTTTCAGGAGGTCTCCCTTCATCAAACCAGATCCAAATAGACCTGGATGGGATCCAGTCTCTTCTTTCCTGTGGAAACAGAAGCAAAACCTCTCCTCCAGAGCATTTGTGATTTCCACATGACAAATGCATTTTTTGACTTTTTAAAAGTTAAGGCATCCCTAAAGTATATAGACGGTAATTTCTACAGCCCCTCTTTCAATTCTAGGTCTCTTAGCAGCCGCTTTTGCTTTACAGCAATCAAAAAATTCAAATTCATCACAACAGCGTACAGGATCCAGCCCCCACCCCACCCCGTGTATTTCCCGTCTTTACCTGGCTTGTTTCTTCTATGTTCCTTTTACTGTCTCTTTAAAGACCTTATTATTTTTATTCTCTTTCTATGACTGCCTCTACCCATTTTCTTTCTTAGCGTACACACATTGTAAAACACACTCGACCCTGTTTTTTTCTATTACCCCTCTTTTACTGCGTACCTTTCCGCCTTTTATGACCGCACGAGCTATCTTTAGACTCTTAAACTACACCTGGGTCTTCCGAGTGCTCTAGCAGCTGGCTCCGCCCACTCTCGGTCGGGTCCTGAGAGCCAAGCCCCAAGCTTGCAACCTGGTCAGAGATTTGAGACAGAGAACTGCATTAAACTTCCCTAGCTATGGAAGCACGTACCCACGTTGCCACAAACAGTTTTTACTTAGCTTTCTAGTTTTGATTTAGCGCTGCTGGCTGAACAGCGGTGCCTCTTGAAGGAGCTGTATACATTTTTTTTCCTTAGCTTTCTCAGGCCCTACATGGAAATATATGGCTCACTCTGGAGCGCCAAAAATTTTCTCTTTTTGAGGGGTCCACCATCTAGCTCCCAAGTCTCTCTCTCTCTCTCTCTCTCTCTCTCTCTCTCTCTCTCTCTCTCTCTCTCTCTCTCTCTCTCTCTCTTTCTGACACTGACACACACACACACAGAGGCTTATTCTCAGTTATGAATGCCCGGCCTTACCTTGGCTTGTTTCTTGCCTGCTTTTCTTAAATTATCCCATCTACTTTTCCCCTCTGGGCTTTTATCATTCTTACTTCTGTGTATCTTCTTACCCCATGGCTGACTGAATGACTGGGTGGCTGGGTGACTGGCCCCTGACGTCCTCTTCTCCCTGTTCTCTTGCTCCTCGTTCTCTCTCCTCCCAGATTTCTCCTTCTGTTTAGACTCTGCCTGCCTGCCCTGCCTGTCCTTGCTCCTGCCTTGCTATTGGCCGTTCATCTCTTTATTAGGACCTTTGGAGGTTTTAGACAGTCACAGTAACACCGCTTCTCAGAGTTACACACATGCAGCGTAAACAAAAGTCACACACCTGAAAATAATCTTCCCCAACAGGCCAGTGCTAAAACTTCTGTCTGTAGGCTTAAGGACCCTCTCTCCAGATGCCTAATCTTAGCCTTTATGTTGGGGCAGCTCTGGGGAAAGAATAGGTCATAAGGAATTGTCTGCCCTCTGGGTTTACAGGGTCTAGGTTAGTATACTATAAGAGGGCTTTTGGGGGGCGTTCTTGGAACTCAGATTTTCCTGTGTGTCCTGAATTATTTTCTGAAGTTTCTCATAGTTTACTGGCTTGAGGGCAGCCTTACAGAGACCGCTAGGAGGCAGGCTGTAAACTGATCTCTAGCTAAAGTGGAGTCCCAATGGGGGTCCGCGATCTGGGACAGTCTCTGCCCTGATTGGATGAGCTATGCTAGTCTGATGACCTTCAACTGCATGGGCTTGCCTGTGTTCCTCAAGTAGTAGATTGTTAGCCAAAATCACACACACACACACACACACACACACACACACACATATATATATGATGAAAGGTGAGACTATGAGATTGAATGGTATATTAGAAATTAGAATTCTTTTATGAAAGCAGTAGAATTAGAGGTTTAAGATCCCAGGTGGTTTTTTTTTTTTCTTTTTGACAGAGTTCTCCTAGTGAGAAGGAGACATGAACTTCAGCCAGCCCGTCCACACCAGCTACCTCTCGCAAAGGGAGAACTGTAGCTGGCTTGGCTAGGGTGGGGGCCCAGAGTGGTGCGAGGGTGGGTTACAGGGAGGGTGAAAGCACGCGCGAGGGGTTGGGCTGCCGGAGGGGTCTGTTGCTGGAGAGGAAGCAGAGGCGGCATGGGCGGGTGCAGAAGGAGCCATTGGATGCTGAGGACAAAACGGCGGGGGGGGGGGGGGGGGGGGGGGGCTCTTTAGCAGCGTCTAAAGTGATGGGCATTTCCTCCGGCTCAGGTTTCATATCTAGAAGGACATGAGGCGGAGAAGACAAAGAACAGAAAGGATGGTTATTGGGAGCTATAGATCCCTGGCCCCTTGACTTTCTTTGCCTGCAGCTGCTCTGAGCACAAGACCTTGATGGCAGGCTGAGGAGACCTGAGGCTGAAAGATCCCGAGAGCTGGGCGTGGCTAAGGAGTCCTATGTAAGCTGCCCCTGAGCCCAATAAAGGGGCATTTGGCATTCTTGTATCAAGGATGACCCTTGTATATGCCTCTTTCTCACTCTGTCTGTGTGTGCATGTGATTTTAAGTCTCCAGGCCAGTTCCTGGTCACGTATGGTTCATCGGGATTTTACAAGACCATTTCAGGTTTTTACGGACGTTTACAATTGACATAGAAGAATGTTTGAATGTGTGGTAACTCCTTCCATTTACCTGTTCGCTGGCAGTAGCTGGAAAGGTCCCATAAAATGAGTCGTTGAACTCTTATCTAGGGGATATTTGGGCCATTTCTAAGTACAGAGGTGAATGAGTCTAGGGCCTTTATACATAGAAAGTTTTTGTTTTTTTGTTTTGTTTTTTGTTTTGTTTTGTTTTTTATAGGTGGAAAGGTTTCCTAAAAGGCATCTCAGAGGAGTAAAAGGGCTTATATTTTTTTCCCGATTTGTTTCCCATGAGTGAAGCAGAAATCTACTGTCTCAGGATGCTTCACGGTTCATCAACCAAAAGAAGACCCAGGACACTAAGACCAAAGGATGCAGAGTCCAAAGGCACGAAGCCAAAGGAGGGCCATAGCCTGAAAGGCCTGTAGGGTCAAGAAACGATGGCACCAACCACTCAGTTAAAGCAGAGGCCGAGGACATGAGGCCCAAAGGTCTTGCTCATCGGAAAATGCCAGAGGTGATCGTCAGCAAAAGGGACCCCATTCCTAGGAATCCCAAAAGGGTGCCAGACACTCAGCGGCCACTTCCATGGGTTCAAGGAAACGTTTATGCTGACTGGGAGGAGGGTATCTTGCCAATCATAGCTAGTGCCGTGTGAAGTATCACAGCAGACAGGTAACTGGAAGGTGGGTTGTTGGCTTGGGGTCAGGGTCCACACATGCCTGGAGCCAGCCACCTGTGGGCCAGAGGGGCAGCAGGGAGAGCCCGGCCAAGTCTCACGGCACCAAATGTTGTTGCTTGGCAGTTTGGCCGTGGCTGCGGCAATGAAGAATGAACCACAGAGATCAACAAACCAGTTTGTTAGGATAGGGCGGGATAAGAGGGGGCTGTGTCTGTCAACTGAAAGGAGGAAATGAAGAGACTGAACAGGTAAGATGTGGGATTCCCCTCCGTATGTTGTGAGTGTGTTTTATTACCATTGGTTAATAAAGAAGCTGCTGTGGCCTTTGGAAGGGCAGAATATAGCAAGATGAGAAATCCAAGCAGAGATAGAGGAGGAAAGAAGTCAGAGTCAGGCAGATGCCACGCAGCTGCTGAAGGAGAAAGAGGCCAGAACCTTACCAGTAAGCCATAACCTTGTGGCGATGCACAGACTAATAGAAATGGGTTAATTTACGATATAAGAGCTAGCTAGAAATATGCCTGAGCCGTCAGCTAAACAGTATTACAATTAGTATGGTTTCTGTGGGATTATCTGGGTCTGGACGGCGGGAAACTGAAGCAGAGTCTCTGATTACACAGGCAGGTGGTGCTTACTTAAAAAGAAAAGTTTATGCATTCATACAGAGTCCTATGCAGCCACACAATGCTATGCATGACAGCCATGCAACACATGACGTAGTGATGTTCAGTCACAGGGCCCCTGCGCTAACTAGGTGTTTGCCTGAATGCTGGTGGGCTGACGGGGGCAGAGGAAGGCAGGGTCAGTATAATGCTGGTATCCTAACAAATTCACTTATCTTGGCCATACATATACGACTGGAGTTGTTGAGCCATGGAGTAATTGTTTATCCACTTAAAAAAGTGGCTGGCTAAAAAGAAAATGATCTGATTGTTCCATATCCTCAAGAAACTAGACATCAAAAGACAGAATAATCCAACTGAAAAATGGGGTACAAATCTAAACAGAGAATTCTCAGCAGAACTATCATCAAATGACCAAAAGACATTTAATGAATTGCTCAACATCCTTAAATCATCAAAATGACTCCGAGATACCATCTTACACCTGTCAGAATGGCTAAGATCAAAAGTACTGAGGACAGCATATGCTGGAGAGGATGTGGAGCAAGGGGAACACTCCTCCACTGCTGGTGGGAGTACAAACTTGTACAGCCATTTTCTTATTCTACATGTGTAGAAGAGCAACCTGACAGAGCCCAAGGGTTTAGAGGTGCGTGTGGCTGAGTAATGAAGTCTTCTGGCGCTTTCTGCTTCTTGCTTAGTACCTACAAGTAAGTTTAATGAGCACTTCTACAATAAAAATGGTTGTGAGCATGTTCAAACACTTTTTTAATTGAAAATATATTTTTCATACAATATATTTGATGATGGTTTCCCCTCCTTCAACTTTTCCCAGCTCTTCTCCACCTCCCTACCCACCCAACTCTATGCCTTCTTTCTCTCTCTTCTTAAGAAACAAACAAACAAATCAGAATAGAAAATGAAAAAGACAATATTCATACAAACAGAAACCCCATTAAAACACAAAATCAAAACCCATAATACATAAGCCAAACACTGATAAAACAAAAGTTTCCCAAACAAAGCAATATAAGGCAAAAAGTCTATAAAAATACCATTGAGTTCATTTTGTGTTGGCCTGTCAGGGATAGGGCCTGCCCTTAGTTAAGATTTATATACTCAGTGAGGCTCCACTGAAGACCCAACCTTTTTATTTCATTGGAGATTGCTTCTCCGTTAGGGTGTGTTTGGAAGACACTGTTTCCTTGATGGCATCTGTAGCAAGGAGGTTGCTTGTTTCCCCGACCGCTCAGCCCCGAAACAATCACACAGAAACTGTATTATTTAAATCACTGCTTGGCCCATTAGGTCTAGCTTCTTCTTGGCTAATTCTTGCATCTTAATTTAACCCATCTCCACTCAACTGTGTATCACCATGAGGTCATGGCCTACCAGCAAAGTTTCAGCATGTCTGTCTCCTGTGGTGGCTCCATGGCTTCTCCTTGATTTCACCCTTCTTTCTCCCAGCATTCACTTTAGTTTTCCCCACCTAGCTCTTTCTGCCCTGCTCTGCTATAAGCTTAAAGCAGCCCTTTATTAACCAATGATATTCTATATCTATATTATATATTGTATATGCTATACAGAGGGGAATACCATGTCAGGCATCCAAGCACTCTGGCTCTTGCAATCTCTCTGCTTTTTCTTCTGCATAGCCTCCTAAGCCCTGAGGGGAAGGGTTGATGAAAACATCCCATTTAGAATGGAATGTTCCAAACTCTTGCACTTTAAATACGTTGTCTAGTGTGGGTCTCTGTGTTAGTTCCCATCTTACTACAAGATCACATTTCTGTGACAATGACCGAATGAAGCACTCATCTATGGTGTAAAGAACACCATCAGGAGTCATTTTCTTGCTATGTTCTTTTAGCAGAACGATAGTATTTGGTTTCCCCCTAGGCCAATGGTCTATCTAGTCACAGGTTCTTGGCTGCCCAAACAACACAGGCATAGGTTCCATCTCATGGAGTGGGCCTTAAATCCAGTCAGAGAGAGGTTGGTTACTCGCACGTTTCTGTCATTCTTACACCAGCATTATCATGCAGGCATGTCACCATTGTAGCTCACAGGGTTTACAGCTGCATGGGCAGTCTCTTTTCTCCTCTGCAGAGGACCTTCCAGTACCATGAACACCAGTCTGTAGAGGCGAGGACCCCAGTTAGGCACCAGCTCAACTTCTATGTGCTCAATGAGATAGGAAAGTGATTTTTTTAAAAAAATGTTTTGTTTTGTTTTCCAGCAATAGGGCCTTACCATCAATTTGTAGAGAGCAACCAGTAGTCTGGACTATACCCTAAGTTACTCGGGGATTTCCATAGGGCTCCTTTGGCCACCAACTCAATTACTCATAACCCATTCTTGTCCGTGTCTGTTTCAATTGGTGGCAAGAGATGTCTAGTTGGGGCATTATTACCCCATCCGTTGATGACTTTAGATTTCTTTAATGTATGTGTGCATTTTTAAGAAGCTTCTATGGTAGTGGGTTTGCATAAAGTCATTCAAATAGCCCTCAGTGTTACTTGTTCCTCCCCATAGCCGTCCCTTCCTTACCTTCCCCATAATCCCCTTCCTCCCCATAGTCCTGTCCCTTTCTTGCCCTCCCCTTCCCCATTTAACCCACTCTCTTCCTAGTTCTCCATAACTGTATATTCTATTTCCCCTTCCTTGGGAGATCACCAAAGGCCTGAGAAGTCACCTTACAGATATTTAAGGGGAACTGTAACCTAATCAGACTCGAATCCAATCAGCCTCACCGTGAAGCACGTCCGGTATATCAGAGGACATGCAGCTGGCTTCCCACACTCTTCTCTGTATCTTTTTGTACTTCATTCCAACTTGACGTGTAAGAGGTTTTCACTTCCCTGGTTGGACTAACATCAACTCCATTTCATCACATCCCATGAACACATTTTAACATAGCTATTCCTCGTTGTGGTTTTTTTTTTTTTCTGTGCTAACTAAGCAACTTATTTCTCACTTTCTTTTTTTTTTTTTTTTTTTTTTTTTTTTTTTTTTTTTTTTTTTTTTTTTTTTTTTTTTGGTTTTTTCGAGACAGGGTTTCTCTGTGGCTTTGGAGCCTATCCTGGAACTAGCTCTTGTAGACCAGGCTGGTCTCGAACTCACAGAGATCCGCCTGCCTCAAGTCGTGATTTACTCTGTGGGTGCTGGGGACTGGATGAGAGTCCGCTGTAAGGGCAGCAAGTCGACTTACCTGCAGGACCATTCCTGCAGGGTCATAACTTCTTTTGAGCTGTGAAGGGGGTCACTGTGGATTAACAGACCATGAGGTTTAATCATTTGTTTGCCCTCTGGGGCTGTTCATGGAATCCAAAGTCGTGGCACTTGTCTAGGAAGGATGACTTTATTTTCAGGTCATCAATCCATTTCTAGAACCACAGAATCACGTTAACATCAGCCAATACAATAGATACGTTAATAAGGCAGGGGAAACATTTAAATGGTTAAATACAAGAAATGCATCTATGTCCAGGAACGGCCAAGAGAAGTGAGACCCACAATATCAACAGTATACAGCTGTGCAAATGTGTGGCACACTTCTTATTCACCTGTAGAAATGGCTGTATTTGTTATTTCCAAAATAAAATTTAACTGTATAGATCAATGAGATAAATAACTATTCTTCATATTTTGGAGAGTAGAAAAAGGGCAAAAAAAAAAGTAGAAAATAAGGAAAATGTCTACAAAGGAAAAAAAAAACTATGTGAAGTTAGTTTTTAAAAAATGACCTCTGAAGGGGACCTTATAGGTGTCAGACAGGGAATGGACCTGGCAAAGAGAGAAGATTGAAAACCTCATGCGGATTGACATCATGAATATGGCTCAGACTTCAGGGAGTCTAATGACAGGCAGTTTATTTCCAATGTATTTAAGCCCAGTATAGTTTGGAAAATGCTTTCTGGTATAATACAATCTCCATTGCACAAGGAGGTGTAATTACACTGAAACTCAATTCAGGGTAAGTGTCATTTCTTCCAAGAAGATGGGTTCTAGAGATATGCTACCTCTACTACTAGTTTAAGGTCCTAAGGGTCTGACCTGGTCTCAGTCATACCAATAAAGAGCTGTGAGTCACCTCTGGTCCTGGTTGTAAGAGCTTGAGATGGCCTGGCCCAGCAGATAACACAGATCACCAGGCTGTCAATCATTTCCAACTCTCAACTTTTTTTTGGAAAGACAGTCCTGTGTGCTTAACATTCCCGGTTTCTCCGGACATGTGTGGGCTCAAGGACCTTTGTGCTGTGCTTCTGACAGACTAGAATCAATTGCATGCCCTTTTTGATTTTCCAGTATTTCCCCCATTCACGGCAGTTAGAGTAAACACTAGGTTAGTCACACTAAGTGAATATTTCACTACCAGTACGTTCTACAAAGAGACTGTGAAAAGGCACACAAGATCAAATATTTTATACACACAATCATCCTGAAAAGTGACATTACTTTAAGCTCTGGGGGTCGGAGTGACGAGGATGCCCAAATCTACTTCCTGTGGCCCCAGCACCAGTATCTAGATAATCAGGCACTGAAAGCCCAGCTTCTTGAACTGCAGGTCACACAGCCTCTTATGGGGGTGCAAAAGTAAACGGGAACAATAAAATTTTTGAATACACAAAGACCAAAAAATGAATTTCAAATAAAACCCATGATGAATCCAAGGTGTTTCTAACAGCGCTCACCTGTGTGGAAGCTCACACTGTTACTGCAGCTCAGGGTCGCAGACTTATAAGTATTGTATGTCATAAATAAGTGTTCACACTGTACCCATAAAATGTTTCCGCCCTTACAGAAACATAACAGTTCAATTACAGAAATGAAACAAATCTTGACTAGTTTTCTGCCATTATTTCTCAGCATATGAATAACAGTTTAGTAGCTCTGTGGATTGCTTGGTGTGTTTGTTTTTTAAAAAAAATCATTATTTGAATTGCTGACTTAAGTTTCCTAAAACAATTAAACAAATTTGTAATTATATCAAGATTTCTAGCAATTCTGAAATTGTCCCAAGCATGCTTCTATCATTTTATTTTCTATATATGCAAAACAGCATTCTCAACTTTGCTGGTTATAAAGTCGGAATATTCATCAACTTTGGAAAAATATTGAAGATGCTCTGTTTGTTGTTGTAAGGGCCTGCTTGTTCGTTCTTGGCTGCCCAGACTCAAAATAACCACACAGAAACTGTATTAATCAAATCACTGCACCTATTAGCTCTAGCTTCTTATTGGCTAGCTCTTACATCTTAATTTAACCCATTTCTATTAATCTGTGTATCGCCTTGTGGCTGTGGCTTACCAGCAAGGTTCCGGCATTGTCTGTTCTCGGCAGGGCTCCATGGCATCTCTTGACTCCATCTTTTTTCTCCCAGCATTCAGTTTAGTTTCCCCTGCCTACCTCTATTCTCCTCTACACAGGCCCAAGAAAGCTTCTTTATTAACCAATGGTATTCACAGCATACAGAGGGGAATCCCATATCAATTTGTGGTACCAAAAATTTAGCCAACATTTAGTTCTTATATAGACATAAACAACCACATTCATCTCATTAGTATGCAAATTTGCATTCACTGGTTAAAGGTAGCATATTATTTATCCCAAAGACTTTTTAGTATTTGTGTTTTGTTTCTTCAAAGAATTATTTTAAAATATTTTTTTCTGAATTATTGTCAGTCAATATGTAGTTTAAAGGCATGTTTATATATACTTATAAATAAACAAAGTCATATAAAAATTTCACAGGCAAAAAAGGGTTGAAGGTAGAAAAAGCTTAAGAAACTGCCTGGGATAACAAAGGGAAGGGATTTGGTAAATCTAAGTCAGAAGAATCAGCATAGGAGACACCCTCTTGTCTGCTCTTGCCCTTCCAGCCTTGTCCTTGGCTTCAGTTTTTACCAGAATGATCTGGTGTCATGCGGTCTAGAGACACCATGGCGTGGTTTAGAAAAATAATTTAATTCATTGTTTAGATATTTTAAAGAAACCCTTTAATGTTTTATTTGTAATGCTTAAGAAATAAATGCATTATTTTTTATACAATTAATTTTATGTTGCTACCATAAAATACCAAAATATAAACAAATTGTATACAGTTCTGAAAACAAAACTAAGGAAATTCATTTCAAAGCAAAATATATATATATATAAAAAAGAATTACCAACTAGGGCATCAACATTCAAGATAAGATATTATGCATTGCCAGTTTGGGCACCCTCTCCTCTAATGCTTAGGTTCTTAGCTAGGGGTCATCCTTGTGGATTTCTGGGAATTTCTCTAGTGCTAGGTTTCTTGCTAGCCCCACAATGGCTCCTTCAATCAAAATAACTCTTTCCTTGCTCTCATCTCTGTCCTTCCTCCTTCTTGACTATTCCATTCCCTCAAGTTCTCCTCTCCCTTCCCTTCTCCCCTCCTCTTCTCCTTCTACCCTCCCTTCTATCCCCACCTCCATGCTCCCAATTTTGACAGACGATCTTGTCTATTTCCCCTTTCCAGGTGGATCTGTGTATATTTTTCTTAGGGTTCACCTTGTTACTTAGCTTCTCTAGGATCATGAACTACAGGCTCAATATCCTTTGCTTTACATCTAGTATCCACTTATGAGTAAGTACATCCCGTGTTCATCTTTCTGGGTCTGGGTTACCTCACCCAGGGTGTTTTTTTCTAGTTCCCTCCATTTGCATGCAAATTTCAAGATGTCATTTTTTTTCCCCCACTGAGGAGTACTCCGATGTGTAAATGTGCCACATTTTCTTTATCCATTCTTTGGTTGAGAGGCATCTAGGTTATTTCCAGGTTCTGCCTACTACAAATAATGCTGCTATGAACACAGCTGAGCAAATGCCCTGTAGTCAGATTGATGAATATCTTAAACATCACCATAGAACCTTCATCCAGCAACTGATGAAAACAGACGCAGAAACCCACAGCGGAGCACTAGGCTGAGCTCCCAAAGTCCAGTTGAAGAGTGGGAGGAGTGAAAATATGAGCAAAGAGGTCAAGACTGTGATGGGGACACCCACTGAAACAGACTACCTGAGCTAATGGGAGCTCACCAACTCCAGCCGGACAGGGAAGAAACCAGTATAGGTCCGAACTAGTCCCCATGAATGTGGGTGACAGTTGTATGGCTGGGGCATGTAAAACTCCACTGGTTTCATTCCACAGTCTTCACACTACACTCTATGGGAACTCGGCTTAAGATTTAAAAACACACAGTCACAGACAGAGACAGACAGACAGACTAGGCCACGGGACATCCTTGCAACAAGAATGCCCAAAATGCCCCAGCTCTGGAGACCTTTCAGCTGTAGACCCATGCTCAGGCTGCTCAGAGCAGAGGAAAACAAGTTGTTTACAAGAAATTCAGGGTCTGGTGGTCCGCAGTCCCCAATAGGAGCATACTGTGGGGCCACTGGCAGTGGTACCAGGATTTATCCCTACTGCTTGTACTGGCTATTTGGGAACCCATTCTCTTTGGATAGATACCTTGCTCAGCCTAGATATAGTAGGGAGGAATCTGAGCCTACCCCAAAGCAATGTGCCTTACCCTTGAGGAGTGGGGGGGGGGGGTTATAGGGCAGCAAGTAGAGGGAATGGGAGGAGTGGAAGGGTTGGGAACTGGGATTGGTATGTAAAGTGAAAAAAATGGAATTTGTTTTCTTTTTTTTAAAAAAATAAAATAAAAATAAATTGCATTGAAATAGTATCACAAATTAAGACACACTACCAGAGGGAACCCCACATAAGCTCCTGTTAGAGTCCCCCGTGGAATGCTAAACTAAACGTGAAAATGACCAGGAAGTTTAATAATGGAAGGAAATGACTCACTGGTAATAGTCTTGCTGCAAAAGAAAACCTCTGTGCTGGACAGCAGGAACGGTGGCCCCTCCTCGGCAGAAGCTGGGCCAGACATGGCAAAGGGCACGTTCAGATGGCACACAGGGAAAGAAAGGCATCCCAGGCTACTTCCCAGGATTTCCACTCTCGGG
This sequence comes from Arvicola amphibius, assembly GCF_903992535.2. Classification (NCBI taxonomy): domain Eukaryota; kingdom Metazoa; phylum Chordata; class Mammalia; order Rodentia; family Cricetidae; genus Arvicola; species Arvicola amphibius. The sequence continues at coordinate 23,980,264 of NC_052064.1, forward strand.
TTCCAGCCTGCAGTTCCTTTGAGACAGGGAAGAACTGGAATCCTAGGGTCCATAGACTTCAAAGTTTTGGCTGTAGCTGGTTATTCTTTTCACTCTTTGACTCTTTTGGCTTTTTAGGCGGCTGTCACCCAGCTCCCAAATAAGTCACAGAGAGGCTTATTACTACATAGGCGTGCCTGGCCTTAGCTTGGCAGGCTCTGAGTACCAATACGGCTGAACTTAATCAAACAGCTCCCTAGCTGGTTGAGTTGCCATAGGCTGCCTTCAGAGTGGGCAGTCTTGTACTGAAGGAACCCTCCTATGGAACGGAAAGCTGGAACGTACTCTTCAGTTGGGCTCTTCTCTTTAACGGCCAGCAGCATTTCCAGCAATGACTTTGTCCACAACTCTATATTTACTCCCCCTCCTTTCCTGGCGCCAACGCGTATTTTCCACACCATTCTGCTCTGCTTTCGGCTCTGGGTTCTCACTGCAAATCTAGATACAGGCAGCAAGAGCAGATCCTAGGCTGCTTGAGATTTCCTCCACAGTATCAATCATGCCTTACATTTGAATTAAGCTCTGCTTGCGTTTGCAGGAAAGATGGTCAGGAGTCTTTGTGAGAAAATCTAACACAACTGGCCTGGCCAGTTCCCTCACCTAGAGCCCTCTTCCCCTCCCCCCTCTGAAATCTCTGGAGAAGTTTCTGGTCCATCTTTCTATTGAAGCCGTGGCCTCTTAAGCTCTGCACAGCATTCGAAGGCTCCTCTGGGCTACAACTTCAGCTTCTTCCACAGAGAGCGAGACAGACAGACAGACAGACAGACAGACAGAACCAACAAAAAGAAAAACAAACAAATCAACCACAAAAACAAATCCCCAGAGAGGCAGAGAGACTGGAAACTGGCCAGGCTGTAACCTTAGCGGTCACTGGCTTCTTCTAGAGAGACCTCTCCCCACAGTGGTTCTGTGTCAAAAGAGCCGCCACAAGCCAGGGATGAAATGTCCAGATATGTGAAATTGTGGGTAACGCTTTTCATTGACATCATAACAGTCTGAGAGAGGGATTAAAACGATAAGTGGGCACCACATGAGCACTGGAGCTAAGTTCCCAGCTTCAAATAGCCTCACCGAAGACTACATACTCGAGCAAATTAACCCCTGTACATCTTAATTGCTACGGCCATGAACATTCATCGTTCTGATATCTTTCTCAGACAGTTATGGTTTCCCTGGAATTGTGTTTATGGACTGACATCTAGAACGGGTTTGGTGAAAGGGTCAATAAATGTGAGTGGCAAAGTTGACAGATAAGAGGGGACAATGGACCTTGGTCACCAGGAGCTTGCTCCTAGCATTACCAGAGATCAGAAGCTAATGAAGGCTTCTAAGCAAGAGGCTCACTGGGATGTTGTTGCAAAGTGGTCCCCACAATAACAGCAGAAGTGGACTAGATGCATGGCTCCTATTCTATACCCTCCCCAATATAAAATTTATATATATATATATTGGTTTTGCTGTCATAGATCTGATTTCATAATTAATAACAGCAGTAACAGCAAGGAGGGACTTAGGAGAATGGATCTAAAGGTCACCCCAAGAATCTAGGCCTGGTGGCACACATCTGGGTACTCCCAACATCCAGAAGGCAGAAGCAGGAGGATGACAAATTGGAGGCCGGCAGGGGTTATAAAGTGAGACTCTATGTGAGAAAGTAAAAATAATAGGATGATATGAGAGAGAAGGCTGAATCCACCGAGCCTGCGAAGGAATGAAAGCTGGAAATGGGTGGGCCCTACAGGAGCCAGCTGGGATAGCGACACTGGAGACATGACCATTTTAACCACAGGCTGGGTTTTTCCACAGTCCTGCCCCAGGCTCCCGTCCTAGCGGCTCCTAGTAGTTGCCGTCTGAATGATGCAGATGAATGGCGGTGTCGGGGAAGGTCCACGAGAAATCCTGCTCCCGAAAACTGTGGAAGATGGTCCAGTTCCAGCCGCCTCCTGCGAGGGCTGCCTCTTCCCCAGGGCTTCTTCTGGGCTTTGCAGTGCTGTCCTGCCCCACTTGTATAAAGTAAAAAAGGCTATGGAGCGCTGCCTTAGAAGGCCCAGTGCACTCACAGTGACTCTGAGCGCCTTTGAACCCGAAGTTTTATGTTGCCCTTTTAAAAGCCCCACCCTTGCTGTCCATCATCCATACAGACCATCCATTTCCACCTACCATTCCCAGCTATCCTTAGGGCACACTGAGTACCACTTTAAAGAGATGCAGTGAGAGACGAGTTCCCCATCCAAGAAGGTCTTCCTGCCTGGCAGGCCCTTGGCCAGCTAATAGAAGGCGTATGCCCAGAAGACACTGCTTTGACTAAAGGAACATGCAGCAAATTTAGACATCTCTCTTAGAACGGGGGACTCGAATATCGCTAGCAGGAAGTCCAGCTCCACAGCTTCCAACCCGTCCGTCAAACCCAAAATACCCGAGTCCTCATGAATGAAGGAGGAAGAATATTCTCCAAGAGTCTGTGGGGGGATTCGGAAGAAACCACGCACGCCTTGAACAGTGGATGAGGCGACCCTGAGCTTCCTGGCCCACCCATGTAATTCACTGTGCTTGTGACGTCGCGGACGCCAGACTCCAGCAGGCGTGGGATGCCCTTACCCGCCCCAGAAGTCACAGGCGTCACCGCGCCTTTCCACGCCACCAGCCCGGGGAAAGAGAGGGGGCGGGGACCTGGCAGCAACTGGGCTGCACGACTCGGAGCCAAGAGAGGTAGGGCACCTCCCCGGCTTTGCAGCGGTGACCTCCGCGGTCCTCCAGGCCGCTTGCCCTCTGGCTGCGCCCGCCCCAGGACGCCGGCGCCGGGTCCCCGCGCGACTACCTCCTGGCGTTGGCACTCCCCTCCTCCTACTCGCTCGCCCCTCCTCCGCCTCTTCCGTTTCAGAGGGAAAGTCTGCAGCCTCCTTCTGGGCTCCGCATCCCCGTTTAGGTAATCCTCTTTCCTGCTTACGCCACCCCTCCCCGGTGTCGCCGCGCCAGCGTCTCCTCCTCCGCACATCTGGGTCCCCGCGAGCGGCGCGCGCTCCATCGCCTCCGCGGAGGGCAGGTGAGTCGGTCTCCGGCCGAAGGCTGCTGGCCTCCGAGGCTGGGCCTGCGAGATCCCGGGCCACTGCAGCGAGGCCGCCCCGGCCTGGCAGTGCCCAAGGGGACAGAGCCCGAGTCGCCAGCCGGGACGGTCCCGCGGCCCCCTTAGCTCTGCAGGCGCAGCCTGCAAGAGATCGGCGCGGGAAGATGAGTTGCAAGCAACTTTCTTTCCCTGCTTGGTTCCTTTCGGTTCTGCTGCTAGCCTCTAGGTTGAATGGACGGACCTGAGGATGGTTGAAAGCAGAGGCCCAGGTTCCACGGGTAGATGGCGTAGCTGTCAAGAAGACAGGGAGCAGTTTGAGAGATGCTCCCAGGCAGGGGTTTGTGTTGACTGCCTCGAGAAACGCACTGGATGAGTGTAAAGTAAACAGACCGGGACTATATTTCGATAAATCTCCGTCTCTTCCTTGTAATTCTTTCTACACTTTGAGGTCTGGTTGAGTGAGACGTGCCTAAGGCAGCGGGTGTGGACAGCCTGGGCGGGTGTCACCTAAACCTGAAACCTGGCTTTGGTGAAATCACAGGGACTGTCAGATGTGAGAAAAGAAAATCCAGGGAAAACGCGTGAGCGAGCACAGCGTGTCCTTTGGAGATTTCCATCCTCAAAACTAGAATTGAACACGTGGAAGTTTGCCCACTGTGTGAGGGTGTTCGCTTCAAAAGCACGGCGGCTTGAGGCCCTGCGGACAAGTCACTTGTGGGGAATGGAACGTTTTTTGACTCCTTGACCTTAATTCCCAATTTCGATAAGTTGATAAGGCTTGGGTCCGCTCCTAAAATCTAAGGCAGAAAACAGACCCCTAAATTACTCTTGGCTGATGAACTAACTGAATGATCTCAGCCAGGCCTCCGAAAGTATAAGGGAAAATACAGACAACAGGAAAGCCCATTTTAACCCCTGCTCACACCCGTTTTCTGTTTTATTAACTTAATTTTTAAGGGCTTTTACGCTACTTTTGAAGTTAATTTACTAGTCATGACGTAAATCATATGAGACAATAAAGCTACCTGTTTTGAATAGAATAAATACCTCTTCTTGGCAAGTTTTTGAACTAAACCACCGCTTGTGTGGTAACCATAGTCTAGATTCAAGCTCTGTAGTGTGAAATTCATCATCACTGATTTAAGTTATAACTATACTTGGAGTAAAACTATACCTGGAGAGAAAAATGCTTATTTCTTTTTTTTTTTTTTTTTTTTTTGGTTTTTCGAGACAGGGTTTCTCTGTGGCTTTTTGGAGCCTGTCCTGGAACTAGCTCTTGTAGAACAGGCTGGTCTCGAACTCACAGAGATCCGCCTGCCTCTGCCTCTCGAGTGCTGGGATTAAAGGCGTGCGCCACCACCGCCCGGCAAATGTGTAGCCCAGGCTGGCCTCGAACTCGTGATCCTCCTGCCTCTGCCTCCTTCAGCAAATCCTACCGGCGTGCGCCACCACAACCGGCTTATTTCTTTTTAGAAACAAAAAAGCCAATAAAATACAAGCAATCAGGGTGAATCATTATAAAGACATTTCCTCTTTTATTTCGACCTTGAATAATAATTAGAAAAAAAGTCTTATTCTATTTCAAGTCACCCCGAAACTGCTCAAAAGTTAAATGTGTAATCAATTAAAAACAAACACCTTCAGTTTTATTTGTTTTTTTGTTTTGTTTTGTTTTGTTTTTCGAGACAGGGTTTCCCTGTAGTTTCTAGAGCCTGTCCTGGAACTAGCTCTTGTAGACTAGGCTGGCCTCGAACTCAGAGATCCGCCTGCCTCTGCCTCCTGAGTGCTGGGATTAAAGGCGTGCGCCACCACTGCCCGGCACACCTTCAGTTTTAAAGGCAAGAATGGTACATACGAGAACTTTCTCCAGGTAGAGGAGTCTTGTAAATATCCTTGTTAAAATGTAGTCTGTGACCTAACCAGGTCAGCAGGACTCAGTGTTCGTGCTTTTGCCCCGGGGTAATTTGGAAATAAAAGTTTTGCTTTCTGTTTCTCACAATTAGCATGACCCGAGCTAGGGGCCAGGTAAGGGAATGGCAATAATAGCAGAAGGTGTGTGTGTGTAGGTGTGTGTGTGTAGGTGTGTGTGTGTGTGTGTGTGTGTGTGTGTATGGAGGGGGAAGGGTTTATTGAATAAAGCCCTTCATAACCCCAGGATGCATACAAAAGGCAGGCATAGCTGTCTTCCAGTACTTCCAGCTTAGCGGGGTAGAGGTGAATTCTCAGGAAAGTCTGGCTAGCTAGCGCAAGCTTCAGGTTCAGTGAGAGACACTGCTACAGCGAACTGGAGAGATCTAAGGGGACCCCCAGCTCCAAGTGTGGGCTTCCACAGGCACACTCACCCGCATCTACAAATATTGGATCATGCTATGCATACATGCGTATGGACATATACCACGTGCACAAAATGATACTCGGATGCAACTTGGTTAATAAGTTAATAAGTTAATAACTAATGCTTAGTTAGTAAGGTAGACAGGGTCTTATGTATCTCAGCCTGGTCTTAATCCCTCTGAGGTAGAGGAGAACCTTGATTTCCTGTTTCCACCTCCGTAGTGCTGGTGTTATAGGAATATGCCACCACACCAGGTTACCATGCAAGATTTCATTCCTTTGAGTTACTTCCTGCAGGTGGTGGTATCTGATTGTACAAAGAGCAAGTAGGACATTTTCTTATAATTTCCTTGGCTTGTTGCCATGTGATGGAAAAGTAGTTTTTTAAACTTCTGCTGTTGACATGGTGTGTTGTTTTAGGGAGAGGGGCTGCTTGTTTGTCCCAGCCACCCAGCTAGCTTACACCTGAAATAACCACACAGAAACTGTATTAATTAAAACACTGCTTGGCCATTAGCTCTAACTTCTTATTATCTAACTCTTACATATTAGTTTAACCCATCTCCACTAATCTGTGTATCGCCACATACCAGTGGTTTACTGGAGATTCTAACCAGCGTCCATCTCCGGCGGAGGATCCATGGCTTCTCTGACTCTGCCCTTCTTCCTCCCAGCATTCAGTTCTGTTTTCTCCACCTACCTAAGTTCCACCCTATCAACTAGGCCAAGGTAGTTTCTTTATTCATTAACCAATGAAAGCAACACACAAACAGAAGGAACTTCTACACCAGTGTGGTTTTTTTTAATGAAATTCTGAGACCTTCAGCACATTTCCAACCAATAATTGATTGATTTCTGCACTGTCTTGTGCTAGAAGACCTGGCAGATCCATGATGTGTGTTATGTATATGGGGTGATTAATATTTCTGATTATTTCTTGTAACTGAATAAATAATAGTAAACTCTGCATCATCTGGTATAAATTCACCTCTTTCTGCATATTGCAAAGCAGTAACTCTGTTGAGAGGTTCTTTAAACATCCCTTAGTACCATGAGAATAGCATATAATTGTGACTTTTGGACAGAACTATAAGGGCTTTGATCCACTTAAATTTTTTGATTTTTAATCTGTCTTTCCTGATTTATTTGTATCAGTTAATGGTGTGTCACCTACAATGTGGGAAAGGATCCAATTAGTTCTCTCTATAAGTTGAATTCTCTTGCTTTGGGGAGAGTTGTTGTTAATTTCTCTCAAAAAATTACTACAAGCTCTTTGTCAAAGTTCACTTTGTTTCCATAATTTGTCAATTTCGTCATTCTTAAAAGGTATTATACTTCCTGCTGGGTCTATTCCTGCTGATAGATGAAATCTCAATTTTTCTTTTAGAATTAACTCAGAGACCTTTTGCACATACATTTTAAATTTTTTACTTGGTTTATGTAATAAAAGATCAATTCAAAGATAATATCTTCCCTCTGCATTAAAATCCTGAAGGAGAATGCTGTAAGAAAATGTGACCACAATGCAATTAAACATTGGATCCACAAGATCCATATGTGCCTTCTGCAATTTCTCTTCTATCAAAACCAATTCTCTCTCATCTTTGGCTGATAATTTCCTGGAACTATTTAAGTCCTTGTCACCATCTAAGATTTTGTTTAAACTAATCAGTTCATCAAGTTTTATTCCAATAGTGGGCCATAGATTGGCAATATCTCCTAGCAATCTTTGAAAGCCATTAAGAGTCTACAATCTCCTATTTTGCACCTTTTGGGGCCTCATGTTTTGTAAACCTGTTTTATAGCCTAAATAATTAATAGAATCTCCTCTTTGTATTTCAGGAGCAAGTTGTATTCCCAACAAGGCAAACTTTTCTTTACTTCTTCAAACATTCTTTCGAAAGTATCTACATTAGAATCAGATAATAAACTGTCATCCAGGTAATGGTAAATTATAGATTCAGGAAATTGCTTATGTATAATTTCCAATGACTGCCATATAAACAGTTGGCACAGGTGGGGCTATTTAACGTTCCCTGTGAGAGGACCTTCTATTGATATCTTTTAGCAGGCTGAGAATTGTTATAAGTTGGCATTGTGAAGGCAAAATTTTCATTGTATTTTTTGTAAAGATATAGTGAAGAATCAATTTTTTAAATACTATAAGAGGCCATCCTTTAGGTAATAGGGAAGGCAAAGAATTCCAGCCTGTAGAGAATTCATTGGCTGAATTACCTTATAGGCAGCTCTTAAATCTATCAGCATTCTCCATTTTCCAGAGTTCTTTTTAATAACAAATATAAGAGAATTCCAAAGGCTGGTTGAGTCTTCAATATGCTGAGCATTTAGTTGCTCCTGTATCAGCTGTTCTAAAGCCTTCATTTTCTCTGTTGTTAAAGGCCATTGTGCAACCCATACAGGGCTGTCTGTCAACCATTTTAAAGGTAGACCTGTTGGAAGATTAGCAACTGTTGTGTTCTATTTCTGTTCAACCTGTTCTTTAAAATATAATGTAATATTTTCCCCAGAAGAATATGTTAATTTATGGGTTGTTTCTAAGACTGGGGGAAATGTTAATGTGAGTATTGCATTGTTATAACAAATCACAATCCCACAAATTCATTGCTATGTTAGCAACATATGGCTTTAATTTTCCTCTCTGTCCTTCCATCCCTATACATTCAACTTATCTTGCACTCTGCTTTACCTAAGATAAAGTTCCAATCCCTAAAAACTGAACATTTACCTCCTGAAGAGGCCAATTTGGATGCCAAGATTCTGGTGAGATTATTGTTACATCTGCACCTGGGTCTACCAGACCTTCAATGATAATGTAATTTTTTTTCCTATTTTTAATGGTGGTCTTTGTTCATTCATGGAAGTTTGCCTAAGTACTTGCTTTATGGTGTCTCCTGATTTTTTTTGTTCTCTCTTCTATAGCTGTTCTATCATTCAAAGCAGTACTATTTCTTACAATAGGCATTGGTTTCTTTAATTGTTCTGGGAAGGAATTTCCTCTATGATGGCAAGAAATGACTGAACCGGATTTGGCATAGGGGTCTGTGAGAGGCCTCTCATGGAGTTACCCAATGGAAAACGATAGCCTTGAATGTGTCTTGTTGATCTACATTCATTAGTCCAATGCCTGTCTTTGCCACACCTTCTGCATTATCCATAATGGGGTGGCAGTCTGTTTGAATTATGCTTAGATTCAATTATTATTTGTCTAGCTTCTGAATTTGGTATCATTCTATTTACTGCTAATGTCAGTCTTTGTAAGAAATCCATGAAGGTTTCCTTTGGGCCCTGTGTGACTTTAGTAAATGATTCAATCTTCTTTCCTTCTTCAGTTCTGTCCCAAGCATTCAAAGCTGCTGCACAGCATAAAGCCAGGATGTGACCATCATACAGGAATTGCATTTGTACATTAACATAATTTCCTTCTCCAAGAAGTTGATCCTGGGAGATTTCCATACCTCTAGTTTTACTCCCTTGTTCAATCATCTTGGTGTCTTCTCTGAACCATGTTCTCCATTGTAATTGTGGACCAGGCTCTAAAACAGCTTTAACCAACTCTATCTAGTCTTTAGGGATAATTCTATTACAAACTGAGCACAAGTTTAACATTTTCTCCACAAAAAGTAAATGCATGGCATATGAGACTATTGCTTCATTGAATCTCCTTAAATCTAACACTGGCACAAGAGTCCAGTTATCTGTGACAGAGCCTCTACCATTTGACAATTTCTGTTTGAAAACCTTAGTTGTTCCTCTCCAACCTTTTAATGCAGTGTTGAAATTGATACACTATTAAATTCCTCTGTCTGAATTTGAATATCTCTGTGATCTGTTTTATTAAGTTTTTCTAAGGCCTGTATCTTAGCACTCAGAAACTTTCTTAGTGATCAAAATGATAATGTTGATAATGTTTACAACTGACATTGTATAAATCCCATCTAAATTAGTTATCCTTTCATTTGACTGTTCCATTTTCAAATTGTCCAGTGACCCAACACTCCTTCCACTGTAATAATGTTTCCCATTTTTGAATGTGAGAAAAAAAAAACTCTCTTTTAACTAATTCTTCCCTTAAAGCTTTCCAATTTTTTCATCAAATTTTCCACTGATGTGTTGAAGATGTGAAACTTATTGCTGCTGCGTAGAACAAAAAAATCTTTAGATTTCAAGGCAGCTATGTTGTTTGGCAACAGCCCAAGAAGGGGGTTCAGGGAGAGCCCACCAGGAGAGAAGAAAGAAAAACCTAGCCGGTAGGGTGGTGACTCCAGCCACGTGTAGCTCTGGCCTGTACCAGGGGCTGTAAAGCCACAGGCAAATGATTTTTTTTTATGATTTTGTACTCCAAATGTTGGGCTCCAGATATAGTACAAATGATTATAACCCAGAGACAGATATTGGGGTTCAAGCTGAAGACCAGAAAGCCAAAGTGGCCACCCATTGACTCTTAACCTCTACCTCAAACTGAAATGGGTGATCCTGCCTCTGGGGATCCTCAGACTGAGGCTGAGCCTGAGACCTGTGTCCTCCTGTCTTACATTCCTCTCTAGTGCTGGGATCAAAGGTGTGTATCACTGTACCGGGGCGTGGTCGGTCGGCAATTGGAAATAACCAAACTAGCCTTATATAAAATACTCAGCTTTAATAAAGGGAGAAAATGGGAGAAACTTACAGAGCCAGAGTTCCAGCGAAGAGCAGGGAACCAAGAGGGCAAAACAAACAAACACCGATCTTTTAAAGGTATTTTGTGCCCCAGAGGGGTCACGCCCCTCAGACAAGGGATTGGTCAGCTTCCCCATCATATCACCACCACCTGGCCTCTGTGGCTAACTACTGTGGCTGCTGGGATAAAAGGTGTGTGTCACCACTTCCAGGCCTCTATGTCTGACTAGTGTGGCTGCTTTGCACTCTGGTCTTCGGGCAAACTTGATTTATTAAAACACAAGTAATATATCACTACAGAACATATCTGTTGCTGGTAGATTCCCAGCGTGACCAGACCAAATGCCAGGAGAACCTAGTGTGTAAAAAGACAAAGTGGGCTTTAACCTTAAACGACCAAATATTTTAGATCTCCTAAATTAATTATCTAAATTTAAATTAATTCAGGTAACTTTATCAGTTGGTATTTAAATGTGTGCTTTTACAGTGTAACAATGGTAGGCTTCCCGTTGGTGTGAACAAAGATGACACTAACAGCAAAGGAGGAAATTAAAATGACCAAATTTTAATTTTGCTTAAGGAAAACATAACGTGGTTTTTTTTTTTTTAAAAAAAAAAAAAGTGATGCCCTGGTTTTTCATTATTAACAGCTTACATGGCTTTAAAAATTTGTATGTATATGAGTATTTGCCTTCATGTGTGTATGTGTACCAGTCTGGTGCCCAGGGAGGCCACGTGAGAATGTCAGAGCCCATGGAACTGGAGTTACAGACATTTGTGAGCCATGTGGGGGCTGTGAACTAAAACTAGATTCTCTAGAAGAACAGCCACCGCTCATACCTGCCAAGCCATCTCTCCCGACCATCACCCCAGCCCTGTTAGCAGCCTTTCCAATGAGGGTTTGAGCTGCCCGATTTCAGAGCTCAGTCCTACTCAGCTCCTCAGAATTTACAGGACTTGGGCACAACCCCAGTTTGTTCTGGGAATGACTACAAGCCTCTTTTAAAAAATATGAGTGATTATAAGCTTCATTAACAGAAAAATGGGGAAATAAAAATAAGAATGAGACCAGGAAGATAAATATTAACCAGCTTATGGTTAAAGATTACCAGAAATGCAAGAGTACTCTGTTTAGATATTTCTGTGACTTTAATGGGCCACACATATTGTTTAGTGCTTTGAGCTTTTTAGATCAATCATATTATAAATATTATGTAAGGGTAAATGTTACATTTGGAATTCTGTATTGCTCTCTTCTGTATCTTAAAACATCTGTTAAAAATTAGCATCAAGACAAGGGTGGATTCTATGCTTATGACGCTAAGGGGAAATTCATCCATCAGCGTGTGTTGAACCCCTCTGAGTATGCCCCGAGAGTTATAAAAAAATCAGATATGTTTTAAGTCTCTTGCCAAACAGAACACAGATTAGTAAACAAATGTGTAGTGTGTTAGGGATCCAGGTTAGCGCTATAGCTCTCTCCTGTTCTCCCTCAGCCCGGGCACCGGAGCTGAAGGATCCAGAAATGGCTCTTATGGAGGCTCTTTTCTTTCCATCCATGTGTTAAATACACACACACACACGCACACACTTGCACACTCACATGCATGCACGCGCATGCTCACACAGGCGCACACACGCACACACTGGCACACATCTGCACACGTACATGCATGCATGCACGCACACATGCTCACACACACACACACACACACACACACACACACACAGGCACACACTTGGATGTTGGGATGAATTAAATCCATATACAATCTACTGCCTTCTTTGATGACAGATTGTTTATGTGAGCTACCTCTGTGTTGTGTCCTGTTGCAATTATTCATCTCCACTGTTGTGCGAATGTGCTAGAGTTGACTTCGTTTTACTATGGGTGGTTACTTGAGTTCCTGCCAGCGTTAGCTCACTGGAAGAATGATGTATGCGCACACTTTTGAAGATGTATTTTAATGCCTGTGTGCATACATCATTTGGGATATGTGAACAAGGGAAACTGCCGGATCACGGACCACCGTTTCTATTGCAGAAAGTGAACATTCTACCAAGCACACGGTGGCTTTTCAGGCAGTTGCACCAGCTTTGTCCCGGCCTCTACTATGTAAGAGATGATTGCTCTGTGTCTTCATCCGGATGCAGGCACGTCGGTCTTTTTTTATGGAAGCGTTTCCCTGGGCCTGTAGTGATATCCTGTTGAGATTTGAAGTTGTATTTTCCTAACTACCTGCAAGGTAAACTTTCTCACCTGTTTATTGACCATTTGTGGTCAGGAGTTTGGATATCTTTTATGAGGTACTTACTCAAGTTTATTGCCCTTGAAAAAGAGTGGTAGAAACCCAGAGGGAAGCATGTGAGCCAGGACGAACAGCACACGGAAATGTGTCGTGTTCCCAGAGATAGTGGGCAAGAAGTAAGAACATGGTGACTGAAAGGTAAGACTTAGGGCCTGTGACAGAGAGACAGTGGTCACCCAGGTCCTAGTGCAGACAATCCCATTCCATAATGCTGGCTTCTGAGATGTCTTGAATGGCTAGAAGACAGAAAGTTCAACCGGGAAGACATTTTAGCTTCCAGTAAACGTAAAGGCAGAATCGCAAGTCTCTGGTAAAGCTGCCTGCTCAGTTTCCTCTGGGTCCGGTGACCAGGAGGGCAGAACATCTTGGGGCGGCATCAGTGTGGTTGCTATTAGCAAACTGTACACGTGACTGAGCCCTGTCCTAAATTACTGAGGACCAGATTCTGTTCTCCTGCCCCTTTTTAGTGTTTTTTTTTTTTTTTAATTTATTTTGTGTGTGGGTATTTGTGTTTGCCTGCATATGTATGGACCCCCTGTGCATGCCTGGTGCCTGTGGAGCTCAGGGAAAGCATCAGATTCCTGGGAATTACAGATGGTTAGTTATAAGCCATGCCTATGGGTGCTGGGAACGGCTGAGCATTTCTCTGGCCCTCTCCCTTCCCCTTTGCCAGAACAGCTTCCAATCGTTAAGCCTCGAGAATAGCAAAGAGAGCAGTAAAATGGAGTCCGCTTCCCCACAACAGCAGTGTGAGCTGAGCAGCGCCTCGGCCACACCTTGACATTCATCACCTTAGGGGGGACACCTTTGTTGGGAAGTATTATTTCAAGGTGTGTGGCTTTCATTTATGCTGCATTCGTTTAATGAAGCTGTGCTACTGTGCCTGTCTGAAACACCTGATGGTCTAATAAAGGGCTGAATGGCCAACAGCGAGGCAGGAGCAAGGATAGGCGGGGATGAGTAGAAGGAGAACTGGGGAAGAGGAGGAACAAGGAAAGATCACACTAGAGGGCCAGTTACCCAGCCCCCCAACTTCCAGCCTCCCAGCCCTCCAACCCCCAGCCAACCACAGAGTAAGAAGGAAAGTAAGAAACACAGAAGTAAGAAAGATAAAAGCCCAAAGGGACAAGGTAGACAGGTTAGTTTAAGAAAAGCTGGCTCGATACAAGCCAAGCTAAGGCCGGGCATTCATAACTAAGAATAGGCCTCTTTATGTGATTTATTTGGGAGCTGGGTGGTGGACCCCTCCAAAAAACCAAGAGTAAAACATCGTGCAACACACCTTCTTGTAAAACACCCACCTACTCTGTGGGTGCCAAGCCTCTCCTCCAGCCGTAGCTGTCTGTGAAGGAGGGCCACCATACGGTGGGGTCACACCACCATTGCTCAGGGGGTGGTGAAATAACTGATTAGGACGTGAGCCGTAGCGGGTGGAAGCATCCACAGGACCTCTGCAGACCAGATTATCTGCCGGAAGGAGGGAACTGTAAGAGAAAATCCAAACGACTCAGCTCTTGGTGAGAGCCTGCTCTTTCGTTGAGGGCCGCATCTCTGACTGTGGACAACAGAAGGGCCGGCCAGGTCTTCTCAGAAAAACGGACCTGGGCCTTAGGAGTCTGAGTTTCCTGACAAAACACCCCCTTCGTAGAAAAGTGTCTCTCCCAGGCCACCCTCAGATGGTCTGACGTGAGGCCAGAGTCGCGGCAGGGCTTCCAGGAGCCAGAGTTTCCACCCATACGCCCAGAAACTAAAGCAATCAGATCTGGCCTACATAAGGGGACTTTTTCTGGGTTGTTCACAGCGTTACAAATAGTTCCCAGGCTTTGGGATTTAATGAACTGCTAAATTTTCAGCAAAGGTTTCAGTGACCCACATAACTTGCCGGCCTCAGACTTTCTCAAAGAAGGACGGATGACTGGGGTGTCTGTAAGGTCCTATTCCGTAGTCAGAGCTGCTGTTTATTATCTCCTGTGTGCTGACTCGGTGCTGGAGCCTTTCTGGACACCTCGTTTGAACTTCAGACATCACAGAAAGGTAAGCTTTAGCCCCCAGTTGCAGATGAGGAGAGGCTCAGAGAGGCTGAGCAAGTTTCCTGAATCGTTCAGCAGGAAGCTGAACTATGGATAGAATCTCCACCTTGCTCTTTGAGCAGGGTCTCCCACTGGATCTTGAGCTCGGTTGCAGTGTATCTGGCTGACCCTGAGTTCCAGGAATCTGCCTGTCCCTTCTGCTCACCCCAACCCCCCAGCTAGGGTTACAGGTGAGCATGGCCGCCATGCTCAGCTTTTTGGGTCCTGAGAATCAAAACTCAGGCCCTTGCGGTTGTGTGACTTTCAGATATTTGAGACTGGTCTTGTGAATCTGACCATGCTGACCTTCAACTGGATATATAGTTCAGCCTAACCTTGAACCTCTTCTGATCTCGTCTCACCTCAGACTTCCAAGTAGCTGGGATTATAAGCTCAGCTAATAAATGGCATTTAAAAAAAACAACTAAAATTGAATCTATAAGAATTCTAGCGCTCCTTGGAATGATCCAAGCAAAATGTGCCTATGATAATAACAAAACTTTCTAGATCTATGGGATAATACAGTTAGAAGGCAAGCAACCACAACTTTGTAAAAGTCCTATATTCCGCAACTCAATCCTGCTAGAAGGTTCACTTTGCTTTGATGTGGACGAGTGTACATCAATAGAAGTAGCACTCATATAGCAAACCTACTTGAACTCAGAAATAATTTACAGCATCTGATATAAAAATACTTGCCACAAGTAATATTATAAAACAGTACAAGCAGAGAGATGCATACACATACTATAACTCATGAGCCACAAGAGCATAAATTCAGGGACCACTACTTTTATTAGCAAATATTCTGCATTCTTTCTTGTAAGAGCAAGCAGTCAACAAAGCAACAGTATCTGGGGTCTTTCTTATTTAGATGCAACATGGGGATGTAAAGCTCACTTTGAACTTGAGCAAGATACATATCAACTGTTTATCACATTTAGTGGCTTCAAAATCAATGTTATATCTGAAAAGAAACCACTATACGGGTTCCACCGCTGTGTAAGCCTCTGCTCCATTGCCTCTGGGAATCTGGAATTCGTCCGTTTGAATCCTGGCTTATTCTAGTAACAGTCATTTTCCCTACCTGAGCAGATGTTTCTTAGCAGGTACAGGAACTTGGCCAAGAGGAGAGAACTTTCAGCTCTGAACTTGTGGCCTGTGATGACCAGGGTATGGGCTCTAGAAACTCATAGTGCTGCATCTGGGTTTTCAGGTCCTGAGCCACCCCACGTCAATCTTAGCCTCTCTTTCTTCTGACCCAAGGCACAGCTCGTCCCATTTTGTCAGGCTCCAGATGGTTCTGGGTTCCCTGGCCAGGGCCAGTGGAGACTTTCCCCAGCCAGCCCAACCAACACATTACCAGCTCACTCCCGGTCTCAAACAAACCACCTCCTACAGCATGGGTACCGAACTTTCTACATTTCTGGCAGCTTTGCAAGTTTGTACTCCTTGTTTCTGGGAGACGGAGGCTGCTAAGCCCAGAGGGTTGAGGCCATCTGGGACAACACAGAAAGCCCTTTTGTCTCAACGAACAACTTTATATTTAGCTGGCTGACCTACTACTTTCTGGTGGGAAATCTCATTCCTTCCCCCAAACTCAAATTGTTGGCCTCTTGTAAGCTCCACCCTTATCTCTGCCCATTTATCTTGAGCTCATTCGCTCAGGTAAGAAAACAGCCTCGGGCACAAGGCCCTTAATTGGCACTCTTGATGCAAGTCATTTCTGAAGAGAGTCAGGGGTAACATCAGCAAACAATCTCTCCAGTTTTCTATGGGAATTATCTTTCAAATTACCTTAGAAAGCTAATTGAATTTAGACAACCATTAATTGCCTCACTGCTCTCTTTGGGGATGGTTGGCACCTGATGGTAAGAATCTTAATGAAACCTTATAGGAAAGATGATTCATGCTCAGGGCTAGGCGGAGCTTGTTCTAAGTAGTGATTGTTTCTATTTGTAGGTCCGTGTGTGTGTTTGTGTGTGTGTGTGTGTGTGTGTGTGTGTGTGTGTATGCGCGCTCGCACGGGGTGCTCCTTGAACTCAGTTTGGTCATATGTCACTATTTAATTGACAGCTGTTTTCCGTCCACTCTCAGAAAAACCCTTTTCTCATAAGCAAGTGAGCAAAGCCTGTGCTCACACTCATTGTAAGGAGCATGCTAGGCACTTGTTCACCGTCCAGCAATGTCCTTCTTAACCAAATGCATGACGCTGGCGATGGGGCTAGAGAGGGCCTCAATGGTGACAGGCACCCAATTTTTCTTGTATTCATTTGCTGTTTAAAACTGGACAGCCTCCCGGTCAGAGACTGGCAACTCGTCCGTGTGTCCTCACCTGGCCTCTCTGTGGTGGCCATGTAACTCAGGCATAACTCCCTCTTCTTAAGGACTCAGGCTGGATTAGGACACACCCATGTTTTTGGCTGTGTTTTTACTTGTTTTGGCTCTTTTGGGGGGCCTGCCAACCAGCTCTGAAATAAATCACATGGAGGCTTATTCTTACGTATGGATGCCTGACCTGAGCTTGGCTTGTTTCTAGCCAAGTTTTTCTTAAATTATCTTGTCTATCTTTTGCTTCTGGGCTTTTATATTTCTGTATTTCTTTCTTCTTATTCCATGGCTTGCTGTGATGTGGTGATATTTCATTTGTATTTTAATAAATACAAATAAAGCTTGCCTGGAGATCAGAATACAAAACAGCCACCTAGTCGGCCATACAGGCAAGGCAGTGGGTGCACACACCTTTAATACCAGCAACCACACTAGTTAGCTATAGAGGCCCAGGTGCTGATGGTGCAAACCTTTAATCCCAGCACTAGAGAGGAATATAAGGTGTGATGAGACAGGATCTCACTCTTTCAGTCTGGAGATTTCAGAGAGGTAACAGCTCTCTAGTGGCTTGGCTGCTTTGGTTTTCTGATCTTCAGGTTGAACCCCAATATCTGTCTCTGGGTTTTTATTATTCATGCTGCACTGGGTGGCTAGGTGGCTGACCCCTGGAGTCCCCCTCCTTCTCTCACTCCCAGATCTTCTCTTGCTTCCTCCTCCTTTGAGATTTGTCCTCTCGTTTATTCTCTCTACCTGCCAGCCCTGCCTCTCCTTCCTCCTGCCTTGCTATTGGCCATTCAGCTCTTTATTAGACCAATCAGGTGTTTTAGACAGGCACAGCAACACAGCTTCACAGAGTTAAACAAATGCAACATCAAAGAATGCAACACATCTTTCTTTCATTTCTGCATTTAGGGCATGATAGGGAAATGATTGTGTGTGTTCAAACTCATACACACATTTTGTCAACTACTTCCCACTCATGATTGGTTGAACCCAGGCAGGAGGATGGGTCAATGTATGGGACGGCACAGCCACGGTCTGAGGTCCGGGGGTCAAGGCTTCAATGCCGTCATGCGGGAGGAATGCAGCACAACCCTTACCTCATCTCCAGAGAGAAGCCAACACAACCACCCCTCTGTCCCCCGTCTTCTGGCCAAATAGTAAAAGTGGGATAGGTTGTCCTTCTTGTGTGGTCAAGAAGTTTACTTCTGTGAGAGGAATTTTCCAGGTAGCTGATACTCTAGCAGCCAGCCTGGTGGTGACACGGTAAGCGTGGAAGCAGCTTCTTGGTAGCCTTGGTTTGGAATGACCCACCAACGACTTTTCAGCAAAACAGGCTTCATTCTTTATCATCTCAGACTAAACCATGCATATATAATATACACATATCTATCTATCATCTACCTATCTATCTATCTATCTATCTCCATCTATCTTATCCTATCTATCCATCTATGTATATATATATATATATATATCCATCTATCCTATTTATGTATATATATCCATCTATCTTATCCTATCTATCTTTTTATCTATCTATTATCCTACATATATATATATCTTATTATCCTATCTATTATCATATATATATACATATATATATATATATATCTTATCCTATCTATCTATCTATACACATAAAGACAGACAGAAAATTGTGTCATGATATCAGAGACTAGAGTCTCTGGCTTTGGGGAGATTTTCAAATATAGTTGGAAAAATACTTTAAAAAAAATGAAGTAGGGCAATGAAAAAATAACCCAACAAACAAAAACACACCCAGGGGATGGGAGTGGGAGGCAATGGCTCATTCTGTGAAGTCTTACCACACAACCACAAGGACCTGTGTTTTGATTCTCAGGACCCAGGAAGCTGAGCATGGTGAGGGCACACACCTGTAATCCTAGCTGGGGGGTTGGGGTGAGCAGAAGGGACAGGCAGATTCCTGGAACTCAGGGTCAGCCAGACACACTGCAACTGAGCTCAAGATCCAGTGGGAGACCCTGCTCAAAGAGCAAGGTACAGAGCAATTGGACACAGCCAAAGTTGACCTTTGATTTTCTCATGTGTGCACATATACATGCACCTGCACACACATGTACCACGGACACATACACACGCAACATCCCCCCTAAAAAAAAAATCTAAAACAAAAAACCTCATTACAATGAAAAGACTCCTTAAATTTCAAGACTTGAGTTTGCACCCCAGCCCCCATATAAAACAGTACCACATGCCTCCTGATCCCAGCACTTGGAAGCAGAAGCAGGTAGATCCCTGGGGCTTGCTAGCTAGCCAGTCAGTCTAATCAACCTGTAGATTTCAGGTTAAATGAGATACCCTGTCTCAAATATAAAGTGGGGAAGTGTTTAAGAAAGACGCTAAATATCAACCCCGGATCTACACACGCATGCAAACCCATGTGTTCATGAACGTACGTACACATGTACCTTCATGCACACCCATGTACACACACACTCACCCACATACCCCTTGAAACCTCCCCAGAACACATAAGCTCATATACAAGGTGATAGATGTGGTGGCCCTGGTTAGTTTTTCTTGTCCATTTGGTGCATCTAGAAAGAGAGAACCTCAGCTGAAGAACTGCCTCCATCAGACTGGACTATGGGCATGTCTGTGGGGCGTTTTCTCAATTGCTAATCGACATAGGGCCTAGCCTGTCGTGGGTGGTGCTGTCTTTAGGCAGGCTGTCCTAGGCTTTATGAGAAAATTAGCTGGGCAGAAGCCAGGGAACAGGCTATGAAACACCACTCATTTATAGGTCCTGCTTCAGTTACCGCCTTGAATATCCTTAAGGGGTGGATTATGACCAGGAAGTATAATCCAAATAAGCCCTTTCCTCTCTAAGTCGGTTTTGCCATGGCAATTATTCCTGCAGTAGAAAGTAGATTAGAAACTAGTGCATACCTGCAATCCTAGACGGGAAGGGGAGGCTGGGACATCAACACTCAGGTACAGAAGCGAGTGTAAGGCAGCCCGGACAGCGTGAGAACCAAACTTGCCTCAGAGAAGAGAAAAATGTCGTTCCTTTGAAAGTCTTCCCTTACTTTAAATAATTTTAGTCTACCTTGTATGAAAATATTTTAATTCTTATTTTCTCACCACAGATTAAGCTAAGATTTAGAGTACTGACTGATGAGAGAGGTGAAGGGGATCTGGTACAAATGCTAGCGGCTCCTTGGGAACCTGTGTGTTTCCGCGCCCAGCGTCAGAGTTAGCATCTGTCCTCCTGCTGACCTCCAGAGATGATGACCGGGGATGAAGAAGAAGAACGAGAGGGATATCTCCTTGTTCTACCCACTTTTCCTACCTTTCTTCAGGCAGTGGACCATAAGGAAAACAGATTTAGACAAACTAACTTTAACAGCTCGCCACGCCCCTGCGTCAGCATCTTCACGGCTGAGTGGGTTCCCAGCCTCAAGCTTCTTTTAATAGAGGAAACAGTTGCAACAATGAAGAAGCCTAGTGTTGTGTGCAAGCGATCCTGAGCCCGCCTCTCAGCCTTGTGCAACCCTTTAGAAGTTACTCAACCCCCTAAGCTTCATTCCGGAACTGCAGGGCAGGGCAGATAATCCTCACAGCTGGCTGTTCTCTCTGAAGGGAAGCAGAACGGTTCACACTTTGAACAAGAGTCCCATTGCTAATTGGAAGCCTGTCCAGGGAGGCCCAGTAGAAAGACGTCCGCTGCTAGGTGTGGCGGTGCACGCCTCTAATCCCAGTACTTGGGAGACAGAGGCAGGTCGAGCTCTAAATTCAGGATTAGCCTGGGCTACAGAGAAGAGTTCCAGGACAGTCAAGGCTGCAGAGAGGGAGAGGGGAGGGGAGGGGGAAGGAAAGGGGAGAGAAGGGAAAGGAAAAGGAGGGGAGGGGAGGGGAGGGGAGGAGAGGGGAGAGGAAAGGAAGAACAGAAAGATGAATGCATACTACATGGCTCTCAGAGTCCAGAACTCTCAAGTCCTGGCAAGGTGCAATTTTCCCCTCACGCCGTAGTGTAGGCTGCTTTTGGTGGAGGATGGCACTTGGCTCTGGACTCTTTTCAGCCTAGTTGCCCGTGAGATGCTTTATGCCCAAGAGTGGCCTCAGGGCCCAATGCTTGCAGCTCTGCCGCTTACCACATGGAGGTGGCAGTGTGACTGTCACCCTCGCCCTTCTCACGGAGAGTGCTGTGCTAATCTTCATGGTACGGCTGTGTTATGATTAGGGTCCTTAGAAGAATCTGGCTTTCCTCTGACACCGTGGTACTTCCGTCTTGCTAGGGTTTTGCAATATAGATTCTTATTCAAAGGTTTTTTTTTTTCCCTGAAAATTCAATTCTTTGGGTAATGGTTTTTGTTTTGTTTTTGAGAGTGTAATTGTTTTTACAAGATTTGAGAACTAAGTTTCAGTAGTCAGCACCCTGAAAATATGGTGTCCACTGGCAGCTCAGCCCTGCTGACAGGTTGCTGCCAGCGGGGCGTTAGTGGGAGAGGCACCCTGATTCTGACCGCTTTCTCTTTCACATTCTTGCGCTTTTCCAGCCGAGAGCCAGAGGAGCCAGAGGAGCTAGAGGGCGGGGGAACCTTTAGAAATGTCAGACATCCTCCGGGAACTGCTCTGTGTCTCCGAGAAGGCTGCTAACATTGCCCGGGCGTGCCGGCAGCAGGAGGCCCTCTTCCAGTTGCTCGTGCAGGAGAAGAAAGATGCAGAGAAGAACAAGAAGTTTGCAGCGGACTTCAAGACCCTGGCGGACGTGCTGGTGCAGGAAGTCGTAAAGCAGAACATGGAGAATAAGGTGAGAGGTCAGGGCCAAGGTGGCTGTGAGCCGCTTGCCTCTGCCACTCTGAGTAAACAGCCGGCCTTTTACTGACCCTCAGGATATCTCGGATTCAAACAAACACCTTCTGGTCTTCCCTTATTTTCATTACAGTACTACAAAAATGGTCTTTGCGGGAAATCAATGAAGGATCGAAAATTGATCGAAAATTGAAAATGGAGGGGACTCACAATTCTAACACGAGTTCATAGAGTCGACTCTTGTTTATTGATGAGCTCCTTGTTAATAATTCCTTTTCTCTATGACGGAGCACAGTTAAGGTCCCCCCAAAACAAAAATCCTTGCCGCTGAGGATTGCTGGCGTCTCTTTGCAGGTTTGCGGGTCTCACTTGCTTTGACTCCTTAGTCCCAGCTTACCCTCTTCACTATTTGTCTAACGTCTGCCTTGGTTACGGGGCTTGGGATTGGGTAAAAATCCTTTTTGCTCCTCCTATAAAAATATGGTCATGACAGTCAGTGACTGTGGTTCTCAGTGTGGAAGTGACCAGAAGAAGCTATTGTCCTAATATCCTAACAGTGATGCCAGCAGACACATGTAAATGTGAGCCCCTGGCTTCGCGAATTCTCGCTGGTGAACCCGGTGATAGTTTAGTAAGAACTGTGATTCCACTGCAATCCGGGTGTCACAGGGAGCTTGGATTAGTGACCTGAAATTACACAGCACAGTGTGTGACAGCTCTTGAACATAGGAAATGGTTCTGAGTGTGTGCCACTGGGGTTCCTGTTGGCTTTCATATGATCCCTTCCCCCACCTCTTTTTTTTTTAATTTAATTTGGAAGAATGGAGCTTTATGATAGAAAATAAAAAAAAAACCACTTTCATATTTTTAATGAATTTTTAAATTTGACGACCAAGTAAAATCTTGACCACAGGCGTGAGAAGAGAGTACATAAATTACGTAAAGTCTCCACAGACTGTTTCTTCTTCGTGCCCTATTTCTACCTGGCTTTGGCAAGCTAAGTGAAGGAAGCTTGTTTTCTGTTGTTGCTGATGGAGACAGTTATACACAAGGGCCGGTTGAGCAACCTGATTAAATACGTATCAACATTACTTTTATGGGTTAATATGTGACCTCCCCCCCTCACTCCCCCCCCCCCCCCGAGCATTAGAGCAAGTCTGGGCAATTATTCATGAACGACTGCCGGAATTTATGAAACAGATACTTTCCACCTGAGCTGCTTTAGATATTTTTATTCCAGACCCCTTCTGCCTGCATTCCTCTAAAGAGCTCTGTGAACAGGTGTGGGGGAACTGGCAGATTGCCAGCCCTTGTAGGCCTGGTTCTGTTTTGCAAAAGCAAGAAAGAATAGCAGGTGGTGTGGCCCTTGTGTTTTGTGCATCTGGGAATGTTCGAGTGTGTGAGGCAGTCCCTTCCCTGAAAATAGCAGGAATATTGGAGTCAGCACGTATTTTGAGACAAAAAAATATCTTCTGAGGGCCAGGAGTGAAACTGTCCATCTGAACAGTGACATAGAGATTTGAGGAAAGTCTCACTCAATTCCCGTTCACTCTATACATACGCTTACGTCATAGGTCCCTACAGTACTGGTTTTCTTTCTTTTTCTTTTTTCTCCTTTTTTTCCTTTGACACACCCACAGGTGCAGAGATGTGCCGCGCACTGCGCCCCTGTGTCTGCTTTTCATTCGCTTTTACCCAGTTACCAAGCTTCGGGCAAGGGGCTGGAGGTTAAAATACACAGACACAGACAGACAGACAGCGACACGGGTCATCCTTGAATTCCCCAAGAATGCCCCCTTTATTGTGTTCAGGGGCATTATATAGAGATAGCCACGCCCCAGCCAAACCCACCAGAAACCACTCTCCTGCCATCAGGAACTCCTGAAGGTCTCGTGCTCAGAGCAGCTGTAGGCACTCAGATCAGGGGAAAACAAGAAATTCAGGATCTGGGGTCTCACTGCTCCCAACAGAGATATTATCTGAAAATGAAAATGAAATCTAAGATTACCTTCTAGTATTTTTGTACCTTTAGAAATTATTTTAGGGACTGGAGAGATGGCTCAGTGGTTAAGAGCACTGACTGTTCTTCAGAGGACATGAGTTGGATTTCAAACACCCATATGGCAGATCACAACCATTTATGATGGATCTGATCCCCTCTTCTGGTGTGCAGACATATATGCAAAGTGCCCATATACCTAAAGTGCAAAAATAAATTTAAAAAAATTTTTTAAATGAAATTATTTTAAGGACATAGCCAATAACATGAGTTTTCACAGGCTGGTGTTTAGGAGCAGGGTTAATAAATGTCCCCTGTCCTGTGGCATCCCAGTCCTATAACTGTTCAGCCCTGTGGCACTCCAGCAGAAGTGACAGCACGTAAGGAAGCCTGATCTCAGTCACGGATTACGTTTTCTAGACTGGCAAAGGAATAGGAAAATAATAGACAGAATCAATATTAGCCCAGAACGAAGCTGGCTTCATTTCCCATGCTCAAGCTGACTCCTACTTTGGAAGTTTGGAGTTTCAAATCTAACTTATGGAACGCTCTTCAGAACTGATTGTGGGGCTGGGGGTTTGTTGGGTTTGTTTTTCAAACTCTGACTCATTCAGTTTCCAGGCTTGGGGCAAAAAATTTTTGGCGAAGAATCCAATGAATTTACAAATGATTTGGGTAAGTAGAAGAACCTTAATGTGTTTTATAACTTAATCATAGTATTCTAGTTTCTAACTCGGAACATAAAATAAATGAATGCTAGGAAAACTTTGGGGTATAAACAGCATCGCATGCTTAAATGTAAAGCTTTATATAGGCGCTACCTCAGAATAGGATGGCGTTTGAGTTAGAGAGAGGTGAGGTGGTTTCTTGGAATAATTTATCAGCCCATGCAATCATTCATTCTAAGTTTAAATCTTCAATATTTTAGCCATTGCGACCTAGCCTTTGGGACAATTCTGTAGCCTTTTGAAAATCTAATGGGATCGTTGATGCCCTAGAAAGATGTTTATCTATGCAGTTGAGCGGACAGTGTCGGGGCAGGGATTTGAACCCATTTGGGGACACCCTGGACTCTACAGCACAGCTCTGGGCTAACTGTGTAGCAGATCCCTCAGTCCTGAAGTAATGAATGATGTTGCTCCGGTACCCTCTGCATTTCATCTCAGAACCTCTGTAAAGGTAGCTGAATTAACTAGAAGTTTCCATTCTGTTGCAGGGAAGAGGGCCCACTTGTTCATCTGGGCTGCCCGGCCAGCTTAACCCCGAATTAACCACACAGAAATTGTATTAATTAAATCACTGCTTGGCCCATTATCTCTAGCCTCTTATTGGCTAACTCTAACATGTTGATTTAACCCATTTCTATTCATCTGTATATCACCATGTGGCAATGGCTTACTGGGAAAGATTCTAACCGGTGGCGTTAGTCTCAGGCAGAGGATCCATGGCTTCTCCTGACTCTGCCGTTCTTCCTCCCAGCATTCATTTCTGTTTTCCCCGCCTACCTAAGTTCTGCCCTATCAAAAGGCCAAGGCAGTTTCTTTATTCATCAGCCAATGAAAGCAACACATAAATTGAAGTACCTCCTACCCCACCATTCCGAACCAAATTTTTAATTATATTTTGTTGTTATTATTGTTGTTCTGTTCGAGGTGGTACCTTGCTGTGTTGTAACTGGTCTCAAGCTCTTGGTTCAAGTCGTTCCTCACCTCAACTCCCAGAGTAGCTGAGACCACGGGCATGAACCACTCCCTTGGCTTTTTATATACATTTCTATGTATATAAACATTTTTACACATTCCTTTGACTCCAGGAAAGAAGACAGAAATCTTATTCACACTTCCAAAAGTTAAAAGTAACTATTATGAGTATCACACAATGCATCCTAATTTACAATCTTACATTTGATTGTTTCATAAACAGTTAATTTAATGCTTCATCTGTCTAGAACTAAAGAGGCAAAAGCTGTTCTACATTTATTTTTTCCTGTCTGCAATATGACAGAGAAACAGGGAGCCAGGAATGAGGCTGCTGTACCAACTGGGACTACAATGGGGTGGGTCGCAGCAGGAGCGTGGACTTCCCCCTAAGTGTGACGAAGACTTAGCTTAGCGCAGGAGTCCTTTGCTTTACTCATTTGAGTGGTCCTTGGCGTTTAGTAAGCTGGAAGTGGCATGCATATTTCAGTCGCTGCTGCGTGGTGGCTCAGAGGTGCTGCTGTGGGCTGGAGATGCAGCTCTAGGGTGAAATGCCTGCCCAGAATTCCCCGGGATCCGGGGCTGAATCTCCAGCACCGAAGACACAAGCAAAACCTCAGTTACGGCTGTGATGGATTCCCACTGGGCCATGAGCTGTGCTCATTGTATCACGACCTCAGGCTTTTCTGAAGATTCAGTATCTAGGGGGTGTGTGAAGTATTGTTTCCAACCAAGCGGCTGCTGGTTGGACCTGCTGGAGCAGGTCGGAGCATGCATCTGTATGCCTACTTTTGTTATCCCTTTAAAAAGGTCTCATGAGGTAGCCAAGCCTTCCTCCTGAGTGTTGGGATTATGGTCATGTCTTACCACAGCCATCTTAGCTCTCACTCTTTACTGTTAGTCTGTGGTGCTTCCGCTATTGTGGGGACAGGGGTTCGTGTGACGCACCATGACCTTCCACTTGATACGTAGCCCAGACTGGATTTAAAGTCTGAATTTTCCAGCATCCACCTCCCCAGTGCTGGGGTTTTAGGTACGTGCTCTCATGTCTAGCTAACTCTGCCTCCTTCCCAGCTCCCTTTTTTCTCTTCTCTTAGATGCTAGCTTCCAGACCAGGGGCCTAAGGTGCATGTTTCAAGAGCTGGGAATCCAGCTGCCTCTTCACTCCGCTTCTGCTGGAGAGGTGGCTTGCTCACATTTGGTTCCCAACGGCTGTCACCGAGGAGAGTTTTTGTCTGTCATTTTTGAGCCACTAAGTTTTGCAGTCAAAGATTACTGTGTTTCATCTGATACTCCTGAGTCTAAACAATATTTTTGTTAAAATCAGCATTACAGAAGGAAGCAGAAGCATTTCCGTATGTGGATAAGACCTATGTCTTTCCCAGTAACATTCCAACATGGACAGAGAAAAGTCAAAAGACAAATCTAGGTAACAGGATAATTATTGGAGCTGAAGAATTTCAACTTTTGTGTGGAGTTCCTTGAATACAAACCTTTGCCCTTGGAGATCCTTTTCTGGGGGAGCAGGCTGAGTCCTGGAGCCTAACCTCTCCACCCAGAGGGAGACCACAGAGCCATTAGCGTCCACCGCTTTATAAAGAGCCGCAGGGGATCCTGGCAGGGTTTCCTAACCAGTGCTGTAAACATACTGTACCCACCTAACCCAAGAGCTCAGCTGCCCACTCTCCTTGCTGCCCCTCTGCCTCCCGCGGTCTGGTCTTCTCTCCGGAACTCTCAAGGAACAGTGGCTCTAATTTGTCTTCATTCTAGGGGAAAAGATCACTGTGGAGCTGCGGTCCACGGAGGAGGAAACAGCAGAACTTCTCAGCAAAGTCCTGGATGGCAACGTGCCGGCGTCTGAAGCGCTGGCGAAGGTGGTGCATCAGGATGTGGACCTAACTGACCCCACTCTGGAGTCCCTGGAGATCAGGGTCCCACAGGACATTCTAGGAATTTGGGTGGACCCCATAGGTAAGTGGGGGACACTTGCCATTTGTGCTCAGTGTTCTTGAGGGGTCAGGGTGGCTCCAGGAAATAGAAACCATTAGAACTAAATAGTCTAGATCTCCTGGAACATTCATTATCGTTATTATTTGAGAATTTCACCCACATGTGCAATGAAATATGATTGTACCTCCCAGACCTCCCAAATGTGTTCCTCTCCTAATTTCATGTCTCTCTTCTCTTCTCTTCTCTTCTCTTCTCTTCTCTTCTCTTCTCTTCTCTTCTTGCTTGCTTGCTTTCTTTTAAAAACTCACTAAGTCTGCTAGTGCTGCCCAGTTAGGTGCTGGAGTGTGGGCCCTGCACAGGAGCATGGGAGCCTACACCCATACACAAAGAGCTACACCCCTCCCCCAGCAGCTCCGCATGAGCAATCCCCAGTCTGTGCTGGAAGTCTGGATACCTTGGCTTCATGCAGGTCTTATATAGGAACTGCTGCTGCTGTGAGTTTATAGGTACAATAGTCATGTCTTGTCCAGAGAACTTACTCTCTTTATTTTCCTTTATTCTTATTTTATGATGTGTACGGATGCATACACATTCATACGCTATGTGTGTGCAGTGCCTGTGGAGGCCAGAGAGGGCATCAGATACACGGCAGTGTGACACACGCACATCCACACACACAGTGTGCACTAACGGATCTTTAAATGCCTGGTAAATCCGTGAGAACGTGAAGTGACTGTGATGAGCACCTCTCCGAGGGAGCCCGGTCCTAACAGATTCTTGCCCTCTGCGAGTACAGGCTGGATCTTCAGATTTTTAAAACACTAAGCCGAAACCGGTGTTTTTAGGGAGAGCTTTAAATCATGGGCTACTCATTCAGTTAGGCAACAGTCAAAACCGTAGTCAAGCGAAACGGCTGAACAGGGCTTGGGTGACCTGCAAGCTGACGTAAAACCCTCCCAAGCCTTGGTCCTTGTTGTGGTAGAATTGTCACTAGAGTGCATGCTTTTTTTTTTTTTAAAGATTTATTTATTTATTATGTATACAATATTCTGTCTGCGTGTATGCCTGAAGGCCAGAAGAGGGCACCAGACCTCATTACAGATGGTCGTGAGCCACCATGTGGTTGCTGGGAATTGAACTCAGGACCTTTGGAAGAGCAGGCAATGCTCTTAACCTCTGAGCCATCTCTCCAGCCCCCTAACACATGCTTCTGAAACAGCGCTGACACTACAAGGACCCGAGACTTCACGTCTCCCGGCTTTCCCATCTCCCCGGTCGATTCTCCTTAACACAACTGGTGGCGAACATTATACTTTCTCAGCATCCTGTGCCACACGCAACACGACACGGCGGCTCTTCTTACATCAGGTAGCTGCATAACATGCAGTCCGTGCATTGGATATGAACACTAAGAATTTCCCCTCCAAGCTTCTGGTCATGTCAGAGTAAATTGACGTTTTTTACAGTTCTGAGGAAAGCCATCTCCTTTGTTTTAGTTTGTCCGTGTCTCTGGGATTTTGGCCGGGCACATCCTTCACGGTGTGCTGACTCAGGGGACTTGGTACTGCACCAACGGCTGTCGCATGCTGATGAGGCCAGTAGCTGCTCTGTCTGCTGTACTGGAAGCCTCAGCAGTACCAGTTGGCCCCGAGGCCTGGGGAATCCCTGGAGACCACTGGTCTTCTGTCCGTGTTGGAAGTTCAGAGATGCTAATGTGTTTATGTCAGTGAAGGATGCCAGCAGCAACAGCAGCAGCAGCAGCAGCAGCAGCAGCAGCAGCAGCAGCAGCAGCAGAATAGGTGCTTGCACCAGCAAGGAGGAAAGCAGGAAGGCAAAATCAGCACCGCTTTACCTTATGCCTCTTTACAGCCAGGCTGC
This sequence comes from Arvicola amphibius, assembly GCF_903992535.2. Classification (NCBI taxonomy): domain Eukaryota; kingdom Metazoa; phylum Chordata; class Mammalia; order Rodentia; family Cricetidae; genus Arvicola; species Arvicola amphibius. The sequence continues at coordinate 24,009,411 of NC_052064.1, forward strand.
TTGCTGGAAGGCTCTGCCCACTCTGAGAGAGGATTGCGCCCCCTCCACAGTGCTTCCAGATAATACCTCCAGACACGCCCAGATCCAGACCTCTTAGTTGATCCCAGATCGGATCAGGCTGACAACCGAGATCAATCCTCACAAGCACTGTGATGCCGGCCCTCTTCCCTGTTAGGCCGGCTTCATCATCTCCTTCCTTGCACTTGGAGAGATGAACGACAATGACAATGAGAGGCCACTCTGCGTCTGGCAGATCCCTGGAAGCTTTTCCATCTCAGATTGTTCCAGTCCTCTGATGAGCAACAGTTGTTATCAGGAGCTATTGGCCCTTTCAATGCAGTTTTAAGGGGGTGCGCGCGCGCTCCTGTGCAAACAGCAGTTTTAAGGGAGTGTGCGCACGCGCTCCTGTGCACACAGCAGTTTTAAGAGGGTGCGCGCGCGCTCCTGTGCACACAGCTCCTGTGTACACAGCGTTTTAAGGGGGTGCGCGCACGCTGCTGTGCACACAGCGTTTTTAAGTGGGTGTGCGCTCGCTCCTGTGCACACAGCACAACACAGCACAGATCGTGTGTGCCTTTCTCATTCCTTTCCTGCCTAACCTGACACACATTCCGTTAGACTGGCAGTCCAGCAATCCCCAGAGAGCCTCTTATCTCCGCCTCCTCCCCTGCACTGGGCTTCTTAAGAGGGACCTGCTTCGCCTGGCATCTTGCATGGGTGCCGGGAAGCCCAACTCAAGTCCTCGTGCCTTCGATACTTTACCCACTGAGTCGTCTTCCCAGCCCTAGCTGCCTTAGAGGCCTTGTTACATGCAAGGTGCTGTATTAGATTCCACAGGACTGTGGCCATGTTCTCCCCTCTTCAAGCGTTCTCAGGCTTACAGGGTGGAGACGGGATGATCTCCAGCTAGAGTTTCGCCCGTGCTGCACAGAGACCCTGTCTCAAGACAACACATTTTTTCCCAAAGTTCCCATACACTGAATGTAATAGAAGCAATGATATATAAGAGTAGAAATGATTCGGGGCAGGCGGCGCCCAGTGACGAAATCTGATAGGTTACTAAATTAGCAGGGGAACCTACACAGGATAAAAACCCTAGATCGATCCGCCATGATCTAATAACCCATCTGTGCCTGTATGTTTGTTTCATCTTTCAGATTCAACCTATCAGTATATTAAAGGTTCTGCCAATGTGAAATCCAACCAGGGAGTCTTCCCCAGTGGGCTTCAGTGTGTGACGATTTTAATTGGTGTCTATGACATACAGACAGGCGTGCCCCTGATGGGAGTCATCAACCAGCCTTTTGCGTCTCAGAATCTAACTACTCTAAGGTAAAAAAACATTTCCGGTTTTGGTCACCCGGTCTCAGCCTTGCTTGTTAGTACGGTCACTCCACATGGCCTTCCCACGACTGGGTTCTATGGGGTTTCCCACTGTGAGTCCACAGGGCTGAATTAAGATGCCTCCTCTCTTTAGTCCTGGATTTGGCAGGGTTTTGCTTGGGTCGATGCTTTAAAAAAAAAAAAAAGTGCACGTCGATGCTTTAAAAGAAATTAATACGGTCTTGGCGAAACCACGGCTTTGCATTTGAGATATAGCAACCCTATTCCTGTTTCTAAAAGCCGCTCCAAAACACACATGTAGATTGATGCTCAATGCTGTCCTCTGATTCATTGGAACATGGTAGATGCCACCACTATGTGACCAGGTGAATTTCTGTGTTATGGTGGAAGAAATGCAGAACCAAACATGGAAAGTATCGGGGGAATGATGGTCAGAAATGGCCAGGGTTGACTCTAACTCCTTCCAAATACTGCCTGCATCAGTGTGGAAGTGGTCCTCCGCTGCCCCCACCTTTCCATGGTCAGGGCCTCTGTGTTGGGGGCTGACTCCTGGGCATAGCAGAGTCCGAGCAGAGGCGGTGGACCCTTTTCCTTCTCGTTGAAAATAACTTGCAGCTTCTATTACATAGCATTGCCTGTGTTCATTCATCTTCGGGTTGCTTCAGATAAGAATCCTTTGTTCTTTAAGAGTTAAAAGTTTAAGCTTCTGGAATTTTCCTAGTTTTCTTCAAACTATTTTGGTAATGTTCTAAAAGGTCATTAAAACATTAGTGACCTGTAAGCCCAGCACTGCAGAGACACAAGAGGACTCCAAGGCCAGCTTGGGGGGGGAGGGCTCAGATTCAGGGGTGAACCAGATTTGATTTCAGGTTTCACCACTTAAGGATCTCGGCCACTTGAGCAAGTTACTTGCTTTCCCTAAAGATAGCCTCTCATCTGTAAATAGAGCCCCTGACAGGAGGGGAGGATAGACAAAGATGTTATTACTGTTGTTGCCAAAAATAACAACAGGAGTCCATCTTTCTTGGTGTTTGAAGTCAAAGTGGAACTTAGTGACTCAGAATAAAAGGAATAAGTCAGAGGACGTGAGAGATTTACAAGTAGATTTGGACCTGTCTCTTTCCCTCTGAGACTTTGAATGACAAAAGCAGGATTGGGTTTTGGCTTTGTTCCTAGGGGTCAGAGATCCCACCAGCACTTGATTAGTGTTATTCCTGCTGGGTAGGAGGCAAGGTAAAGAGTCAGGTGTTTCTCTCACAGAAACACAGGCGCTTGCGTGCTCGCAGTCAGCTCAGAATTAGTAGCTTGGTGTCCATTTGTAGGCTCGGGGATCATTAAAACCCAATTTGCTCTGAGGCATTGTGCATTCTTCATATCGTTATATTTGAAAGGCGCCTGCGTAAACCAGCATGCTAATCACCAGCTAAACCTGTTTCCTGCAGGTGGACGGGACAGTACTACTGGGGCCTCTCCTACATGGGGACCAACATCCATTCCCTGCAGACCGCCCTCTCTAAAGGGACGGGCGGTGAAACCCAGACTGAAAACTCAGACGGGGAGCTCTCCCGCCCCCTTTCCGCAGTCATCAGTACCAGCGAGAACGAGACCGTCAAAGCCGCGCTGTCGCGAGTGTGCGGAGGCGGCGTCTTCCCGGCAGCGGGGGCCGGCTACAAGAGCCTCTGTGTGGTCCAAGGCCTGGTTGACATTTACATCTTCTCAGAGGACACCACGTTCAAGTGGGACTCCTGTGCCGCCCACGCCATTCTGAGGGCCATGGGTGGAGGCATTGTAGACATGAAAGAGTGCTTGGCGCGAAGTCCCCAACCGGGGCTGGACTTGCCACAGTTGCTGTATCACAGGGAAAACAAAGGCGCTTCCGGAGTGGATCTCTGGGCCAACAAGGGAGGACTGATTGCCTATAGGTCCAGGAATCGGCTGGACACTTTCCTGAGCTGCCTCATCCAAAACCTCCGGCCTTTGAAGACGCAGACATAGGGCCCTGACCTCAACTCGCCAGAAAGCCAAACCGAACCCCTTTGTGCTGTCTGTCTCTCCAAGATAGTTCTGTCCTGTTGGTTAATGTTCCCTTGCCTCTTTTGAGGAACGTTTTCCCGCTATGTGTTCATAATGTTATTTTTATAAATTAATGACATTCATGTCACAACTAAGTTGGTATATGATATTCTTACAGAGAACCTTGTTCTGTTAATGTTGCTTGGAACCCTTCAATAAAATTCCAAGGGAGGAGTGAAATTGCCCGGCTGGAGTAGCATGGCTCAATACCCAGCTGTTAGGGAGCCAGGTTTGAGCTGGGTTTAATTTCTCGTCCTGGAAAGCAATCTGCTGTTTGGGCCCGAGGCGGGAGATTCAGAACTGTGGATCTGAATGATGGAGCCAGGTGCACAGCCTTTCAATGGTTTGTGTTTCTCCTTTAAAATAAATAAGTAAAAGTTCGACACAGAGGCAGGGAGGGAATTGGAAATCAGGAAACGAAAAGGAGAGATATACAGAGACTTGAGAAAGAAGGCATGCAGAGACAGACAGACAGACAGAGAGAGAGAGAGAGAGAGAGAATGTATATGCAGGCATGTGATAGCTAACCTCCTACCATAGGCCAAGTAGAAGAGGGGTGTGTGTGTGTGTGTGTGTGTGTGTGTGTGTGTGTGTAAATGTATATGCAGGCGAGTGATAGCTAACCTCCTACCATAGGCCAAGCAGAAGAGGTGGGGCAAAGAGCTCTCTCTGTTTTGCATATTTATTCACTCTCTGCTGCAACCCACTGCGACCCTCTGTTTTGCCACACTAAGGACTCTCAGAGCCATGTACTGTCCTTTCGTGGCCCAGGTCACCCTGGCGGTGTCAACTGGAGGGATCAGGCGAACCTTCAGCCGGCTGCAGTCCCTCTGTGCTCACTGGGTACTGATGGCTGTTTCTACGTTAATATTACAATCCCAAGTTACCTGGAGGAAGTCACACCTGTTTGTTTCTTCCGTTATTCTTAAGCTCGAGAAATGAGTTGACAAATGATGTATGCATATTTATGCTGTACACTTGTGATTCTTTGAAGTGCGCATGCTACATGGAGCTAAGAGCTCACCCTTTGTGGTGAGGAGACCGACAAATATGGCTAGTAATCTTCCAGGATATGCCCCACTGTTAACTACAGTCACCGTGTGGGACGGTAGATCTCTTGAACATTCTAACTGAAATTGCATCTCCTTTTACCAATATCTCTTCCCAACTCCCCCCTGCCTCAGCTCTGAGTAGACGACATTCTGCTCCTCGCTCCTGAATTTGTTTTTTAGACCGCTGAGAGAATCCAGCTCTATAATGGCAAAGCTCAAATCAGTCGGCCTTGCAGGACCTGTGACAAACACTGAAGAACACTCAGGATGATTCCAGAATCCTGACTGCTGTAGTCAATACTATAATAAACATGGGCATACCTCAAGGTAGAGGGGAAGAACAGACTCCACAAGGTGTCCTCGGATCTCCACGCAGGCAAGTGTGCACCCGCATCGTGTCTCATATGATAATAAAGTTGAAACAGTTAGACCCCGTATAGAACAGAAGCCCTGACTTCCGTTCATTCTTCTTCTTGCGATCACACACATGAGTCCCATAAACACTCTGGCCTGTTGACACCTCCTCATGGGAGGAGCAGAGAAGCTCATGTGACTTCATGGGAATTTTAGGTTACACAGAGGTTACGCAAAAAGGAAATAATGGACCATGGTGGAAGAGGAGTCTTCTGTTGGGTAGCTGCTCATAGTTGCCCAGGGGGTTCTTCAGGGGTGTCACCTAATTAAAGTCTGTCGTAGCTCGCTGTCTGTCCCCTCCCCAGACCCTCAGCAAACACCGTTCCACTCCCTGTCTCTATGGGCGGGGCTACTTCAGATTACCTCAGTTAAATGGAGTCACACCTTTGTGTCTATTTTGTGAGTAGCTATTTTCACTTAGCATGTTAGCTTCATCCATGTTACACGTGTGTCAGCATTTCCCCCTTGTGTTATTTCATGGCCTGTGTTCTGTCGTTTTTATTTATCTTTTCATTTTTTTTTTCCATTTCTATCTTTGGTGGCTGTAGGCAAAGCTGTTATGAACAACAAATTCCCAAATATTGGATAATAGTTTCGATATGCAGTAATGTATATTTCAATTACAGTAATATAGAGACAAATCACTAATCACAGTTGAAGGTATGGAGGATTATATAGTACTTGATCACAGAAGCAAAAATTAAAAGGCTATGCCGAGCTGGGGGAAGCACAAATAACTTTTTCTGAAAATAAAGCCTGTGATCACTGAATATTTTGTGAGCATTTCTGATAATTTATGTACATATATTCCTAGAATTATGCTTTTATAGGTGTCGAATAATAACCACTATCAAAAATTATTCTAAATGTGTCCTTAAAATAGTGTAGTAAGGGTGCTGGAGAGATGGCTCAGTGGTTAAGAGCATTGACTGTTCTTCCAGAGGTCCTGAGTTCAATTCTCAGCAACCACATGGTGGCTCACAACCATCTGTAATGAGATCTGGTGCCCTCTTCTGGCTTGCAGGCATACATGGAGGCAGAATGTTGTATACATAATAAATAAATAAATAAATAAATAAATAAATAAATAAATTTTTAAAAAATAGTGTTTACTGGCTGGGCTGGGCAGATGATGGCTCAGTGGATACAGTTCTAAATATGAAAATCTGAATTTGGGTCTCCACACTACACAAGAGCCAGGCATGGCAGCTTGCATAGCCCTGACTCCAGGGCTGGAGTGAGTGAAACTAGGTAGACCATGGAGGTTGACCAGATAGCCTAGCCAAACACAGTTGAGCTTTAAGTTCAGTCTCCTAGTTAGTGACATCTTCCAACTGACAGCCCAGAGTTATCTGGGGGAGTCTCAGCTGGGGGATTGCCTTGATCAGATTGGCCTGGGGAATATTTGCATGGCTATTTTCTTTTGTTTGTTTGTTTGTTTCTTTTTTGTTTTTGTTTTTTGTTTTTTCAAGACAGGGTTTCTCTGTGGCTTTGGAGCCTGTCCTGGAACTAGCTCTTGTAGACCAGGCTGGCCTCAAACTCACAGAGATCTGCCTGCCTCTGCCTCTGCCTCCCAAGTGCTGGGATTAAAGGCATGCGCCACCACTGCCCAGTGGATATTTTCTTAATTGCTAATTGATGTAAGGGGCCCCAGTCCAGTGCGGGTGGTACCATCCCTCAACGGATAAGGCTGAGCTATATAAGCCGAGCAGATGCTAGAGAAAACAGTAGGCAGCTTTTCTTCATGGCTTTTGCTTGAGTCCCTGCCCTGACTCCCTTTAGTAATTTGTCTGTAACCTCTAAGATGAAATAAACCCATTTCCTCTTCAGATTGATTTGAGTTGTGGGGCTTATTCCTGCAACAGAAACTGTACTAGGACATTCACTGAGAGGCCTTTCCTCAGAAAAATGATATGGAGAACACATTAGTCAAGGCTTTCTAGAGGAACGGAGCTACCAGAATGAACAACATGTATCTATAAAGGGGATTTATTAGAATGGACGACAGGCTGTGGTCCAGCTAATCCAACAGTGGCTATTTCCCAGTGGAGAGCCCAAGAATCCAATAGTTGTCTGGTCCACAAGGCTGGATGTTTCAGTTGTCTTCAGTTTACCCTGGAATCCCAAAGGAGTAGGTTCAAGATAAAGGACCTCCTCAGCAGCAGGGCCGATGACCTTGCCAGCGAGAGTGAGGGCAAGCAGGAAGATGTTTCCCTCTTCCAAGTCCTTTTACATAGGCTGCCAACAGAAGGCATGGCCCAGATTCGGGGTGGGTCTCTCTAGCACCAACCATCCAATCAAGAAAAATTCCTCAAAGGTGTGCCAAGTAGCTTGCATTGTAGTTATTTCCAGATGTAGTCAAGTTGGCCACGGAGATGAGCCATCACAGGGAGTAACAGCAGCAGACACTATGATGTTAGCCTCCAGTCTCCACATAAGCACACACCTGGACATACACAAATGTATGCACACATACCCACAAGCCCTACACACAAATCATCTAATAAATATTATCTGGAGTTGTAGGCAGAAGTTTCTGTCAAGCCTCTCTCAAGTAACCACACAAAGGCTTAATATTAATTATAAAGGCTCAGCCAATAGTTCAGGCTTATTACTAGCTAACTCTTACATTTAAACTAATCCGTATTTCTCTCTCTCTTTTTTTTTTTTTTGGTTTTTCGAGACAGGGTTTCCCTGTAGTTTCTAGAGCCTGACCTGGAACTAACTCTTGTAGACCAGGCTAGCCTCGAACTCAGAGATCCGCCTGCCTCTGCCTCCCGAGTGCTGGGATTAAAGGCATGCGCCACCACTGCCCGGCTAATCTGTATTTCTTATCTATACTTTGCCACATGGCTCATGGCTTGTTACCTCATTTAGTACACATCCTGCTTCCTCTGTGTCTGACCTGAGACTCCCTTCCCTGCCCCTCTTCCTCCCAGTAGTCTCAGTTTGGTTCTCCTGCCTAACCTTATCCTGTTCCGCTATTGGCCAGCCAGCTTCCTAACTAAAACAATCACAGAAACACAAGTTCACATAGCATAAAGGAACATTCCATATGGAGCATCTTTTTCTCATACAAAATTTGGGAACCTCTCTGCCAGATCAAAATCAAGTCCCTATCCCCTGACCTGGGGATAAATTGCTCTTTGGCAATTCCTCTGCAACCAACAGACATGGTTTATAGTTTTGTCTGGAGAACTTTGCTGCTCAGACAGTCACATCTGCAACGGGGCATTTAAGAATTGAATCTTAACACCGAGAAACGTGCACTGCCCTTGGTGAAGGTGAATGCTAGTTCAGAAACTTTTTGGTTGAATGTGTAGTGGATTAACGTGTGAAGAGGAAGGACTGTCTTCTTTGAGATGAGTAGGTGAGGAAGTGCCTCATCCTCAGAGAGGCGGGTGGGGGTGGGGTAAGGTGTACTGAGCTCTTGAATGGAGAAACCACAGACCACTCTGCTCCTCTGGTTCCATGTGTTTCTTACATGCAGCTGAACAGGGAAGGGAAGCTATCGCATAGAGATACATAAGGAGGCAGGCTTAGTATATAAAGCTGACCCGGGAAACAGGCTTAGTTAATCTCGGTAGAAGCAGACTCTGCAGGGACCCAGTCTTCGGGATGTAAACACTGTGAAGGGTGAAAGCTGTCATGGGCGTTTTCTGCATATGCTGTCTACGTTCTCACCTGGACCCAAAGAAGGCTTTGCCGTTCCGAGGGGGCTGAAGCACTGGGGTCCCTAACGTGGACGCCTCTGAACATCTGCAGGAATCCTTGCCGACTTAGTGTTAGGGTCACACTAACAGGAGTGTAGAGCCATAGACTGAGAAGGTCCCAGAACAACTGACAAAGGAAGGAAAGAAGCACGAAAGAAGACGTCTCCTAGCAACCTGACGGTATCAGCCAATCAGCTGCTTCCTCCCAGCGCGGCTTGCCCTTTGTTAGTCATCTCCGTATCTCAGTGTCTGTGGTCTCATCTGCAATGCTGACTGCTTAAACAGGAGCGCTTTGTTCACTAATAAGCACAATTAGCACGCGGGAACAACAGAACAATGCTGTTTTGTCTATCCTGTTTCCCACATTACAGCCACCAATTCATCCCTCTTACCATGCAATCCTACCTAGGTACGTAGTCACTGAGTGACTGAGACCACCCAGGGACCACCCAGGAACAGACCATCCAAAGGAAGTTCCTAATCTTTCAATTATTGTAGATAGGATCATCTGTTGTCCCTTAGCCCAGCACACACCCATCCCCTCTTCACCAGGGCACCCCTAGATAAATGTCAGCCAATTGGGGTCCTAGACCTTACAAATTCCTCTGCCATTATAAAAAAAAAATACCACCCCGACTGTGCTCAGGGCTCCCTGATCACGCCAATATGTTGGACACATGGAGAGTCCAAGTTCAAACCTGAGTAAGAATAAAGGCGCTTTGCTTTTACATACGGTACTCGGTCTCTGTTTTGGTTTTGGGGGGGGGACTCCACAGATCGGGGCGTAACAGAGCACTCACTGGAAGGCGGTTTGTGCCTCTTGCTTCAGTCAGAAGTCACAAAGGGATGGACAGAACTTCATTTTGGTGGCTGTGGTCCAGCAACTACGCCAAAGGGGATACACAAGTTCTAGTTCTGTAAGTTGATGAGAGATCAGTATATACTTTGTTTCTTTGTTTTTGGAGACAGGCTTTCTCTGTGTGACAGTTCTAACTGTCCTGGAACTTGCTTTGTAGACCAGGCTGGCCTGGAATTCAGAGAGAGTCACCTGCCTCTGCCTCATGGGACTAAAGTGCTGGGATTAAAGGCGTGTGCCCCCCCCCCCCACATGCCAATATTCACTTTTTAATACACCTTCCACCCAGACCTTTCGCTTGTCATTCTCTTTCCCAGCCACCAGCTTCCCCTTATCACACCTTTACCTCTCATCCTAGCTAGTAACCAATGGCTCTACGTCCATCTGTAGGAGCCTCGCGGTTATTGGCATTCGAGGTGCCGAGAGTGTGTGTGTGTGTGTGTGTTTGTGTGTGTTGCATGCTTGTGCATACTGACATCATCATTGGGTTTATTTCCCAATCATTGCTCCAGCAAGAACAAAAGGAGACAGCAAATGCAAGCTCAGACATGCCTCTCCTACAATGCTTAGAAATCTCGGAGATTCTTGGCCCTTGTGATGTTCCTGGAGGCCTTTGGTCCCCTTGTGTCAAGCTATACTTCCGAGGTGTACATCCCCTGCTCAGAAGGCAGATAAACTGCCTTCAGTCTCTGACTAAGGGACCTTGCTGAGTCATCCCATTTAAGAAATCTGGCTGCTTGATCCCACTAGCTGCAGCTGGTCCACGTCTGCATCCTGTACCCACAGGCCAGAGCAAGCTACCCTAAGCATCCTTAAATAGGGCACCTCCCACCCCACCACCTCTCCCAAGGCACTGCATGGAAGGAAGAGATAAACTTCAGGCACGCATGTCTACCTCCAACAAACATTTCCAACATTTGTTTCTTGTCCCCAGTTTTGTCTACATATGTTTTCTATGACTTCTAAATATAAGAAAGAAAGAGGGGGGAGGGAGGGAAGGAGGGAGAGAGGGAGGAAGGGAGAGAGAGAAGAAGAAGAAGAAGAAGAGGAGGAGGAGGAGGAGGACGAAGAAGAAGAAGAAGAAGAAGAAGAAGAAGAAGAAGAAGAAGAAGAAGAAGAAGAAGAAGAAGAAGAAAGAAGAGAAGGAAAGGGGAGAGAGAGAGGGAGAGAGAGAGAGAGAGAGAGAGAGAGAGAGAGAGAGAGAGAGAGAAACCTTTCCCATTCGTGGTTAATAGTGCCACTGGAGTCTGGCCTGACGGTGAAAAACATGTCCATAAAGGAAACCTAAGCTACAGTAGATATTTTCCTAGGTGGACTCAAAGCCTGGCATTAAGCAAACAGCTTTGAAGAAAGTATCATGAAGTACCTTGCTCTCTCTCTCTCTCTCTCTCTCTCTCTCTCTCTCTCTCTCTCTCTTCCTCCTCTTTCTTTTCTTCTGTGTGTCCTCTCCTTCCTTCTTTCTCTTTTAAAACATCACCGCTTTTGTTAGTAACGTGTGGCGCTGCCCTAGCTTTGCATAGTCAGGACAGAGTCAAATAGCAATGACTGTAGGCTTTTGTGCACAATCCAGGGTTCAGCCGCAGCCCCAGAGCGGGCTGAGGAGGCTGGCTCTTCTGTATGGGCTTGGCCAAGGCAGATACACCCCGTGGATGATGATAAGACGGTGGTGGTGTGGTCCCTTCCCACAGAAAGCCTAGGTAAGCAGTCCTCCAGAGCCTTTGGTTCAGGCAGCCTAGACCTTATCCCTCCGTTGGGTTAGTTACTAAAGGCAACAAATTAAAAATCAACACCAAGTGATAGCTTGGTCCTAAAATGGCTGAAACAGGATGTTCATCATTTTCACACACACACACACACACGCACGCACGCACGCACGCACGCACACACGCACACACGCATGCACGCACGCACGCACGCGCACACACACATGCTCACATGCACGCACGCTCATTGGGATCTTTTTGTCTTTTTTTTTTTTTGAAGCACAGGATTTGCTAGCCTACTTTCAGATTTAGTTGGTTTACTTATTTATTTATTTTGTTTGTTTGAGATAGGGTTTCTCTGTGTAACAGCCCTGACGGTCCTGGAACGAGTTCTGTAGACCAGGTTGGCCTCGAGCTCAGAGATCCACCTGCCTCTGCTTCCCAAGTGCTGGGATTAAAGACGTGCGCCACCACTGCCTGGCTTTCAAATTCAGTTTTAAAATATCCCCTGTGAGATAGCATCCTGGTGGCCTGCCTCTGCGCCACCAGCACTCTAAAGATTTTGTTGGTTTGCTTCTTCCACTCGGGCTCAGCTCGCTAGAATTTTGGTTCTACTAAAAAGCCCCGTGATGCTAAATGACGTCTTTCTTTTTCTAGACTGTGTTTGCAATGCCCATCCTAAATGCGCTATGAGTTAGATGAGTTTTCATCACTAAGGTGATGTAACCATGAGTTTACATCTTTAAATTTACATCATTCCTTTTCCGTGTTTTTTTTTTTTTTTTTTTTTTTACCGAGAAGCCAGCGCTCTGGCCTGTCTCAGACCCGTGCAGGCTTCACGAGTTTTCTCTCTCAGTTCTCAAAGCTTGGTCACCGCTCTGTGGCTGCCATGTTGAAGTTCTCAGAAAGTTTGCCTTCAGACAACTTTACGTTAGGCTGACAAGGCCATATGCATAATGGAGGGTTAGGGACTTTTGAGATGATTTCAAAAACCTTTCTTGATACCTTCTAAATAATAAAAAGCCAAGGCGTAGCGCCCCCGCTGGTGAGGGTGTGACATTGCACCGCATCAGACCCCAGAAGTGAATTAATGGCCTCGACCACTGGGCTCTGAAACACATTCAAACCCCAAACACATCCAAATCCACCGACCGACCGAGAGTTGTGTAAGGATGCCCTGAGGCGTGCCAGCCATTCTCTGAAGGAGCCAGCCTGACACATCTACCGTTTGCTGCCATCTAGTGACCTTGCAAAGTGTAAGAGACATTTGCCCTATATCCAGAGATTGCCTGTTTTGTAACAGAGCAAGCTGACTTTGGTCATTGGGTGCTCGAAAGAATCAGAAGTCCCTGTGCTGTTCATATACCTCCCCTCTCGGGGGGGGGGAGGGATTTTCATTCAGTGTTTTCCTGCCCTTTGAAAACGGAACAAGAGCATTCTCTTGGATTTAATTTAGGAAATTATACTTGGACTATCTCTTTTCTGTACCCGCACAAGATAGGAGAGCTGTTCGGTATCTCGGTGTGTGTCATCTTCTAGCTGTCAGCTGACAGTGTCACAGCATCCCTGATCCCAGCATCCCAGGAGACGCAAAGCAAGCACTTCACACAGGCATATTTAGGACTAAGTATTACCGCCAGCGCTCAGGAACCAGAGCTTGCTTTGGGTGCATGAAGAAGGCAATGGCGTCCTAGGAAAGACAGAGAAGGAGGTTGCCCTACTACAGCTGGTATGATTTGTTTTATTTCCGTGTATCAGCGAATCACTGGTGATTTTTTTTATTTTTATTTTTGCCAGGTGGTAAGGAAAGAGAGGGAGAGAGAGGGTCACCCAGGTCCTTTTCTTATTAGTGAATTAGTGATTGCTCACTGGTAAGCCCCGATGCAGAGAAAAGTGGTAGAATGAGCGGATATTCAGAAGTGAAGTCAAAACCATTGGGTTAATATCCTGCACCGTTTACGGTGTTCTAGCAACCATGAGGTGCATAGCATGAGCTACGAAAAATGAATTAAGGCGAGCTGAGCACGGTGGTGCATACTATCTTTAATCCCAGCACCTGGGAGGCAGAAGTAGGCGGATCTCTGTGAGTTCAAAGGCCAGCCTGGTTTATATAGAGAGACCCTGTCTCAAAAGAAAAAAAAAATGGGGGATTTTGATGGTTTCACACGTGAGTTAAACACTCACACCTGCATTGAAAACTGCTGTTAACCCAATATAAAGATGAGTGGTTAATAATTACTTATTCTTTCCCCCAGAATGAGGTTAAATAGCAGCAGAAGCAGCAAACCTTAATGAACAACACGCTGTGGAAGAAAAGGAAACAGTTTTACATTTGTACTTCAATGACACCCCCACCCCCATTTCACCTCGTACTGCCCCCACGGAGGCGTTTATTTAGCTCTGAGAGTCATTTTCCACTTCTGATCTTACTGTTGTTGTCATTACGTTATACGTGCTAGTCTGGCCAGAACCCAACCAGGGGAGCATAGGTTTACTTCTACTGAAAGTTCTCAGTTTTTGAAAACGGAGACGATGATGGTTTCAGCATTTGCTGTAAAGCCCACACCGCCCACTAGGGGGCGCCAGCCTCTTTGTAGGAGCAGATGCTGCTTCAAGACAAATCATGGCGACATCTCTGCTAACCCCTTCCAGCTCGATACTTCGTAATCAATTCCTGGTGTTTTAAAGAAGCACCTTTCTTAACCAACTCGCACCTTTCACTGTTTGAATACATTCGGTAGGTGCTCCTTTAAGAACCGGAAACTAGGGGAAGAGAAAAAGGAAACTCCAACGTGGAGATTTGACTACTGCTTCCCACCGAACTTCATTTGTTGAGTTTTTCTCTCCCCTACATAAGGGAATACGAATTTAAGTCACAGAGGGGACATTTTCAGGATATATCTGACTAAGGACGGACGGGTACATACAAGCAGCAAAGACCTTCCTCAATAAAATCGCTTGTCCAAATAGAAGGCCAAGTGAAAAGGGCCTCAAGGTCCTCGTAAAAGAGAATATTTAAATTGATTTAAATGGCCAATAAGTACGTGAAAAGGCAAAATACACCAAACCCACACAGAGATCATTCACCAGAGGGGCTAAAATCCAGTAACAGTGAGTACCGGGAGAACTCAAAAACTATAATCCCCCTACAAGTTGGGCACGGTAACCTGCACCTCTGTCCACAGCATAGAAGACGCAGAGGCAGAGGCATTGCTGTGAGTTCCAGGAGAGCCTGGGCTATAAAGTGAGTGGTGAGCCAGGCGATGGTGGTGCACGCCTTTAATCTCAGCACTTGGGAGGCAGAGGCAGGCGGATCTCTGTGAGTTCGAGACCAGCCTGGTCTACAAGAGCTAGTTCCAGGACAGGCTCCAAAGCCACAGAGAAACCCTGTCTTGAAAAACCAAAAATAAATAAATAAATAAATAAATAAATAAATAAATAAATAAATAAATGAGTGCTGAGCCAGCCTGGCCACATAGCGAGACCTTGTCTTACAGAACTATACATAATTCAGATTAAATCTACTTATACTGACGGTGGGAGTCTAGATTTGTGCAGCTACTTTAGGAAAATGGGAGTTGGTAGTTAATAAAGCTGAAAATATGCATATTCTATGATCTTCTTAATCTATAGCAAAAATATAGACCAAAAGATGTGTGTGCCAGAATTCCCACTGTGTCAATCTTCCTGCCCATAATGCAGATATTTTTTAATTGTTAGGTTAAATTGCACAGTAATCTTAGTGTCATTAAGAGCCTAGACTGCAAAGCCAGAGCAAAGCTCTATGGCTGGAAGGAGGAAAAATGGCTGCATGTATTCACACTTAATGTATTTCATGCAAATTGTTTTATTTCAATTAAAATGTCATAATAAAGCTAGGCCAGGTGGCCTAGACCTGTCATCACAGCTTCCTGGGAGGCAGGGTGCAGGAGAATTGCAAGTTCAAAGCTAGCCTGGGCAAGTTAATGAGACCCTGTCTTAAAACAGCATGCTAGAGGGGTGGAGGGAACTGAGGCTGTAACTCAGGGGCGTGGTGCTCACCTGGCGTAGAGTCTACCCTCAGCCCTGCAAATTAAAAAAAAAAAAAGACATATGGTAACGGGTATGCCTGAGGAGTATGCAGGAGTATCAGAACCCTTCTCTGTAACTTTAGGTGTTTAGAAGTGGAAGTCTGGAGTGTTTATTGACAGCAGCAGAAAAGGAAGATGTCACTAAGAGAAGACGGGAACTGAGAGCCTCTTTCCCCACCTCCTTTATGAATCATCACACATTTACTTCCATGACAAAGAAAGGCCAGCTTGGTGTCACATTCGATTGCTCTTCAGACCGAGTTGCGCGCTTCTGGGGCTCCATGGTCATTGGTAAGTAGGGAGACCCACGTGTTACTCGGATCCCACTATCTTATTGGCCCGAATAGATAAAAGTTTACGTGTTTTTATGGTAGACTCAATTGCACAAAGTTATAGAGAAGTACGTTTCAAGTCCATTCCAAAAGCTGTCAAAGGATTTGAGCTGTTGGGTT
The DNA here is from genome assembly GCF_903992535.2 of Arvicola amphibius. NCBI lineage: Eukaryota > Metazoa > Chordata > Mammalia > Rodentia > Cricetidae > Arvicola > Arvicola amphibius. The sequence continues at coordinate 24,025,088 of NC_052064.1, forward strand.
ACGGGAAGAATTGCACATTCTAACCACATCAGTCTGCAGCCAGAGAGAAGAGGAGAGCCAGACGGCCCTTCCTAGGCTCTGGCCACCACCGTTAGTGTTGTGGTGAATCAGATTTTCTCTGCTGAGTTTCCTTCTTCAGCTGGCAAAGTCTCAGTTGCCTGCAGGCCATTTCTACTTGGATGCGTAAACAGGCCCTAAAGGAAACATCTTCCTTTTGTCCCTGCTCCACACCACCCCCATTAGCCTCCTCTCCTGTCCCTGCCCCCTCCCCCCATTACCCTCCTCCAGTGTTTATAATTTTCTGGTTGGAGGTTTTCTTCCCTGGGAGGGAAGGACACTCTGGAGCTTGATCCTCATCCTTGAGTTCTCTCCACTTCCCGTCTTCCACTAGACTCATCCTTCTAACACCCCAGGGGCCAGCTCTGACCACTCACGGGCATCGGGGCCTCCAGGATCCTCTCATAGTGGCTCAGGGAAATTTAAGTTTTGGGGTCAGGCTCCAGCTCTGTGGCTGCGGATATGTGACCGCTGGTGGGCATGGCCCAGAGCCTCTCAGCTGACACAAAAGCCTCGGGAGCCGCTAATCACGGCCTTACTCAAAGCCCCTGCAGACTCTGCCAGCTGCCAGGCTTTGGTTTGGCATTCCAGGCTCTCTTCCTGATATCTCTACAAAACGAAAAACGAAGGGAACAGGTGCAGCCGTCAAACTCTCTGCATCGGCTTTGAGACTTTGCTCTCCTCCCTGCCCTTTGCCAGGGTTCTTACCCTTTCCCCTCAGTGTGCGGCACCTCAGAATTAAAGTCTTGGGAATAAATTGCATCTCTGTTCTCCGAGATGTCAGGTCCTCAGTTGGGTGGTACCCATAACCCTTAAACTGCAATTTTTATCTCCCTAGTCCACTGACATACTGAAAGTCAGGCTCCCTCTAGCCCATATTGTGAATTGAAAATTCCCCAGAGTAGCTAAGACTTCTTAAAACACTAAAATCACTATTCATAGTGGAAAAATCAAAAATTAACTCTATTGACTATTATAAGTGAAGGTTGCTTGTTCATTTCCTGGCTGCTCAGACCTGAATAATCACACAGAAACTATATTAATTATAACTCTGTTTGGCCAATGACTCTGGTGTATTTCTAGCTAGCTCTAACATCTTGGATTAAGCCATTTCTTTTCATCTGTGTATCACCACAAGGCTGTGGCCTCCTGTTAAGGTTCCAGTGGGCATCTTTCTCCTTCAGCAGCTACATGGCATCTCTTTGACTCCACCTACTCTCTCTGTTCAGATTTTCTGCCTGGCTTTATTCTGCCCTGCCATAGGCTGAAGCAGCCTCTTTATTAACGAATGGTAATAAAGCATATTCACAGCATACGGAGGGGGAATTCCACATAATCTCCCCCTTTTTTTGTCTAAATAAAAAGGAAGGTTTTAACTTTAACAGAGTAAAATTACATAAAACAAAACAGGTATCAAGCAAGAATTACAATTACAGTATTCGGTCCCTTTACATTTGGAAAATTAAGTAAAATACTCTGTCATCTATCCTATCTTTGTGAGTCTAAAGTTTCATATCTAATTTCTCTTTTATCATAGCTATGAAAAGCTATAACTATAACTTCAATTTTTCAAACACCCTAGAATGATATATTACCTAAGTAAACAGGAAGTGCATTGTAAGAAAGTTCTAAAGTTCTAGAATTGACAGAGACATCTTGCTGCCTGGACAGTCATCCAAAGTTCTTCTGTAGCATTGGGGCATCCATCTTCAGCCCACAGGCAGCTTTTCTATGAAGCAGGAAATTTGAAGATCTGTTCTGCCTATATGGGCAGCTTGCCAGTCACTTTCTTCTGTGTCCTTCAGAATGTCTGGCAGTCTCTTTGGTGGAGCAGGAGCCCTGAAGGACTGTCTCACCTTCTTTTGGCAAGTTTAGCAGTCATTTTTCTGCATGTCCAGTTCATGCAGAATACCATCAAGCAGTCCAGGCAAAAGCAATTTCTTGCCCAAATGCCTATCCTTGTCACACTGAAGGCAAATTCCATAATGAGTTTCTTCAATGCCCATCAACGTCTCTGAAATGATGCTGCAAGAAGCAGACACGTCTCACTGCTGAAAAAAGTCTAAGTTCTTAATACATTTTTAAATGCCATATTCTGTAAGTCTTTGAAGTGTTAAAGATTATCTCTCTAACTGAAATATATCTCTGTATATCTATAAGACATAACTAACATGACTACAATTTGACTATTATATATGACTATCAATTTGTATTTCTTAATTATATATTATAGTTTTAAGTGAGCTGCACATTTAAAGAGCAGAAATACATATGTACATTGTAACAAAATCAACCTTAAATATGTATCAATAGAACAAGATCCATACCAATGCAAAGTATTCATCTCTATGTTGGGCACCAAAGAAACTCCACTTGGAGCTTGTTTTCTTCTTGGCAAAACTGGCCTTTGGGCAAAGAATTGCCACAGCCTCAGCCACTGACACAATGCACGGTGTCCAGACTGGACAAGCAGGATACAAACAAGATACAAGCAGGGTAAGACGGTTTTGAAAATTTTCCTGCCTCTGAAAATGGTCTGTCAGTTACTCTAGGCATTAGCCAAAGTTGATTGCCCCAATAATGTAAATGAAACTTTGGGTGATTGCCCAGGTAGCCAGTTGTCTCTGTCATTTCTCGCACCTTTTGGAAGTTGCTTGATTGTGCTTTCCTGTTTACTCAAGTAATATTATTTCTCTTCTCAGGTCTTTGATGGGGTTGAAGACTAGACAGTTGTAGTTACTTTCCTCTCATGACTTAGCCAAGCTATTTTTATATAAGACTTAGACTCCTCAGGATAGGATAACTATTGAAACATTTCGCGTATGTTTCCTGCTTGATGTTGTTCATGCTGGTTGTAATTCTAATTCTAATACTTAATATTTGTTCTAATTGTATATAGTTTTGTATTAAGCTTATTTAGACACAAGGGGTGGTGCTGTGGGAACTCCTTCAGCCAATAGCCTTTAAGATACTGACCCACTTTGGGCATCATCTCATGTACTATAAGCATAAATGTAAAGTGTGTGCGGGCCCCTTTAGGCTGCTGGATTCGGTTCTAGGTCCCTGTGCACCCAGAGGACTGCAGAGCACTACTCTTTCTGTGAGTTTACCCCCTAATTAATAAACCTGTTATACTCCATTCTGGGCTAGTGTGGAACTCTTTTGTATAGCAACAGACCAACACACATATAATGGCATGTTCTATAACCAGTACAAGGGAAGAATTGGATCTAAATGCATTGGCAGGAAAAGGTTCTCATGGTACACAGTATTGCTAAGTGAAAAAAAGCAAGGAACAATCCAATTTAAATTATTTTAAAAGTAAATATTTTTAAAAGTATAATTATGACTACCATGGTAAATATACCAACATTAGGAATACAACGTTATCTTCATTGTTGCTATTGATAATCAAAGTTGAAGCGATTACTGGCAGTTAAGGGTGCATGCTGCCCTTGCAATGGACCTGAGTTTGGTTCCTAGCATCTACATTGGGTGACCTTCTTCATGACTACCTGTAACTCCATCTTCAGGGGATCTGATGCCCTCCTCTAGCCTCCAGAGACAACTGTGTAAACATTCGTGTGTGTGTGTGCAGTATGTGTGTGTGTGTGTGTGTGTACATACATAATTAAAAGAATTAAACATTTAAAAAAAGGAATTACTTTTATGGCTAGAGAATATAGTAACATGAGAGTTGATAAACATTTCATTAAATGTAGTAATGTTTGGGCTACAAGTTATACATATCCTCTGGACATAATTAGATGAGAGTAGAGACTTTGTCTATTTGAGACACGGCTGTGTTTATGGCACCTAGACCAGTGTGGTGGTTTGAATGAGAAGCATCCCCCAACAGGTGCAGACATTTGAACACTTGATCTCTAGCTGGTGGTACTGCTTGAGGAGATTAAGGGAGGTGTAGCTTTGCTGGAGGAAGTACATCACTGGGGGACAGGATTTAGAGGAAGTGCATCACTGGGGGGAGGTTTTAGAGAAAGTGCATCACGGGGAGGGCAAGCTTTAGAGGAAGTGCATCACTAGGGGGAGGTTTTAGAGAAAGTACATCACTGGGGGAGGTTTTAGAGAAAGTACATCACTGGGGGACAGGCTTTAGAGGAAATGCATCACTGGGGGGAGGTTTTAGAGGAAGTGCATCACTGGGGGAGATTTTAGAGGAAGTACAACACGGGGGGGGCAGGTTTTGGAGGAAGTACATCACTAGGGGAGCAGGTTTTAGAGGAAGTGCATCACTGGGAGAGGTTTTAGAGGAAGTGCATCACTGGGGGGAGGTTTTGGAGGAAGTGCATTACTGGCGGGGCAGGTTTTGGAGAAAGTACATCACTGGGGGGCCAGGCTTCAAGGGATCAAAGTTTCACGTCCATTTTCAGTTCTCTCTCTCCTTTGCGTTTGCAGGTTAAGATGTGAGTTCTCAGCTTCTTGTTCTGCTACCATCTCTGCTGCTTGCTGCCGCACTTCCATGCCACCATGGACTCTTCTTCCCCAGGAACCATAAGCCATGATAAATGCTTTCTTGCCTTGGTCACGGCGTTCCATCATAGCAGCAGAGGCGTGACTGATACATACTATGTGAGTTATAAAAATAGGTGCTTGGTAAATTCTGTATTGGTTGAATGAGTGAGTGACTGAATAAGTAAATCAGTCAGTGAACAAATGACTCCCATCCCAAAGTATCTGATAGAAACATTAAGACCTGGAGCTCGTTTCCATATCTAATTATCTCCAAAGACTTATTACGTGTGAAATTATGGCAGAATATTTTAAAGAGGACTGTTTGAATGTGGCCAAGTACTTCTCTTCAAGTAGGTTTCTGAACTGCACCTGAAACATTTGAGAGTATAAGTTCCTAACTACCACAGACAGTCCATCATGGCTGGTATCACCATGCATGAGAATGGACCACAAGATATACAACGAAGCCCACTTTAAGAGTGGGGGAAGGGAGCCGGGCAGTGGTGGCGCACGCCTTTAATCCCAGCACTCGGGAGGCAGAGGCAGGCGGATCTCTGTGAGTTCGAGGCCAGCCTGGTCTACAAGAGCTAGTTCCAGGACAGGCTCCAAAGCTACAGAGAAACCCTGTCTCGAAAAACCAAAAAAAGAAAAAAGAAAAAAAAAAGAGTGGGGGAAGGGAAAGGAGGGGTGCACAGACCTGTCTGGAAGAAACGTGTCTGGAGAGAGGGAGTGGGGCGGGTGGGTGTGTCCGCTTTTAAAAGTAGTTCAGCACATGCATATAGGGGCTTACACAGCCACGCCACGCGTGTGTATAAATTACATGGTCACGCTGTGCATGCACGTAGATTGCATAGGGCGTAAGGTGCTAGGGTGACTAGGCAGTTTGCCTGAATGCTGATGGCGCATGCGTGGCTGTGGGACCCTGGAAATGCTAACATCTGGGATAACTAGGCAATGCCTGAATGTGGATGGCCAGGGGATCCCGGATGTGGCGCAGACAATCACAACAGCCAGTTTCTTCCGTGTCCCGTGACACCAATCTTTCAAAAAGGGATGTACCAGAACTCTCAGCACCAACAAATATTACCTAAATAATTACTCAGTTATTGATATTTCATCATTTATTCACTGTCAATAATGAAAAGATTGCTTGTTATTTAAGGGTGAAAACTTTGTTTCTGTTTTATTTATTTTCCTCTAAAGCCAGGCCCTCTAGTGATCCTAAATTCAGTAGAGAGCTGTTTTTCCATCCTGCTGACTGAAGACAGAATAAAGATTTTTTTTTCATACTTTCTATGTGCTACTCCATAGAAGAATATTAGCATCCCAGCCAGGCTTCAACAATGCTAACACAATAATCTATTTTTGCTGTTGAATTATAAATGCTTTTATATTTTAGGTATAAGTCATATGCTGGATCTGTGTTGAAAATCCTTTCTCCAATCTTGCCTCTTCATTTTTATAATATTTTGTTTTGAAATGCAAAACTTTTTATTTTTTTTAATGGCCTGGTTTATTATTTTCTTCTGTGTTCTATATTTTTACAATCTATTTAAGAAAATTTACCACACTGGGCATGGTGATCCATGCCTTTGATCCCAGCATGTGGAAGGCAGGAGGCAGGTGGATCTCCATGCATTCTAGGCTAGCCTGGTCTATATAGTGAGTTCTCGGACAGCCAGAGCTATGGAGAGAGACCATCTCAACAAACAAACAAACAAAAAGAAAATGCATCAAATTAAAATATTTTTCTACAAGTTGTTATATTGGGACTAACTTTGAGTGAAATGCAGATGATACGGGGTGGGGTCAAATTTCACCTTTAAATGGGCTATCCAGTATGTCAGCATCTATCTTGAGAAGTTTCTCCTTTCTCTTCAGAATGGATCTGTGGATTAGACGATTGGTCTCTAGTGTGTAAATGTGGGAGGTAGTGTGGCCTTTAAGAGATGGGACCTAATACAAGCTAATAGTCACTGAGGGTGTTGCCTTCTGCAGGATGAACGCCACTCTTAGGGAAACCTAGTTAGTCCGCATGACTGCGGATTGCAATAGAAGATCAAGATCAGTCCCTACCCTGTTTGACTCCCTGTCTTCCCAGGTAACCTCTCCACACCCACTCTGTCATTGTGAGGTCTTTACCAGAACCATGCTGTTTACACTCCTAGCCCTACAATGGTTGTCTTCAAACTCTCAGAGACCCATCTGCCTCTGTCTCCTTACTGCTGGGATTAAAGGCATGGATGCCATATCCTGTTCAGCCCAAACTCTTATAGTTCTCTTATTTTTGTACCCCGACCACTCAGATTGCAGGTTATATATTACCATACCCAGCTGATTGTTCATGATAAACCAAACTTGCATTTGTGGCACAAACACAGTAGGTCATCGAGTGTTGTGCTTTTAGATGCATTGGCGAAGTATATTTTCTTTAAAAATTGTTTATAATTTGTATTTATGCTGTGGATATTGGCTTAAGATTTCCTTACTTAGGATAGCTTCACTGGGGTTGGGAGTTGTGAAAACAATGCTTGAAGCAAGATCTAAATTTGAAAGTGCCCCTCCTTCTCAATTGTCAGGAAGTGGTACTATTTCATAGTTGAGTATAGCAGAACTTGGCAGGGAGAGCGTGTGGGCTCGGTGTCTTGGGGAGCAAAGGTTTATGTGAACACAACCTCAGTAAGAAACACACCTGCTTTTATGATGTTCTGTGTTGTTACAGTAGCTTCCCCTTATGGTTTACATCTCTGAGAAAAAATGTGCTCATTACACCTAGTTTAATAAAGTTAGTTCTGCCAAATTATCCATGTACTTCTTAATGTTCTTCCAGAGGATCTGCAGAGATATTCTCCTTTATTTCCATTGACACTTTCTCTGTTTTCTGTCTTATCTAAGAAGTTTGCCAGATGTATTAATCCTTTCAAAATACAGTCTGTAAGTGGAAGTTTCTGTCTGCCTGGTCCCAAAGAAATACACAGAGGCTTATATTAATTATAAACTGTTTGAGCTATTAGCTCATGATTATTATTAACTAGCTCTTACAACTTAAATCAATCCATAATTCTTTTTTTAAAATATTTATTCTGTATACAATATTCTGTCTGTGTGTATGCCTGCAGGCCAAAAGAGGGCACCAGACCCCATTACAGATGGTTGTGAGCCACCATGTGGTTGCTGGGAATTGAACTCAGGACCTTTGGAAGAGCAGGCAATGCTCTTAACCTCTGAGCCATCTCTCCAGCCCTCAACCCATAATTCTTATCTATGTTTAGCCACAAGTCTTGGTCCCCTTTTCTCAGTGCAGCATTTTCATCTTGCTTCCCTGTATCTGGGTGGCGACTGCAGACTGAGCCTTTCCTCTTCCCAGAATTCTTCTAGACTGATCGTCCCACCTATACTTCCTGCCTGGCTACTGGCCAATCAGTGTTTTATTAAACCAATATGAGTGACAGATCTTCACAGGGCACAAGCAACAGCAATAGCCCCTCCCACAGCAACAGCCTCTAACTTGATTGACTTGGCAAAGAGTATGTGATATCAAAAGTATAATCTATGTACTTTTAAAGTTCGGATGAATTTTACGTAAGTTAAATAACTTGTACAGAAGAGATGGCTCCATAGTTAAGAGCACTGGCCTGCTCTTCCAGAGGGCCCACATCCCATTCTGAACCCCCTCATGGCAGCTTGCAACTAACTGTCTGTAACTCCAGTCCCAGAGGACCTGGCTCCCTCTTGTGGTCTCTGCAGGTACCAGACCTGCATGTGGTGCATGTAGGCAAATAGATAAACTAAAAACTTTAAAACTGAAACAGCTTTTCTCTGTCAAAGAGCCTCTTTTAAGAGAATGAAAATGCGGGGTGCAACGTGGGAACAGACGCCTGAATGACTGAGGCAGGAGAATTGTGACTCTAAGGCCAACCTGAACAGCATAGGCAACATGGAAGCATGGACTTTGAGTGGCAGAGGCAAAACCACATGGCTAGAAGAGGAATCACATCCAGAATGTCCAAAGACTGCTCAGCAACAATAAAACCACAAACACCCAAGCTGAGCGGTGGCGGCACGTGCCTTTAATCCCAGCACTCAGGAGGCAGAGGCAGGCGGATCTCTGTGAATTCGTGGCCAGACTGGTTCTACAAGAGCTAGTTCCAGGACAGGCTCCAAAGCTACAGAGAAACCCTGTCTCGAAAAACCAAGACAGACAAACAAACAACCACATAAGATGAATAAATATCTTAACAGGCACATTACCAAAGAAATTTGTGTCAGATAACATCTATGACAGATGTTCAGTGTTTTTAGTTTTTAGGGAAAAGCAATTAAAGCCACAAAGACAAGCCACGCTGTCCATTCAAAGTGCCAAAGTTAGAGCACAGTGTGTCACAAGCGCTGCCAAAGGTGGGAACTGGAACTGCCCTAGATTCCCCGAAGGATAAAAATACTACGGTCATTTTGCCAGGTGGTGGTGGTGCACACCTTTAAAGCCAGCATTCAGGAGGTAGAGGCAGGAGGATCTCTGTTTGTTAAAGGCCGGTGGTCTACACAGTGAGTTCCAGGACTGTTTAGAGAAAACCCATCGGAAAAAAAACCAACACCAAAACCAAACCAAAACAAAATCAACCAAGCAATCAAACAACAAAAACCCTACGGCCATTTGAAAGCGTCTCAGTGTTTCCCACAAGTTAAACGTAGATCACTACCTGTCCTCTTCATCAGTGCTGTCGTTAGGCATCTACCCACATAAATGGGAAACATTTTTTTTTTTCCCAATTGCAAATGTTTCCAGAAGTTTAAGCAATAGTGAAACACAGGGGCCCTTCGTGAAATGAAGGCACGGAGAAATGGACTCTATTCACACAAAAGAATATTATTGACCAATAAAGAGGAATGAGGGCTGAGTCCTACAATATTATGACATGTAATACATACATCCATGCCAATAAATCATAAACGGGTAATGCTAAGTGAAGACAGTCACACCCGTTCTGCCTGAGCCCATATATGTGTCTTTCTGGAAAAGGCGACCTACTGAAACCAAATGCCAGGAGTTGGTTGCCAGGGGTGGGGGTTGGCAAAAGATGCCTCCCTCGGAGAGAGTAGTATGACGGCACCCTGTAAAAGGCAGCCTTTGCACAGCAGAGAAGCAGGAGGGGTGGGAGGAGCCCTCTTGTAAGATATAATCACGCGCTGGAGGGTGGAGCCCCGGTTTGCTTAGTCACCGACTAGAACGCCTTCTCTTAATGCTGTTGCCTTGAGGATTGTTTCAACATGACATTGGGGAAGACAGACACAGCATTCAAAACGTGGTTGTGACTACAGTGGACACACTTAGGTCACAGACGCTTCATCTGGGGATCAAGATTAAGACTGAAAACTGAAAACATTAGGGGACTTGAAGTGCCTGTCTCTGACAATGACGCATCTGATTTGTGACGTGGCCTCCACTTACCAGTGAGAAGTAGCGTTTAACTTGAATTAAGGGTCACGCTACAAGCTGCCTGTCCAGGGTGTTTTATAAATACTAAGGCTACAAAAGTTGGGGATGACTGGGGTGCTGCTGCAGGTTCGCTGACTAAGGACGCTGCAGTGCTTTGTGGAAGCATGCTGGAGGACAGTCCTGTGCATCCAAATGGGGTCTGTCTGAGGGTTGCATTCGTTCTCAAAGACAGCTTGGAGAGTGCTTGGTACTTACTCATAATAGTGCAAACATGCAAGCCGGGTGGTGGTGGCGCACGCCTTTAATCCCAGCACTCGGGAGGCAGAGGCAGGCCGATCTCTGTGAGTTCGAGGCCAGCCTGGTCTATAAGAGCTAGTTCCAGGACAGGCTCTAAAAAAAAAAGCTACAGAGAAACCCTGTCTCGAAAAACCAAAAAAAGAAAAAAAAAAGAAAATAGTGCAAACATGCATGTCTGATAATTTTATAAATATACTAAATATACTGATATAGTATATTTACAGTATATACTGTATATATAGTATATATAGTATATAGTGCATTTATAGTATATGTATATAGTATATAACTATAGCAAATATACTGATAATTTAGTAAATATACTTGCAGGTATATTTGACACAAATTGATATACAGGTACAAAAGATACAGATAAGGATTCACAGCAATATTACTTGTGATTGCCAAAGTATGAAAATAATCTAAGCATTCATCAGCAGAAACTGATGGTGTGCAATCGTGTGTATTGGGAACTAAAAGAAAACACACCCGAGAGAGAGAGAGAGAGAGAGAGAGAGAGAGAGAGAGAGAGAGAGAGAGCATTGTATTTTTGAATAAAACACCTCAAGGACTCAAATGTGTCCATATTCTTTGATTCTGCTTATACAGTGCTCCCACACCAGCAGGGCAGATCCATGAGGTTAGAAATCAAGAAATCAAGATGATCATTGTCTTGGAACAGCCCCAAAGGGATGGTTTTGGATGCTGATAATGTTAGATATTTTGCTATTGTGGAAAGCATGTGATTTTATTATAGCTCCCTGAACTATAATAATCTTTTTTTTTTGTTTTGTTTTTTTGAGACAGGGTTTCCCTGCATAACAGTCCTAGCTGTCCTGGATCTAGCTCTTGTAGACCAGGCTGGCCTCGAACTCACAGGGATTCACCTGCCTCTGCCTCCCAAGTGCTGGGATTAAAGGCGTGCGCCACCACGGCCTGGCTGAATTGTACTCTTATCTGTGCTTTTCTGAATGTTTTCTAGAATCTAATAAAATTTTAAAGAAATAAATATAAACAACATATTAAATGACACGAATATATAACAGTATATTCATATATTATAGAGATATTAAATGTAAATAAATAAAAACTGTAGCTGAAATATTTCTGGTTGTCTTTAGTTTTGTGTGTATACCTGCGAATATACATTAGAGCATACCTGTATATATACATGAGAGTACACGTGTGCACACACATGAGAGTGCATCTGTGCATTTACATGGGAGGACACCTGTGCACAAACACCTGCACATGTACAAGGGAGTGCACATACATGAGAGTGCACCTGTGTATATGCCTAAGAGTACACCTGTGCATTTACATGGGAATACACATGTGAACATACATGAGAGTACATGTGTGCATATACATGAGAGCACACACACATATATTTATATCTATATCTATATCTATGTCTTTATCTATCTATCTATATATATATCTGAGAGTACACATGTACATACACATGGAGGTACACATGTGAACATACATGAGAGTACATGTGTGCACATACATGAGAGTACACCTGTGCATATACATGGGAGTACACATGTGAACACACATGAGAGTACATGTGTATATATATGAGAGTACACATGTACATACACATGGGAGTACACATGCACTTAGAAGTCCAAGATCAGCTTCAAGTGTCTTTCTTCCATCACTCACCCGGTTTTTTGAGTGTTTCTCACTGAACCTGAAAATCATTGATTTAGCTAGTCTGGCTGGTCACTGAGCTTCGGGGTCCTTCTGTCTCCCTCAGCACTGGGTTATAGTTGTGTGACATCATGCCCAGCATTTAGAATGGGTTCTGGGGATTTGAATTCAGGCCCTCATTCTTGTGGCTATCAACCTACTGGGTGAATCATCTCTTCAGCCCCTCTTCTTTTCCCTTTCTCTTTCTGTCTTTTTTAAAAAAATCTACTTTAGTCTTGGTCTGCATTGGATAAATGTAAGACTGGGAATAAGGTAGCCATCATGAAGAGGGTTGCATTGGGCCTGGAGTCAGACAGATGCATATTTGTGTATGTATGAATGACCACGAGCAAGCACTAAACATGATTGATGATTTTATACATCATATTCTAGCCACAAGGGTCAAATAGCTTTTCTTAGGAAGGAGAAGAAAGTGCTGGAAGTGCTATTTTAAGAAGTGGATGTGTGTACATATCTCAACATATGCTACCTTCTGTCATATTAGTTAGAATTAACTTAGGGATAGTCACGTTCCTGGTAGTAAGTGCCAAACCTGTATACAGAAGTAACATTATTTTATATTTCCTTCTGTCTTCACGGTTAACCCTCTACCCCATTACAGTAGATTAATTATTACTTATGGGGACCACGGCGAGAAGACAATAAGTGCCGTATGATATGGAAACGGACTAGAAGTAAATGAGAAAAAATGTTCTAGAAAATATATAAAGAGAATTATACCGTCAACCTGTTATTCGTTTTAAAATCTCTTATTAAACCCACACACAAGGTATTTTATTAGTCCAATGAAAACTCTCCATGTCAAAGCAATCGCCAGTCTTATAGTCAGTGGTAATGAGCACACCAGCAATGACAAGGTACAAGGAGTAAATATTGACCGCCTTGTACGTTTACAATGGAGTTTTTAATTTAAGAAGACTTCCTAAAACAGATACGAGTATTGAGAAGTACCAAGTTATTTTCTGTTTCGTGATACAACCGCCTTTCTAGAGACTCAATACAACGAAGCAGAAATAAATCGAAATAAAAGATTAAAACAAATTAGTCTTTCCCCTCCTGTTCACATCTAATGTTGCCTTTAGAATCCATCCAAGTCCTCGAACCCAGTGGCGAGGAGGATGCAGCTCACACTCTGGGGCCACAGGGAACAGCCTCATATTGCCAGTCACTGGATTTATGAATTTATTTACCCATCACTCAAACGATGCTCATATATCTGCCACCATGCCCCCAGCCCCTCCCTCCAAAAGCAACCAGTGTCCTGAGTTTGCTGTTTGTCTGTCCATACCCTTCTATGCAGCTATAGGAGCACACTCCAATACTCAGACTCTGAAGCCAAACACTGTGAAGCCAGAGAGCCTCAGCCACACTTGCAATCCAGTGCACACGGGGGTGCTCACCACACCGAGTGCCTGTTCCCCTCTCCTTCCATAGTACAGGAGTCTTAGCCCTGTTCATGGCTACTCACTTAAAAGCTTTATTTCACCATCTTCCTTGCAGATAGATGTGTAACATGAGGTCCTGCTTGTTGGGGGTTTCTGTCCTGCCCAGTTCCCACAGCCGGTAAATCCCAAAGAAAATCACACAGAAGTCTACATAAGTTATAAACTGATTGACCCATTAGCTCGGGCTTCATATTAGCTCTTATAACTTATATTAATTACCCCATTATTCTTATCTATGTAGCCACGTGGCTCAGTACCTTTTCCAGCAGGGCAGGTCACATCCTGCTTCTTCGGTGTCTGGACAGGACTACGGAAAGAGCTTCCTTCTTCCCAGAATACTCCTGTTCTCATAGCCCTGCCTCTACTTCCTGTCTGGCTGTTCCACCTATACTTCCTGCCTGGCTACTGGCCAATCAGCGTTTATTTAAAACATAGTTGACAGAATACAGATTTGTCCCGCACCATAGATGTGACCATACAACAAAGCCTTGGAATTTAAACCAGCAATACACAACGTTTGCTCATGCTCTTCCCACACTCCCTGAACATGTCAGGAACAGGCAAACAGTGGTATCAGTTTGCTCCTGGGTTTCGGGGATATCATGGTAGATTTTGAGGTGGAAATTTTACACTAAAGATTCACCAAAGCAGCATAAATCCCTGTACCATCTACCTATCTCTAATCTCATGTAAAGGAGAAGTATTCTTTATCCTAATTAAACCACTGTATACATGCTCTACTGGGCTACCTGAAAAATGTTGAACAACTTTGAAATGCTCACGGCTCAGCTTGGAAGTGAAGTGATTACAACATGACATTTGACATGAGCCATGAATTTGAGAACACAAAGCAGATGACGCCACTGAGGGACAACAAGGGGAGTGAGTGTCGCGCTTCATCTGGGATCCGAAGCAGGCACGGACTGAGAAGCACCAGTTCTCAAAGTACCTCTTCTCCGGGCTTCCACGGCAACATCCTCCCAAGTGTCCTCCTGCTTCCTGGCTGATTATTTTTGGTTTCTTCTTCTGTGCCAACTGACGAATGCTGACCTTCCTCAAGCTCTCTTAGTACAGTCTCTCTAAATGCTTCTCTTCACAGATGTGAATGGCGCCTCAGCACCAGTGACGGCCAAGGCTAGCCCTCTCTTCTGCGCTCTGGACTCACGGGTTCATTTCCTTCTTCCCTGCTCCACCTGCATTTCAAACTGCTTATGTCAATTGTGCGTTCTCTCACAGTAAAGGTTATCATCATCTACGCAGTCGTTCCAGCCAGAAACTTGAGTCATACCTGACAGCTCCCACACCCGGCTTGTCACCAAGCCTGTCCATGGACTCCTGAGACACTAGGTCTCAGATCCAACGTCTTCTCTCCATCCCTGTGCTAGCTCTGTAGACCACGAGTCTCTAAACCCCTCTCTATTCCTCCACTACACTGTAGACCACGAGTCTATGAACTCCCTCCATCCTTCCACTCGCTCTGCAGACCATGCCTCTGTGGACCTCTCTCCTTACCACTGGATACTTTCTAATTGTATCGCAGTCGGGGAGCACCCTGCCCGCAGCAACAGCAGCTATGTGAGCTCCTCAGCAGCACACCCCGCCTCCTAAGCATCTTTTACCAGATTGATTTGAATTAAAAACTTTCCAATGTTTAGTGGGAGGCATTCATGTCTGCTCATTCCAGCCACTGCCTTACCCCCCCCCCCCCACTCATCTCTGCAGTCTATTTCTCATGTGACCCCGGCTCTTTTCACTTCCAGTCTGTTTTTTTTTTTTCTATGAAGAAAGGTCTTTGCAGAACTCTTCCTGATCACCTCTGTCTTTGTTTCAGATCTCAACCTAATGTCACTTCCTCATGACGGCTTTCTTTTTCCTCGAATCCAGATTATATCCCTCTGTTTTCTCCTGGGTAGCTCCAGCTTGATTGTTTTTCTAACTGTTGGTGACTTCTGGTTGATTCTTAAAATTCATTCTCCCTCTCTTGGGTCTCAGTAGCTTTCTCTTAGGCACCCAGTCACTCCGATAAAGCTGGTTTGTCTTTAGCTCCAAGATGTGGCCATGTGCCTGAATCCCAGCCAACGGGAAATGAATGAGCACAACGGAACACATCAGGAGTTTCCCATTAAGGGATGGGAATTACAGTCTTTATACTCCATGGGTTGGAAATGTGATCCTAAAGGCCAGAGATGGAAATTTAGGTTTGTTATGGGGATTGGAGGATGGCATTGGGAGCAGTTCCTCTATAGGAGAAAACTACTCAAACCTATTTAACTAATAGATTTTATAGATGTTTGTTACAGTAGAGAAGGTCGTTGATGGGTTTTAAGAGGACCAGAGTCTCATGGTAGCATAGGCAAAGCCAAGGGTGCCCTGTTGGTGGTATGCAACCTCTAGGGGCTATAGCCCTGAAGGACAAAGGTTTTTAAGTACCTTTTGCTTGCAAAATAGAATGGTCACTACCAAGAGAACACAACCAGCCTACAAAATCCGAGGAAATAAAACATAAATGAGGTATATGCAAAGGGGTGAGACCAGAGAGGAAGAGGAAGACCCAAGGCTTGTTAGTGACAGGCCTTGGAGGAGGAGAGCCGTGAGAGGGTGGGTGGGTGGGAAGAGGAGCAAGAGAACAAGGAGGGAAAGACATCAGGGGCCAGTCACCCAGCTACACAGCAGCCACAAAGAAAGAAGGAAAGTAAGATATACAGAAATAGAGAAAGATACAAGTCCAGGGAAATAAGCTCCACTGGAAGCAGAAGCCAAGAGCAAACCCAGCCCCGGGAGCTAACCCAGTCCTGGCACTGGCTTTCCGCCAGGAGATTTAAACATTTGGTTTTCCCGAGTCTTTCTGGGGAATGGTCTGTGGGTCAGCCGAACTGGTTATGTGTTGTATGAGGCTAATTTCTCACACCCCACAGACTGGTTACCCCACAGGAGGTAAGAACGTCTGTGTGACAGGGTTTGCAGAGGCACATCACTTTTGCTTCACGCATTTTGTGGTTTTTAATTGATTTTATTTATCTTACTAAATGATTAAGAATATTATTATGTTTATATATAAATACATATTCATATATTAATATATGTTATCTAAAAATTAAGAAATTTAAATATGACCCAGGAGACACACCGTAAAAACTGGTAAAAAAAAAAAAAAAAAAAAAAGCATTGTGGCTGCCAGGAAAAACAAAAACCAAACTTCTGCTCTTACAAGGCCGATTCAACAGTACTTTCTCCGGTGGAGGCCCTCAAGACTCATCCTACTGAAAGGGAGATGGCGGCTTTCCTTTCAGGGCGGCTGGATTTCACTCTTCAGTCTGGGGCTGCTCTTGTGGATCCGGCACACGCCCTTTCTCCTTTCTACTCCCTGCCTTTCTGTTCACACAACAGAGGACCGGCTGCAGTCAGATCTGTGGCCAGGGTGCTTGCCTGCTTACCTTCTTGCTCTCTCTCTCTTCCTCCCTCCCTACCCCCTTCCCTTCCTGTCTTCCTAGTTGCTTCTTTAATGGCTGGACAGATCAGGAGACTGATAAGTCTCACGTGACAGTCCACCTGGGTACCTGATGGTATCCACTTCCACATAGTGCCCAGGGGCCCAGGTGTCTCCAGGCCACATGAGAGCAGATCTGCTGTACCGAGTCCCATAAACACCTTATTATCATCTTATAATTTTCCTCTGAAACCCTAGCAGGCACCACCTTCGTTAAACTTCCGTGTCTCAGCGTTTCAAGTGGTTTTACCATGAGGCTGGTGTGCTGACCATAGGAGCTGTCCCTGGACAATGGAGCCAGGGCGGGCATCCAGCAACCGTGTATTTATAGTTTTTCCTAAAGAGGACTCCACATTTGAAGCACCAGGGCCTATGAAAATCTCTTCAGCCACATCTCAGGACCACAGAGCCTGGATTTTCTTCCTCTTGTTAGTAATTTTGAATCCAGTTATGTTAACTTTTTTAGCCTCATTTTGTTGTTTAACATCAGATTAACATGGCTTACATCTATAGGATTAGATGGTATGTGAACATTGCTTCACATATAAGAAATCAACGTTTCTAAATGTGAGCTGCCATCAGTACTGGCTTTGTGTGAGCAGGCTCTGGAATGTTCTAAACCCCATCACAGGCAGGCATATACACCTACCAAATGAAACCTGTATACAACCCGTTCTACTAGCTTCCCGTGTTTAACCAATGATACAACTTAATTCTGAGCGTGACACCTGCGGTTAGGTCACCTCTTCAGCAAGGTGCCACGTGTTCAGCTGCTGGCAAAGGGTGCCTTAGCTGTGCCCGGGTTCCAGGAGCTCTTGGAGCCTCACCTGCCTTCCTTCCCAACCCTTCTCTGCAGGGTCAGCAGAGGACAGTCCACCTAGGCTGTGCCTAGACCCAGGGACCATGCATCTCATCGGTGGTGATAGCTTTGAGTGGGGCCCCTATTAAATGCTTGCGAACTGACAGCCGTCACCATTCCTAGGCCATGTGGTCATGTACTTTGGGCCTCAAGTCCCCTCCAACACCCCGTGCCGATCCAATGATTGGGGAGCAGAACGCGGCTCAGCAGGAGCTGTTGGGTGTGGTGGGATGGGGATGGAGAGGGATGGGACATCGCCCACTTTCCTCTTTCCCCCTTCGGGGACGTGCCACCTTAGCGGGCTGGATCCTGGGTCCCTCAGGGCGGCCCCAGAGGGCGGGAGGCCGGGGAGGAGGCGGCCGACGCATCCGCCGCCGCAGGAGGCGGAGCGCTGCACCTGGCGCCCGGTCCTCCAGCTCAGCCCTGAAACGGGTCCAGCCGGTCGTGAGCGAAGGCAGCGGCGGCGGCGAGGCCGGGCCCTGGACCCGAGCGGGAGGAGGAGCGGACAGAAGGTCGCGCGGCGGCTGCGCCAGGCCACCGCCGTCGCTCGCCCCACCTGACTCGCATCCAGCCGCCGCGCCTGCCCGCCCGCCCGCCGCCGCTGCAGCCCCGGGACAGGAGCGAGCCGCCCGACCGACATGCTGCGCTCTGGCCCGCCCGCCGCCGCCCCGGAGCCCCGAGCCGCCGCCCCGCACCCCGGGGACAGGGCTCCCCGCGCCCCGCGCAGCTGAGCGCCGCCAGGTGAGTGGGCCGGCGCCACCCGGGCTCCCGAGCCTCTGCCGTGCACCTGCTGTGGGGTGGGCGCCGCCCGGCTCCCGAGCCTCCGCCCGCTGCCCGGGCGCCGCCTGTCATCCTCGGGGTGCAGGGCAGCGGCGCGGCGTCCCCCGCGCTGGCAGCACTTCCGCAAACGTAATTGGAGTCAGGAAAACAAAGGCGCTGCCCGGGAGCCCTTGCCCGCCGCCCCAGCTGCTGCAGAAGGTGGGGGCGCGGGTGGGCCTCTCGGGTCCCCAGGCTCGTCTCAGCCCGGCCCCACTGTCGCCCTGAAGGTAAACATCCCCAGGAGAGGGGGGAGGCGACAGCGTCCCCACGGCCGGTGACAGGGACCTGGCCCCTGAGTGGCAGGCAGGAGGAAACTGACATTGTCTGCCTCCCACGGGAACAGACACCTCTTCCCGGGGCTGCTACCTTCCTAGGAGAAATGCCCGCGTTGTGCGTGCTGCCTATTTTAGGCTTGGGCATAAGTCCCTTCCTAAACGGAGGTTACCTGGTACATTTCCGTCTTAGGAGGGTGAAGAATTCAGATGTGGCCCCTCCCCCTCTCTATACCCCATCTACGTGGTCTTGCCCGTGGGTTGTTACCCTTGAGTCTGACTCGCTGTGCATTTTGCTTTTCCCACATGCCTGAAAAACCACAACCATTTCCTTTCATCCTAAAACATTTAATAATACTTCTACATCCACCGGAACATACCTGCCTATCCGTCGTAGAAATAACCTTGCCTGGAGTTGAAGTTCAACTCCCAACTGGTGTCTACATAGTTTTGTGTTCTTGGGTTGTTACATCATTCCGGGCCGCAGGTTTCTCCCATGTAGAAAGAAGATGGATGGATAGTGTAGCAGCCGCATTTCCTTTTACTTTTCTGAAAGTTCACGATGTTATAGTGTGATGTTAGATGTGGTTGGAAGCAGGTAGCCTCCAGTTTATGTGTGAAAGGAGGGGAACATTTGGCAGGTCCGTGTACTGCGCAGAACATCGCTTCCTTCAGCTGCGCAGAACATCGCTTCCTTCAGAGCCTTCGCTAGCCAGCTAAAGGCGTATGCATTATTGATGGTCTTGTGAAGAAAGCCGGGAGGATAGGATCCTCTGCCTTGGGAGGCTTGGCTCTGACACTCAAAGCTGCTTGTCGTTAGTATCTGTGGAAGATTTCTCAGTTAGTGATGAGGAAGGGCGAATGGCCCTTTTCACAGGTTACTTAGGAAAAAGTTGAAACATTGTTAATGAGCTCAGTGTAAGACACACTTGGGGAGTGAAGAGAGTCTTATTTCTATAATGAATTAAAACTATTAAGTATTTTACAGTTACTTATTTCCCAGGCCGTCTCTCTATAAAGGTAAATATAAAACAAGAAGGCTGATTAAAACAGAGACTAAACAGGACCAAATAGCACATGTTTGGTGGTGTGGATATTGAATCACCAACTCTGTCCACCATACACACAGACACACATACACACATAGACACACACACACTCATATATATATATATATATATATATTCTGCATTATCAATAGTTATTCTTTTAAAAGCTACCACCCTGAAGAGTTAATTTCCAAATCTCTGTACTGGTGTCTGATCCCTAATTTTTATGCACCATGAAAGGGAAGCTCAGAGAAGTTATGCAACTTAGACCAACCACATACTCAATAAGAGGTGGAGTTAGATTTGGCCCGTGCTTCTGGCCCCAAAGCATAGGAAATTTCCACATGGTGTCCCTCCCTGATCAGGATCTACTAAGTGTCACCATCTACCTAGATGCTTTCCTTTGCTTCTTGTCTTTCAACACACGTGTATTAAGCATGGTACCATTTACCCATACAGAACAATCTATGTATTGATAACGGATATAAATTAGTAACTTTATAGCGTTTTCCCCATTTATTCCTACCGCTTTTGAATTAATTACAGGAAGTGGTAAACCTTATTGCCAAAGATGAATTGAGTATTAGATCAATAGGTTCTTAAAGTTTAGTTCTGATCTTCAGCAAAACTTTAGAGCTCATCCAGCAGGGAAATCGAGAAATGCGACGCCTGCGTCTGCTAGCTGCACTGGTGTGTTGGCGTAAGAAAACTGGAAGCATATCAAGTGAAAAGGCAGATTGCAGACCAGATTTATATTAATTTACTGAAACATCAGTATTGGTATATATGGGATTCCTTGTCCTCAAACTGTTGAGTGTAGT
Source organism: Arvicola amphibius (assembly GCF_903992535.2). Classification (NCBI taxonomy): domain Eukaryota; kingdom Metazoa; phylum Chordata; class Mammalia; order Rodentia; family Cricetidae; genus Arvicola; species Arvicola amphibius. The sequence goes on from NC_052064.1 coordinate 24,045,823, forward strand.
TACCTTAAAGTGGCGGGGGTAGAGATATAGTGGTACTTTTTCTTTTGACCTTAGGAAGTGAAATATGGGGTAACAATTGGGAAAAGCACACGTTCTTTTGTTATATAAACAAAAAGGGGGAAAGAAGAAGGGAAATAATTCACTTAAGAGAAGACTGGATGCATCTAACCGCAGACTGGATGCATCTAACCGTCACATACAGTGGTTTTAGGAAAGAAAGATGATGTCAGGGGCAGAGATGTTCTGAGGGTGGCCAACTGCCCCTTCCCAACATTGGCTGTGGCATAGTCTACAGCTTGCTGGCTTTCGTGCAAGGAGAATGCTTTGGTGCATCACACTGGCATGTCAGAATTCCTTTCTGCCAGGTCTTGCTTGTGACTACAATTTTGTTTTCTCTCTTGGTGGAGTGAATAGGTTGATGGGAAGTGTCAGCTTGCCTGCTGTGTCACCTCAGGAAAGTATGGCATGAGAGAGGCCCTCATAAAGTGCCGTTTCAGGAACAGCAAGTCACCGTCCAGTTTAGCCTGACGCACGCTGTGTATTTGCTAACACTAATGCAGCCCCACAATTCTCCCTGCTCTTGTATTAACTAGTGTGTAGAATTCTGAAAAGCCAAAGCATTTTCCTGCTCAGAATTAGAAATCCAAAGCAAGACACATTCACTCTTCAGATACAAGAAGACATATCACTCTCTCGCGTTTTCTGTGTGAAGAGGATCTGAATGATCTTGGTTCGTTAGGATGCAATGTTGCTATAATGCAGTCTGGCAGAGGAGTTCCTTGTAAAATTGCTTTGTACAGGAGCTGTGCTGGCTGTTTTAGGCATCATGTAGCATTTCATTTCAGGTTTTCATTGTGTTTCAGGCAGAAAGAAGTCTGCCAGATGTCGGGGTGACCAAGCGCAAAGAACCACCCTGGTTAAGGCCAGTTTGGGTAAAACTTTCTTCCTTAGGTGGACCGTTCATGGCATTTCCTCGGGCACAGTACTTTTAGGTTGCAATGTGAACTTGGGGCAGTAAACACGCCCCAGGGGCTCCACCTGGGACATTCCCTTTGGGTTTGTAACTCCTCCATGTTTTGTTACCCAGAGTTGGCTGTCTGGGTATTCAGTGTCCTGGCCTTCAGTGTGTGAATATGGCTTTTGTGCATCTTGCCCGTTTCCTTGACTCCTGACTAGCAGGTTATCAGATATTTAGACTCATTGATGCTCTGCCCTTTCTTTGGGGCTGATTGGGTCTCTGTATCTGAAAGATGTGCATTATTTTGGAAAATGGCATAGTCTCAATCCATTCCACTTTTGGAAACTAGCAGGGTCCTTTGCTGTGGCAAATGATGTTTGATTTGTTGGTGCAAAGGCCAAAAAAAGAAAACGAAAATAAATATTTAAAATGTAGAACCCAAGCCTTGAGTTTGTGTCTGCTATAGATATTATACTTCTAGTTACTACTTTGTATCTCTAAAGTCTCTCTCTCCTAGTTACTACTTTGTATCTCTAAAGTCTCTCTCTCCTAGTTACTACTTTGTATCTCTAAAGTCTCTCTCTCTCTCTCTCTCTCTCTCTGTGTGTGTGTGTGTGTGTGTGTGTGTGTGTGATGTGTGTGTATGCGCGCGCGCGTGCGCACATCCCTGTCTTCGCCCAATAAGAACTAAACCTGCATAGCCTGCTGTGAGTCGTCCACAAAGCCTTCTGCTTTGGTTCAGTAAAATGTAGGCGTGGCTGAGCTGTAGGTGGTGCTGATGGAGCTAAGAGCATGTCCAGCTTTGGCAGTAAGGAAAAGAGCGCGCTGTTGCTTACAGCTGCTGGCTCTGCCACATTTTAGGATGGGGTGGGGTAGGATGAAATAATGGAGCAAAGATGGAAGATGCAATCTACTAGAAGAGCCATGTTCAGGAGATGTGAAAGGGAGTGAATTAGGATAGTTTTCTTGCCATTTCCTCTGAGTGTGTTTCAGAAGCGGGGAGAATAATTCCGGGAATATCTGTAATTAGAAAACAGGGGAATCCAACTCTGAATGGTGGAAGAAATGCATAAAAGTATTTTGAGCTGTCTGAGCTGCAGAGCGAGACAGGAGAATGGGAGGGAAGCTGGGAACCCCATGAGTCAGCTGTGGCCAGAGAGAGGCTGCTGTGGCTTTGATGGGGAGACAAACGAGAACTAGAAAGAGGAACTGTTGCTGCCTGGACTAGCCTGATTTGTGGGTGAGCCAAGCCAAGGGAAAGTGAGTGGCGAGTCTGGACTGGTTCCCTCCTGTGTGGGAAGCTTCGGTTGGGTCCCTTCAGCTCTTCATGTGTTCAGTTCAGCACCCTAGGCTGGGCCCAGGACAGAGAAGCTTTGCTCACACACAGCAAAACACAAATTCCCTACACTGAACACAGAAATCCAGAGCGAATAACGTGGCAACGCTACTGTCTATGACTCTAAAGAGTTCCCTGTTCTTGGCAAACATGGTTTGATCCTGAGGCTCAAGCACCTAGGGCTGTTGGACAGTGAGTGACTCTTCAGGTTGTCCACGGTGATGTCTGCACTGTGTTAGTGGGCAGATGTAGATGTGCCTGAACGTCGCCTTTGTTATGGGAGTTTAATGACTAGACTTCATTTTCATACTTGAAAAAAGAATATATATATACATATATATTACTATTTTCCAAGTTATGATGCTTCATATTAATGGTGTAAGATCTCCAAGTGCAAAGCCCTTGGGACGGGCCCTTTGAATGTTTTTTTTTTCAGGTGGCATAAGGCATCTCTGAGCAATAGACATCAGTTTGGCAAGTCCCTATGATTGTCTGCCATCTCTAGAATTAGGGGTACCCCGGGTGTCACTTAGATGCCTTGTGTTTAAAGCAAAGCAAATGTATTTGAAAAGTGGTAAATGTTCATTAAAGAATAATCTAGCCACTCTAAGGGGAAGCAGTCCTTTGAAGGCTGATTTCATCACCCACAGATAACCCTTATAACAGTTCCGTGTTTCTTCTTCAAGTGTCATCCTAAAATACATCTTATCTGAAGACTACAGATTTATAGATTAAAAGTGACATGGTACATAGGGTTTGTTCTGGTTTTTTTTTGTTTGTTTGTATATGTTATGCTTTGAGTTATGTTTTCCCATGATACGGATATATGATTCTAATTTTTCTTTTTCTTTTTTGTTTTTCGAGACAGGGTTTCCCTGTAGTTTCTAGAGCCTATCCTGGAACTAGCTCTTGTAGACCAGGCTGGCCTCGAACTCAGAGATCCGCCTGCCTCTGCCTCCCGAGTGCTGGATTCTAATTTTTCTTATACCCTAATTTATTCCTGCTTTCCATTGCTTACTGTGCAAACCGTTGCATTGTCTACACTGAAATTGTTGCTTTCCAGAAAATTCTACGCTTCTGTTTATGGTGAATGAGAATGCTTGCCAATCCTCATCTTCACCAGCATTTCACAAGGTACCGCTAGGATTATATATTCAAACTTCTTCTCTTTAGCACGCTAAGTAATAAGCTTTTGCTGAAGGTTATTGGATCATTAGAGTTGATAGCATGCGATCCTTCTTAGTGATCTGAACTTGAACAGCACAAGAAGCAGCTAGACAATTTTAAACGGCATGTGGAGTGTGCTCAGGGCACACACATTTCTTTTAGACTATATAAATATACTATACTTAATATATAAATAAATATATATTAATAATAATATATTATATATAAATAAGTATATATACTTAATATATAAATAAATTGACTATACTAATAATGTATTTAGTAGACTCAACTAAAAAGGATTGGTAATAAGTTCATGGGCATAGAAAAATTTAAATCTTAATATCTATAATCTGGTTAAATTATAATTTTCCGCCGGGAGGTGGTGGCGCACGCCTTTAATCCCAGCACTCGGGAGGCAGAGGCAGGCAGATCTCTGAGTTCGAGGCCAGCCTGGTCTACAAGAGCTAGTTCCAGAACAGGCTCTAGAAACTACAGGGAAACCCTGTCTCGAAAAACCAAAAAAAAAAAAAATTATAATTTTCCCAAAGGTGTATCCGAAGCAAGTGCTTCTGGTATCAAGTCTGTTCCTGTGGAGAGACGTGCTTTCTTTAACCCTTCACATTCTGATACCAGTAGCCACATGATGACACCAGCCTTTTAAAGAATAATCACTTATTAAGAATCCAGTGTAAATATACTATTAGTCTATGTCTAACATAGTTCTGTGAGTGGTTATGTGACTGTACCTGAACTTGTTTTTACTTTCTAGTGTTGATAGTTTGTGTGTGTGTATGTGTGTGTGTGTGTGTGTGTGTGTGTGTATGTGTGTATGTGTGTATGCTCTTGGATCCATATTTCTACCATATTTATATTGACTTTTTCCTTTTCTGAGAATATTGGGCCAGGAATTCCTTGTGCAACTCTGGCTGAAAGAATTCCTTTAGCTAGCTTTCCAAAGCAACCTGTCAGTCACTCAAACTGGACAGTACTTGGTCTTTTTCAAAACTTATTTTCATTTTATGTAAATTATCTCAGCGGTATAATCAACAATTATTTATTAAAGGAAAATATTCTGTAAAGCATTAAACAATTGCCTCAATTCTAACTCCTAAAAATTCCTTTTCGATTTCCATAAAAGATTTTTAAGGTCATTTTTATTTTCAGTTTACTGACAACCAAACTTATAGTCAGTCACTGGGACTGTAGTGTGAGGAGACAACTGTCAAAGGAGCGAGCGGTTAGCCCTTGACTGGGGATGGGGGTCAAGCTCATCCTCCCGGTCCTCCCCTCCCCCTCCCCCTCCCCGCCTACCAGTTCTGTTGCTAAGAGGAAATGGGAGGGGGGACTGAAGCCACCAAATTCCCTGAACTCCCCCCCACCACCAGCACCATTACCACCAGAGTGTGACACATTTGTTTAAGTCTTTCAGAGACCTCTGATCATAACAGTGGTATTTGGAGGAGGCGAGGGTCCCTGGGGCCCTGCTGAGGGGCTAAGTAGAATCCCTGCTGAGGGGCTAAGTAGAATCCCGAGTCTGGGAGCTTGCCTTGGTGAGATGCATTGCTGGCACCTTGGCATATAAAAGGGAAAGGGTTTCCCTTTAAACGCCTTTAAACACTGCGTGCTCTATCATCTTGGTCCTTTGCACTGTTAGCTGAGTAACCTAGGCACTCCTATTTGTAATGTTATTTCCTTGAGGAAATGGTTTCTAAGCGCCAGGGCAGTGGCTATTGCCACCCCTGCCTATTCGCTTGGGTGGCACAGCACAAACAATGCCATTGCCACCTGGCTGGTGATTGTGGTTGAGGAAGAGATCAATACAATTTGCTTCTCCTTTATAAAAGCCCTGGAATTCCTCTAAGTCGCTACATTGTATTTCTTATTAACAAATAAACACACAGGCTCAGCCACCCGTGATTTCTCTGGAGCCCCTATTGCATTTTTCCATCTGAGAAATGGGAAAAACAGAAATATGTTTTCTTTAAAAGGCTCTTCATCTCTCATGTGATCGTCTCTTTTCCTTTCTGCCAGGCTTGTTTTACAAGGAGACATTTATTTGAAAGAAGGTGATGAGATTCCAGCTTCAAATTTATATTCCAAATTATCCTAAGATACCTACACGCAGACTCAGCCAGACGCCTAAAATGCGTAGTCAGGGATCCGTTTGACGATCTGAAGGACGTGAACTATAATTTCTTTTTAATTGATATTTGTTTCTCCCCATAAAGCAAAAATTATGTGGCTGTTTGTTGCTCCCGTTGTCCTCTTAGCAGATGGGAGAGAACTGTTAGAGATTTAAAGCCCTTGCTTTCAGATTTGTGATGTCACAAATATGCCAGGTGCTTCTTTTTGAATGAGCAGCTATTTTTGGCCTGAAGACATGTCTTCTTCCAGTCTGTAATTCAAGGGTGTTCTCTGAGAGCTAGAACCCCATTGCCACCTTCTAGGCAGTGGATGAGGAGGCTGATGGAGCAGTCAGTGAGCATCATGGGTAAAATACCAGCCTAGTTCACAGGGAATGCCAGGTAGATCTAGAATGTCCACTTGAGAAGACTACGTTTAGAGTAACTGGGAAGTCGATAGAATATCATGGGCTAAAACTGCAGTGGCCACTCCACCACTGAATGAAAAAAATTGCTGTTTCCACGCTTAGCTTCAGTTACGCCCTAAAACCCTCTGGTTGGCTTGGGTTGGTGTTTTCATCCTCATCTTACCAAGAAGCAAAGGAGGGTTAAAGAGACTTCATCTTATCAAAGCCGGAATAGCTGGGATTCTCCTGTGCTGTTTTCTAAGCTTAATCTCCGATCACAAACCTTAAGGAACACTAAGAGCATCTATCGCCACTGGGAATAGCCAAGTGACAGACGTAAAGGACAGTATGTGACGTAGGAGGTCCCTTTCTTCTGGGTCTGTAGTCTTGTGGGTAGGGAGGAGAGCCGTGGAAAGACAGCAAGTGGGATTGCCGGTAAATCATGTATTAGCTCAGGCGTGAGAACTGCATGTGTGGAAATTAAACGGAGGAAGGTGAGAGACGGCGTCCCAGTATAAATCCGTTTCCTTGCGCTAACAACGGCTGCATCAGACACAGTTTACAAACAACCCTTAGTCCTAAAACATCCTAGCATATCCTTTAGATCCTACTCAGTCATAAGACCCTGCTGAAATAACAGTTCAGACGGTAGAATGTTTGCAAAGTCCCAGTGTGGCCTTTCTACTCCTTGCCTCACTCCAGCTGAGGCTCGCCCTTGCTCTCTGCATAGGGAAGCCCCGCATGTTCTTGCGGATCCCAGGCACAGGGCTAAGGTCTATCTCACTCTCCCGGCTTCCCCGGGGCAAAACCCTTTGTTCCCTTGTAGCGGGAGAGACTGAAACTTTGGAAAGTTAAAGCTTTCCTGGGGGCTTTGGCGGCTGTGATTTTAGTCCCTGCCCATCTCAGGCCCCGGTATCAGCATCCCTGCCCTCCTCCGGAATGAGTTCGCGCCTGTTTCAGCTTCATGGAGAAGCTCCCTCACGGGGCTTCACCTCTGGGCCTGCACCTGCCTTAGCATTTGAAGCAGTGTGTTGGGACAGGGAGTGCTCCGTGTCTCTCTCCACTGGACTGGAAAGCAGGGACTATACGACTTCCACTGTGTAAACCGTGGGCCCCAAAGTGCCTGTCCACTTGTCCATCTGCTGGTTGGTGCTCTGTGTATATCGGTTAGGTTGAGAGAAAAGAAAGGATGTCCATCTTTTCCGTCTTTAGTACTGTGTTTTGTGTTGTATTGCCCTTCAGTCTGGTATTCAAGCGTTCTGTAATCTGTCCTGGTTGGCAGCCGCACCATACTCCGTAGCCCTGCTGTAAATTCTATAAGGAACCTGGGTTTCCTTTCGGTTCCTATCCGGGAACTTTTCTCTCTCACCTTTGCCTGAGATAAGCCTTAACTATCGTTCAAGGTTCAGTCTTAGTCTCACCTCTGCCTGAGATAATCCCTGTCTTTCAAGGTTCCATTTAAGTCTCTTGTTTTCTTTCTTTTTCTCCATTTGATATGCTCCTTTGTTGTGTGTGTGTGTGTGTGCGCGCGCGCGCTTGAGTGGGTGTATACATGTGTGCATGTGTGTGTACGCATATGTATATGAGTTTGTATGTGTAATTTTATGTGTGCATGTGTGTGCACATGTGTATTGTATGTGCACATGTGTGTGCATGCGTATTGTATGTGCATATGCGTGTGTATGTAGATGTATGTGTGGATGTTCATGTGCTTATGTGTGTGTAGTCATTGAGCATGGTCCTGTATCACATGGGATATTTTATGTAAATATTACACATAATGTATTTTGACCATGCCCCCTCCGAAACCCTTGTGCCTTCCCTTCTTGCTTCTTTCCCCTGCCACATGCTACTCTCTTCCCCCTGACACTTCAGTTAATGCTTTTATGTCATATGCACGCATACAATTTTACGTATCTATATATAATGTAGGAGCCCCAAAGAGAAGACGTGGTAGTTGTCTCTCAGTGACTGACTTAATTTACGTAATATGCTTATCTCTGCTGAGCCCATTTTTCTGCAAAGGATGTAACTCCATCCTCCATTATGACCGAATACCTTTTCCTTGGGTATTAATCCCGTACGTTTTCCGTCCCTTCCTCTGGGATGGACACCTCAGTGGGTTCCACTGCTTAGCTATTGCAAACGATGCTGCAGTGCACCTTGCTGTGCGGGTGTCTCTGTGACGGCTGACCGGGAGTCCTTTGGGAGTGGTATATATAGTTAGGCCATGTGGTAGAGCTAGCTACGGTTTTATGGTGAACTTCCATACTGATTACCGCTGTAGCTGACTAGTTTATACCCCACCAGCAGTATGCATGGCTTCCCTTTTGCTCATTTCCTACCTAGCATTTGCTGTTTGTTTTTGGAGGCAGGCTGTCCTGAAACTTTGTATGCAGAGCAGACCGGCCTTGACTCACAGAAGTCTGCCTGTGTCTGCCTTCTGTGTGCTGGGGTTAAAGGTGTGTGCCACCGCCCCTTGCCTCTCTTAGTTTGTTTTCTTAATGACTGCCATGCTGGATAGGGGAAAATGGACTCATAACTGGTTTTAATTTACATGTCATCTCATCAATAAATATTTTTCATTATTTATTGGTCATACTATTTACTCTTTTCATTTGCCTGTTTATTGATCGGATTGCTGGAGTTCTTGTTTAGGATTTTGAGTTGTTTCTAGATCCAGGTTTTGGTGTCAGAACTATAATAGAGAAGACCGTCCCACGGGTAGCCTTTTACACCTCGTGCTTGTTCTGCGGTGCAGAAGCTTTGCAATTCCACAACTCCATTTACTAATTGGTGGTAGTAACTACGATCCAATCTAGAAAGTCCTCTTTTGCACCTCTAGCTTGTGCTGTTTTCCCTCCAGCAGTTAAGTTTCAGGTCCTTTGCTCCTCTTGTAGCTGATTTTCGTTTACAGCGAGGGAAGGATCCAGCTCAATTCTTGTGGGTGTAGGTATTCCGTGTGCTCAGCACTATCCTGTGTCTTTGTCAACACTCAGGTGACTGTAGTTGTGTGGATAGTCCCCGAGTCCTACATTCCATTCCATTGCTCTGCGTGTCTGGTTGTGTGTGTTCGTGTATGTGTGTTTGTGTGTACAAGTGACAGTACCATGCTGTTTTTGATATTATAATTCTGCAGTATAACAAAATTAGGTAAGTTGATGCCTCCAGGATGGTTCTTTTAGTCCAGGATTACTTTGGTTTTTGGGCATTTGTGCTTCCATCTTAGTTTTTAAGAAATCTTCCTATTTCTATGAAGAATGGCCTTGGGGTTTTTGTAGGGATTGCATTGACAGTTTACACTGCCTTACGTAGCCTTAGCGCCTTGACAATGTTAATTCTTCCAGTCCGTAATCATGAGAGGGCCTTATAGTATCTTTAGTTTCTTTCTCCAGTGTTTCAAAGTTTTCAGTTGTAAATATGGTTGTTTCCCCGATTTCTTCCTTTTATGCCTCCCTTTGTTTTTTTTTTTAATTTTATCTATTTATTATGTATACAATATTCTGACTGCATGTGTGCCTGAAGGCCGGAAGAGGGCACCAGACCTCATTACAGATGGTTGTGAGCCACCATGTGGTTGCTGGGAATTGAACTCAGGACCTTTGGAAGAGCAGGCAATGCTCTTAACCTCTGAGCCATCTCTCCAGCCTTCCTTTTAATTCTTAAAAACATTTATTTGTGGGGCTAGAGAGATGGCTCAGCAGTTAAAAACTGGGCACTATTCCAGAAGGCAAGAGTTCAAGTCCTAGCACCAACATTGGCGCTCCAATCGCAGGAGATCTGGTACTGGCTTCTGACTTTGATGTGCACTGCATGAATGTGCATCTATCCAGGCAGACACTTATACACACACAATGAAAATAAATGAAATCTTAAAACGATATTAAAAAAAAACCTGTGTGTGCTTGATGTAGGAGTGGGCCATGCATGCCATGGAATACAGTGGAGGTCAGCGGATGGCTCTTTGAAGTGGGTGGGCTCTTCTCTCTCTTTGCATGGATCCCAGGGATCAAATGTAAGCCATCAGGCCTGGAGAGAGAGCAAGCACCCTCCCCACTGAGCTGTCTCACCGCCTCCTGATGTCTTCCCTCCATGTTTGTTGTTGGTATGTAGGGAATCTGCTGGTATTTGAGTGTTGATTTTTGTCTCCTGCCACCATTTCTCAGACCTCAGAGTTTTCTGCTGGTTGTCTTTGGCATCACCGATATATAGAATCATGCAATCTGCAAGTAAGAGTATGTTGCAAATCCTTCATTTTCTTGCAAGCTCCTGTCTGAAGCGTGAACTGTTTACTCAGGTTAGGTAGTTTGTTATTGCTCATTCATTATGCAGCATGATGTTGCTTCTATTTCATTACTGTTCTCAAATGTCTCTTAACTCTTTACATTATTTAATGTTTCCCGAGTTTAAGGCTTATCTTACCTACTCCAAAACATGGGCATTCCTTTGGCACCTTATTGAATAGCTGTGCAGTGCATCTAGAAGTAGCACCCGGTAAGAGCACAGACTATCTGAAATTAGATCCATCTCTTCAGTTGGTTCTGGGTGTGTGTGAGCTGGGGCGGGCTGGCTGCTGTGCCTCGGTTTCCTTATCCACAGCAGGAAAGTGGTCACGTGTACTCTGGGAAACTGTGGTGGAGATTGAGTTAAACCTCATGAAGCCATGACAGGCGTTGTGCTGTGGTTAGCGATAGTGATGGTAACCAGACACTCTGCTGCTAATTAATGGGTGAATACATCACCCTGGCGGAGCAAGCGCAAGTTATGGATCTGTTTGTCTTCTCACAGACAGATTTTGGTCAGGGGTCTGGGAAGGACTTTCCAGGGATGCTGGGGTGGCAGGTTCTGGGAGGAGCCTCGATCCCTGTGCAGTGTTGGGCAGCTCTGGGAGCCGGGGCATAGATGCTGAGAGCCTGGATGACCCAGCTGGAAACGTGAGGATGGGCATTGTCCCTTAGCTTGACTCAGCCCTCAACGTCACATTGCCTTGGGAAGAAGAGGAAGATCCTCAAACAGCCGTTCTCTGGGCTGTGCTTCAGTGCCTTGGTAGTGTGGGCTCTCTTTCTTTTGTATTTGTTTGTCATGACGTTGGCTGAATGGGCAGTGGCTACTAAAGCAATCCTGATCTTCAAAGATCTGTGGGATCGATATTGCGTGTGTGCCTCTGAACACGGCTCTTCTGGAAAAGGCGAGGGGTTGAAGTGACTGCCCTGTGGCATAGCCTCATATGTATAAACATCAGAAATCGGAGGCTGTTTTGCTGTGCTCTCCCCTTGCCTTCTCTGGTAGCAAGAAATTGAAGAGGCCAGTGGCTGAGTTCTGCTTTCCGACTGAGGTTGCTCAAGGACATCTTGAATGGGTCTACTAGGTAGAGCTGGCTCTCAGGGTTCAGGACATAGGTGTTGCACAGCTTCTGCTAGGTTTCCAGGTGACATTGAGTCATGGTAGCAATGGCACAAGAAACAATTCTCTCCTGTGTTAACCAGGGGGTATTTACTCTCCTCCTAGACAGCTATGCCACCGCCACCCCATATACACTCTGCCATCGTGTTCATGAGCCTGGCCTTGTGAGAGTCATGCTGAATCATGCCTCTTTTATAAAGCTGATTCTACCCCCTCCCAGAGGTTTCATGCTTATAGCGTATGTTTATGGACAATATAGATTTAAGCCACCTTAATGTAAATAACAAACGAAGGAAGCTATCTATATTAGCAAGAATGATTTCACTGCCTCACATCAATAATTCAGAAATCCCTGCTGTAGGAATGACAGCGGTGTCGGAACGGTAGGAGGGCTGTGTTAGATTTTCACAGTGTGGTGTTGATTACTGGCGTTAAAGTCTCCTGGGTGAGAAAACGTTCAGCCTTCTAAGAAATAAACAAAAGTCAACCTTACACAGATGGCAGTCCTGTCCTTGAGAAGGTCTGTGTGTGATTTCCATGTATAATGTCCAGGGAAGCAGCAACGGCCAGAGCTGTCTCAGAGAGGAGTCGGATGGATCTGTGTTGGCTGACCCAGAACTCACAAGCTGCTGTCACAAAGCTCCATACATGGGCTGGCAGCAAGGTTAATTTCTCACGGTTCCAGAGGCCGGAGACTCGCAGGTCAAAGTTCCCAGTGAAGACTGCTTACTGACTTCAGTCAGCCATGTTCTTACTGTGTTCTTACCTAGCCTTTGCTCAGCAGGTGCCTTTGGGAAAGAGAAACCTGTTCTGTTGTTGGCCAGAGCTGTCCTCTCAGGAGGACCCCTGTCCTGAGGCACCACAGTGGTGGCTAGGGCTTCAGCCTGGGAACTTGGCAGGGAGGTGCCAAGAGCTGTCATCTTGGGCTCCTAATAGCACAGTGGCCCCTCACTCTGAACCTCAGGCGCTTCTAACAGTCTGCGCAGTTGTCTCATCTGTACTGCGATGGTCAGATATAATCTAATTCAAGGTCCATTGCCTCGAGCAAATCTTCATTTTATTAAAACGCGGACATTGTTCCTGGCTTGTTTCTTTGCCCTTGGTCCCGAGGTCGTCACAGGTTTCTCCATGACTGCGTTCTGTTTCCTCAAAACCCAAGTAGGACATGAAAATATTGTCTGAAAACAAATATCCTGGAAAAAAATACCTAGTGCTGCGTGGCTTCAACCCCAGCACTTCGAGGGCAGAGTCAGACAGATCCCTGTGAGTTTGAGGCTAGTCTGCTCTATATAATGAGTTCCAGGATTTCCACGACCACACTATAAGGCCCTGTCTCAATAAAATAAAATAAAATAAAATGAAATAAAATAAAAACCAATGTCCTGAATTTAAACTAAAATAGTTTATTTATATTTTAGATCAAAATTCATGTAAATATTTCTGGATGTGCCTTTCATATAGAAGAAAGTGAATGTCTCTAAATGGGACATTTACTTAGTTTTTTTGTTTTGTTTGTTGATTCTTTCTCCATTAGTTAATACTGGGGAACTAGTTAACCATGGGCTTTGCTAGTGGGAGAAGCCTTACAGAGCTTATAAGTAAAACCACTGGAATCAAGGGGAAAGAGAGACTGGGAAGTCAGTCACTAGGGCTGAAGCCTGCATCCTGCCATAGGAATTATGTCTGAGCATTGGCCCCTCATGGCCTCTCTCCAGAGGACTGGGTGCCCTCCTCTGACCTTCTTGCCAAGGTCATAGCAGTCTTTGTTGGGGGAAAGGCTGCTCATTCGTTCCCAGCTGCCCAGACCACGAAATAATTACTCAGAAACGATATTATTTGCAATACTGTTTGGCCAATAGCTTAAGTGTATTTCTAGATAGCTCTTATATTCTAAACTAACCCATCTCCATTAATCTATGAATCACCACGAGGTCGTGGCCTACTGGCGGGCTCCAGTGGAGGCTACATGGCACATGGCTTCTCTACCTACTCTCTCTCTCTCTCTCTCTCTCTCTCTCTCTCTCTATATATATATATATATATATATATATATATATATATATATATATATATATATATACACATATACAGGACTTCCCTCCACAAAGGGCAATTACCTAAAGACAACTGAAATCTGATTAGAAGCCGAGCAATGAAATATTTTTATACAAGTTTGAAGAAATATGTTTGGTCGGTGACAGAGGTAGTTTACTTAACATCTCTTGAAAGCCTGTTACTTGTAATTTATCCATAATAGTATAAGCACTGTACCCATGGATGGGGTTATATTTTGACACGTATGTATATTTTTAAATTTTTGGATCAAAGAAAGCATTTCATCGGGTTTATGGCTCTAGAGGAGGCTCCCTCCATCCATGGGAGTGGAGCAAAGGCATGGATGGAGGTGGGAACAGCTCAGAGTGTGCATCTCCAGCCACGAGCAGGAGGCAGAGAACACAATGAGAAGGACACACAAACCTCAAGCCCAGTGACACACCTCCTCCAGCAAAGCCATTCCTACCTCCCAATCTTTCCCAAACAGGTCCAACTCGGGACCAAGTATTCAAATCGATGAGCCTATGGGGCCATTTTCCTTCAAACCACATTCGTTCTGTAGGTGACAGAGTAAAAAGAGGCCACTCGCTCTGCCGGGCAGGACCTCTGATGCAATTCCAGGCGTCACTTCTTGTTCCCTCTGCTTCTAAAGTTATAGCTCTTCAGTCTATCTGTGTGGATACCCTAAGCGGTTTCCTGTGTTTTAGATGTTTTGTAATGATTTTTATCTTTTCAAATGGTTATCATTTTTTTTAAGGTGGAAACATTTGGTATACTGTCTTACTGCCTTTTTATTCTCTGAATGGAAAATCCATTTTTTTAATCCTTTAAAAGATTTTTATCCTTTAAAAGAAAGCTGCGTTTTCTTTTGAAGTTTTAGAAGTGAACATATACAAGATTGCTTGTCTTGTGTTTTTAAAGTAGATAGCCATAAAAACCCAAAAAAACTGCTTGGACTTTTGTTTCCTTTCTGGATTCTCCTCTGAGACATAACATTTTATTTTTTCCATGTTTTAGGTGATTCTTTGGGTGCTCTGACTTCTGGGCCTTTGACTGTAGGTGAGTCTCCCACTGAGGAAGGTGTGGAGCCTTGCTGTCTGCGACTTCCTGCTCTCCCAAGGAGCTATTCTAATGCTGTCTGTGTTAGTGTGACTGGTCACCCGAGACACGTAGTGAACTGTGGTTATTCCCCAGTGCCATGCAGCCTTTGTTTGTTTGTTAGTTAGTTTGTTTTCTGTACTTCTTACCAGCTTATCCATAGACTCTCTCCTACATATCTCTTAGGACCTGCCGAGCTGTATTGGCGTCCTTTCGACCAGCAGATTTGCCCACGTAACCTCCCACCTATCTTGATTGACTCTTGGTCCTAGGGCGTCTTGTCACCTTCGTCCCTGTGTTTCTGTTGCCTTCCTCTCATACGAGATCAATTATTTCCTGTATCCCATGCCCTGCCTGCTCTCTCTTGATTACTCTCCTTGGAATGGCAGATCACAGCCCAAGAAAGGGATGGTGCGAGATTAATTTTGGGGGGATATTACATATGTCAGTTCATTTTATTTCATCACTGTCGTGTGCCCCTTAACCCTCCAGAGCTTAGGTTGTGGCTGCTGAGTGTACCTGTGCACATTTCTGTGCGCGTGTTTGTTTACTGTCAGTTGAAGGGGGGGTTAGGGAAGGGAGCGAACCACCTCTGTTCAACCCAGCCTATTCAACCACCTGTGTGATATAACGCTCCATTTTAGGGACAACAAACATGTCTCTCCAATTTGAGCTGAGACAGCAAAACAGTTCAGGAAGGGGAGAGGGGTTAGTTGTGCTTTCCAAGTGTGACTGAAGCTGCTGAGCTGAAGAGGAGAAGATTTTTAAGAGCCAAAGAAAAATAACAGCACTGCCTTGAAGACAGTCTGTCACAGCCAGACCGTAAGAGGTCTTTATCTAAGGAAAAAGCAAAACTTTTTCTTTGGGTACTAAAGAAATTTTGGGAATGTAGCCCAGTGAAAGAGTCCTTGCCAAGCATGCGCAAGGCCCCAGATTCTGTCCCCAGCACCACAAAAGGGCGGGGGGGGGGGGCAGGCAAGACCCAGAAATGAGCTCTTTCGCTCAGGCTTATAAAGCCTGCAGGATTGGCAAGTGTATGGTTCTTCATGCTGCCAGGAAGAGCCATAGTCACTGATGGGACAAGGTGTGTCTTGATAACAATACCAGAAAACCCATTTGGGTACATCCCCGAAGGCCAGCGGTTTTGGAGGTGTTTCTCCTGCAAAGGGACCTGTGATGGGAAAAGCAGGGTTTGGGGTTAAACTGTTCTGTCAGGGAGTCCAGCACTGCTTGCAATGATGTACCTTTAATTCAGAGTTCCAGCCCAGTCTACAGAGCAAGTTCTACCTAGCGAGATGCTGTCTTTAAAAAAAAAAAAAAGTTTCTATTGTCTATCTGGGAGCTTTGTAGAGAGCTAAAGCTGTTTACATTCACCCAATTCTGGAATTTTTTTTTTATGAATGTCAATTTATATTGGGAAAAAAGGTAGGAGCATCGCTTGGGGCGGCGAGTGGAGGTGATGTTTCTCGCTGCCGGAGAAAGTTAAGGGACATGAAATAACGGCAATGAGCGCCCCTTTTAGCACCAGACTGTGCAACTGGAGGGCACCAAGTTTAGTGTGAGCCCAGTCTTTTGACTTCTTAATGATTTCTGTAATAAAAATAACAGAAAACTATGGGATGTGGCATGGTTCCTATAAACTTCTACCATTGACATATTGCTAATCTTTCATGTAAAAAAAAACCACCCTTCTCTTTTGATTTATTATGTAACATGTGGTATTTGACATTCTGGTGGTGGAAGTGTCCAAGATTTGGACACCGTAGCATGACCTGGTTATTAACACATGTGCTGGGCTACATTCATGGCTATCCAGAAACACATGTAGCCCATAGGCTGCAGGTTGTATACTCCCAGGATTGTATGACATTATGGGTACTGACCCTATAAGGTAGGGTTCAAATCCAGGCTCTGCCACTTCTTAGTTAACCTTTCCGGCCTCATTTTTCTCATCTGTAAAGTGGACAAAGCAGTAGGCATGTTGTAATGAGTGTGAATTAACACACGTAAAAGTCTTTAAATGTTACCTGGTGTAGTAAGAGCTCAATAATTTTTTTTTTCTTTTGCAAACTACTAGAAGGTTGGAACTACATCTATTCCTATATGTATGTCTTGCAGGGGACCAAACCCAAGGTCTCACATACAGTAGTCAAATGCTTTATCGTGGAGCTATACAGAAGCCCTCAATAGACGCTCCCTGTTTCAGGTTCTACTCTCTTAAACTCAATCCCTGCATGATACTGGAGAGCATTGTGTGCAATGTAGGTGTTGGCAAGGCTGCTTCCATCCCGGATGCCTTGCCAGCAACCAGCTCCAAACAGTGCCCACAAGAGTACTTCATTTTTGAAAGAGACTTATGTTATCTTTATTTATGTGTATGTGTGTCTCTCCAGTGTGCGCACATCTGGCTATATATGTAGATGTATGTATGTGCTTGTGTGTGTGGAGGCCAGAAGAGGGTGTCAGAGTCCTGGAGCTGGAGTTACAGATAGTTGGAAGGGTTGTGAGTCACGTGACCCAGGTGATGAAAACTGAGCCTGGGTCCTCTCTGAGAACAGAAAATGCGTTTAAGTACTGAGCCATTTCTCGGTTCTCATATTTAATTTTTTAAAGCAGTTTTCTTGGCCAGCATGATAGGTGATAAGAACTTTCTCCACAGTTGGGATTTCCTCATTTCTAGGCAAGGGGATGCTCTAATGATTTCCCCCTCACTAAATGTCTTCCATTTCGATTTACAGGTCACCGTGGGTCAGGATTCCGGAGGTCTCAGACCCTGATGGGAGTGGTAAGCCATGGCTGCAGATGATAAAGTTGCTATCCTAACTGACGACGAAGAGGAGCAGAAGAGGAAGTATGTCCTTGCTGATCCTTTCAATGGCATCTGTAGGGAAACAGAGCCACCTTCCAATGAGACGCCCTCCTCCACAGAGACTTCCGCCATTGCGGAGGAGGAAATAGACTGGATCGAGAAACACTGTGTGAAGATAAACAATGACCTCCTCATTTCCAAGGTGTTCTATTTTTTCTTTTACTCCGCCTATGGCTCTCTGTACCCACTCCTGCCCGTGTATTATAAACAGCTGGGAATGTCGCCCAGCCAGAGCGGACTGTTGGTGGGTATTCGATACTTCATTGAATTCTGCAGCGCCCCCTTTTGGGGCGTAGTTGCGGATCGTTTCAGAAAGGGCAAGATTGTCCTCCTCTTCTCGCTTTTGTGTTGGGTTTTATTCAACCTGGGCATTGGATTTGTCAAGCCTGCTACCTTGAGATGTATACCAAAGATTCCCCCCACAGCTCACCCCACCAACGTAAGTCACCTAGTAACCATCCTGCCAATGAATTCCTCCACCGCTGCTTTCTTTACCACAGCACCAAAATCGCGCGGGAAAAGGGACCTGCTATTGCCGTCTGAAAAAGAGCCCAATGTCTCAGACACAGCTCTCTTCTCGACGGCTTTGACCTTGACCAGTGAACCCACGCTGCAGCCCCAGACAGGGGAAGCCACCCACCATGTAACGGACTTGATTTTGAACTCCAGCACAGTGACTCCTACCCCGACAGGAAACACCACGGAGACGACCACTGCTGTTGTCTTTACCACCACCAAATCTTTACCGTCTGACCAAGTCACCCTCGTTTACGACCAGCAAGAAGTCGAGGCGATATTCTTGGTTATCTTGGTGGTTGTCATAATAGGAGAATTTTTTAGTGCCTCTTCGGTCACGATTGTAGACACAGTAACCCTCCAGTACCTGGGGAAACACCGAGATCGCTACGGGCTGCAGCGCATGTGGGGCTCCCTGGGCTGGGGCCTGGCCATGCTGTCTGTGGGCATCGGCATTGACTACACCCACATAGATGTGCTCATTGACGGCAAGGGGTGCAAGCCCCCCGAGTACCGCAACTACCAGATCGTCTTCATCGTCTTCGGAGTCCTCATGACCATGGCCCTGATCGTGGCCACGCAGTTCCGGTTCCGCTACAGCCACTTCAAAAACGGCAGCGACAGTAAAGGGAAAGAGGTGGAGATCCCACAGGTGGAGAGGGACAGCTCCACCGAGTCCTCGGAGGAGACCCCGACTGCGGCGTCCCACTCACAGGCCTTCAACTTCTGGGACTTGATCAAGCTGTTGTGCAGTGTGCAGTACGGCTCGGTGCTGTTTGTCGCCTGGTTCATGGGCTTTGGATACGGCTTTGTGTTCACCTTTCTCTACTGGCATCTGGAAGATCTGAATGGAACCACAACCCTCTTTGGGGTCTGTTCCGTCCTGAGTCACGTGTCCGAGCTGACGGCTTACTTCTTCAGCCACAAGCTTATTGAGCTGATTGGCCACATCAGGTAAGAGACTGCTTCCTATTGGCTGTTCCTCAGAGACTGGCTTTCCCATTGTTTTTCTCCTTAATACTTCCAGGGTTTATACTCTGACCGGGTCTAGGGGAGATTGGAGCTTTCTGCTGCTCCTCTTCCTTCAAATAAGAATAAAGGAAGCGAGGCATAGATTTAGCTGGATTATCCAAGAAACAAAAAGGAGGCCATAACCACCAAAAGGCATAAAGGCTACACACAGCTTCATACTAAGGGACTCCCCGGGAGTCTCAACTTGGTGAACCCTAATCTGTGGACCTCGAGTGCCTGCTCTCTGTGCCACTTACAAAGGATGACTTTAGTGGGGTAAAGTGATTGATTTTCTCCAGCCTTTTTATATTATTAAATATTTACTTGTTTCTGGATTCTGACGGCTCCCTTGGGGTACGGTATCAATGACATAGACAATAGGAGTCGGGAAAAAGGCAAGCAGAAATCTTGTTTATTGGAAGCAATGCGGAGAGCCCATTACATCCCCTCCTCCCAGCACTCAGCTGTGTTCCAACCTGTTGACATCACGTGGTTCCCCTCATTGGCGAGGCACAATCAGGACTTCTGACAGCGCCTGTTTCTAGGCTCCCCAGGCAGACTCTAGGCTGCCTCTTCTCTCAGCCTTGTAGACCTTATCTTCCTACACTTACTGACACAGAGCAAGGGAATATGGCATATAAAGAAGACAGGGGCTAGATAGGTAGCTCAGTGATAGAGCCCTCGTGACTGGGAGTCTTGATCCTTAGAACTGCCAGGAAAATAAACAAAAAAGAAAGAAAAGGAGAAAAAACCAACTGTTACACCATAGTCTTCTCATCCATGATATTACATGGGAGAGATTTTTATATATTTCCCCCAATTACCTTACATTTTGAAGTTCTGTGTGCCTCAATGACATGGATTATTTAAACATCTTCCTTTGGCCCAAAATTTTTTACATTATCCTTTTAATTAAGATAAAAATAAACCTCCTACTTTCTCTGTAGTGCAGTGTTTGCTACCATTAACATTTCTGTAAAGGCAGATTGAATAATCCCTTACATCATAGTCTTCCCTGCTCGAAAACATGGTGCGGGAGATAGTAACACTCTGCCTGTAGAGAAGCGTGACAGATCTTGTCCATAAACTACTAAGCTGACCTCACTAACAACACCTGTGTGTTGTGTGTCTGTGATAACCTTCAGATCTGCCGCTGCCATACGAAATTACAAAATATGAAAATATTGCAAAATGCAGTATCAAATATGCTGTTAAAATATGAAATCACAAAGGAGCAGACCATGGGAAGGCTTGGATAACAATGGCGTTGATTCTTTTCAAACTGAAGAAAGTGTTTTCTAGTTTAATGTTTCATAAGAATCATGCTTCCCCCTCCTCCACCCTACCCCCTAGTCCTTGTGAATATTTTTCCCTGTTTGATTTTCTCCGTGAGGTTGTGTCCTGCTCATTTCCTTTCTCACATCTTTGACCTCCCCTTGTCTCTAAAAGGCAGGCACTGTGTAGATGGCTTCCAGACCTAGCGTTCCTGTGGCTGAAGTACCACAAGCATTCATAAAGTCACTTAAATAGTGGGGATGAGGCCACCTCTGTACCTTGTGCAAGCTGTGCCTAGCACATTGCCCTTTACGAATCTGGTCTCTGAAGCCTTGGTGTGGGAGTGAGCCCTGCTGCCAAAGCATCTCTTGAAACAGCATTTTATTCCTAAGGCATGTCTAGTTAGGTGTCAACAATGAGTGGAATTTCCAGACAGAATAATTTAATCAGCCAATAACAGTTGAAAACAGTATAAAGTATACGCATATTTTAAAATAGCTATACAAGGCCCTTCTTACATCTAGAAAAATATGTCTGTCTATATGAAATATGTATTTTCTTTTTAGATTTTTCATTTGTTTATTTTCTAGTACTGGGGATTGAGCCCAGTATCCCACGCATGCTGGCTAAGCCCTCTACCACTGAGCGACACCCCTCAGGCCTTAGATACATACCTTCTGTAACAAAATTCTGGTCAGTTCGCTGTGACTTTTGGTAATTAAATGAACTTGCACTTATATTATTATATTCTAAGTAGTATTAGTAGCTACTTAGAAATCTACAGTTCACATAACGTTAACTTTGTGGTTTTAATTACTAAGAACATCTTCCTTTTCTTGCTGAACCATGTAACGAAGGAGGTGGCTCATGTGGTCTCATAGCGCTCTCCAGAGCTTTGAGGATTCCATCAGTATCGGGTCATTCCCCCCCATTTTGCTTTTAAATTCTGTCCATTAAAATATTAAAGAACCTTGAGGGATAGCTCAGTGGGTAAATGATGCATTTATTAAATTATGGTTTAACAATTAAAAACTAAGACTCAGATATCGGGGTAACAACCTGAATGATCAGAGAAGCAGCGAGAAGCAACCAGTGACCTCCGATCTCTGCTGTTCCTCCATTCAAAAGGCTGGGACCCGCTCTAAGCCCCACTCTACTACTTCCTGTCTCTCTCTCTGTCCTCAGTCCTCCAAAACCTCTATGGTTAATTTTGGTCAGCTAGCAGCTAGCTCTGCTCTCTGATTCGAAGAAAACTTTATCGTCAGAATATCATCAAAATATCACACGACAGGTAAGAGTTGCTTTCCATGCAAGCACCAGGACCTGAGTTTGAATTCCTAGAACCCACATGTAATCGGGATGTTGCTGTGTGTCTGTAATCCCAGCACTTTTACAGGGAGGTGGGAGGAGGGGCCGAGAGAAGAATTCTTGGGGGCTCCCAGGCCAGCTAGCCCGGAGTGCAGAGCATGGAAAAAAACAGAGATGCTGTCCCAAACAAGGTGGATGGTGACGCTGGGCACCTAAGGTTGTCCTCGGACCTTTCCACACATACATAGCATGCGAACATCTGCATCCGCACGCATGAGCGTTCGCACGCTCACACACATCAAACCCAGATACACAGAACACAATACTGCTGGAAACGTCCACACTGGTCCTCAGAGACAGGGCTGGTTCTGTTGGTGACAACGTAGAGAGTCCAGTCAGGTGATGATTGTCGAGATGCGGGGCTTGAAATGCGTGAGGATGACGGCTTCAGCTTCTCATTGGAGGGTCAGACATGAAAAAGCCTAGGAAATGACCTTTCAAAGAATTCTAGACTTTGTATAGAACCATAAATCTATGTTCCCGGTATGTTTCTGAGCATTTTGATCTTGTGTGTGTGTGGTCTACATATAAGTGTGTTTGCTTACAAGTGGAGACTATGTTAGTTGCCATCCACATTGGTTCTCTCTCTCTCTCTCTCTCTCTCTCTCTCTCTCTCTCTCTCTCTCTCTCTCTCTCTCTCTCTCTCTCTCTGCCTCTCCCTCCTCAGTGCTGAGAGGCGTATGCCACCATGTCAGCTCACCCTGTTTTTTAAAAAGAGGGTCCGTGTCTGACCTGGAATTCACCTGGAATTGGGCTGGCAGGCCAGAGAGGCCCTGGCATTTACCTGCATCTGTCTCCCCGTTGCTGGAATTACAAGCGGGTGCCGCCGTGCCTGTTTTTTTTTTTTTTTTTTTTTTTTTTTTCTGTGGGTTCTGGGGATGGGATGTACTTGCAGGTATTGCACCGATGACCAATCTGTCTCTCCAGTCCTCTATTGTCATAAATTATTTATAGAGTTTCATAATGAAGGAGAATTCACACAAGAACATTTTTTTTTAAAAAAAAGAAACTACTTTTGAACCACTTAGTAATTAAAAAGTTCCACAGCTGTGCACAGTGTTTCAAAAAAAAAAAAAAAAAAAAAAAAAAAACTCAACAGTCTAACACACACAGTGAGGCCCAGACTGTGACCTTGGGTTCTGCCCTCAACAGTCTAACACACACACACACACACACACACACACACAGAAGCCCAGACTGTGACCTTGGGTTCCATCCCCAACCAGACTGTGACCTTGGGTTCCATCCCCAACAGTCTAACACCCACAGTGAGGCCCAGACTGTGATCTTGGGTTCCGTCCTCCTTCAGAAGGTAGCTTTGTTGGGCAAAGAAGATGATTCTTAATATTTGCACTAAAAAGTTCTTTTCTTTTTTATTTGAAATCAGAAGACTTTGGAATTTGCTGTGAATATGTTTCTAATCCCGTGTATGTAAGGATGGCTTGCTGGAGTTGAAGCTATAAATACATCTTAAGAGAATGTTCACCTTGATGAATATTTGAACAGTGATGACCAAAGAAATCACAGTAAAATCATTGTAAATTTATAAGCCATTATTAACCCAATGTTTGGCCATCACTTAACGTTTTTCTATTTAAATTTATTTTAATTTTAAGGGACATACGAAAATCTACTCAATCATATTGCCCCCAAATTATCATATTTAAGGTCAGTACTGCCGTGCAATATTATCTAGAGGGAAGAAAATATTACCTATTGTTTTCAATGTACTATTACCTAATACTAGGTACATATCCCACAGGCTAGCCAGTCAGTTAGGGAGAGATGACACAGATAGCAAGAGAAGCTCCAAGCTCCTGCACAGAGCCAGGCAGGACAGGTAGGAAGGTGCCAGCCTGCACCTGGCTGGGGACCCTGGGAAGGACACACAGTGTACTATGCTCACTGTAGGAACAGTAGTCTAGAAGAGGCAACATGACCTCTCCATGAGTAGATCTAGGTTTGGCTGTTTGCTTCCCATCTTTTTCCTTGTTTCTACCCATCTCTGAGTGCTCCTCAACCTGATGCCTCTGATGAGCACCCGTTCCCTAGGCAACGCTTCCTGTGATGTGGGTCTTCTGTGGAGTTCAGCGAATGTGTTGGTTCTCCACCAGCAGACTCACCAAGAGAGCATCTGTAGCTCCCCATCCCCAGGCTGCACCCAGATTAGGGACATCAGACTCCAGTGTGTGTGTGCGCGCACACCTCTCCAAAGTCCCTAGAGGATTTCCCTGTGTAGCCACTGTTAAGAAATGCTGGGTGCATGGGACGCATGGGTGACAGAGAGAGGGGAAAGATCCAGGACATTTTCCTGCCTTCCCAGATGTGTAGCATGGTGGTACAACCTTTGGAGACTGCCTCTTAATCCTTCCAAGTGGTCCTCTCCTAGCCTGCAGTGTTTTTCACATATGCTGTGCTAACTGGTAGTCAGAGAGATTGCCTCCCTAGTGAGTTATTCCACTGACCCCTAGGGGCCTTTTCAACACTAGAGCTCTGCCCTCCTGTGTTAGACCTGGTCATCTGCCGTGTGGACCATTTCTGCCCTTGCTTTGCCTGGTCACGTAGGGCTGCTCACAGCAACCACGTCTTTGGGCTTCTCCATTTTCTTCTTCTACCTCTCAACCTAAATACTCGGATTCAGGCAGATTAGTGCCTGTTTCTGGGATTAGACACTGGCACGTCCAGCAGCTTCACGGTCCAGGGGAGAATGAAAGTCCAATTTCCTTCTTTTTTTGCCACCCAGAAAAGGTCTCACTGTGTGGCTGGCCCTGGCTGGCCTAGAACTCTGTCTGTACACTAGGCTGGTCTCAGACTCACAGAGACCTGCTGCCTCTGCCTCCTGAATGCTGGGATTCAAGGCGTGTGCTACCAAGCCTAACTAACTCACTTCTTACTCAAAAAGCAAGACAATGGTGAACCTTAAACAACTTCCACTTCCCTTCTAAGTTAAAGGAAAAGTTCTTTAAAACAAAAACAAACAAACAAACAAACAAAAAACACTTGTGGGCTCGCAGGATGGCTCAGCAGGTAAGAGTCTGCCACCAAGCCTGACAACTGAGGTCAAGCACCAGAACTTACATTTAGGGAGAGAATCGATTCCTGCAAATTGGCCTTTGCCCTTCACATACACAGTGCATGTGCATGTCAACCCCCAAAATTAAGAAATATGATGCATTTATTAAAATGTCTGGTCACAGCAAAATATTTGAAAAGACCTAAGTATGTTTGAAATTGTGTTGTTTTATGCTAGAGGATCAAGTGTTACTCTGTAGTATTTAAAATAATCAGTGTAATTGTACAATTTGGCTGAATAATTACCGGGGCCTTTAGAATCGCAGGTTAATTGGATGCAGATTAATTGGTGCTAAATGGGCCGAGGAGGCTGTTGCTGGTACGAGCAACGGGAATTTTCTCTGGAGGCAGATAGGGATCCTAGCGAGGTTCGAGGCAAGCAAAGTTTCTGCTTTCACGTGGGATGGCCGCTGACTTGTGTGGCCTGCAGCAAACTCTGAAGCTGGGAGCCTGCTGGGAAGTTTCTGGAAGAATCCCTGTGAGAGGCAGTAACTGTTTGGACTACAGAAGCAGCCGCTGCAGAAATCGAGAGGCATGCTTTGTGAAGGTGACTTTGACGGGCTAGGTCAGTAGGTAGGAGGTTACAGACCCGGTGTGTCCAAGTGGGCTGTGGTGGTTCTATAAAGGGAACCCCCGAAAAGGGGTAGAGTTGAGGAAAAGGTGACACCTCATGACATGACTTTAGTGTTGGAATATTCTCCAGGGCGCTGTGTAGCACAGAGCTGACTACTGTAATCTTGGACTTGCAGATCTAGGACGTTTTAAACCAGAAGCAGAGATAAGATCACTAAGCAAGTCTTCTGGGCTCACAGATGCAGTGGGCTGTGGAGAACCAATGACAGTTCTTTCCAGGACAGCATTGCGAACTTGTGGCGGCACTGAAGAGTTGGTCCGTGGCTTCTGGTGTCAGTATGTAGTGTTTGGGGGCTGTGCTGGGGACTTTAGGTAGCTTGCTTCCACATCTGGAAGGAGTTGCCCTTCAACCACTGTCTAATACCACGCTGAGAGCCAGTGGCCTGGTTCATGAAACGTCGCTTTGTAGCAAATGCTAGCACCGGCTGAGTCAGGCGGCCCCGCTCAACCGGGAGCCGCCACCTGACCCTGACAGTATTAGGCAAGTTAGAAAAATTTTCTGCCTGTTGTGTCCCCTGCTGATGGGCGTGGAGTTCGTGCCCGTCTATTGAGAACGTTTTATGAAGGCCAGATGGGACAAGATGGTTTCGCACGGCAGTGACTGGTATAGTCAAGGAGTTCAGCTAATTTTTAATAATTTATTTGCCCCTCTTCTGTTAACTTTCTCATTACTGCATGGCCCGTTGGCGCTAATCAAAATGCAGACAGTACTATAAGATCAGCAATGTGGAGTTGAAGGAATTGGCAGAGTCAAGGTGGATGGGGCTTCCCCAACAGCTTACGTCCTCCTCAAACATCTTGGTCAAATCAAAACTCTCTTTTCCTACTAATGTATGGTGGCTGTAGGTTGCCAGATGAAGTGCAATTATATTGAAATGGCAGAGAGAGCAGTGACTGGCATAGCCGTGTGTGTGTGTGTGTGTGTGTGTGTGTGTGTGTGTTTGCCTATGTTTGTGTTTGCTGGTGTGTACACACGGGCATGTAGAAGACAACGTCAGATTTCCTTCCTCAGATGCCTTCACCTTGTTGGGAAGGCAGGGTCTCTCAGTGACCTGGACCTAGGCTAGACTGGCTGGCCATGAGTCCCAGGGAGCCGCCATCTCTGGGGTACCAAGTATGTGCCATCACACCTTACGTGGGTTTGGGGGACCAAACTCAGCAAGTCCATTACCATCTGAGGGGCCTAACTGCTTAAGGGAGTCAGTTCTTTCCTTCTACCACGTGAACGTTGAGAATCAAGCTCGGGACTGGGTCGTCCCAGCACTCAGGAGGCAGAGGCAGGCGGATCTCTGTGAGTTCGAGGCCAGCCTGGTCTACAGAGCTAGTTCCAGGACAGGCTCCAAAACTACAGAAAAACCGAGTCTTGAAAAAACATAACAACAACAACAACAAAAGCTTCAAACTCAGGTCCCTCAGTCTTGTTGGCATGAGCTCTTGCCCGCAGAGCCATCTTGTTGACCCTAGGCGCCTTTTCTAAGACATTTTTCTTTTCCAGAAACAATAATACATTGTGCTGAACTTGAAGGGAACTGGAGTGGGAGGCTCTGCTGTTAGCTAATGTTAGCCAATGTTCCTCGGACCTGTGGGGACAGAACTTAGAGAGGGGTTCAAGGGCTTGCTGGGCAAGTATGAGGACTTGAGTTCAGATCCCCAGAGCCCGTACAAAGCTAGAGACGACAGCACACGTCTGTAATCTTCTACCATTGAGAGGCAGAGAAAGAGCCCCTGGGAGCCACCCAGCCTGGTGTATGCAGTGGGGGGTAGGCGCCCGGGAACCCAGCCTGGTGTAAGGATTGGGGAGTACCCAGCCTAGTGTAGGGACTGGGGTGGTACCCAGCATGGAGTATACAGCGGGGCTGGGGGGACACCCATCCTGGCATATGCACACACCCCAATACTTATTCATATAAAAATGATGTACAATTACACACAAGCACACACACACACACACACACACAAGTTCCACTATCACCATGGAGCACAAGAGTGAGTGGTGCTTCTTTAGTTCTCCCACCATTGGTA
Source organism: Arvicola amphibius (assembly GCF_903992535.2). Taxonomy (NCBI): domain Eukaryota; kingdom Metazoa; phylum Chordata; class Mammalia; order Rodentia; family Cricetidae; genus Arvicola; species Arvicola amphibius. Next base: position 24,073,139 of record NC_052064.1, read on the forward strand.
CCATGATTAGCATGATCCTAGGTGCATAACAGAGAAAGCAATTCATCTCATTCCCTGTGGTGACTTAGTGCATACGATCATATTCCTATCCCAGGGGCTCCGTTTTTAAAAAAAATCCATTTTCAGAGTGAGTTGGGGGAAAATGCTGTTTTCACTAGAATAATTCTTTTAGAGCCCTACATAGAGAAGGAGTTTATGACTTTTACCAGTTTTTCTTTAAACTTCAGATTGCAGAACTGCTATTTGAAAGTAGTCTTCTCCTTTAGAAAGGAGGTAATTGTTCACGGAGATAGAGAGCTTGTATTGAACACAATATTGTCAGGGAAAATGTTACGCTGGTCCCCACTTGTTCAAAGGACACATGCATGAGTATCTTTCAAAATGTCTTTGTAAATTCAGGTAACCCCCAACACACAAGAGCACTCTCCAGAAGGGATACCATCCCCACACGGTCTTCAGAATTCTCCCTGCCTGTGATAAGGTTGGCTTCCCCAAGACCACGCTAAGATTTAGCCTCGTCTAACTTCCTCTGGGTTGTGATCACAGAAGTGTGTGTGATCTGATCAGAGGGCCAGACTGAGGCAGAGCCCTGCTCCCTGCAGCTGAGGACCCTGTACATCTCTGGCCTCTCTGGCAGCACATTCTGCCCAACAGAAGGCAGGCCAGAAGCACCTTCCTGTTCTGAATCCTGCTGCTCCACTGGTAACCGTTCCCTCTAGTTCCGGAAACACTAGTCCATTGAAAGGTAGCTCTAATGGACAGAAACTATCTCACTTACAAAATCTGCCTAGGCAGCTCAGCAGGATCTGATATGACTTTGAAAGAAGACTTGGTAATGACAATGCCGTTTCTAAAATCGAGAGGGGGACGGGATGCATTCCACTTGTAAAGAAGCCTGTGAGCCACAGAACACTGAAGATGGAAACTCTGCAGCAGCTGGGGCTGCGTGGCCCGGACTAGGGATTGGAGGAGCGCAGGGCCCTTGATTCCTGGGGAGAGTGTGTTCCTGGCTCCTCAGCATCTGTGGCTTGTCCCTAAGGTGGAGCTTCAGTAGTAAACAATAGAGCATCATGGAAGACTGCACTGATTCTAGTCTTAAAGGAACCAGGACTTAGAAGGTCAGTGGTATAGGAAGCCAGGAATTTGGGGGTTAGGTATATGGTGACTCCCAGGACCTTGCTGGCTTACGGGGGCCACTAAGGAAGATCATGAATACACCATCAGTCCATTGGCAAAAGACCCATGCTTAAAACATAGTCCTGTTTCTGAAGAAACCAAACAGACCCCCTCCCACTGTGTGTGTGTGTGTGTGTGTGTGTGTGTGTGTGTGAGAGAGAGAGAGAGAGAGAGAGAGAGAGAGAGAGAGAGAGAGAGAGAGAGACTTATAGGCACACAAAATTAAAGGATATTTTTACTTATAAAGTATCAAAATATCATTGCAAACGGGTGGGTCTGAGACGGAATTATTAGTAGGTTAATAAAAGGAGATTGGAATGGAGCCAATCAGAGCTTCTCTAATTAGAACCCACAAAGTTAGTGACGTGGGAGCTTTAGTTTTGTTTTTACCCGAGTAGCTGGGCGAGCTTGTGAGACTGGCTCAGAACAAGGCCTTCCCCAGCGGATCTTCTTTGTTAGTTGTGCAAACTGGAGAGCTTTGAACAGAAAGTGAGAACAGCTCTTGGCTGTTCTTTGTCTCACCAAGCTCAGTTAGTGCACAGAAGATACAAGAGCCGCATTCTGTAAGGCATTCTGCACCATAGGCCTCAAAAAGGAAAGGAAAGAAAAGACCAGGCAAATTGTTTACATTCTCTTTAGTGGCATTTCTGTGTGTGTGCATGTGTGTGCATGTGTGTGTGTGTATGTGTGTGTGCGCACATGCGCACATGTAGAGGTCAGAGGACACCCTCTGCTGCTGGTCCCTGGTGCTGTCCAGTTTTCTTTAGACAGACTCCCCAAGTTGGCTAGGCTTGCTGACACACAGACTCTGCCTGTCTCTGTCTCCTTAGCCCTGGGATTACACGTGGGAAGGTGTGCTACTGCTCCTGATGTTTTGTTTTGGACTCAGGCCATGCTTCCGAGGCGAGCGTTTAGCCAATCAAGCTATCAACCCAGCTCCCTGCGTGCCATGTCCTAAGGCCTTGTGAATGTCAGCATCCCTTTCTGCAGTGACTGCGCCCAACACAGCTGTACTTATAGCTGTTATTATTTCTGTGGGGGTTGATTTCTATTTCTCAGTTCCTATCCAGTTCTGCCTTCAAACAAATCAATATGCACACACCTAGGAAAAGCTTCTTAAGAGTTCTTTCGAGTTGAGAATGCTATTGGCAAACTGTAAGGAGTCTCAAAAGTGGAAGAATTTGTGATTAGAAACTGAGAGGGATCAAAATCAATCAGGTTCTGTGTCCTTTGAAAGAGCATCTTTCCAAAGAAAAATATCTGTGTATTCCATCCCAGCCGCTGGGCTAACGTATTAGCAAGAGGGCACTCAGAACCGAGCTATTTTGTAGCTCAGAACAAAAGGCCTCTGTTTTGGGAATGAAAATGAGCCCAGGGTTTTCGGTTAGCTCGGCTTTCTCTTCCACCTTCGGCCGCTGGGTTGACTGAGGCAGTCGGAGGAACTGACCTGTCTCGCTTCCGCAGTGCTGGGACTGGAGCATCATGCCCTGTGTGCTGCACACCCTGTGCACTGCACACCCTGTGTGCTGCACAACAGGGTGGCAGCAGGGTGTGCACTGACAAGAGGGAGGACTGTCCCCCCCATGCTTGCTGTGTAGACGATCATGGTGGGGACCCATCTAGCAGTCCGTGGTAATCTTAAGTGACATTCCCAGTGACTGAAAAATTGCACTTTAAGGTAAAGGAACAATTACACATATGCAAAAGAAACATGTGGTCATGCATATAGGTTTACTGTCCTTGTCTTCCAGTGAAAACAGAGCAGCAACATTCGGCACAGGAGAGCCAGAAGAAGGAATTGCGTGCAAGAGTTAAGTAGACTAAATATGTCAGCATAGAAGGCTCTCAAAACACAAAATTGGGTAAATGTCTGAATGATATATGTTTTAATACATTCATGAAGGTTTTAACATAAATATTAAAAGTGAAACATCTTCATGGGTACACCAATATAGTTAGAAAAATAGTGAGTTAAGAGAGACAGGATGCCTTCTAAATTCTTAGGAGATCTGGATTTGTTTTGACAAGACAAAGAAAAAGGAGCAGAGAAAACCCGTGCTGTATGACAGTGTCCTCTTTAAAGACAGAGGGAAACAGGTCCTAGGGTTCCATTTCTTGGTGCTCGGTGGTTTCTGTATCTTCTTTTTGCTTGTATTTCCTATTTATTTTGAATTGCTTGTCTCCTCATAGTGGATTGATATAACCATCCTACTACTGAAGACCCAAATACATGTATGTGTCTAAGTCATTACAGCTGTGTTTTAACAAGACAAAGTCATTCATATGACATTCATATCAGGTAACCACTAGGAAGTTTTTATGCTTACTATATTCATTGCCATGTGTTTTCCTGAGATCACATAAGCATACATGATTAAAAATGTGCTTCATAGGATTATCACAGCCTCTGGCTCTATTTTCTTTTTATTTAACAATGAGATCTAGTCATATTTATTATAGCTAATAATTTATGTTCTATTGTGTCCCACAATGCTGATTTGAGCAGTCATTATAGTAGTTATTTATAAAAGGGGACTGGGTCTGTAGTGTGGCTGTTTAGAATGTTTAGAGATCGGTCTCTAGCACAGGGGTGAAATAGAGGATGTGGGGGCCAGTTTCCCAATGAGGATATAAAAAAGCCGAGTGATGTCCGTGTGCCATACATTTCAGCTTCGCTGATCACTGGACAGTGTCTGAACAGCTGCTGGATTATCTTGATTGACACAGTGTCAATCCAGTGCCTTCTTATTAGACAAATTAAAAGCCTACGCTAATGAAATTCCCACATATCTATGGAAATATTTAGTGGGTTGCAATTATTTAATTTAGAAGAGAAGAAATTTCCTAGAAGCTTATTTTTAATATCTCTCTCCAAAGCTTTTCTAACTTAAAGAGGGAAAAAAAATTCCACTTTTATTTCTGGGATCTTAAGAGCTATGCTTTGGTTTTGTTCTACTGAAAGCATGTTTGGAAGCATCTACAGAAGGTAACAGTGAGTAGTAGATCTTTGCTTTCCTCTGGCGTTCTCAGTGGAAGATGAGCATTTGATTAGACTCCCCTGGGTTTCATGACTCTGGACCGTGCTACCGTGTGTGTGTGCGTGTGTGTGTACGTGTGTGTGTGTGTGCGTATGCGTGTGTGTGTGGGGGGGGGGGTTGCGTGTGTGGTTGTGTGTGGAGGTTGGGATGCTCCGTGAAAGCGTGTTGGTTCACAGCCCTGGGTTGCCACCATGACCAGGCATTCTCTTTAGGAGACTGGGAAAGAGTAAAATAGATCAGCTTCGGCTTGGCTCCAGCTGCCAACCTATGTCCTAGATGATCGGCCCTCCCGTTTGCTTTTCCTTTCCTTGGTTTTGTGAAGTTTCCAGTCTGCTGTGGATGGAACGGGGCAACAGCTGTCCCTAACTTTGCAGCATTTCTCAGAACCGGCGAGATAACACATAACATTTGCTAAGGCTCAGCTGGGAACACGAAACGGTATTGTGACTGTTCTAAGTTCACTTCTTGAGCAAATATTGTTAATCAATACACAGTCCCGACAGGCAGTTTCTTAGGTGTGGGCATATGAACACTGTAATAAGACAGACAAACAGGCTTCACGGGACTAATGTTCTGTTGCAGTGGGCCATAAAGAGCAAACATATTATCTTAATCTGTTGATGTGATATAAAGCAAAATAAAGCAGGGTGAAGTGAAGGTAGGCGGGTGGTTTTAGTGTGGGTAGGCGGTGCAGGGCGGGGGGGCTTTCTCCGAAGAAAGGGCAGTGGAACTTAGTTTTTTGCACGTGAAGATTTGGGGGCCAGAAGGAAATCCAGAAGGATGGCTTGAGAGTGGCTAGGAACAGGAAGTCAGCAAAGTGGGTGGGCGGGAGGCCGGCAAGGTCTGAGTATCTCAGTATAACAGTGACGGCGCTCTTTGGAAGGGAGTTGAGTTTGAGTGGGGGAACATTAACTGACTTTTCTTCCTTTTAAAAACGGTTTATGCAGGGAAGTGTTCATGTGCACCTGTTGGTGTTTATGCCTGTGTGTCTGGGCATGTACGTGTGTGTGCATTGGGAAGCCAGGGGTTGACGTCTGCTGCCAGCCCCATGTGCTAGGGTGACAGATGCACAAGACCACCCTTGGCTTTTACACCAGTGCTGGGGATTCGAACTCATGCTTATGCAGCGGGTACTTCATTTACCGAGCTATCTCTCTCCAGCCCCTTTTCTTGAGTTTTACAGAACAGTTGCTTGGTTGATAGTTTTAAGTATTTACATTGTCATAGTTCTAGAAAGGCCTATTTTACTACGTTCTTTGGATTTCAGAGAAATTACCAATTGCTGTTTTTTTTTTTTTTTTTTTAGTGAACTACAAGTTGATACTTCATGTGCTCTTAATTCAGTTGAAAATTTTTGTTTTGCTTTCAACAGCCGCAAGATTTCTGAATCGCCCTATAATCCAGAGCATAAGAGAAATATAAAAATATAGTGATAATCTCTCATTGTGATAAAAATATAACTATAGGGTAAGGCTATGAGACTGGGGGTGCCTATACTACGATCTGTGTGCTTATTACATACAAAGTGCTTTGCAGAAACGTGCTAAGTGCTTTCCCAGCCTGCTCTTACATAATCCTAATAGTCTCTTCAGTTACATGTTGCTGTGTCTAAGATGAGAACTGTAATGGTTAATGCCCATGGTGACACAGCTCATAACCAACAGATATACAATGTGTGTGTGTCCAGCCTTTGATATTGTGATATCACCTTCTCATCTATGTTGAGGAGCTTCACATTAAAATATTAAAAAAAAAAAACTTGTGAAGAAACTTCTTAACCCTCTCAGTTAGTCAGTGGTTTTATGACTTTGTGTTGGGGCATCCTAGGGACCCTGGGTGTGTGTGGCTGTTGGTTGTACGTGTCTGAAAACCTTCAGACTTCAAAGCCCCGTTCTCGGCTCTCAGTTTCTAAGTTCCTCTATGGAATCCATCCTTACCGCTGTTTTCTTTTCTTCTTGGACGGAGCGATGTCTGGAACAGCTTCAGTTCTCAGGCACCTTCCTGATAGAGAATTGTGCTGCCCTGGGCTAGAATTGTGTCCTCCCCTGAACTTAACGGTTGGCACCTGAGCTGCCAACGGGATGAAGCCGCCGCCAGGTTCCTAGGCTTAGACGAAATCATGAGAACATGGGATTGTTGCTTATCGTTTGTGGTGTGAGGGAGCGTGTGCTCATTTTCACACTTGTTGGTGCCTCCCTCTCTCCTCCCCCCTCCCTTCCTCTCTACATCATTCTCCCTCCACCTTCCTTCCCTCTTCATCCTCTTACATTCTGCCCATTTCCCCCCTTCCCTTCCACTGTCTGTCTCTTCCTCCTGGTCCCTTCTTTCTCTGTAATGGAAGGAGACTATAAAGAAGTGGACAGCCACTTGCCAGCTAGTAAGAATTGCCACCAAACACAGCCGTGAGTCCCCTGGCCCCAGAACTGAGAAATAAATGCCTTCTCTCTGAGCCACCCAGCTACCTTCTTCTGGCAGACTGAGAAACTTATCTAGGCCTCTAAATAGGGTCAGGAAGGAAAGCCTGGCCTGGGTGTGGCGAGCGGGGTTTTCAAACACACTCCCAGCTAGGGGACACAGTAAAGGAACTCACGGCTCAGCTCAGCGTAGTGACGTAACCATGGCAAACTTTTATTCTTATGCCTGTATGCATTCTTGGTAACATGTACATTGGTTCGACACACCTTCTGTGCAAGCCAAAAAAAAAAAAAAAAATCAAGTCAGATTTGTTCCAAATCTTCTTTTTTGGGGGAGGAAGGGAGTGAGACCTCAGACTGGATCCTATGGTCATTTATTCAAGTCGGTCATTATTATCAGTGTAATCATAATAGATGGAATTATGATTTCATTGTGGTTACTCAAATTGTTGATAACTACTATGATTCTCTACTTAAGTTATGGCTATTAATTGTATCATTCTTGAGTTGTGTGATATTTTGTTAGAAACCCGTTCCAAATGCAGGTAGAAGGTTATAACGTATTTTTGAGATGAGACTTTAAGGTGGAGGTGTGTGCACGCATGTGTGTGTGAGTGTGGCGTATGTGTGTCTGCTTGTGTGTGAGAGAGAGAGAAGAAGAGAGAGGGGCTTCTCTTAGGTAATGGGAGAGTTACAAGTCGTCTTTATTATGGGGATTCAAAAGGGAATGGAGGTTCAAAGGGAAAACACAACCCCACAGAACACAAGACAAGGTGGAAGCCGCCACGTGTGAACAACCAACAAGCTCGCTTTTGCTCTGACCTCCCAAGAGAGCGAGAGAGACCGCTCCTCTCTCTTACAAGAGATCAAGTCACAGCAGACAGAAGTCAAGCCCCAAGGCAGGTACCCCCCAAACTACTGGCGGAATGAATTCCCACAACCTTCCCTAAAGGGTTGATGCAGTGGGGATTAGACCTAGGAGCAGGCTGAGTACTTTGCCTGGCTCGCTGTGACCTGTTCCTACCTCCCGTCTTCTCCCACCATGTTGGCTGCAGTGCACAGAGCTGCTCCCAACCCAGCTGCACAGTGAACTTCTGAGCATTGTCTCTCAAAGCCAGTTATCCAGAGACAGTCTTCACTTGGCCCTGAGGTAGCAGGGAACCCTTCCTCAGTGGGGATGGCCTCTGGACGCGATTGCTCACATGGCACCATTTGCTGTGGCGTAAGCTTGCATTTGGGATCCAGAATCTTGGACCACTGCCGGGTGGCATTTGCTTTTCTGCTTTCCTCCTACCTGGTCTTCTCAATGATCTGTGAAAGTTGAAAATGTCAACGGTTCTCCAAAGCCAACACAAACATCCACCCAGCTTCCTTAAGCTAAATACACAGCTGTGTCCTGTGCAAACACATTACCGTGCTAGTCTGAGGCCCAGGGACCCACCTTGCCGTACAGAAACAGCACCTGGCTGTTAAATCCAGCTGTGACTTTGTGGCAAGACCCCCCTCAGCCCTCTCTTGGCTCATCTGTCAAATGGGCTGCTGGAGCAAACACTGGTCCTCCCTTAGTTCACTCTGGGTCTAACCTTACACTTTGGTTTGGGGAGATCATGGCAGACCTCCCCTCCCCGGCTGCCATTGTCCTTTATTTTCCACGGTGCTCAGATGTAAGCTTTCGCTGGTAAATGAGAATGATGGTCAGTCTAGCCAGTGATGGGGATGTGGGTGTGTGGCTTAGGGTAGCAGTGCCGGAACCTACTGAGTTTCTCCAGAGCTAGCTGACTTCAGTGGATCTTGGTACCCAAAGTCTTATGCACGTCTCCATGTACGGGCTCCGGCAGAATGGTCAATGGATGTTCTTGCTGAAGGTTTGGCAGGTGACTTCTGCTGGCTTACATTCTTTTCTTTTATCCGTTCCACATGTATGTGTGGTGAGGGGGACACATGTGGAGCACACATATGGAGGTCAGGGGGACAGTTTAATAGACTCAGTTCTCTTCCCCCCACCATGAAGGATCTGGGATGGAGCAACGCTAGTCATGCTTGGTGGCAGGCACCTGTACCAACTGGGCCATCCCTCAGGGCCTACACTTGCTCTTTACAGGCCTATTTGACCCACTGAAGGGCCTCTTCAAGTATGCCCGTGCCATGAATGCATCCACGTGCCCGGACCGTACTCCACGCTAGCCAAGCGCGTTAATTAGGACTACTGATAGAAGCCTTTCATTTCGTATCAATTGGTGGAAAAATAAATATCAGTCCCCCAGATAAAGTAAATGAGCAAACACATCTGGATTGAGCCGTACAAAGTGCTAACAGTCCTCCGCACAGTCCCGGCCTCCGCCTCACTGTAGAGTCCGGGATACCAGCACTGGGCCATTGTCTGTGGTTAGTCAGCAGTGATAGACTCTTGAGGAAGACAGGCATTCCCCACATGGAATTTTTTCTGCATGGTTTGAGAGGAAATGTATAGCCTCAGGACCCTCAAGGCCGGCTTCTCATCACAAAGGATATTTATTGGCCCCAGAGGGACAGAGGGCATGGAATAAGAGACAAAGACGGGATAGAGGGCAAGAGAGATAGAGAAGGGAACGAGGAAGAGGGGACAGAGGTATTTGTCCTGGAGGGACAAAAGGCTGCCTCCGGATAGAGAGGAGACGGATGTGGCACATAGGAAAATGGCAGTTTGTAAAGGTTCAGGCAGAAATCCCGTGTTAGGATGAGCTGTTTGATTTTAGCTGAGCATGTCAATTAGGGTGGCCTTTGACCTTTGACTGCTGGATTCCAGTACTTTGATAGCTGGACCTTGGTAGTCAGCCTCAGGAGGAGGAAGAGGATGAAAGAGGAATGGACTTTGGTGTCTAGCTTTAGGAATGTAAGCTAATGGTTTCTAGCAAGGCAGAGGGAACAGGGAAGAGCAAGGCCTGCCAAAGCCAGTTTGCCACACTCAAGCCAGCCCGCGTCCCTTGGTGTTTCAGTTGCCAATGTCCGTCCGGCATAGGAGGAGGCATTTTTTTTTTTTTTCTGGGCTATGAAAATTCCTACACGGCTAGTCTCATTTTTTCTTCTTTATATGAGCTCCTTTTTGACCTAACAGACTACACGTTATGACTTTAGAACCACAGGGATGAAGGAAAGGCTAAATTGAATTCATAGCAATTAACTCAGCTTGTTGGTTGCAGTAAAAACCTCACGGTCCCAGAAGCTACACAGTTATTCTTGTGACTTGGGGCCCCCCTGCAGAGAACCTGGAGGCTATGGCATAACATACCCTTCCCTCTGGGCTGCTTGACATAGGCCAAGAGTTTTGGACTGTGTCCTGGATAGATTAAACTTTCATGGCTCAAAAACATGGTTGAAGATAGGCAGTATGGGTGTTAGGAAGGTGGCTTATCAATTGGTTTATGATAGGCTTATGGGAGATATTGCTGGAGATGGAGATGGCTTGATGGGCATGTCTATGGTTCTACCCTCCCCCCCCCCCACACACACACACACTCGGCATCAGAACCAGCCTTGGAGGTTTCGAAAGCACCACACCTGGGCTGTAGCCAGGGCGCTCTTTCTCGAGATGGATCTTGACATCTGTGTTTTGGCATTATCAGAGCAAATTTGATATAGCCAAGGTTAGCAATTGCTAAGCTAGGCCAGCGGTCAAGGCTGCAACCTGAGGGCCAAACTGAACCTACGTCCCTTCTCTTTGTATATCCCGTGAACTAAGGAGAATTTCTACGTTTCTTAAAATGGCTGAAACATTAACAAGAAGAATAACGTTCTGTGAAATTGAATTCTAGTCTCGCTGAAACACCGTGTGTAATCGGGGGGCCGCTACCACACCACTGCAGTGGAGATGAATGGCAGTGGACCGTGGCTCAGAAAGCCTAAACTATCTACTTCGTGTTCCCTATGCTCCTCCTTCAGTTAGGTCCAGTGGAGGCCATGCACGGGGCTGCTTTCAAACTCCAACATGAAGTCAAAAGGCCTTGTGTGATGTGCTTTGTGCTTCTGCAGTGGGGTCTGCAGCTAATTTTTTGTGTCATTTTTTTTGTAACCGAGAGAAGCTGGTAGATTGGTAGCAAGTTTGGTAAAAATAATTTTTTTTAGCAGGCACGTTTGAAATATATGCTTTTATTCACCAAGCTCCATAAGTATGAAGACTATGCTATCCATAGAACTCGATGACTCAGGCCTCTATGTCAAGAGACCTTCCTTGAGAACCCTAAGTTCCTCCCGGCAGTGTGTCCCTTCCCCCCCTACCTTTTCACCTTTTCTTTGTCTTTTCTCCGTCCTTTTGGTTCAGATTTAGGATCACTCCCAACCAGGGACTCAAGAGCAAAGTTAAAGAAAAGAGAACCGTGTTTAGAAAGACGTAAAAACACAGTTGAGCAGGACGAGGGCAGCCGTTCCGGTTGTTGCGTGGGTTTTCTTTCGCCTTTTGGTGTTCATCAACTTCGATTGAGAAAACGTGAAAAGTGGGGCTGGAGAGATGCTCAGGGGTTAGGATCGCTTCCTGGGCTTCTAGAGGATGCGAGTTTGCTTCCCGGCAATCATAATTGGGCAGCTTACAGCAGCCTGTAGCTCCAGGTCCAGGACCCTCTTCTGGCTTCTGAGGGTCCTTGGATACGCCCCCTCACTCCTTACCCCTTCCCTCTCTCCGCGCCCCCCCCCACAAAAATAAATAAATAAACAAAGGAAAGAAAGTAAAAGCCTTGACGTTAGGGAAATGGTCAGAAATGAGAGGAGGAAGGAGAGGAAGTGCTCCTTGTCACCAGTATGCGCTGAGAAGCAGCCACCCTCGGGACCCAAGCTAGTCTCACGGCTCTGGTCTACACTCATTTGGGTTTATACTTAAATTTTTTTGTGGCAGTGACGTTAAGGTTGCTGTATACCTCCCTGTTTTGTGGGAGTTTGACATCGCATGTAATCTCTAAAATGATGAGCACAAATCAGTTGAACTACTGGGAAGACATCGGATTTATTGCTCATCATTCGTGGTTGCCTCCCCCCCCCCCCCCCCATGTGAATCTCATGAACCTCTCCGGGGACCTGCATCTGTAACCTATGCTGAGGTTCCCATTCTTACACTTCCCCCATCCACCTCAACCTCCCCACCCAACATTGTGAAGCGGCTGCAGTGCCAGGCATATTTATGCGACAGTCACCTGGAGAGAAGCCAGCACCGTCATCGCAGCTGGCTGTGCGCCCAGACACTCTGAAACAGCATCCGTGCTCCCGCTAATGAAGCTTCGGGAAGGGCACCGCTGGCTTTTCCATTAAGCATAATGGGACAGTAGCGGGCCCATGTGGTCGGTGCAGTCTCCTTCCTACACTGGTGGTTAAGTTTGCCCACGAGCCTTCCCGTGCCTAAGTTTGGAACATGCCCGTTTAATCATGAATGGTTTGGGGAGTGGAAACATAAGTAATATTCAGGATGATGTTTCCCACCGGGGCCTCAACTTACTTTCCCGCGTGTTGTGTTTTTTCTCTTCCAGGGTTTTGTACATTGGCCTGGCCTGCAACACAGCTCGCTATATTTACATTTCCTACCTGGAAAACGCCTGGACCGTTCTCCCTATGGAAGTTCTGCAAGGTGAGCTGATGCTGACGCGCGAGAACATCTTTGCGGCTCCGCCCCCGTCCCGATCTTCCTACCAGGCTCTATCCCGGAAGGGAGGCTCCACAGCTCAGAAGAGGGCCGGTGTGGGTTCTTCAGCTGCTCTGGCTGCCCTCTTGTGTTGAGCCAAACAAAGCTGTTTTTTTTTTTTTCTTCCACACCCGTGTGTTTACACAAAGAAAAGGGAACTCTGAAATAAACTGTTCTGCTCTGCTGTTAGGCAGAGTCCTCCAAAGGTGGTTTTAAAATAGAAAAGGATGTATCTTTCAAAGGCTAAGGTTCTTCTGAGTTCTTTTCTTTTTAGATTAACTATACATATGAGACAATATGACTCTAGTATTTTATCCCTTTAGGTATTTTTATTGCATCTGGTGACTGATAGCAGAAGCTTGAGAGCCACATTGCTGTTTTCCATGAACCCTCTGAATCTTTACCCAGACGCGCCAGCCTGAGTTCCCCCTGTGGCCCCAAGGACACTGTTTCCTGCCGAGGCATAAATCTGAAAGGTTTCCTGAGAGGTTCTCAGCATGTGGATTAAGAATACTTAAAGATGGGCCTGCGTTCAAAGCTCCTTGCTGTGTTAGTGTACACGATCCCTTTTAGATTCTAAAAACTCAGCGAGCTTATTTAGTGATTGGCTTTGTGAGTAGATCATCAGGACAAGGTTACTGGAGTAGACTGGCTGGTGACAGCCTCCGCCCCTAAGTGCTGCACAAAACGTATAGTTCCATCAGCTTAGATGGTACTGGTTCCTCACCCAGGGGATGTGAGTGCACTTAAGCCAGGATAATGTCCCATCCGGATTCGGATTCATAGTTACTCATCTAAGTAGACTATATAAAACCCATGCCCATTTACTGTAGCCCCTCATCACCATGAAAAAGTACATCCTCAACCAAAGGGCACGTATCATTTATAGTCGCATAATTACAGAATTCAAAAATAGACACACTTTAAAGGTGCTTTTCTCAGATCTGATATAATGTGTGACTAATAGGAGAAAATGTGTTTTGAAATATATATATGTATATGTACAAAATTGGGTGTGTAATAACAAGTTATTGTTTGTCACCAAGTAAGCTATTGCCTATAGTAATTAGAACCCTGGAAGGGTTTGGCAGTGAAGGGCGTGTCTCAGCATATGTCACCTGAGAACCAGAAAGCACTAAACATGAGTAGCCAGGGAGTCTCAGTGATAAGGATATCCCACTCTGAGGGCCTGTTCGCTCCTTGTCTTGTTTAATAATAGCATCGTTGTCTGTTGCTATATAAGGGGATGAAGACTCCATAAAAAGATCTGTGTTCCTACCAAAATATATATGTTGCTATAAGAATATAAAAAGATGTATATTGCATATACACTAATGTCCTATTTTTCCCTTTAATTGGAGATAGAAAAGGACAGTTTGCATAAGAGACTCAAGAAAAATAAAGAGCATTTTTGGATTGGGTTATTCTGGCTCATACCTGTAATCCTAGTACTTTGGAGGCTGAAGCAAGAGAATTGCTGTGAGTTTGAAGCCAGCTCGGAATACAGTATGAGATCCTTTGTCTAAAAACCGAAACAGACAAACAACAAAGACATTGGTTCGTGACGTGGTTGAAGGGACAGCAGAAGAGTTCCATCGGGGAGGAAAACAAACGTTCTTTGTTCTGTATTTAGAAATCCTTCTGTTGTTCTAAATTCTAAATGATTTTCAAAGATGTCGGAGGTGAACTGAGAGCCGGAGGCAGTGATTACAAGTGAGCTCAGGCGTACGGTATCACTGCTGTCCTGGAAGCCAGACAGAGAAGTGTGCACTCGGCAGGGAGAAGCTCGGTGGAAGGAGCCATTAGCTTTGCAGAAGCAGGGTCTAGAGGCCTGAACGTTTTTCTTGAACAATTCTTTAAGCTCTGGTCTGAGCTGGAATCCAAAGGGCCGCCATGTAGCCCTATAGAAAGCAGCCACCTGCTATAGAGCAGCGCTGTGGGCCAGAGAGTAGATGGCAAAAGTCACACAGCACCTTCAGGGTCACAAACACCGTGCTGTGCCCAGGGCTGGATGGAGTCGCCATCATAAACTGCCTGCATCTGGTATGCACCGCCAGGTGTGCCATATGGGAGCTAGGCGTGCTCTGAATCCAACAGGAATTCTTCCTGGGGCCAGCTAGGGCTTACATTTCCGTGATCACTTTCGTGTCCTCTGTGCCCATGGAAGCTCAGCACGGATTGGACTGCCTCCCGGCCCAGCAGGGGATTCTTCAGCTTAGCTGCCCCACACCCGCTCTTTCTAGGCTGGAGAGCATGGCTCCAGTCCAGGCAGAGTGAGTGCCCGTGTTCCGGCTGCACAGCATCCTTGCCTTTGAGATGTGCCATCCCCAGAAGGCAGTGGCTTATCCCTATGAAACCAATCCACATAACATCGCTGAATGGGTTGGTTTGGGCATCTTTGATTCTGCTGCCTGTACTGGTTTGTCCAAGTGACTTATAGTCTCTGACCTTAAAGGAGACTGTGCTTGGGATGTAGTCAAGACAGGAAATAATTGTAAGGAAATACTGATTACAGGACAAAGCCCCAGGTTTGAGTCCCAGCACTGCAGGGGAAAGAAAGATACCCCTCACTGGGGCTGTGACTTAAGAGGTACCAAGGTCTCAGGGAGTGGGGAGGCTGAGGCTGGGTGATAGTTCTCATCATTGACTGTCTGGACATTGAGCCTTCGTGATTTGCTTTTTAACCAGTGTTGCATGAGAGCCAGGAGAGTCTTCTTTAACAAAAAAAAATATCATTTGTATATGTGTGTAAGTGTGTGAGAGAGAGCGTCTGTGAGAGAGACGGAGTGTGTGTGTGTGTGTGAGAGAGAGAGAATGAGATACACACACAGCACACACACGGGGGGCAGGGGTGTGGACGTATCTGGGTACACTAGCAGCGCGTGTTGAGAAGTTAGTTGTAACTCCCAGGAGTTGACTTTCCTCCTTCTGCTGTGGGCTGCAGGACTCAAACCCTGGTCTCCAGGCTTTTGTGGCAAGCACTTCTACCTACTGAGCCCTGTCTGGCACATAAAGTAAACAAATAACTATCTGTCTGTCTGTCTGTTTTCGTGGAAGGTCAGCAGTTAGGAGCACTGTCTGCTCTTCCACAGCACCCAGGTTTAATTTCCATAACCCAGGAGGGCACCCAATCATCTGCAACTCCAATCCTGGGGGACGCAGTTGCCTTCTTCTGGCTTCCGCAGGCAGCAGGCATGTGCATGGTACACAGATACACATCTAGGGAAAACACCCACACGCATGAACAAAAAAACATGTATTTAAGGAGAGTGAACCAGACAGGCTGCTATGTCTGAAGAGCTTCCTTTAAATATTTATTTTTATTTATGTGTGTATCTACATGAGTTTGTGTGCACTGTGTGTATGCGGGTACCCACAGAATCTAGCAGAGGGCACCACCTCCCTGCCCCTGGAACAGGATTGAGGTGGTTGTCAGCCACCCAATGGGTGTTGGGAGCCAGTCACAGGTCCAGTGGAAGAGCAGCCAAAGTCCTTCACTGCTGAACACCTCCCAGCCCTAAGGACAGCCTTTTGAATTGAGTTTCTGGTTCTGGCACAGAGAACCAGATTTGGCCAGCCATCCAGTAGAGCAGAGAGGAGACGGATGAGAAGTGGCTTTTCTGTCGCCAGTCACGGGGCTCGAGCTGACCTTTATGGCCTCGATCTGTCTCGTGCAGTGTGGTAGCCAAGTGAGTCTGAGCTCTGTTTCCTCTCATTAGGATCCGGAAGAACACAGAGGAGCCCTGTAAAATGATTAACATCCAGGCTTTATCTAGACATGGCTTCATCTGTTATCTATATTGGAAAATTTCTGCCTGGCTTAATCTTCGAAGAACATGTAGTTAAACGCCTGCATGTAAAAATGCGTGGATAAAAGACTTTACGGTGTGACTCACTGTGTCGCGGTGCGGCTTCCATGACGAGACCTCTCGCCTCTTTCTTTTTTCCACTTAAATTTTATTTTTTTTTTATTGGAGGGGGGAAGGGTGGAATCGGGAGGCGTGGTGTGAAAGACACAAAGAATAAATAAAAAGAAGATCAAACCATAACCGTGGGAGACAAACCAAGTGCACTGGCATGTGAGGGCCAAGGCCCCATTTCACAGTTCCTAGAAGTTCCTTTAAGATGTCTCCTTCAACGTGGGAGCTCTCTTGTCCATCTGTCTTCACCTGAGATGCTTCTGGTCTGAGGACTCTCCTCCGGCAGTTGCGCCCCACACGTCCCTCTTTCTAAAATATTTCCAACCACGTGGACTGTGACATACTTTAGGACTCAATTGCTTTCTCACTTGTTTCCAAATACTAGTTTTGCTTCCTTCGTGCAACCTCTTGAATAAAAAAAAAAAAAATCCATGCCTCTACCAAATTCTCCAGACATGTATACATAGAAAGATACCGATTTTACTGCCCTCTGTATCTGTACTGGGGTTGGTATTTTCTAACCACCCGGATACATAGCTAACATAGTTCTCTCTTAAAAATGTGTAAGTGACAGAGAAATTCTGAGACCCAAGATGCTGTTCTCTTTCTTGGCCGATGCCTTGCTGTCCCTGGCACATCTGATGAGAGACACCAGCGCATTTCACTCATGAGATTTCTGTAAGTTGAGGAAACCATGAAGTGCTGCTGTTTGCTTTGCAATCCAGTTCCCTGCTAGTAAGCTCTGTGCCCTTTTTCCTCCTCCTCCTCCTTTTTCTCCTCCTCTTCCTCCTTCTTCTCCTTCCTCCTCTTCTTCCTCCTCCTCCTCCTCCTTCCTCCTCCTCCTTCTCCTCCTCCTCTTCCTCCTCCTCCTTCCTCCTCTTCCTCCCTCTTCCTCCTTCTCTTCCTCCTTTTCCTCCTCCTTCCTCCTCTTCCTCCCTCTTCCTCCTTCTCCTCCTCTTCCTCCTTCCTCCTTCTCCTCCTCTTCCTCCTTCCTCCTCCTCCTTCCTCCTCCTCCTTCTCTTCCTCTTTCTCCTTCTCCTCCTCCTCTTCCACCTTCCTCCTCCTCCTTCTCCTTCCTCCTCCTCCTTCTCCTCTTCCTCTTTCTCCTTCTCCTCCTCCTCTTCCTCCTTCCTCCTCCTCCTTCCTCCTCCTCCTTCTCTTTCTCTTCCTCTTTCTCCTTCTCCTCCTCTTCCTCCTCCTTCCTTCTCCTCCTCCTCTTTCTCCTTCTCCTCCTCTCCCTTCTTCTTCCTCCTCCTCCTTCTCCTTCTCTTCCTCTTTCTCCTTCTCCTCCTCTTCCTCCTCCTTCCTTCTCCTCCTCCTCTTTCTCCTTCTCCTCCTCTCCCTTCTTCTTCCTCCTCCTCCTTCTCCTTCTCTTCCTCTTTCTCCTTCTCCTCCTCCTCTTCCTCCTTCCTCCTCCTTCCTCCTCCTTCCTCCTCCTCCTTTGCCATCATCAACCTGTTGTTATTGTCATCATCTTGTTCTTATTCTTTTTCCGAACGTCTGTTGATGGTGGTGGCTCTAACTCTGGCAGGCTTGCTAGCCACCTTCTGTTTTCTTCTCAAAGGCCTACGGCTTTTCCAGTATGCCTCACAGTTAGTTATGTCTGGACAGTACAAAATGAAATACTACCTCTCCACCCAGTCCGTAAGACTTCCCACATTCACTCACCCCTCTTTTCTCGGATGCTGGAAGCTGGGGCGATGGGACACTGAATTGGGTGGCCTGCAGCTGGGTTCGTGAATGCCTCTGTGGGGCAGAGCTGCTGACCTTCGGTCTCCTGCCCATCGGATCCTGAGTGAGCAAGCGTGGAGTCTGAGGCTTGTTTGTTATGCCAGCTGGTAACTTAATTGTTGCAGGTACTGTCTATTGCTTGCCCAGCTGAGACCTTAGGAAAAGAGAGCATTCTTCTACTGAGGTTCACCAGACTGAGCTTTCAGAAGCTCTTCTGCGCCCACAGTTGAAAGTCATGCTGGACTAAGTGGAACCCATGCTGTGGTTCCTCCTGGGAAAGATCAGCCATGCCGATTTTCTGAAGAGGGGCTAAGGAAGTGGTTGTGTCTTGTTCAGCGAGTGTGCACAGATGACAGAGGCAGAGAAAACAGAACAGTATAACTTCCCAGGTTTCTGTCACTTCTTACCCCTCCCGGCCATGACTTTATTTCCCCGAGTCAAGCAGCATTGTACAAATGTCTGCTTAGGAAGGGGTCCTTGCCCCTTCTTGTACATTCTGTTTATTGCAGTAGGTCATTATTGTGGGCCAACTATTTTGAATGAGATGTTTTAGAATATTATGAGAATTCCCTGGATGTAAGGAAACTTTGGAACATGCATGTTATGTCAGCTCCTTAGGGAGGGACCAAGGCAATAATGCTCGTTTCTTAACAAGGTGCATCTGTGATCGTGTTTGGTATTATCAGCAAAACCTCCCAAAGGAGATTAACTTCTGCCAGTCCTCGAGTAGTTATTGAGAGGCCATGTCACGGAGCCTTTACACACTTAGGTGCATTGGAGTGAAGCCATGCCATGCAGCATTTACACACTCAGATGCCCTAGAGTGAAGCCGTGCCATGCAGCATTTACACACTCAGATGCCTTACAGTGAAGCTGTGTCATGGAGCATTTACACACTCAGATGCCCTAGAGTGAAGCCGTGCCATGTAGCATTTACACACTCAGATGCCTTAGAGTGAAGCCATGCCATGGAGCATTTACACACTCAGATGCCCTAGAGTGAAGCCATGCCATGGAGCATTTACGCACTCAGATGCCCTAGAGTGAAGCCGTGCCATGCAGCATTTACACACTCAGATGCCTTACAGTGAAGCCGTGTCATGGGGCATTTACACACTCAGATGTCTTACAGTGAAGCCGTGTCATGGAGCATTTACACACTCAGATGCCCTGGAGTAAAGCCGTGCCACGCAGCATTTACACACTCAGATGCCCTGGAGTGAAGCCATGCCATGCAGCATTTACACACTCAGATGCCTTACAGTGAAGCCGTGTCATGGGGCATTTACACACTCAGATGTCTTACAGTGAAGCCGTGTCATGGAGCATTTACACACTCAGATGCCCTGGAGTAAAGCCGTGCCACGCAGCATTTACACACTCAGATGCCCTGGAGTGAAGCCATGCCATGCAGCATTTACACACTCAGATGCCTTACAGTGAAGCTGTGTCATGGGGCATTTACACACTCAGATGTCTTACAGTGAAGCCGTGTCATGGGGCATTTACACACTCAGATGTCTTACAGTGAAGCCGTGTCATGGAGCATTTACACACTCAGATGCCCTGGAGTAAAGCCGTGCCATGCAGCATTTACACACTCAGATGCCCTGGAGTGAAGCCATGCCATGCAGCATTTACACACTCAGATGCCTTAGATTCCGATCCCTTCGATCACATTGTTGTCCCTTTGGCCTTGAACAAGGCTAATCTCTCCGTGTCTACCTTTCTTTTTGGAAAATTTGGGGGAAAAAATAGTCCCTGTGGTTTGGAGGAATATCCGGAAGTCTCCGTAAAACAGCGTAATTCCCTGTAGAGAAAGCTGCCGTAACTGTGCTGCTAAGTGGAGTCTTACATCCAGGTCGGGGCAGTGGAAATAGGATGAAAATGCCCATCCCATGAGGCCTCAGAGCTAATCCCGACTGACCCAGTCAAGCTAGGAGGATTGAGACACCAGACTTGGATGTGTACCTGCCTGGTCCCTGGGTGTCATTCACTGTCACTCAGCATTTTTATCGAACATCGACTGTGGGTCTGGTGCTAATTACTGTCAAAGGACATCAGAACATTTCCATGGCAGATAGCCAAGGAAGGGTGAGCATTGAGTTCTAGCAGAGGCCATCTGGCTCCCTGGTCACTGCCACTACGTGGGAAGAAACATCTCTTTATGTTCTTTTCATCTAACGGCACAGTTATATAATCTCTAGGGATTTAAAACTCTGTAACCCTCGTAGAGAAAAGGCTCAGCGGTTAGGAGCGCTTGTTAGTTAATACCCGCCAACAAATTCTGAAAGTAATTTAAGCATCTGTCTGAAATTATATGCTGGAAAATGCCTTCATTTTCTTGTAAACCAGAATTTTAGAAAGCACACGTTTGAAGGAGGAAGGGATGGGACGTGGGGCAAGCGGAGAAAGAGAGGGAAGGGAAGAGGGAAAGATGCAGGCTGGAGACAGGGAAAGAGAGTGGGCTGGTTATTAGTTAAATATTTTCCTGTGTAACCAAGCCCTCCTACATAGGATTATTCAAGACTCATATATGATCTAAAAATCACAACCAAAAATGTAATCTAATGTTGTGGTCACATACATAGCCAGGCCTATTATCTATCTCTACTCCTAAGTCCTGCAACAGATGGCTTAGACATAGTCATCAATAAAGTTAACCTATGACCATTTGATAGGGTTTTGGATCATTGGGAAACACTTTTTAAAGATGAATCAATTTTCATTCTACTATTGAATCTAATTAGTTTTCTTTGTCAATATACTTCTGAATTTTATTCTACTGATACTCATAAAAATAATATAGGCATCTGAAAAAGAAGCCAACACCATCTTTAATAGCATAAATGAAAATATTCCCACTGTGTACCACTGTATCAACATTCATATCTAAGACTCTGACTAGGTATTATTTAATTCTGCAAAGACTGACGGTATCTATAGTGTTGCAGTTGCAAGTAATTTTTTAAACATCTGTGGAAATTAAGTGTGCATACTATCAATAACTATTCAGTCAATATTTCTAGTTAAAAATTAATCTAGAGCCGGGCGGTGGTGGCGCACGCCTTTAATCCCAGCACTCGGGAGGCAGAGGCAGGCGGGTCTCTGTGAGTTCGAGACCAGCCTGGTCTACAAGAGCTAGTTCCAGGACAGGCTCCAAAGCCACAGAGAAACCCTGTCTCGAAAAACCAAAAAAAAAAAAAAAAAAAAACAAAAAAAACAAAACAAAACAAAAAAAAATTAATCTAGATGGGTTCAAGGATGTAGCTCAGGGATAATGTTTGCCTAGTGTGTACCAAGGCTGGATTTAACCTATTCACCAAAACAAAGCAAAACAACAACCAACCAAACAAACAAACAGAAACCCAAATCTACTTCCTTGAAATGGTGAAGGAAGCATATATGAAAAACAGGAAAATTATTTTAATGTTTCTAAGTTAATGATGAGACATGCAATCTAACATGCAAAGTGAAAACAGAGTTTATCCCTTTCTGGGCCTCCTTAAGCATGGCCAGCCCACGTGACCTTTTTAATTGCATGCCACACACTGTGAACTATGATTTGCCGTTTCGGCGCTGGGCATATTTGTATTACTGTAAATACAGATTTGTGTCTGAGATATGGCTAACTTATTGGAAACAGTGCAGCCCTGCTGGGTTTTCCTTTTCCGAGTATGACCACAGCATGACCACAGAAAACCCTGCTGTGCTCTTTCTTCTGAGCCTAGGAATGGCGTGTGTCCCAACAGGGCCGAGCAGAGGACTCAACATTTCTCCAAAGATACGTAAATGGCCAGTCAGCACCCAAAGGTGTTCCACAGTGCTGGCCAGGGATGCAAGTCAAAGCACAGTGGGGTGCTGGTTAGGACTTGAAGAAAAATGTTTTTAAAAGTTCTGTTTAGAAGGCAGAGAGGCTGGCGAACTTGAGATTTCGGGGTGGGGGAGAGGAGGATATGGGAAACCACTGATCCTCTAAATGCTAAAATCAACAAGCACCACCTGAACTGGAGAATCCACTTCTTGCTGTGTAAATACCAGTGTACACGAATCTACTTGAAGACACTTAAACATCAATATTTAAGCAATGTTTTCATAATAACCAAGAGGTGGAAACAACTCAGGGAGACAGAGGAACGATATGTGATCTATTGTGATGGACTAGCATTCGGCCTTTTAAAGGACAGATTCTTTTCATATTACTTTTTGTTTTGGATAGTTTCCTGCATGTGTGGTGTATCCTGATTATGCTCTCTCCATCCTGTGTTCACACGCCCTCCCCCGCTCAACCTCATCTCTGCCAGTCCCTTTTCCCAGGCTCATGACTCTTGGTTTGGTTTGGTGACACACTGAATTTACTCAGGGCCCATCTGTGTGCCATCTGGACTGGGAGGGGTCATCAGTGTGTGCCTAGCTGCAACAAGGGTTCCCCTCCGCCTGACTCTTATCAGTAGCAAGCACTCAGGTGTGAGCGGGAGGGCCCCTGAGCCTTCCTGGTGTATTCCCGACTGTGAGGGGCTCTTTCTTAGGCAGCACCACTGTGTTCAGAGCAGCTGCAAGCTCACGATTGCCGCAGCTGCACCTGCTGCAGAAGGCAGCATCCTGCTGTCCTAGAGGCTTAGCAGCGGTGGCATGCTCGTCGTATTTAGGGCTTACTGCCTATCACTTATTCTCAGCGCGTTGACCTGCCATAGTCTGCCTTCACCGCCATTCACTGGAAAGAGGTTTCTCTGATTAAGGATGGTAGTAGCATTTCTCTTCGGGTAGAGGCATAATATTGATTGAGGCAGCTTGACACTGTGGCAGCTTAGCTAAACAATCGTGTGCAGTTGCCCCTAGGATCTAGAATCTTCCCAACCATGGTTTTTTGACCATGTGTATAGCACCAGGTTCCCCATGAATCAGGCCCCAGATCCAAAGAGCAGTTGGTTACATTCATAGTAGTCCCATGGCTGAGCAAGTGGGCACATTTTCCTTGGTAGACTGGACCTGTAGATTATAGGGTTCACAGCTGGGTACTGACATTTTCTCCCCAGCAGCCTGTGGACTGGAAAGGGAGAGAGGAGGCTTTCAGCTCCTCCTGGCGTGATTTCTCTAGCCATGCATCCGAGGTTGTGTGTGGTGTGTGGTGAGCCACCGAACATAAGCTGCAGCGTGGGCAGACCTCAGTGACATTATGCTAAGTGAGATGCACCAGACACATAAATACTGTTCTGACTCTACTCAGGAGACCCAGAGTCTTCACATCCCCGGGGATGGAAAGAATGGTGCTTGCTAGGGAATGAATGGCCTGAGGGGGGTAGCGGGTGCGGTGTTTAAAATAAAGAGATGGGTAATAGTGACTTCAACACCGGGATGCTACTGAACACCTAATGCTACTGAACCGTACGTTTGAAAATGGGTAAAATGATCATCAAACATGCATTGCATGCTCGTATGAAGAAGGACGCTTAAAAGAAATCCCACACTCGCTCAGAATTGAGTACAATAAAGGGTTATTTATTTAGGGGTAGACTCACAGATCAATATCCTCTGCCGGAACGGAGAACAGCAATGGAATCCCGCAGCTAGAAAAGAGAGAGCAGATGTGTACTTTATACATCGGCATAAATAGAATAAGAGGCCACGCCCGAGTGGACGGGTGACTTAAAGGCTATTGGCGGTAGGAATTCCTACAGCACTTGTATGAAATTCTCAAAGCATAAAAATACTGTATTGAAATGGCTTAAATGACACGTTGGTTATGTATGTTTTGTTATAGAACATGTATATGTGTTTAGATATGCATAGTCTATATTATATATAATATACCATATACAATATATATTATATTAATATATATATACATATATATATATATTATAATAGGTCCTTTGTTTAGGAAGTCGTTCCCATTGCAATCCAATGTGTGATGGCAGGGATGCCGAGCAGACGCTCACGCCCTCTCCTCCTCTTCTGCAGGAGTCACACATGCGGCCATCTGGGCGGCGTGCATCTCGTACCTCAGTGCTGCTGTGCCCCCCGAGCTGAGGACGTCCGCGCAGGGCATCCTGCAAGGCCTTCACCTGGGGCTGGGGAGAGGATGCGGCGCCATGATCGGAGGCGTGTTAGTCAACTACTTTGGTAAGAATCGCTTTTCTTTTGTTCCTTTCAGGAAAGTGGGTTTTTTTCTTTTGATTTTTCTTTTCCAGCCATGCCGGAGTTGAGCTTCAATATCCCTGTCCTCTCTTTTCACACCGCACGGTCGTCATAACTGTAAAGCCCATGCTTAGGTTGGGAAGGTGGTTAAAGCCAGCTCATAACACACTCTTATGGCGGGCGGCCTAGTGGTACGTTACAGCAGCCGCAGAAGAGCCAAACAAACGAAGAAGCGCATGTGGCTTTAGTTGTCAGGTCCTGGGCATCAGCTGCTCATGACACAGAAGAAACAGAACCCATCACTGCAACCCAAAAACCTTTAAGTATTCACCGGTCACTTAGGTCGTCCCTGGTGCACACAGACGACATCACCGCCAGTCTGCTGCATCCCTATCCGACAGCTGACAAGAGCCAGAGTACTCTGGTCCCTGGGATGGAGTGCTCAGTCTTCTATGTATGGCTCCGGGGCTGTGCGAATTTACAGCTCTATTTACGTGAACGGTGGTGCTGTTTGTTAGCAGGTTGCTAAGTAGTCCTCAGGAAGACAGCACCACAGAGTACCGTGCAGGGATGGGAGTTACTCAGACAGGCCTTCCCTGAGCAGAACGAGCACCAGGGACTCCTGAGGCCACCTTGTGCTCTCCCATTGCAGGGAGCTGACGGGCCACTGACTAGTCCACTCAGTGAAGCTGGGCTTCTTCTGCCCCCAGATGTTAGGCTAATAAAGGTTGTCGCGTTTCCTGGGATTACCAGGCCTGCTCTGCTTGTTTTCAAGGGGCTGCTGCAACCTTCCGGGGGATTGGCATGGCCTGCCTGGTGATCCTCCTGCTCTTTGCCCTGATCCAGTGGCTGGCAGTGCCGGACGAGGAAGAAGGTGAGCATGGCCTCTTTCCTTTTGTTCTTGGGGGCAAGGATGGAGGGGTAAGGGTTTGAAACTGGGCTTCTCTAGGTAACCCAGACCAGCCTTGAGTTAGCAATCCTGCCTCAGTCTCTTGGTGCTGGGACTACAGGCATGTGTGAGCTAGCCTTGGCTCCATTTCTTCTTGGCGCTGGGATTAAAGGCATGCGCCACCACCACGTAGCTTCTGGGTTTTGTTTTATGTAACAGCACAAGGTGCCGTGGGAGTGTGAGTTTTAACCTCCCCCAAATTCTTATGAGCGTTAAAATTTTTATTTATTTATTTATTTATTTATTTATTTATTTATTTATTTATTTATTTATTTATTTATTATGTATACAATATTCTGTCTGTGTGTGTGCCTGCAGGTCAGAAGAGGGCACCAGACCCATTACAGATGGTTGTGAGCCACCATGTGGTTGCTGGGAATTGAACTCAGGAACTTTGGAAGAGCAGGCAATGCTCTTAACCTCTGAGCCATGTCTCCAGCCCATGAGCGTTAAAATTTAAGGCAAATACATACAAGGCTGTATGGTAATTTACCGCTAGGGTGAGGGGTGCTCTTCCTAATCTCCATGTCTTTACCTTCATTAAAAAATATGTCTGTTGATACTTCCCCTGAAAGGCATGGCCTTTCTTGAAATCGTCATACAGAAAGGAAGGAGAGGCTGGTAAAGGAACCTGCTGCCAAGCCTGGAAACCCGAGTTCAAGCCCAGGGACCTACAGGGTGGAGGCAGAGAACCTGACTCCTTCAGGTGGCCTCTCCGGCCTTCACACGTGTTCCACGGCACTCCCGTGCCCACAAGTACTACACACACACACACAAAAAAAAAAAAAATACATTTTTTTTTTAAAAAAAATCAATTCTTTTGACATCTTAGTTGTGAGCCTAGCCTTTAACATCTGAGCCATCTCGCCAGGCCTGATTTTTAAAAGATTAAATTAAATTAAAGGGAGGAAGGCGACATCAGACCGAGATGACTGAACGCATAATGCAGAGCTTTTGACGATAAGCTCACAAGAGAATGTACATGTTCTTGATTGTTCCGTAGCCCAGCACAGAGCTGGTCATCTTGGGGCCTCCATCCTTCCTACAGCCCTGGCCTCAGGGCTATTCTCCTTCTGGAAAGAGAAAACAAGGCTCGTTACAGAACCTCAGAGGAGCGTTTTGAGCCTCACTGAGCTTCTCAGGTGGAAGCTTGTGGGGGTTGTTCTCAGCCTTGGGCCACGGGCAGAGCACCACACAATGCCAGGATCATTTTTCTTTGTTTTAAATGTGTAGAAAAGGCTGAAAATAATCTTAACATTTACTTTTCTCTCTAGACAAGACAATGTTGGCAGAAAGGATTCCTGTTCCCTCTAGTCCTGTTCCCATAGCAACCATCGACCTGGTCCAGCAACAGACTGAAGATGCCATGCCGCGCATCGAGCCCAGACTTCCGCCCAAGAAAACCAAGCACCAGGAAGAACAGGAAGACGTAAACAAACCAGCCTGGGGGGTCAGCTCCTCCCCCTGGGTGACCTTTGTGTATGCACTCTACCAGGTGAAGGAGATGATCCAACTGACAAGAGACAGCCGGGCGTCGGAGATCCAGCCTTTACAGGTAGCCTCTGCTGGCCTTGTACGCTGTCACTCCCTCCTTAGTCCTCAGAACGCACGGAAAGCCTGGTGGAAAACAGACACGCAGACAGAGGGTTCTAGTCGTCTGGGGTGACAGTCACAGAAGCTCACCAAGTCCCCCAGAAAGAGAACTTGCTTCATGGAGCTCAGAGAGGCTTCCCAAAGGAGTTGGTGATTCTACAAAAGAAAATGTAAATCTATTCCAGCTTTGCATACTTTCTCTTATGTTCCAACAGTAGGAAACACAAGCTGCAACCAGAAGATACAGCTCTTACGTTTGGAAGAGCTTATATATCTATAATTTCAGACTTCGAGGGGGATCATTACGCATACCAGCTGCTAAATTAACCTCCTAAATCTGTCTGGTATGGTATCTCTGATACCCGACTGAGTGAAGTGTGGTTTTGAGAGGCCTCACTAGGGGTAAAAGCAGAAAAGCAGAGTCTTTTTGTCCCTAAAGAGCAGTCTCTCCCAAGAAAAGTCAGATGGTTCTGATAAAATCATCAATTATATAAACAAAGCCACTTCCTGACTCTGGAGAGAGAACTTGGCTCTGTGGACAGCTCGGTCAGAGCGGTAGCTCTACCTACCCCCCATGGTACATTAACCTTTCTCTTTCCTTGATAAGCAATGTCAGCTCTATGTTTACAGTAGCTTAAAGGACCCAGAGGAGGAGGTCAAACAAGATGATGGCTCAGTGGGTGAATGCACTTGTCACCATGCCTGATGATCCCTGGACCTGCGTAGAGGGAGGAGCAAACCAGGCCCCCATAAGTCATCCCCAGACGTCCGTATCCACTCCACGCCACACCTGCACACACTTTTAAAACAAACGAACAAGCCAATGTGATCTTTAAAAAATAACCCAGAAAGAAAAAAAAAAACAAGAGGGAAAATAAACAGTAATTTCTTTTTTAAAAAAAAAAACTCACAAACTGCAGTTGACTAGAGACATGGTTCGGCCAAGGCCACTGCTCTTGCAAATGACCCGCCCACCCTTGGTTCTCAGCCTCCATGACAGGTGGCTCACAGCTCCGAGGAATCTAATGACCTTCATGGACACCTGCAGTCACATGCAGGTACCCATGTACCAACTTAAAACACACACACACACACACACACACATCGAGCAAAGACAAGTCTGTCAACTACCCTAATTAATCTTGGCTTTATAAACTGACTGTAAAATCATTGCACAGTTTTAGCAAAACTGACACTTTGCTGAGAGCCACAAACACATCATTGTGTGCAAAATCCTCCTAACTCATTTGTGGGGAGCCCAGTCTGGGCGTGAGAGATGGGGAGGGACACCCGGAGGTTCCATACCTCAGAGCAGGAAGGTGAGACAGGGAACGGGTGCCCTGCAACCGGGAGGCGATGCTTCAGTACTAGGTGAACGCACCTTCATTCTCACAGATGCCCACTGCCTTTGCAGCACAAAAGCTTGCGTTTCCCCTCCATGAAATTCAATTAATGTTCATTAAAGTAAGAGTTAAAATGGATAAGAACTAACAGCTATGGCATAGCGTTGTTATGAAGAAATTATATTTCCTTCCTAAATGGAATGAAAGAAAACATTTTAATCCAACCATAGGAAATGGAGGTGATGTGCACCAATTTCTAAAAGCCATGCCCCCCTCCCCCGACTTGGACCCTCGCTGGTGGCATCTTACGGAACCGTACTTGCGTGTCTGCTCAGTTCCCTCCCCGTTGGCCTCACGGAGCGTCTTCACACAACCTGCTCTGTGTTCCTTAGCTTTCAGTATTTATGTGCACATCCCCGCATGTACGTCAGGGCTCCACATCTCGGGCATTCTTTGCCCGCTGTCTTGAGGCTGAGGGCCCTCCGTTGCTCACCTCTAGACGGTGCCCCCACCCCCACCCCCACCCCCGGCCCTGGAGGACTGCAGTCTTCCCAATGACTGGCATTCGGGCATCCTGTGGCCCTGGCCCTATGACTGAGTGTAAGTTGTTTGCCTAGTGATGACTAGAGCACCGAGAATGACGTCCCTTTAGCCATAGGCATGTCTGCTTACAGTGTTTGTGTTTTTCATGCGGCTCTGGCAGTTGTACCTAGGAAAGGAAACGAAAGGTAAGATGTCTATCCTGACCCTTCATTCCTGCCTTGGTTCCGGAAGTGGGGCTTTACGAGAGATGGCTGTACGTTAGCTTTTCCTTACTTGAAAGTATGTATAACGGGTTGGCTGTATTCTTTCTCGTATACTATGGCACATCTGCTTTTTCCTTCCAGGGGACCAGTGAGAATCGGGAAATTTCCGCAACTGGTGGAGCCCAGCGTGTCCCCTGTGAGACTCGCTCTGACCCACCCAGAAAACAGCCCTTCCCGGACACAGCAGCATCTCAACCATCTCAACCGCAGCCCAGCCCCGTTCATCCCAGCACTGCCCCCCACGTAGAGGAGAGTGGGGAGCAGCAGGCTCAGCCCACTGCAGGAGAACACTGAAGGGCCCCGATCATCACCCACCCTGCATGGCACCAGACACCTCAGTCAGGACCCAGAGGGCGAGACCCTCACCCTGGACATGCCTCCCCGAGGGGAGCACCACACTGCACATGCTTCTAAGTAGCTAAACTCATTACTGTGGAACCACGCACACACGAGCTACAAGCTACAGTCCTGTAGAGACTCAGAGCAGTGGTGGGTGAGGACTTCCTGCTCTCAGTGGGTTAGGTCTGAGCTAACGCCTCTGCCAGGGTCTGAGGGTGGGAAGTAGAACTCACACCAAGTAAGGTGAACGAACAGGTCTCCAGGTGACCCGTGACATCAACTCCCTCTTCTGATTATTTATTCTTAATATTGGGGTCTCAGTGCAAAGAGAGATGACGATTGTATCTATAAATTTATTTGTCTTGAAGAAAAGCGTTTTAAAAGTTAGAAGACCTATTTAAAAGGGAACCAGATGGAAGTTGGTAGAATATATGCTTTTTTTGTTGTTGGTTGTTTAGAAAAGTTCAAAGTTTCGCTGAACTTTGCACATCTCTAGCAAATATATTTTTATATGCATATGGTATGTAGGGAAGGGAGGTCTCGTAGCAGCAGAGCTGTTACGACTGCATAGAGTGGAGCTTTAAAAGGCCTTTGTCTCAGTGGGCTGGGAGAATGAGCAAAACTGAGAGACTATGGCAAAGAATCCCTCCAAGTCATTGTCCCAAGACTTGGTGGACGAGGGTTTTTCAGCGCAGACCCTACTGCGACAGCCTGTCGCTGTCTCACAGCGACTTGGGTTCCTCACTGGGTTCCTAAGGATCCCTTACGTTAAAACTTACTATCTACAAAGAGAAGGATAAGATTTAAGTGCCTGGGGAGGGGACATTGTGTTCAAAAGTCACAGATTAGGTCTGTTTTGTGAAGTAGTAAATAAGAAGCCAGGACGGGGAATTGTGGGAACCAGAAAGACTTATCTCATGACTTTAGAAACAAATCTAAAGTTTGTTCTTCTCCAAACCGTAGTCATACACTGGAGCCTTTAGGTTTGGGTTACAGCTACACCCTTCACCACCAGACATCGGGCTTGCAAGGAAAGGAGAGGCTGTCTGAAAGGCCGGTGGAAGGGGGTTGTGGCTGTGGCTGAGCAAAGGGCAGCGAGGACGAACTCGAGAGAAAGGTCAGAAATGGAAGGTCGCCTTCACCTCTGACCCTGAGCAGACAGGGTCGGCTTCCCCAGGACGGCTCTGCCTGCCCCACCTCTAGGAGGAGCGCTCTGCACCTAGATGACGCAGCTTACACTGATGGGAAGTGCTAAGCAGGTGGTTATTTTTTGCACTTGAACGGTACTGTACCTGTCAATCACCATGACTCGTTTTAAGTGACCTTTAAAATCGGACCGATTTATTATGTTCGAGTAAATTGCAGAAGCCAAGCGGGAGCCAGACTGAGCCCCCACCGATGAATGTACAGCATGTGGATTTGTAACTGACAGTAGGGAGCCAGAACCTCGTATCTTGTGTTTACAGCTCTGATCCGTTTCTTTGAAAAGCCCTGCCGTTTTGGAGATGCCCAGTGGACGTGTTGAAATAAAAAGTAAATACCATTTTTAAATATTTCCTAAATGAAAACCATGTGACCAAACAAGTGAAAATCCTCTGCTCTGTGATGAATGACCCCAAACTCAACATGCCTTTGATGCACAATGTTTACTGTGAGCGTTGATCCAGCGCTGCAGGAATTTCCAGCCTTCTGAGCTGACACCTTCATGAGTTTGTGGATCTTGTCACTTTTTTCTTCCTGTCCTAAAAGTGCCATACACCACTTAAAGACATTAAAGTGAATTCAAAGTAAACCTGATTTGAGAGTTCTATAACCCTTCAGGGGATCCCCGGAAACACTCAGGAGTGTCAAAGCCCAGGCTGGTAATCACGGCTCTAACGACTTGTCCTATTTCCCTAGCGTGCAGGAACAGTTAGCCGGGTTCTGTGTGGACCTTTAGTAGCTCGCTGTTATTTGTAAAGCCGTAAGCAGAATAGTAGTACGCTCCAAAAGACAGCATACCCACAAAGTCAAAGCCATGGACAGTGTGACCTTACTGTCCTAGTAACTCTGTTGTGGTGGCAGGTGTGGTCGTTTGCAGCTGTTCCTGGGACCACGTCCGAAGCACCCCCCCTCCACAGCGTTAAGCGGAGCACCTGCAGAAACAGAAGCTCACCCCTGGTTAGCGTTTGCTGTGCTGAGCTAATCATTCATGGTACACAGCACCACCCTCATTCAAAATAGGAGATTCCGAGGCTAGCAGAGCCTGTTGTGGGATCACAGCCAGAGCCAGGACTCAGGCTCCAATCTTGCTGACAGCAGCCTGCCTACCACCTTCCCATCCTCCTGGGGGGAGGGGAGGCACCTTCCCATCCTCGGGGGAGGGGCCACCTTCCCATCCTCCTGGGGGGGGAACCTTCCCATTCTTGCGGGAGGGGCCAACTTCCCATCCTTGTAGGAGGGGACCTTTCCATCCTCGTGGGAGGGGCCACCTTCCCATCCTCGTTGGGGGGACAATCCTTCTGGGGGGCACCTTCCCATCCTCGTGGGAGGGGCCACCTTCCCATCCTCGTTGGGGGGACAATCCTTCTGGGGGGCACCTTCCCATCCTCGTGGGAGGGGCCGCCTTCCCATCCTCGTGGGAGGGGACAATCTTTCCATCCTTGTGGGAGGGGAGGCCACTTGTTACTTTCATGAATACAAGCCACAGTCCAGCCCTAAGTCATGTGTTCCTGAATCCCATGTGTGCTTGTTTCTATTCTGGACTTCTAGACATTCCCTAACACATTCAAACTCAGCATCCCAAGCGATGGCCTTGCCTAACAGAACTTCCAGAAGGCTGTAGAATTCTCTACTTTTGCGGTACCAGGACGAGTATTAGGCGCCCATTCCTCTTACCTTTGACATGTGGCTCGTGTCTCTGAAGAACTGGATTCTAATTTTAAACCTCTTCCTGTGGTGTGAACTGCCGTACTAGACGGCATACGGCCAACGGGAAGACATCACCTGTGGGAAGTTTCATGGCCTCAACTACTTCTGCAAGGCCACTTGGACCCGAGTTACTCTGTGAGAGACGATTACAGGAAAGGAAAACTGTGACTACCCAGCCAGTAATCCTCCTGCCTTTGGTGCGCCGAGTGAGAAAAGACAACAGGCTCCACCTGAAACTCTCAATCACTCACGCTCTGTTTCTCCAAAGCTTAAAAAAAATCCCCCATGTGAAACTTCTGAGCGATGAGGCAGCTGGGGAAGTGACGCTTCTATGAGGAGAGGATAAGGGGGCTAAAGAAACCCTTCTCAAATCAGGAATGACACAGTTTGTGCAGGAGCAGCTGTGGTTTATACAGGGAGTCACTCGATGCTGTCTGGGGAAGGGTGAGCCAGCCCCGCTGAGCTGAGCGTGACTCCCATCTGCCCTGGGCAGCGAACCCACTTGTCCCACTGTGGCTCGACAGAAGTCCCAGTTCTAAGGTGGCGACTCAGAGACCTCAGTGCTAGGGTTAAGAACGTCGGCTCTGGGGCCCAGAAGTCTGTCTGGCTTGAAGTGTCGGCCTTAGGGCCGCCTCCGTAGAACCAAGGTATGCGTGAGAGACTTGGTGGTATAGACACGGGTAAATGTGCCTTCTGAGACAGAATCCGCTACCGTGTCAGGCTCGGGGTCTGTCTCTTGTGCCGGCTGTGAAAGGCTGAATGGACTTCAGACTGGCTAATGGGATGAAAGTTTCCTGGAGAATCAAGAGTCGGGCGTGAGAGAATGAAATGGCACCTCACGTGTCCACAAGTGCCACCCAGTAGGGAGTCTGGCAAGGCAGCTTGTTCACAGGGCCATCGACGCGATACATCCTGTGTTATCCGTGCCCAGAATCCCAATTCTAGTCAGACAGAGAAGCTAATCCCAAAGGTTACATCTCTCATTCTGAGAAACCACCAAATAGATGACAATGTCAGATCCTATTTGCATTGCTATTTCTTAACATCATCTCTGGATCTTAAATTATGTACACATTCAGCCAGGACAGGCTCTAGAAACTACAGGGAAACCCTGTCTCGAAAAAACCAAAAAAAAAAAAAAATTATGTACACATTCAGATATATTGCTGTACTCCATCGGCTATTCCAAATTTTAATATCTTAAATTCCCAGATATTTAAAAAAAATTACAGATTCAAATATTTTTGTGTTACACAGACACTCCCCTAAAATTCAGCCCTAAGTATTATTGGCAAACTACATAACTAATTCACAAAGTCTTTTTTTTTTCTCTCTTGTGCTTGTAAAATGTGTTTTAAAATTAACCTTGGAGGGGCTGGAGCTCAGCGGTTAAAATTAACATTTAAACGATCCGGTTTTAAGCAAGGCCACCTATGCTGCTTCTCACCCACACATTTGGTGTCGAACAGTCCAACCTGCCTGCCTGTAACAGGAAGCCTTTGCGGGCATCTCCTGTTAGCGAGGGCACAACACTGGGTTCTGTCGTGTGTAAGGCCACACCTGCGAAGGTGTGAGACACAAAACCAGCTGCCACCTTCCCCTGAAGGACAGAGCCATTGGTTGAGTGGTCATCACGCGGTCTAAGACCTTCGGAAAGAGGAGGGAGGGCAAAGGGGACAGGATTGGAGGACAAGCTTGTGGGATGGGGCCGGAATGGCGACGTAACAAACACGGAATCAGAGGCCAATGGCACAAGCCACCAAGGGTGTTACCAGAAATGCTTTAATTGTTTGGCCTCTCACAGAACAATTTGACAGACCCATGATTCCTTCCAAAACTGAGCATGGAAACAGCATCCCAAAAGACTGCCACTGTGTTCACTGTGGCTGCAGGGGCTCGCCGCCATCGGAGCTGCTTCCTCACTGCGCAATCTCCTGTGGCTCAGGAGGGCGGAGCGGGCGGGCGCAGCAGTGGGTGCCGCGGTGTCAATCACACACAAACACAGTCGATACTAGACAGACTGCTTAGTGAGGGGTGAACACGACCATGCACAGCACGGACACGCCTGACACGTTACAATATAGCACCAATAAATGAAGGTACAGAAAAGGAAAGCCTAAGCTGCGGCCAAATCATGCTAGAACGCTTGTCTGTACCAGCAAGACGGTCAGGTGCCAAGATGAACGGAGGCACACTCTCTGGCAGTTTTGTATAAATAAAGCTTTATTTTATGCCTGAGTGTTCTGCCTGCGTACATGTAGGTGCGACACACGCATGCCTGGTGCGCCTGGTGCCTGCGGAGTCAGAGGGTATCAGATCACCAGGAACTGCCACCCAGGTCCTCTGCAAGGCAGGGAGTCCACTGAGCCACCTCTCTCCACACCGCATTCTTTGGCTTTTTAAAGTCTGTACAGGCACAGACTGCCCTGAGTAACATTTCTGAGGAAAGGAACAAGACTCCTAATGTTAAATGTGTCTGTAGAAAGCAGGTCCAGGAACACTAACGGACTGCTTCAAGAAGATCATTTGAGAGTCAATCGAGAAAGTTCCACAAAGTTCACAGCTCTCAAGGAATGACAGTGACCACTTCTTATGTTCCCCCTCACCACACCTTTCTTTATATAGGATGGCTTCTCATGGTTTTATCATTGCAGCACAAAACAAAGACAACAAAAACAAGCCTGCACTTGATCCTCAGAGAATCAAGCCAGCGGCTCCTTCACAGAATGCTTGCCGTAGTCAACCCTTAGACCCGTTTCTGCTCCTTTCTTTGCAGTCGAAGCAGTTAGTGGCTCATTTCACGCTGGAGTTTATCATGGATCAAGAAACAAACACTTTTCTCTCTATTAAAAAAAGAGTATCAAAATCTGTTTTGTGAGAAACCATCGCAAACATATAAAAGCAGCTTAAAAAAATAAATCTCAATGTCACAAATGGCTACCTGCTTTCAGATTTAATATATAAAAGTACAAAAATTATAGTCTGTCTGCATATAAAATCTTGTGAAAACATTAAATATAATCCTAAGATATGTCTTTTTTCCGTTAGTTATTAAATAGCTAATTGGTCATTATTTTAAAAAGAAAGCAACATAGACAAAAACGGAGGCACCAACACGGTGGGGCCAAGGCTGCTGAGGACAGAGCCCTGACCCTCCGTCTGAAGATGGTCATCCACCCGAGTCTCAGGATACACCAGGGCTGGCGCGCGGCCGAGGCTGCTGAGGACATACCTCTCAAACCCGAACCTCCAAGCATGTTCTAACAATTATTCATCTCATGGAAAATGGTTTCTGGTCAGTAAGTCTGCGGCCCTGGTGCACGATGTCTGCCATTCAGACCCACGATGCCTTCCCTGCACTGAAGATGGAGAAACCTGCTAGGTGCGACAGATTCTACCATGCTGGCGCGGGGAGCCGTTATCAGCCCTAACTCGTACCACGTGGAGGGCACTTTAGAAAACACTGCTATCAAGAAACGGAGAGAGAACAAGGCAGCCTTTTGAGCCAGCTTCACGGCATCAAGAGAGAAGCCAGAGCCCGGTGCTGGGATGGTATCTGACCTTGCTTACTGTCCTAAAGGAAAGGTCCTACTGTTCTAACGAAAGTCGTCTTCATTTGGGGCAAGTGGCGGTGATTCTTAGGGTCCTTATGCCACCTATGGCACAGTCAGCGGGCTGCCGGAGGTGAGTTCTCTGCATGCGTGCTTCTTACTCGCATGGCTTGTTTCCCTCAGCGGTGCATGCTTTTCCCACTGCCCACTGTACGAGGGTCTTTGCCTTTCACCCAATCAATCCCTAGTTCACACTGAGGTCAGCTTGCAGGTTGACTGTCGGCCTGAAGGCTAAAGAGCTGCTCTTCCAAGAAGGCGCCCCCAAGGCCATACTGCCTCTCGTGTGTGCTGACTTCCTCGGGGGACAAGTGGCTCGCTCCGAGAATAAAGTCTGCAAACCTGTGAAAGTTTAAACAGGGAAGGTGGTCGGTCACAGAGGTTTATCTGAAAGACAACGTGCGCCTCGCTGCTTGTCCCCTTTAATGGAGCCTGACTGTGCCGGCTGAGGAAGGCATTTCCACCTGGACAGAGACGAGCTTCTGTGAGTTCACAGACAGCTGTGCAGGGAAAGGGGGAATGTGTGCGGGTTTCTGAGGCCCCACCACAGCCGGATGCATCCAGTCACTCACTCATCTCTTCCCTGCCCCTTGTGAGTGCGGTGTGATGTTTATACCTCAGTGTCAATGCCTTGGCCCCATATTTTCTCAGGCCTTAGAAGCTCCCCCACAACTCTGACGTAAGGCGTAACCAAGAGAGATGGTTGCTGCTCAGCAGAAATGTGGGATTTCCACACCGCTCAGTGCATGAGCCAAGGCCAGAGCAGGACTTACTTTTTAGGAGCCTGGAGCCTGGAGACGGCCAGCCAGGAAGGGAAGTCGGGCCGGCAGCAGGCACGGCGCAGTTCCTCCAGAGCGCTGGCTGTTTCGGCCTCAGCTTGCTCCCTGTACTCGTCCTCGGTGAGAAACTTCACCACTGGCGGTTCTGTTGAGAACCACGGCCTCATTTTCCTAAAACACATGACATCTGGTTGTCAGAGTCCCGTCCAATCCAGTCCTTATGATGTAAAAATACACGTCTTAGACATTAACAATATTACCTCTGGACTCCTTGTACAGCACCCTGTGCGTTCCACCACCCTATGACTGAGGAGCGGGATCAGGCAGAGGGGCTACTGTCTTATCTGACCATCATAACAATTTCCTAAGGCTTCTGAGAATCAGTTTCTGATTGAGATGTTGAGAATAACTTTTTTTTTAGTGACTCCTAATCATACAACTAGACAACAAGCCTGGCTCCCGTGCTCTTTGCCTGCTGGTTTTCTCTGGCACAAACAGAAACAAACTTTTAGTATGTCCTTTTATGGAGATCAATGGGGACATCCACGGCTCGCTACAGGAAGCCGGGCCTGTGGGCTATTGCTCCATCTAGTGGTGGAGCCACCGACGCACAGGGCGGAAAAGAATTTATTATTAGTTAGTTCGTCTTTGGCTACATGTGCACTACGAAGCCAGGGACTAGATTTTCTTTCGCAGTCAGAAACGTAATAAATATCACAATAATATAGCCATCTGTACTTAGGAACTCAAGATGCCAGTAAGGACATATTCGTGATACAGTTTCAAATAACATTTGTTGGTGAGCCTTAAAAATGTCTTCAGATCCACCTCTCACACGGACTTCCAAGGGTTAAAAACATACTTTTTTTTTTTTCCTTGAGGGCTGAGACCGTCAAGGTCTCTTCCCTTTGAAGGTTGGCTAATGGTTGATAAGCTGGACTGAGGAACCAAGGACACTGCTTCTTTCTCCTCTTCTGAGTACCTGGCCGGGCTTCCTACAGGAAAACCCAGACTCTGGCCCAGAAAACCAGGACACATCCCAGCTTGAGGGTGCACTCACAGCCTGAACTGGCCAATCCCTCCCCAGTCCCATCACGGTCTCATGAGTTACTGTGTACATGAAATGGGACATTCGTACAAATTGCTCAGCAGCTAATCAAAAGAACAACTAGTACATACCATTAGCATATATGTAATATGAAAGCAGTTTTTTACAAACCAACGAGTCTGATGCAGACGTCAAGGCATCCTTTCTCTGGTCTATTTAATTTGTAAGTTCCTGCTTTAGTCCCTGGTTTTCATAGAACTATTCTTTTGTTGTTTTTTGTTTGTTTTTTTAGATTTACTTATTTATTATGTATACAGTGTTCTGTCTATTTGTATGCTTGCTGGCTAGAAGAGGGTACCAGATCTCATTACAGATGGCTGTGAGCCACCATGTGGTTGCTGGGAATTGAACTTAGGACCTCTGGATGAGCAGTCAGTGCTCTTAACCTTTGAGCCATCTCTCCAGCCCTCATAGAACTCTTCTTTAGAAAGTAACCACTGTAACAATATGCATGGATTGTTACAGAAAGCCCCAAGGATGAATAATGGAGCCACCAGCTAATGACGAGAGCACACTTGCTACTGGTAAGACAGCTGGGTGCCAAAGGGAAAGAGAAAGGAGCTCTACCCAGGGTGCCTTGGGCCACAGCCTGGCAAAGATGGTGGCCGGGAGGCTCTGTAGTGGCCAGCCTCCTCCTGGTAGAGGGACCTCTGGTGATCCCAGAGCAGAGCAAAGATAGAAGCCCCTGGGCTCTCGACCTCCCACTGGCACTGCGACCTTTCAGCCTGCAATTCCCCCTACCTGGGCACCCTGGACTGGTACTGATGCTTGCGCTCCAGTGGACACTGCTACACGAGCGGCCACCAGGTCCATCCACCCTGTTACCATGGAGTCTCCTTCCTCACAACCGTGTACTAGACATCCATTAACCCGTTTACCAGCCTTCGTCTCACTTGCCTACGTGTCTGCGTGGACCACAGCCGTGTCTAAGACTGTCTTCCCCTGCAGGAGCCGCCCGGATCACAAACCCCCTATGCCAGATAGCAGATGGGTCTGTCCCACCAGCCAACAACTGCTCGCTGTCTCATCTCTCAGGTGTGCTTTCTATTTTTCATCAGATTAACTGCCAGCATCTGTACTGTACAGTTACATCTGAATTCCCGTCTGCATCTGCAGACTGACAGCAGCGTCACATCTGCACACGGCAACCATCAGCTCCTCCTGATTTTAACTACTGCCTTTGCGGTGGGGCTGCAGAGTTTCCCACAGTGCCCTTGGCCGCCCACTGCTTCGCCCCTGCCTGGACCCGAGCGCCTGGATTTACACATTCTGTGTAGGCAGGCACCAGGGAGAACTAACGGAAATGCAAATAGGTTGGGCCCCTATCAGCCCCCATATGAAGAACCAGTCTAGAGCCCTCAGTGCAGCCCATGGCTGCATCCGGCCAGAGCAACACCTCACTCACTGCGCCAACGGCACCGTTGCCTGATGATGGCACTAGGTAGGGCTTTCTCCGTCAGGAAAACCCTCCACATCTGTCCAGGCTTCACTCTGGGTCATTAAGAGTCAACTAAATGAAGTTATTCCCAGAGTAACACCATGTCAGTCCCTGAGCAAGCTTTGTTTTCACACCTATGGGATACTTGAGTGCGGGGACTGGAGAGGCGACCCAGTGGTAAGAATGCCAACTGCTCTTCCAGAGGACTGTGGTGTGGCTGCCAGCTCTCACATCAGGTGGCTCACCACTGCCTGCTACTCCAGCGCCACAGGATCTGACGCCCTCTTCTGGTCATCTGAGGTAATCACAAACATGGCAGACGCATGCACACACGTGCGCACACACACACACACACACACACACACACACACACGTCTTTTAAGGCAAAAGATATCGAAATGCAGGCCCGTATCTGCACACGCACACCACGTGTGCACACATACCACACACACACACACACACCACGTACACACACGCACGTACACACACGTCTTTTAAGGCAAAAGATATAGAAATGTATGCCCGTATCTGCACACGCACACCACGCGCGCACACATACCACACACACACATACACACCACGTACACACACGCATGTGCACACACACGTCTTTTAAGGCAGAAGATATATTAATGCATGCCCGTATCTGCACACGCACACCACATGTACACACATACCACGCACACACACATACCACGCACACACACACACACACTACGTACATGCACGCACATGCGCACACACACACACATATACGTCTTTTAAGGCAGAAGATATAGAAATGTATGCCCGTATCTGCACACGCACACCACATGCACACACATACCACGCACACACACACACTACATACACGCATGCACGTGCACACACACACTACGTACACGCATGCACGTGCACACTCACACACGTCTTTTAAGGCAGAGGATATCGAAATGCATGCCCATATTTGCACACGCACACCTCACTCTCACAAGCAGGGCCGGGCACAGATGTACAGACCAAGGAAACACATAACAGCATTGTGTCAGCGGAAGTTACTGTATCTTTCACAAAGCCTAAGCCTTAAACTTAAAACCTAAAACAAAGCCAGCCTTTAACAAAATGAACTGAGTAACTCCTTCCAATCACTAATGATACATTTTCTGTTAACTCTTATCCCATGGCACAATTAATATCACTACAGCAATCTTGGTTCTAATGAAAAGAAATCCGTGATAAAGGTAGAAACTTTAGGCAGGGCCCACACCATTTTGCTGATTTTAGTGAGGCTCTAACTACTGAGTACTTGGTGTCAGAACCCAATGGAGATGGCAGCAAATGCTTAGAGCTCTTTTTCCTCCTGTGGTTTCAGAGCGAAACCTCCAGACTAAACATAATTACCCTTACGATGTAACCCAAAGTATCTCTTAGAACAATAAGTAAAACAGAGAACTCGGAATGTCAGAGTTGGTAGCAATAGAAAAGATACCCACCACCTGAGATAGCTGAGCGCTCTCAGCGGATGGCGCAGACTCCGGGAGAACAGGAGGAGGCCCATGACGACGTAGGCAAACTGAGGCACGGCTACACCCATGTAGAGCAGGACCAGGGAGAGGGACCGCAATGTCCACATCAGAAGGCCTCTGCTCCACTCACTGGCGAGGGGCCCATGCCAGTAGCAGGCGGCAAAGCTACAAAGCCCAACCACCAGGAAATAGCCTGGAGACACAGAAGAAGGGCGAGCATTGAAACGTGAACCCGAGAACTGATGTGGAAAATCCGGCAGAGCCCTGACTGAAAAATATCTATCAGAAAACCTTTAATTTAAAAAATTAAGAAGAAATAAATTTCCTTTTCCTAGTGGAGGCCGAAAAAAAGTGCCTACTGCCATCAGTCCTTGTACGTGAGCTCTCAGGCTGACTCCAATGATGTATTGTGATTATCGGTCTGGCAGCATCCATGTGCATGTGGTACCCACAAGGCCAGAAGACGCCGGTGCCCAGGAAGTGGACTAAGGCAGTCGTAAGCTAAGCCACTCCAGTGCTGGGAACAAACCCAAGGCCTCTGGGAGAACAGCAAGCACTCCAGACCACTGAGTGGGCGTTCCAGCCCAACAGGCTGACTTGTAATAACGTAAGATACATACTGATCATTAAGATAACATATAGTCAGATCTTTTAAGCCCACTATCCTAAGTGGACAAGTGGTTCGTGGTTGCTATGGTCGGAAGTGAGCCAGTGGATTTCACACTTTATTTTTCATTTTTCTCCGCACTAACGGAGAACGTCATTTTACAGAGGAGCGGTCAGGCAGCCACACTCAGTCCATAGCTGCCAACGGGGTGACACCCTAGCAGTGCCATCAGATGGGACGTGCATGCAATGTCTAATGAGTCCTGCCACAAGCGCTCACTTTGTTTCTAAGCACACCTTGAGATTCAGTTTCTTATTTGCAGTAGATATGGAGGAGAAATAAAAGCGCTAAATGATGCCCCAAAATGGGCGCCACAAAAATCCAGAGACTGGACCTTGCGCAGGCTGCCTGGAGGGGCTTCTCCAGCACACCCCTGTGATGAAGGGAGCCATGATGGGTGGTGAGAGTTACCGGGCCTAACAGGTTCTGCGCCATGTCCAGGCTAGACATCCAGGCAGCAAGGGTAACTCAGATCTTAATATGACCCGGGCAATAGGTGATTCTATGCAGTTATTAATCTTTAGCATTTACTAGTGAGGTTAAGGTTATAACTCAGTGATACACAGACAGCGGGTATACATGCCATCCTGGGTACAATCCCTAGCACTAACAACAGCAATTAATAGTTATTTGGTCATATAGAAAACGCTCTTGCTTTTTTGGAGACAAAGAGTAAAGAACTTAGAGGAATATTTCATGTTAGGAGTAAA
This sequence comes from Arvicola amphibius, assembly GCF_903992535.2. Classification (NCBI taxonomy): domain Eukaryota; kingdom Metazoa; phylum Chordata; class Mammalia; order Rodentia; family Cricetidae; genus Arvicola; species Arvicola amphibius. The sequence goes on from NC_052064.1 coordinate 24,114,952, forward strand.
TTATAAATAATTTAATATAATAGGAAAGGAGGCTAAAAATAAAGTGTTTAAGAATGAATTGCTTTTGTTTTAGCAAGATTGTCTTCGTGCATGAAATCTGATATTAATGGGATTCCAATTCCCATTATTTCCTAACAAAATCGAAGAGTTTTTGTACCATAAAGCAGGGGGATTAAATGGTAATCTGCTTTCTGTTTCTGAAAAGCCGAGCTTTCGTTGGCTACATTTCCACCTTTTATGCAGAACACATGAGAGAGAGAGAGAGAGAGAGAGAGAGAGAGAGAGAGAGAGAGAGAGAGAGAGAGAGAGAACTGGGAGGTGACAAGGGACAAGGAAGCCCCTCGTGCACTGTTCACACCAGAGCCTGGATGTGGCTGAGCTCGGCCACGGTTCTGGAGCGTTTTTTTACTCATCCGATGAATTGTACAATAAACTAAGGTTTACAGAGGAAAAGAGTTCAAAATGGGGTAGAAATGAACTAAAACACCAACTACGGCTATGCAATAAAGTATTATTTTTAGTTGCTCCTCTCCTTAAATCCTATCAAAATTTAAGTGGGTGGGAGCGTGTGGGCCGTCCTCCGCTGGCGCTTCCCAAGCACGACAGAGGATCCGTCTGTGCCCGTTACCTACCTAATACGTACAGTCTGTGTCCACACCACAGCCTCTTCAGGTCTTCCGTCAGCTGGAACCCGACATAAACTGAAGCAAACCAACAACCAATCATTAGCGCCCCAAACGTGCTATACTGTGTGTGGAAGAAAACAGCAACACGGTATATACATATACATATATATATATACACATATACACATATACATATACATACATATACACACATACACATACATACACATACATACATATACATACACATACATACATATACATACACACATACATATACACACATACATACATATACATATATACATATACATACATACATATACACACATACATACATATACATACATACATACATATATATACATACACACACACATAGGTTCATTCACTCTCACAAAAATAGAAGCAAACAAATTCTCTGTCCTAGAAATGTGTAGTTCAGGTCGAAGTGAGGACTTCTCTAATCTCTCTGTGTCTCGCTGTTCAGGGTGCGGTTCCTCTCACGTAAGGGCGTAAGGGCATGCAGACTTGGGCCCCACTGCGGGACCAGAATCTATATTTCAACGAGCCCCCCAGCTGGCTAGCACGTGTGTTAAAGCTGGAGCGCACTACTGAAAAGTATAAAATGCTGGCATTTAGAGCTTTAATCAAAGTTGCCACAGAATGACAATCATGAACTAATATTAATTTGTTCTTCGGGGCATTATTTTATCAAAGGTGTAGAGGAGAAACAACAAGAAAAAAAATAGAAGTTGCACCGCTATTACGTAATGCCCCAGAGACTCAGGGCTATTCTCCTACGATACAGTTCATAAAAGGGTACAAAAATATCACCAAACGATATAATCCTATATATCACAAATAAACACAAACTTGTCTTTTCAGGAACAGACAGACTTTACGGTCAGCGTACACAGCGGCGGAGCACACCTGAATTAGGATGTGTCACAACGGGAGTTAACTTTTATTCACTTTTCAATATCTGTAAAAGCTTGGATCCCACTTTCTACTCATTCGCGTATAAGATACCTACCCACCTTTGGAATGTGTCTCTTAGCCATCAGAAGGACAAAGACTAGTGTCATGAGCACACCTAACACAGTACCCGAAGAGTAATAGAAAACAGGGCTTCTGTCAAGACAGAAAAAAGTCACATCAACAACAAGCGCATTTTCAGTAAAAAAAAAAAATCATAACACTTAATGTGGCAATAGTAGTCAGTAAGGCATATTTAGAAAGAAAAACTCTAATCACGTTCCACACATTTTAAATTGAAATCAGTACTTGAAAGTTTCAGTCAATAGGCTGCCGTTAAATGTCTGAGTTACCATCTATAATCAGAATGTGATCCAAAAATGTATGTACCTGTCACATAGCAAGCACGTGCCTGAGAGCTTCCCACGGATCCCCAGATACCCATGAATAAATCTTACAGAGGAGGAACCCGAGATACCAAGAAGCTAAAGGGCTTTTCCAAGTGTGGGGGCTGCTGGAGGACCCAGGACGGCAACCCCGCTCATAGGCGTCCAGGCTTTCCTCTTCCCGCTACAGATCCATCACCGGTCAGAAAAGCTGGCCCACAGCACCGCACACACCTGACCACACCCTCAGGACGAGCTCAGAAGTGAACAAGGCTGAGGACGATGGAGATTACGGGTACGAAGCAGGCCGGGCAGGTTAAGAAGTAAATACTGGCAGGAGAGTGGCTTTTAAATACAAAAAACAAAATAGCAGGGCAACGTGCATCCAGAAAGCAAGTATCTGTCATGTCCAATATCCGAGTAAAGGCAGCAGGCCCCTAGCAGCAAAAAACCTGAGCACGAACCTTAGCATTCACGAGAACGAATCAAGTGATGCTGGACGTGTGTTCTGTAATCAACAAAACAGGAAGAGTCGTACCAAGTTCACATCCGTGAACTAATGTACGCAAGCACACTCTGCGCCATGCACGTATCTCCAAAGATTCTACGCTGCCTTCGGCCCTGTCATTAGTAAATTCCTGAGGAGTCACAGACATGCAGTGGTGTACAAACACTCAGCACAGAGTCAGAAAACAACGTATACGCCTTTGAATTAGACCACTACGGATATAAAAATGGGCACTTACTGGCTCAAGGTCTTTGCAGAAAAGAAGAGGAAAATGCCAGCCACAAATAGAAGGAGGAGTCTGAGGTCCACAGCTGGAAAATAAAAAGGTGCAAACAGCACAGATATTTCGCGTCAGGTCTACAAAGTCACGGAAGGAACAGGAAAGTCAACTTACTGAGTATCCAGTCAGCTCTAATGGCAACAGACTTACTGTTTCGGTCCACACTCACTATGTAGGTCGACACCCTCCCGATGGGGTTCACGGAGAAGCATACGGTTTCTCCGTATGGACTGAAGACCATGATCAGTCCCTTAAGCTCCTCTGGTGCCCAAAAGTTATGAATTACACATTTGACAAATGATAGAATGGTTTCCGGATGCTGGCAATTGCGACTTCCCGTGATGTACACAAATCTGAGCAGGCCAGGACTGGCGACGGTCACCTACAAAACAGGAATGGGTCAGTCCAGGTGGAACCAAAGCCTTCCCCTTCGCTCAATGCAGAAATGGCTGAGGGGAAGAAGGCTCCAGTGCGCAGGACAGAGATCTGGATCCGCACTAGTGCATTGGTTTAGATGCCTTGGGGAGTGTTCGCTTTACCACGTGACAGGGCACCAGGCGGTAGTCCCAGCACTTGGGACTCGGAGGCAACGGGCCACAAGTGTGAGTTCACGCTGAAGTTAGCAACATGGAGGAGCTAGGAACCTCGGGGTGCAGGTCTGAGTGACCGAAGTGGTCGGAGATGGGAGAACGGCAGACACCAGCTTTGGAGAGGGATTTTATGACAGTGAGAAGCGGAGAAATGAGAAGAGCTAGAGCCAAAGAGGGGGCTTTATAGGAGCCGTGCAGCGGGGAGAGAAGTAAGTGCCGCTGGGCGGAGGAGGGTGGGAGCCACACACCTCCTCCAGGGCGGACATTTCGTCCCTGTGAGCCGACAGGGGGGTGTTGAGAAAAGAACAAGTATGCAACCGTTCCTGGTTCCATTTTTTTCCTTTTTCTTTTCCTACACAACCACCATCTTTATTTTTACACTTTTTAACTGAAAATATTTTTTCCTCATCCAATATATTCCGATCATGTTTCCTCCTCAACCAGCTTCTCCCAGATCCTTCCAACCCACCCAAATCCACACCCTTTTTCTTCCGGACTAGAAGAGAAACAGCCATCTAAAATAAATAAAGAGAGAAAGAAAGAAAGAAAGAAAGAAAGAAAGAAAGAAAGAAAGAAAGAAAGAAAGAAAGAAAGAAAAAACTCAAAACAGAAAAATATACCCTAAGAAAGAGACCATGAAAAACATATAGAGACACACATTCATACAAATCCCATAAAAACACAGAATCAGAAAACAGGATATAAGCAAAAGACCTGTAAGAATAATAACAAAAAATATACCCTATAAAATTATCGTTGAGGTCATTTTGTGTTGCCCATCTACTGCTGGACATGGGGCCTGCCCTGAAATGTGCTTTGTATAGCCAGTGGGACGCCACTGGAGAAAACTGACCCCTCCTGTCCACGGCTGTCAGCTGGAGAGCGTCTCAGGTGGAGACGGGCTTGTGCACACTTCCCCTCTCGGTGCTGGGACCCCGCCTGGCCCAGAGCTGTTTCCCTGGTGTTTTCTGCCCCTCTGGCTCTTACAATCTCTCCACCTCCTGTCCCTCAGAGGGTATTTTTTCCATTTTTTAATGAAGCAGAAGGATCGTCAGCCAAGAATGAGATGGGAGGAGGCGTCGGAGTTGTGCAGCCGTTTGGAGAAAAGAGCTGAGTGAATGAACAGGGGTGCGAGGGACGGATTACTGCAGCTTTTGTGTCCCAGAAGCTCCCGGGGAAAATGTACAAGATGCCGGGCGTGGTGGCACCAGAAGCCGCATGAGCCTCGAGCATCTTATTCTCTAGGAAGGGTACAAGCTGACGTCATGTCCTGAGATGGGGCAGACTATCCCTCCGCCTACCGCACTCCTTACCCAGACCACCCAGTCCCCGTAAGTGCGCTCATCACTTTTTATTACTGCCTCTTTGTGTCCTCAGAGCCGTGGTCCTCAACCTTCCCAGTTCTGCTGCAACCCTTTAATACACTTCCCCGTGTGGTGGTGACCCCAGTCATAATATTCTTTTCACTGCGACTTTCTAACTGTAATGTCACCATCGTTATGAGTCGTACTGTAAACGTCTGTACTTTCTGACGGTCTCAGGTAACCCCTGTGAAAGGGCTGTTTGACCTCCAAACAGGGTCGTGACCCACAGGTTGAGAACCACTGACTTTGATGGCCTATTCATCAGGAATGGTCAGGGGAAGGCCTGGGCAGCTATAAAGAGGAATTCACGTCTTCTCCCACATAACACCTCCTTGAGCCACCGTATGTCCCCCGAGTTAGCTTTCATCCTGATACATCAGCTATGAGTCATACCAAATATATCTTTAAATCCCAAAGTGGTGCATTTTAATTTTACACTCTACGACATGATGTAAAAGTAGCCTAACCTGCACCGTTGACCACATGTATGTCCACTGTATTTGCTCTTGATTGTAGCAGTAACAGTCTGACATAGATGTTTCGATGAAGTCGGCTTCCTTCAGAGATTTACATCTAGGAGCTGAAAGATAAAAAGGAAAGTAAACTTAGGGTTTCCTAAGTAATTGTTTTTTTTTTTTAAGTGTTCAAAGGGAGGTTGTCATAGTTTGTAGTATTCTATGACCAAAAATTCTTCTACATGGTCATTAGAGACCTTCATTCTTCCCAGTCTAGCAAGCGTCTGTCTGAAGGAAACACACCCAGAGTCAACACTGTTAGGTCACACGTGACCATCATACATGCACGGAGAACAGCGTGTCTTTGGTCCAAGAGTGGATGGCAAGAGTTAAGGGAAGCTTCTTAGGAAAGAAACACCATCAGAAGACTCGAGAAAAAGTTGTAAGCAACAAGACAGTATCAGGACCCAGAGACAACCAACATGAGCGTCACTGGATGAGCGAAGTCACGGGGGCTCAGCTCAGGGGTGAGGAAGCAAGGAGAGAGTGAGCAGATGCAGGAGCCATTGGGACACCTCAGCTGGAGGTAAGCAATGGCCACGTCTACATAAGGAATCTGTACTTCACCCTGAAAGCAGAGGACAGAGGACTTCAGGTAAGAATCAAATGTGGCAGGAAATGGATGATGGCATCAAAAAGGGCTCCCCTCAACCGTCAAGTCAGTTCTGGGCAGGACAGTCACCAATTACCAAGCAGAGGCACCCACAACGGGAGGAGGCATCTATCATCTCTAGGCCCCGCAGCGAGGAGAGGACCCAGTTTCTTAGGGTGTGAACCAAAGAGGGGGAAGATCAGCAAGAACTCTTGGGGAGAGAAACTGACACACTTTGGAGAGTCGGTGGATAAAGGAGAGGAAGACGTGAAGGTTTCTGGATGGTGAGCTTCTACCCCGTGCTTATGGAGAGGTAGGGCTCTGAGAAGGGGAGATTAGTTCAGTTCTGGACAGACTGACATACAGTCAATTTTCACATGGTCTAAAGAAGATGGAGAGAGAGTTCTACAGCCAAGATCTTTGGCTGGAGCCAAATAGAGACGTGTAAGGCTTAGTGTATGAACAAATAACACGGATATAGCATTCAGCATCGTAATCTGAGGGGGACAGGTCCTCTAGTACCTGTGATAAATGCAATAAAAGATTTAAAAACAGGGTTCGCGTTCTGAGACCACTGCTGTGTGTAAATTTGAATCAAGTTCTTTGGAGTCTAAGACAGTGTGTCAAAGAGGAAGTGCCCCTCAGGAATAGGAAACCAGAACAGGGAATACCTGTGGCTACCCAGAGAAATAAGCCCTTTGCCCTATTCAAAGTACAATTAAGGGAATCGGAAATGAAGCTACAATAAACCCTTACACCAAAGTTTGGTAAGGACGAGGTAGCCATTGCTACTAGTTGATCATTATACCCATTTAGAAAATAATGTTGAATCAACTCAACAGGCGCCTGCCTTGGCCTGGAATATCCTTTGTGACAGGCTGAAGCGAGGACGGCCATAGTCCCACCTCCTAAAACAGCCGCACCAGAGCGACAGCTTGGTTATATAACGACCCAGGACATTCTATTGTGACGGATGACTCCTTTCATTGTTCCTCTGAGCACAGTGATGAAATCATCCACAGAGCCCAGGCTGAAAACCCAAGAATCTAGGTCAAGAGCCAGGTTCCAAATCAGTAAGAGGACCCTTGGGAGACTCTGCTAAGCACAGGACACCAGCAGTTAACAATGTAGGGTATACATAGATGCAAGACCCCAAAGACAGCAGAACCTGTGCTGTGAACACGTGGGGCAGCCAAGGTGGAGGAATCCGTAGGCACAGCCGAGATGCACACAGCTCAAGCCCAGGGGCAGCGGGCCCAAAGGCACAGTCTCAGGACAACGAATGCCGGCAATTAGCTGTAGAAAAGGAGGTCAAAGAATGCGACCCAAAACTAGGAAGTGCTCGAGCAACTGTGAGAATACAGTGGCACACCTCGGGAGCCCTGCCAGTTGAGCCAGAGGACCGAACGGAAGATCTCAGGCCCGGCCTTCCCACATCACATGCTCTCTACCTCCTGCGAGGTCTCTCAACAGGACCCAGAGCTAAACGGGGCAGCTGGGACAGAAAACTGTGTGTGGTGAATCCCTGAGAAGGGATTCATTTATCACTGGAAAAGAGCATGTCCCAGCAGGGAAGGTGAAGGGTACAGGGTCGCAGGTTCACAGCCCTAGCATCCCAGAACTTTATAGATAAATGCCCATTCATGGTCTGGCATTTTGTCACCAGGAATGCTTCATGCTATGGGGATGGGGGTGTGAGGGGGTTCTTAGAGATGCCTCCAAGAGTTCTCCCTGTAACTCCTCTCCTAGGGAGCCTCATTATTTAAGGGCTGAATTAACTCCCACAGCAAGCTTTGCATCTGTGGTCTGTAGAAGCTTCTCCTGAGAGGTCTGAACTTGTAAACAAAGGCTGCTATCATGAAGGCTTTCCAATGGGCCCCAAGACTGTCTTCTGCTGTGGGACAATGGTCTTTTATCCTGTCACTTGTATTATTTTTAATAATAAAACTCTGATTGGCCAGTAGCTAGGCAGGAAGTAGAGGCGGGGCAATGAGAATTCTGGAAAGAGAGAAGTTTCAGTCTGCAGTCTTTTTTTTTTTTTAAAAAAACTTTTTTTTTATTATGTATGTATTTTTTTTAATATGTACAGTATTCTCAGTGCTCTGCCTGCAGGCCAGAAGAGGGCACCAGATTTCATTACAGATGGTTGTGAGCCACCATGTGGTTGCTGGGAATTGAACTCAGGATCTTTGGAAGAGCAAGCAGTGCTCTTAACCACTGAACCATCTCTCCAGCCCCCAGTCTGCAGTTTGCGTCCTCTGCATCTGAGTCAGTCTGCAGTCTTGACTCAGATGCAGAGGACGCAAGATGTGACTGCCTCACCAAAAAAGGTACCAAGCCACGAGGCTAACACAGATAAGAGTTATGGGCTAATAGAAGTTATATGAGTTAATAAGAAGCCTGAGATACTAGGCCAATCTGTTTATAATTAATGTAGACCTCTGTGTGGTTTCTTTGGGACTGAACGACTGTGGGAACCGGGCAGGACAGAAAACTCCGTCAACGGTCTTGTAAATCACTGGACATCTGCAGCTCTTCAGAGCAAGATGGCGTGCAGAAATATAGTGCCATAGCATGGATGTGGGCGCAAAGCTTCCGTTATGCAAGAATCATCCATTTTGTACTTAAGATTATTCCAGTTGTTCTCCCTACTTCTAGAACTAACCCTCCCCATTCCACCACAACCTTTCTTCCAATAAAACGTACAGGCCTTTTATAAATAAAAGCATCCCTCAGGGCCCATTATACCTTCTAATCACTTCTGCTGACACCGTGGAAACATCTACCCTTCTTTCGAAAGGCCCAGGTACCTCTACGGCCTCCTCTTCCTCAACCTCTCTCTCCTTGAGGGCTCCAGTTGTACCAGTCCACCGACCCTCCTCAGAGTATCAGCTTAGTCCTGCCTCTGGTCTCCTCGCCCCGCAGCTTTCTTCCCCCAGATCCTGGCGGGACTAACACCTGTTGATAGCTGGCATGTTTGCCCAGATGCCACCTTTTGCGGAAGGCCTTCTCTGAGCCACGGCAGAACTGCGCTCAGCTACTTTCTGCCGACAACAGATTTCACCTCACACGTGAGAACGTCTTATCTCACTCTCTATGGACTTACTGAATCAGGCAGTGTTCAGGCTCTTGTTGTGTTGCAATCTGAGAGGATTAGAGGATTACCCGAGCAAGCTTAACCTGGCCAGCGAAAACAACCAACTTCTGTGAGGAACTGCCAGTACGAGAGGAGAGGCCCTAGGCCTTCCCTGAAAACCTCCAGCACGAGGTGTCACTCCGTGGTCAGCCGGTGCCACGCCACCTACTCCAGAGCCCACGCAGCCAGGGAGCCAAGTGTGAAGTCACCAGTGTTCCCTGAACCACAGGACAAGGCTGGCCACACTAAGAGCCTCTGGCTAAGGACCAGCTTTCTTGCTCCTCCTCAGATACTGGAGGCCAAGAAGTGACAGGAAACTTGGTTTTGACATCAGCATATGCTGTATAAGGGACTTCCTGGTTAGAACTTGTTCTGGATTTCCCCTCAGCCTTCAGATTAAGAAACACGCAGATGGAATTAATTGCATTCCCATAGGCTTCAAGCTGGGCTTATGCGAACCAATGAGACAGAGATCTCATTGCTTCAAATACCATGAAGCTTGTACTGTTCGGCTAATGGGGTGTGGGACTACCATGGTCCTCCTGCTTCTGTGGCCTCACTTTCTACCGTCTCCGTTACCTTGGGACAACATGCTCAAAAAAGAATTAGATCAAATTTCCAGAAATAAGCAATTGATAAGCTTTAGGTAACTGCTGAGTAAATTGATAGTATTGACATATTGTCATTGTCCTAATGTATGAGTCACGGCAGTGAGGGGAACTCAGAGCTCTGTGGTTTCATTCATCTGTTGGGGTGTCAGAACAAGTCCCAGGGGGGCAAGAGCACACTGTGGTGCACACATAAGGTGTGTGCAGCCTCATGTCACCTGCTCGTTATTAAGTCAAAAGCAAATGACTCCTCTCCTGCTTTTCCTGCTTATTAGCCTCCTTAATGTCCAAGTGTGTTTAACTTAAAGAGTTTAGTCAGACATACGGCAAAAATCTCCAGTTAAAACGTTAGGAGCAGGTAGTACTTAAACCTACTTATAGATGCTTCTAAAAATGAAAAACACAAACACTTTTCAAGCCCTAGCAGATGCTAAGCCACTTTCCATATTAAAAAAAAAATAACAATTCACCAGCATTCCTCTGGGGACCTAGGCTTCCACAGTTGGACACCACGACCCCCTGGTGACATCAAGAGAGAAACACAGCAGACACTTAAGCACGCAGCATTCTCTGCATTAAACCTAGACTCGGGTCTTCTGGGACGGGGGATAAGCAGGAGAAATGAAAACGCGAAAAGCCAACAAACTGTCCTTGTGGGGGTTCCAGTGCAACCAAACGGCCCCAGAGGGAGTGAGGATCTTCTTGGTATTTTTGGTAAACTCACATTTTTCAAAGGTGTGAGCTCCAGAAGTGAGGCCTCTCTGGACTAACTCCCATCTGTTGTTTGTTTGTTTTGTTTTGTTTTTTCAGACAGGGTTTCTCTGTAGCTTTGGAGCCTGTCCTAGAACTAGCTCTTGTAGACCAGGCTGTCCTCGAACTCACAGAGATCCGCCCGCCTCTGCCTCCCGAGTGCTGGGATTAAAGGCGTGCGCCACCACCATTTGTTGCTCTTAACAACAATATCAATTGAATATCAATCTTGGTTTCTAGTCCTCCTGCGACATGAGAAGAGGACAGAAATTAGCACATCCCAGCACATGGTCTGATCCTCACTTCAGGAGACATCTTCCCTGCCCAAGAAGAACTTCAAGCTGTGGATCTGAAATGGCCCCTTGTTGGAGGGAAACCTGGGAAAACCATTTCTGGCCCCTCAGCTGAAGGACGGAAGTTTCTGTAGACCTGACCTATTGGTTTCAAACTAAGCGTCATGCTTGACTTGGTGTTTCTCTTCCTCAGACAACTACCTGTCTCCCTTGACAAGTGTCTGCCTTTTCTTCAAATAAGGCGACAGAAGGCTGGCCTCAGAGTGGCTGTTCCTCATGCCATGGCCGTGGGTATGTGCTCAAGGCAGGGTCTTGGAGCAGGGGCGGGCCTCGGGAACAATCAGAGGCAAGCCTCCCACGCTCTGGATGGCTCCTACGTTTTGGTAGGAAGGACCACCAGTGTCCCACAACACCAGCTTCACTGGCTGAAGCTGCAGTTTTCTGTGTTCAACCGGGGTCTGAAAACATCGAATGGAAATTTCCTCCAAACAATACGTCAGCTCAAATAACTGTTTCCACAGCATTTCATTATAACTGCATTTGTAGCAATTAATTTTCTCTTACTCTACTCGATTTGTAATTAAACTTGAAGGCAAGTATGTATCTATAGGAGAAAAAGTATATGTAAGGTTCAGTACTAGCTGAGGTTTCAGGCGGTGCTTTTTTCAAAAATACATTTCCTGTGGGTGGGGGCACATACTGCCTCGCTGTCTTATCCCAGGGTTCCTTGTAAAACCACAGCTTCGACAGTAGCAGCAGCCAACCAAGGGGTTCTCTCACAGTGACACTTAACACTCTAGGACAGTGGTCACCTCCTACATGCATTTAAAGACTCCCTGGAGTCGCGCCTGAAGTCGCCATTTTTCTCAGCTGCAGACTGAGGTTTTATCACCTCGTGGGCATCTTACACTTCCCACGCAGGAAAGTCCTGGTGTGTCTTTAACACAACTGGGAACCGGTCGGCTAGGAAATACCCAATCTGTAAGCCAAGTGTGCCAGCCCTGAAAACCCTTCGCTTGGGTTTTCACCAAGCTGTTGCACACTCGAGGCCACCCTGGTCTATGTAAAAAATCTCAAGGACCACTGGGGACATAAGGTGCGTCAGGAGCTAGAAACCGCTTACTGAACACCCGTTACCCACTGTCTCTGTCTTAGACATCCCACTGACTTTGTCGGTGTGGGGAGTTTATCCAGTTAAAAGTCCCACACTTGATGGCCCCCTTGAGTCCACGGGTGGCTGATGCATCGAAGAATGCAAACAAGCAATCTTTTAAAGGATGCCATGAGCGGTTAAAACAAATGTTAAGTCCGTGGGGGGGGGGGGGGGAGGGTGTTGCTGAGTTTGCAGCTACAACTTTGTAAGCCAGGATCTTCAGCAGCTGAAACAGTCCGAGCAGCTCCCAGCTGCTTCCTATGCACTGGGTTCAGGACTGGGGCATCAGCAGTATTTTCCATATGACCAACCACCCAGGTCACAGCAGCCAATCGGGGACAGAATCCTGGTGTCTCTGAAGCTTTTATCCTCCTCTAGTTTGGGGTTGCATGAGATTTGTGGAGACGGATAAAATAAGATTTCAGACAAGAGCTGGTGGCAAGGGGCCATCTGTGCCGGTGCTCGGCAGCGTGTCCTGAACGAATTAAAACGTGAAGCATCCGGAAGCTCGCACACAGGGGCGGGGACTGACCGCGCCCACGCGTGACTCTGACGCCCAGAAGGGAGCCCCCCACCCCTCGCCCGGAGCCAGGGTTACCTGCCATCACCGCCTCCTCCTCCTGCTGCACCGCGCCCGCGGGCAGAGTGGCCAGGAGAGGCATCCAGAGCACCAGCCACCAGGGCCCGGCAGTCATCACGGCCCGAGCAGCGGAAGTGGCGCAGCCGCCGGCGCGCGGGAAAGCAGAGGCCGGGATGGCGGGGGCGGGGCCGGCCGTGGTCCCGCCCTCCCGCGGTCCGCGGTGACCACCAGGGGGCGCTCGCCCGCCTCCCAGCTTCCTGGCTCCGCGAGGATGGGGCGAACCACTTAGAAAGGGCCGATCTTCGCAAGCCGTCTCGCGGAAATAAAACCAGCAAACCCCACTTAAATAAAAACCAGTTTCTTTTCGTTCCTCCCCTCCTCTCTCTTCCTTTTCTGGAAAAAAAAAGCAACAACAAATTTGGAAATTTCGATGCTTAACTGCTGTATCTAAGCCCACGAACACAGCATCTTTAAAAAATAAACAACAAAAACCCTCAAAAACAAAATCAAAGGGTTATAAAAAGCGCACTATTAATACAGTGTCTCTTTAGGAGGTTTGGAGGTGAAGAGCACTTACTGCTTTTACAGAGGACCCCCGTTCAGTTCCTAGCACCCACGTGGCTGCAGCCCACAGCTGCTCTGTTTGGGGGATCCAGTGCGTTCTTCTGGCTTCAGCAGGCTTATAGTACACGGGTACACACAAGTAAAACACCCATGCACTTAAAATAAGTAAACCTTCTTGAAAGCATGAGATTGTGGTTTTTTTGTTTTTTTTTAAAAAAATCCAAAGATATGGTGAGTGTTCTAAACCTAACCGGCCTGGTCAAGAGTCAGCCTACTGCAACAGTGGACCCTAAGGAACTGGAATCCCCCCCTCAAGAAATACCACATGGGGAGAAGGGAAAGCCTAAAACCAGCGCCAGCCACCAGCAGCAGGGGAATGCTCTTTCCCACCTAGAGAGAGATTCTCAGAATATGGATAACTATAATAGTTCTGCGTTAAGAAGAAGCCTTCCTCAGCCTCTGAAAACCTTTCGGTGTATGGTTGTGGTGGTGGTAGTAGATTGTAATCCTACCATGTGAGACACAGTTAATCAGAAGGCCACCATGAGCCTCAGAGACTTAGGCCAACGCTAGCCCTGCCACATGAGGTCTTATTTCAACCTCCCCCTCCAAACTCCTTCCCTTTCCCACATGCAAAGCTAGAATAAAAAGTTGTCTTCTTTTTCCTAATTCCAGACTTCCACCGACAGCCCTAAACTCAATGAATATAAATCATTTTTTTTAAAAAAAAATCTTCATTTTTCTTAAAGGTCTAAATAAATTATCATCGATTTAGATAACAGAGGTTTTAGCCAGATGTGTATTACTATGTGTGACTTTCAAAACTCAGAATTTTCTTTTAAGGAACTTACTGGGGGGTAGTTTTTAAATTAACCCATCATTACTTAAATCCCAGCACATCTGTCCTTGATCAAATGTTTCTATGAATACCTTTGGTATGCCACCTGCAAGACAGTTGGGTGGGGTTTTTTTTGTTTGTTTCTTTGTTTCTTTGTTTTTTGTTTTGTTTTGGTTTGGTTTTTTGCCCTAACTCCCTTTGGTTAGGTGACTTTCTCGGAAGGAAATACCAGGCAAGACAATACCCTAAAGTCCCTTAGGGCCCACTAACAGCTGCCTCTAGCCCTATCTAAGCAGACTTAAGGCTGAACAGGTTGCTGGAGGGAAGACAAAAAGTGTAGCTCATGAGGAAGTGCACTACACCACTGAAGAGTTAAATAACTTTGCTAATTCATTCAGGCAAAAGTCTGGGGAATGTGAGCGGGCATGGATTTGAAGGGTGTGGGATAATGGTGTGAGGAACATAACCCCGGGTCAGGGTGTTTACTGATATGGGCCCTCTGAGTGGGGAGTCTAGGTTTAACATGGAAGTTTGCACAGATAAAAAAAAAAGTGTCAAAAGTTTGCGTGACTGGTTGGCTGCAGCGTTTGTCAGAAGATGGCCTGTTGAAGAGGAGTTGGAGACACTGAGAGCCCTTGGCTGTGATGATGAAGGGATTTTAAGGCCCAGGGAAATTGCAATGCTAGAGTATTTACTCTGTGTGAAACCCAATCCTCCGCAATGGAAAGGCTCAGAAGACACACCCTTCACTAATCCTATAAGGTGCAAAATGATCAGGGGGCACCAGCTCATTAAGAGCTTTATCGTCACCGCTTCCCTTGTGCCAGATCTGGGGTCGGAGACACTGTTGCTCACTTGGGTGAATTAGATGCCGTGAGCCCCAGAGTAAGCAGGGGTTAGACAACAGCGCCGACCATAGTTACTGTGATGGGCAGCACAGACAAAGAGATGTCCGCCGTGGTCAGCACAGGCAATGCGAATTTTATGGTAGTGTAACTTGTACGTCCCTTTCGTACTGGGTAATTGACCATGGTGTTTCCGGGCATGAAATAGATAAGCCTCCTGCATTTTTGTTTAATCTGTATATGTGGAAAGATTCTCAAACAAATGATTTTTTTTAAAAAAAGCCTACATTTGTGGATTGTGGCCATAGGGACTTTTGGTCTGTGACCCAATTTCCAGACTTGGAGCCAGTTTGCAGACTCAGAACCCCAGAATGAAGGTCCAACTAAGTTCCCCTGAGGAAGGACCTTGGTAAAATACCTGAGTTTTACAGTTCACCTTGCCCCAGTCCTTCCCTAAAGGGGAAAGGTTACTGTACACTGGGGGGAAGGAAGCCATCAGACCTTCAGGGGTCTATTGGATACTGGTTCTGAATTGACGCTGATTCCGGGAGACCCAAGAAACATTGCACCCATCCAGTTATCAGAGAGGCTTACGGAGGTCTGGTGTTAATGGAGTTTTGGCTCAAGTCCTACTCACAGGAGGTCCTGTGGTTATTTCTCAGTCCCAGAATGCTTAATTGGGCTAGCTCCACTTAGAAGTTGGTAGAGTTTTCTCATTGGTTCCCTGGCCTGTGGAGTGTGGGCTCTTATGGTTGAAGAGCTAAATGGAAGCTTTTAGAATTGCCTCTGCCAGGGAACATAGTGAATGAGAAAAACAGCATCAAATCTCTGGAGGAAATGGGTAGTTGAGGAAGGTAGTTACCAATATCCGCTAAGGCCACGTGACCAGTTACAGTAGTAAGGATAGAATCGATTTGAGTGTTTCTGTCATATTTTGGTAAGAATGGATTTGTACAGATATTTGTGTTCTCTTTCCTCTATTTCTTTACCATGTGATACACGATCAATTAAGAGAATATCGGTTTATCATATTTAAGTTTGAGATAGTAAAAGAAGATCCCTCAAGGGATATTGCCACCTATTCTAAATTTATAACATCTTTGTGGTTGTAAAAGGCATAGTCAATTCATGTTAGATGTAACTGTGGCCTGGTTAAATATGTAATGTGTTTACAATTGTATGTAGGATAGTTACGCCATGTTAGGTGCAATTAGGACCCGGTCACTGTTTTCATTTGGAAATTAATCATGGCATAAGAGATATGACTGTGTGTCAAATTCACATTGGATGGATTGTGATGGTTGTTCTTGGTTGTCAGTTTGACTACATCTGAAATTAACTGAAATCCAAGGGGCTAGGTTCACCTGGGAAGGATTTTTTCTTAATTGGTTACTTGAAGTGGGAAAACCCACTTCTAATCCAGATCTGTTGAGATGAGGATATAAAGTATTAACTCAGATCTTTTGAGGTGGGAGGATCCACCTACAATCTGGGCCACACCTTCTGCTGACTGCCTATATAAAGGATAAGGAAGAAGGAGGCTTGCTCTCTTTGACTGCTTGCTCTTACCTTGCTGGTAAGTTTCAGTCCTTCACTGGAATTAGAACCTAACTTCTTCGGGACTGCAGTGTATACCAAAGACATCCAGTCTCAGGGACTGAGCAACTACTGGATTCTTCTCTTGGTAGACAGCCAATGTTGGACTAGCTGGACCACAGCCTGTAAGCCATTCTAATAAATATCCCCTTTCTTTGTTTTATCTTGTTTATTTTTTTTTTGTCAGTCTTGTTCCTGTAGAGGACCCCAGCCAATACTCTAGCCCCTGGAGTATTACAAATAGAACTGCTTTGGTATTCCATCCCATCAAGAATGGCTGTCTTAAGAAAAGAAACACCAACAGATGCGGTG